>NC_044031.1:740619558-741301270 GCF_901765095.1 Microcaecilia unicolor | reverse complement strand
GCCATTAGCACGTCAGCCTTTACCCACCAATTTAGTAGGTGGAAAGGGCTCATGTGCTAATTATGCGCTACTTGGTAAGTGCACAGCAATGCAGTTGCGCTAACCAATCAGTATTGGACATGCCTACTCCTTGCCCCAGTGCTAAAGAATATGTGGAGGGACATAATCGAACGGGTGCCCAAAGTTTTCCTGGGGCCGTCCTCGCAGGATGGCTCCGTGAAGGGGCGGAGAAACCCGTATTATCGAAACAAGATGGGCGTCCATCTTTCGTTTTGATAATACAGTTGGGGATGCCCAAATCTCAATGTTTAGGTCGACCCTAGAGATGGTCGTCCTTAGGTCGTCCTTAGAGATGGTCAGCCCTGGTTTTCGGTCATAATTGAAACTGAGGACGCCCATCTCAGAAATGACCAAATCCAAGGCATTTGGTCGTGGGAGGAGCCAGCATTCATAGTGCACTGCTTCCCCTCACATGCGAGGACACCAACTGGCACCCTAGGAGACACTGCAGTGGACTTCAGAATTGCTCCCAGGTGCATAGCTCCGTTACCTTGTGTGCTGAGCCCCCCAAACCCCCACTCCCCACAACTGTACACCACTGCCATAGCCCTTACGGTGAAGGGGGGCACCTACATGTGGGTACAGTGGGTTTCGGGTGGGTTTTGAAGGGCTCGCATTTACCACCACAAGTTTAACAGGTGGGGGGGGGGTGGGCCTGGGTCCACCTGCCTAAAGTGCACTGCACCCACTAAAAGTACTCCAGTGACCTGCATACTGCTGTCATGGAGCTGGCTATGACATTTGAGGCTGGCATAAAGGCTGGTAAAAAAATTAAAAAAAAAATTTTTTTTAGGGTGGGAGGGGGTTGGTGACCACTGGGGGAGTAAGGGGAGGCGATCCCTGATTCCCTCCAATGGTCATCTGGTCAGTTCGGGCACCTTTCTGAGGCTTGGTCACAAGAAAAAAGGACCAAGTAAAGTCGGTCAAGTGCTCATCATTGACGTCCTTCTTTTTTCCATTATTGGCCGAGGACGCCCATCTTTTAAGCACGCCCCAGTCCCGCCTTCGCTAAGCTGCCGACACTCCCCCGTTAACTTTGGTCGTCCCTGCGACAGAAAGCAATTGAGGGCGCCCAAAATCGGCTTTCGATTATGCCGATTTGGGTGACCCTGAGAGAAGGACGCCCATCTCCCGATTTGTGTCAGAAGATGGGTGCCCTTCTCTTTTGAAAATAAACCTGAAAGTATTTTTAGCACCCGGAAAGTGTGCGCAGATGCCAACACTACCACGGGACATCTGAGCACACCCTACAGGAGTGCATTTTCCAGCATGGTAAGCACACACTGCTAAGTAAAAGAATCCCTCAGGAAGTGCATCCCTATTTAACCCAGTAACTGGTACTAAAATTTGTCTCATTCCGCAAAATGATTATGCTTAGGGAGGATAGAGATACTTATGGAAATACTTATTTTAAACATTATGATTTCCCACCTATATTGAAGGGGATAAGAAAAAAATATTTAGAAATAATAAAATTAAACAGTTAGCTACTTTGAAAGTAATGGTTACTTTGAAAAAAAGTAACTAACTGTTACTTTCACAGTAACTAACTGTTTCAAGTAACTAACGTGTCGGTCTCACTCACACACACAAGGATTGACTCAGGGTGCATATACTGCAGCAGGACATGTTCATCCACTCCTACCGTAGCTGAGATAATATTTAACCATCTCTCTGATCTCATGTGCAACTTTCTTTAAATCAGTCACCTTAATTTCTAACTCTTCTTACTCTTTTACCTATCTCTATGTTCCATCTTTGCTTTACCCTTCACTATCAATTAAAATGTTCTATTATGTATCGTGGTATTGTGTTGACATTGTAAGTAGTGTACAATCCAGCTTATAATCGAAAGACAAAAACGCCTATATTGCGACCTAAATCGGGAGATAGGCTTTATCTCCCAAAAACGAATAACGCGGTATAATCGAAAGCCGAACTTGGACGTTTTCAACTGCACTCCATCGCGGAAGCATACAAAGTTGACGGGGGCGTGTCGAAGGCGTGGTGAAGGCGGAACTGGGGCATGGTTATCGGCCGATCAGAGATGGGCGCCTTTCGCCGATAATGGGAAAAAATATGCGTTTTAGCGAGAATTTAGGGCACTTTTCCTGGACCCTGTTTTTCCATGAATAAGGCCCCAAAAAGTGCCCTAAATGACCAGATAACCACTGGAGGGAATCGGGGATGACCTCCCCTGACTCCCCCAGTGGTCACAAACCCCCCCCACCACAAAATATGCTGTTTCACAACTGTTTATTTTCACCCTCGAGTGTCATACCCACCTCCCTGGCAGCAGTATGCAGGTCACTGGAGCAGTTATTAGGGGGTGCAGTGGACTTCAGGCAGGTGGACCCAGGCCCATCCCCCCTACCTGTTACAATTGTGCTGCTTAATGCTTATTAGTCGTCCAACCCCCCAAACCCACTGTACCCACATGTAGGTGCCCCCCTTCACCCCTTAGGGCTATAGTAATGGTGTAGACTTGTGGGCAGTGGGTTTTGAGGGGGATTTGGGGGGCTCAACACACAAGGGAAGGGTGCTATGCACCTGGGAGTTCTTTTACCTTTTTTTTGTTTTGTAAAAGTGCCCCCTAGGGTGCCCGGTTGATGTCCTGGTATGTGAGGGGGGACAGTGCACTACGAATCCTGGCCCCTCCCACGAACAATGCCTTGGATTTATTCGTTTTTGAGCTGGGCGCTTTCATTATCCATTATCACTGAAAAACAAAAACGCCCAGCTCACAAATTGTCGAATAAAACATGGACGTCTATTTTTTTCGAAAATACGGTTCGGTCCGCCCCTTCACGGACCCGTTCTCGGAGATAAACGCCCATGGAGATAGACGTTTTTCATTCGATTATGCCCCTCCACGTCTTTTTTGGGGTGCGCTGACCAGAATTGAACACAATACTCGAGGTACGCCTAAATTTTCATGCAGTTTATAGAATACACCAAGTGTCCATGCATGTCACTAAATTTATTTGCGGGCAGTTACGACGAGTAAAACTTGATGTAAATGCTAATGCCTAAATTACATGCAGATCGGGTGTATCAATCGCATAGATTTTAGAAATGCCCATGACTGGTCCATTCTATGCCTATGGGCATGCCCCTCTTTCTCGGAGATAAACGCCCATGGATAGACGTTTTTCATTCGATTATGCCCCCTCCACGTCTTTTTTGGGGTGCGCTGACCAGAATTGAACACATACTCGAGGTACGCCTAAATTTTCATGCAGTTTATAGAATACACCAAGTTTCCATGCATGTGACTAAATTTATTTGCGGGCAGTTACGACGAGTAAAACTTGATGTAAATGCTAAGCCTAAATTACATGCAGATCGGGTGTATCAATCGCATAGATTTTAGAAATGCCCATGACTGGTCCATTCTATGCCTATGGGCATGCCCTCTTTCGGAGATAACCGCCATGGAGATAACGTTTTTCATTCGATTATGCCCCTCCACGTCTTTTTTGGGGTGCGCTGACCAGATTGAACACAATACTCGAGGTACGCGCTAAATTTCATGCAGTTTATAGAATACACCAAGTGTCCATGCATGTGACTAAATTTATTTGCGGGCAGTTACGACGAGTAACTTGATGTAAATGCTAATGCCTAAATTACATGCAGATCGGGTGTATCACTCGCATAGATTTAGAAATGCCCATGACTGGTCCATTCTATGCCTATGGGCATGCCCCTCTTCTCGGAGAAAACGCCCATGGAGATAGACGTTTTTCATTCGATTATGCCCCTCCACGTCTTTTTTTGGGGTGCGCTGACCAGAATTGAACACAATACTCGAGGTACGCCTAAATTTTCATGCAGTTTATAGAATACACCAAGTGTCCATGCATGTGACTAAATTTATTTGCGGGCAGTTACGACGAGTAAAACTGATGTAAATGCTAATGCCTAATTACATGCAGATCGGGTGTATCAATCGCATAGATTTTAGAAATGCCCATGACTGGTCCATTCTATGCCTATGGGCATGCCCCTCTTTCTCGGAGATAAACCCCATGGAGATAGACGTTTTTCATTCGATTATGCCCCTCCACGTCTTTTTTGGGGTGCGCTGACCAGAATTGAACACAATACTCGAGGTACGCCTAAATTTTCATGCAGTTTAGAATACACCAAGTGTCCATGCATGTGACTAAATTATTTGCGGGCAGTTACGACGAGTAAAACTTGATGTAAATGCTAATGCCTAAAATTACATGCAGATCGGGTGTATCAATCGCATAGATTTTAGAAATGCCCATGACTGGTCCATTCTATGCCTATGGGCATGCCCCTCTTTCTCGGAGATAAACGCCCATGGAGATAGACGTTTTTCATTCGATTATGCCCCTCCAACGTCTTTTTTGGGGTGCGGTGACCAGAATTGAACACAATACTCGAGGTACGCCTAAATTTCATGCAGTTTATAGAATACACCAAGTGTCCATGCATGTGACTAAATTTATTTGCGGGCAGTTACGACGAGTAAACTTGATGTAAATGCTAATGCCTAAATTACAGCAGATCGGGTGTATCAATCGCATAGATTTTAGAAATGCCCATGACTGGTCCATTCTATGCCTATGGGCATGCCCCTCTTTCTCGGAGATAAACGCCCATGGAGATAGACGTTTTTCATTCGATTATGCCCCTCCACGTCTTTTTTGGGGTGCGCTGACCAGAATTGAACACAATATCGAGGTACGCCTAAATTTTCATGCAGTTATAGAATACACCAAGTCCATGCATGTGACTAAATTTATTTGCGGGCAGTTACGACGAGTAAACTTGATGTAAATGCTAATGCCTAAATTACATGCAGATCGGGTGTATCAATCGCATAGATTTTAGAAATGCCCATGACTGGTCCATTCTATGCCTATGGGCATGCCCCTCTTTCTCGGAGATAAACGCCCTGGAATAGACGTTTTTCATTCGATTATGCCCCTCCACGTCTTTTTGGGGTGCGCTGACCAGAATTGAACACAATACTCGAGGTACGCCTAAATTTTCATGCAGTTTATAGAACACCAAGTGTCCATGCATGTGACTAAATTTATTTGCGGGCAGTTACGACGAGTAAAACTTGATGTAAATGCTAATGCCTAAATTACATGCAGATCGGGGTTATCAATCGCATAGATTTTAGAAATGCCCATGACTGGTCCATTCTATGCCTATGGGCATGCCCCTCTTTCTCGGAGATAACGCCCATGGAGATAGACGTTTTTCATTCGATTATGCCCCTCCACGTCTTTTTTGGGGTGCGCTGACCAGAATTGAACACAATACTCGAGGTACGCCTAAATTTTCATGCAGTTTATAGAATACACCAAGTGTCCATGCATGTGACTAAATATTTGCGGGCAGTTACGACGAGTAAAACTTGATGTAAATGCTAATGCCTAATTACATGCAGATCGGGTATCAATCGCATAGATTTTAGAAATGCCCATGACTGGTCCATTCTATGCCTATGGGCATGCCCCTCTTTCTCGGAGATAAACGCCCATGGAGATAGACGTTTTTCATTCGATTATGCCCCTCCACGTCTTTTTTGGGGTGCGCTGACCAGAAATTGAACACAATACTCGAGGTACGCCTAATTTTCATGCAGTTTATAGAATACACCAAGTGTCCATGCATGTGACTAAATTTATTTGCGGGCAGTTACGACGAGTAAAACTTGATGTAAATGCTAATGCCTAAATTACATGCAGATCGGGTGTATCAATCGCATAGATTTTAGAAATGCCCATGACTGGTCCATTCTATGCCTATGGGCATGCCCCTCTTTCTCGGAGATAAACGCCCATGGAGATAGACGTTTTTCATTCGATTATGCCCTCCACGTCTTTTTTGGGGTGCGCTGACCAGAATTGAACACAATACTCGAGGTACGCCTAAATTTTCATGCAGTTTATAGAATACACCAAGTGTCCATGCATGTGACTAATTTATTTGCGGGCAGTTACGACGAGTAAAACTTGATGTAAATGCTAATGCCTAAATTACATGCAGATCGGGTGTATCAATCGCATAGATTTTAGCAATGCCCATGACTGGTCCATTCTATGCCTATGGGCATGCCCCTCTTTCTCGGAGATAAACGCCCATGGAGATAGACGTTTTTCATTCGATATATGCCCCTCCACGTCTTTTTTGGGGTGCGCTGACCAGAATTGAACACAATACTCGAGGTACGCCTAAATTTTCATGCAGTTTATAGAATACACCAAGTGTCCATGCATGTGACTAAATTTATTTGCGGGCAGTTACGACGAGTAAAACTGATGTAAATGCTAATGCCTAAATTACATGCAGATCGGGTGTATCAATCGCATAGATTTTAGAAATGCCCATGACTGGTCCATTCTATGCCTATGGGCATGCCCTCTTTCTCGGAGATAAACGCCCATGGAGATAGACGTTTTTCATTCGATTATGCCCCTCCACGTCTTTTTGGGGTGCGCTGACCAGAATTGAACACAATACTCGAGGTACGCCTAAATTTTCATGCAGTTTAGAATACACCAAGTGTCCATGCATGTGACTAAATTTATTTGCGGGCAGTTACGACGAGTAAAACTTGATGTAAATGCTAATGCCTAAATTACATGCAGATCGGGTGTATCAATCGCATAGATTTTAGAAATGCCCATGACTGGTCCATTCTATGCCTATGGGCATGCCCCTCTTTCTCGGAGATAAACGCCCATGGAGATAGACGTTTTTCATTCGATTATGCCCCTCCACGTCTTTTTTGGGGTGCGCTGACCAGAATTGAACACAATACTCGAGGTACGCCTAAATTTTCATGCAGTTTATAGAATACACCAAGTGTCCATGCATGTGACTAAATTTATTTGCGGGCAGTTACGACGAGTAAAACTTGATGTAAATGCTAATGCCTAAATTACATGCAGATCGGGTGTATCAATCGCATAGATTTTAGAAATGCCCATGACTGGTCCATTCTATGCCTATGGGCATGCCCCCTTTCTCGGAGATAAACGCCCATGGAGATAGACGTTTTTCATTCGATATGCCCCTCCACGTCTTTTTTGGGTGCGCTGACCAGAATTGAACACAATACTCGAGGTACGCCTAAATTTTCATGCAGTTTATAGAATACACCAAGTGTCCATGCATGTGACTAAATTTATTTGCGGGCAGTTACGACGAGTAAAACTTGATGTAAATGCTAATGCCTAAATTACATGCAGATCGTGGTGTATCAATCGCATAGATTTTAGAAATGCCCATGACTGGTCCATTCTATGCCTATGGGCATGCCCTCTTTCTCGGAGATAAACGCCCATGGAGATAGACGTTTTTCATTCGATTATGCCCCTCCACGTCTTTTTTGGGGTGCGCTGACCAGAATTGAACACAATACTCGAGGTACGCCTAAATTTTCATGCAGTTTATAGAATACACCAAGTGTCCATGCATGTGACTAAATTTATTTGCGGGCAGTTACGACGAGTAAAACTTGATGTAAATGCTAATGCCTAAATTACATGCAGATCGGGTGTATCAATCGCATAGATTTTAGAAATGCCCATGACTGGTCCATTCTATGCCTATGGGCATGCCCCTCTTTCTCGGAGATAAACGCCCATGGAGATAGACGTTTTTCATTCGATTATGCCCCTCCACGTCTTTTTTGGGGTGCGCTGACCAGAATTGAACACAATACTCGAGGTACGCCTAAATTTTCATGCAGTTTATAGAATACACCAAGTGTCCATGCATGTGACTAAATTTATTGCGGGCAGTTACGACGAGTAAAACTTGATGTAAATGCTAATGCCTAAATTACAGCAGATCGGGTGTATCAATCGCATAGATTTTAGAAATGCCCATGACTGGTCCATTCTATGCCTATGGGCATGCCCCTCTTTCTCGGAGATAAACGCCCATGGAGATAGACGTTTTTCATTCGATTATGCCCCTCCACGTCTTTTTGGGGGTGCGGTGACCAGAATTGAACACAATACTCGAGGTACGCCTAAATTTTCATGCAGTTTATAGAATACACCAAGTGTCCATGCATGTGACTAAATTTATTTGCGGGCAGTTACGACGAGTAAAACTTGATGTAAATGCTAATGCCTAAATTACATGCAGATCGGTGTATCAATCGCATAGATTTTAGAAATGCCCATGACTGGTCCATTCTATGCCTATGGGCATGCCCCCTTTCTCGGAGATAACCCTGGAGATAGCGTTTTTCATTCGATTATGCCCCTCCACGTCTTTTTTGGGGTGCGCTGACCAGAATTGAACACAATACTCGAGGTACGCCTAAATTTTCATGCAGTTTATAGAATACACCAAGTGTCCATGCATGTGACTAAATTTATTTGCGGGCAGTTACGACGAGTAAAACTTGATGTAAATGCTAATGCCTAAATTACATGCAGATCGGGTGTATCAATCGCATAGATTTTAGAAATGCCCATGACTGGTCCATTCTATGCCTATGGGCATGCCCCTCTTTCTCGGAGATAAACGCCATGGAGATAGACGTTTTTCATTCGATTATGCCCCTCCACGTCTTTTTTGGGGTGCGGTGACCAGAATTGAACACAATACTCGAGGTACGCCTAAATTTTCATGCAGTTTATAGAATACACCAAGTGTCCATGCATGTGACTAAATTTATTTGCGGGCAGTTACGACGAGTAAAACTTGATGTAAATGCTAATGCCTAAATTACATGCAGATCGGTGTATCAATCGCATAGATTTTAGCAATGCCCATGGACTGGTCCATTCTATGCCTATGGGCATGCCCCTCTTTCTCGGAGATAAACGCCCATGGAGATAGACGTTTTTCATTCGATTATGCCCCTCCACGTCTTTTTTGGGGTGCGCTGACCAGAATTGAACACAATACGAGGTACGCCTAAATTTTCATGCAGTTTATAGAATACACCAAGTGTCCATGCATGTGACTAAATTTATTTGCGGGCAGTTACGACGAGTAAAACTTGATGTAAATGCTAATGCCTAAATTACATGCAGATCGGGTGTATCAATCGCATAGATTTTAGAAATGCCCATGACTGGTCCATTCTATGCCTATGGGCATGCCCCTCTTTCTCGGAGATAAACGCCCATGGAGATAGACGTTTTTCATTCGATTATGCCCCTCCACGTCTTTTTTGGGGTGCGCTGACCAGAATTGAACACAATACTCGAGGTACGCCTAAATTTTCATGCAGTTTATAGAATACACCAAGTGTCCATGCATGTGACTAAATTTATTCGGGCAGTTACGACGAGTAAACTTGATGTAAATGCTAATGCCTAAATTACATGCAGATCGGGTGTATCAATCGCATAGATTTTAGAAATGCCCATGACTGGTCCATTCTATGCCTATGGGCATGCCCCTCTTTCTCGGAGATAAACGCCCATGGAGATAGACGTTTTTCATTCGATTATGCCCCTCCACGTCTTTTTTGGGGTGCGCTGACCAGAATTGAACACAATACTCGAGGTACGCCTAAATTTTCATGCAGTTTATAGAATACACCAAGTGTCCATGCATGTGACTAAATTTATTTGCGGGCAGTTACGACGAGTAAAACTTGATGTAAATGCTAATGCCTAAATTACATGCAGATCGGGTGTATCAATCGCATAGATTTAGAAATGCCCATGACTGGTCCATTCTATGCCTATGGGCATGCCCCTCTTTCTCGGAGATAAACGCCCATGGAGATAGACGTTTTTCATTCGATTATGCCCCTCCACGTCTTTTTTGGGGTGCGCTGACCAGAATTGAACACAATACTCGAGGTACGCCTAAATTTTCATGCAGTTTTAGAATACACCAAGTGTCCATGCATGTGGACTAAATTTATTTGCGGGCAGTTACGACGAGTAAAACTTGATGTAAATGCTAATGCCTAAATTACATGCAGATCGGGTGTATCAATCGCATAGATTTAGAAATGCCCAGATGGTCCATTCTATGCCTATGGGCATGCCCCTCTTTCTCGGAGATAAACGCCCATGGAGATAGACGTTTTCATTCGATTATGCCCCTCCACGTCTTTTTTGGGGTGCGCCTTACCAGAATTGAACACAATACTCGAGGTACGCCTAAATTTTCATGCAGTTTATAGAATACACCAAGTGTCCTGCATGTGACTAAATTTATTTGCGGGCAGTTACGACGAGTAAAACTTGATGTAAATGCTAATGCCTAAATTACATGCAGATCGGGTGTATCAATCGCATAGATTTTAGAAATGCCCATGACTGGTCCATTCTATGCCTATGGGCATGCCCCTCTTTCTCGGAGATAAACGCCCATGGAGATAGACGTTTTTCATTCGATTATGCCCCTCCACGTCTTTTTTGGGGTGCGCTGACCAGAATTGAACACAATACTCGAGGTACGCCTAAATTTTCATGCAGTTTATAGAATACACCAAGTGTCCATGCATGTGACTAAATTTATTTGCGGGCAGTTACGACGAGTAAAACTTGATGTAAATGCTAATGCCTAAATTACATGCAGATCGGGTGTATCAATCGCATAGATTTTAGAAATGCCCATGACTGGTCCATTCTATGCATATGGGCATGCCCCTCTTTCCGGAGATAAACGCCCATGGGAGATAGACGTTTTTCATTCGATTATGCCCCTCCACGTCTTTTTGGGGTGCGCTGACCAGAATTGAACACAATACTCGAGGTACGCCTAAATTTTCCATGCAGTTTATAGAATACACCAAGTGTCCATGCATGTGACTAAATTTATTTGCGGGCAGTTACGACGAGTAAAACTTGATGTAAATGCTAATGCCTAAATTACATGCAGATCGGGTGTATCAATCGCATAGATTTTAGAAATGCCCATGACTGGTCCATTCTATGCCTATGGGCATGCCCCTCTTTCTCGGAGATAACCGCCATGGAGATAGACCTTGTATTGTTATTTGAATATTTTTACTGCTGGAATTGCCTATTGCTCATGTTTGATCTATTCTTACTGCACACCGCCTTGAGTGAATTCCTTCAAAAGGCAGTAAATAAATAATAATAAATAAATACATGATTTAAAGAAAAAAAAATATATATATATGCAATGGGGGCATATATATATACTAGCCGTTGAGCTCGTAAAAACGGGCTGGTATTGAGGTTTTCCTCCCCCGCGGTCACCACCGCTCCCCTCCCCTCGAAGTGCCGCCGCCACCCCTCCACCCTGGCCCGGGCCCTCTCTTCCCTTCTGAACTTACACATCCATTCGCCGAACGCAGCAACGCACATCAGCTGAGCTGCCCCTTCCTTCTCTGCCTGTGTGTGTCCCGCCCTCGCTGACGTTGCGTCACAGGAGGGCGGGGCCACAGGCAAAGAAGGAAGGGGCAGCTCAGCTGATGTGCGTTGCTGCGTTCGGCGAATGGATATGTAAGTTCAGAGGGAAGAGAGGGCCGGGTGGAGGGGTGGCAGCGGCGACTCCGAGTGGGGGGGGGGAGCGGTAGCAACCTCGGCGGCGCAGTTTCCCTCTCTGTCCCGCCCCCCCCGTCATCACGTATTGACGCAGGGGCGGGACAGAGAGGGAAGTCTCTACTGCGCATTTGCGAGTGAGTCGGTCACTCGCCATTTATATGTTTGATATATATATATATATATATATTTTTTTTTTTTAATTTATATTATTTACATTTTCCCACTGATCGCAGGCTCAATGTGGCTTACATAAATCTTTGGTGAGTCTGCAGTGCAATAATAAGAAATTATACAAAATTGACAATAAGATAAAAATAACAATTAAACAGCAAAAAGGCAAGAAGATAATAACAGGTAATTATTGTCCTTGGATATTAATTTTTGAGAGTTAATACAAATAAGTTGAACCTGAGGATTAAGCCTTTTTTAAACAATACTGATTTTAATAATTTTCGGAAGTTTAAATAATTCTGGGTCGATTTTACTGATTTGGGTAGAGCATTCCATAGTTGGGTGCCCACGTATGTAACGTTGGAAGCATAAATTGATTTGTATTTAATACCATTATAGTCTGAGTAGTGCAGGTTCAAATAAGATCGTGACGTTCTGGATCTGTTTCTGGGTGGTAAGTCAATTAATTCGGTCATATATTCTGGGAGTTCACCGAAAATTATCCTGTGGATTATAGTGCATATTTTAAAGGCTACTTGTTCTTTTTTTTTTTTTAAGCAAGACACCTTTAATAAATATACATTACAAATGGCAGGCAGAACTGGTTTGTGAGCATGTCATAGTGCAAAGCAACTGCGTCCCAGCAGAGCAAAATCAAATGATGAACGCTCAGGGTGACAGCTCTACTCTAACTTCTGAATTGTTAAGCTATTGCAGTTGTAAGTAGAAAAGGTCTTAAGCGAACATTAGCCATTCAGACTTATAGTACAGAAAGTAGAAGTGCTAAGTGACAGCAGCTCAGCATGGATCCAGAAGGAGGGCTAATCCTAGTTAAGATGCAGAGAAATCTCCTGATGGATTTGTGTCATTAACAAAGGATAGATCAGGACCTGCTCTGCCCTCTTCATGGAAGTAAAATCCCTTTATTTCTAAGAACCAGAGCTATGCTAAAAGGTCTCCGCTTTGGAAGGAGCTATTGGAATCACTCACCATTGACACCATCTGCTTGAGAGATGAGGACATGAGGAAGACACTGAATGCACTGCTGGGAAACCAGCATTTGCATGTGATGAGCTATAAAGCTGAAGAAGAGGGTGAACATAGATTTACCTGAGGGGTCCTTTTACTAAGGTGCGCTGAAAAATGGCTTGTGGTAGTGTAGGCGTGGATTTTGGGCACGCGCCCATCCATTTTTCAGCGTGCCTGTAAAAAAGGCCTTTTTCCAAATTTTGCCGAAAATGGGCATGCGGCAAAATCAAAATTGTCGCGCGTCCATTTTGGGTTTGCGACCTTAACCGCCAGCCATTGACCTAGCGGTAAACACTCACGCGGTAACCGGGCAGTAATGACCTACGTGTGTCAAATGCTACTTGGCGCACATCCGATACACGCGTCCGAAAATTTAAAAATTGGTTTTTTTAATGTGCATATCGGATGCGCACCAAAAATGAAATTACCGCAAGAGCCACATGGTAGCCAGGTGGTAAGTCCATTTTGGTATACGTTGGGCGCACGTAGATGCTTAAGCAGCTTAGTAAAAGGACCCCTGAGACAGGAAATGAGACCAATCTTCCTTGCCAATGTATAAACCCAGAAGCTCTTCAGACCACTGTCAGAGAGGTTACTGGGTTTGGTGATTAGAGCAATGGCCCAATCATTTCATTTCTTTTCTTCGTATGATAATAACATTTTAGGTTTATACAATTTATATATATTTTCAGACCATCATATTGTATCTAGAGTTGGTCTTAGACACTTGCACCTTCTTATAGCACTGTTGGATTCTTTTCAATTTGTATTAACATGGCATCCTCTCCATCAGAGTATACCATATCAGAGCTGAGCAAAATCCCCCTCCCCACAAATTGCTGAATGTTGTTAAAAGGGGAGGACAGGGTGGTTATCTTGAACATAGAAGCAATATATGTAACAACAACATGGGAGCACCTTTAGGAGCCCTTTTACAAAGGCATGCTGAAAAATGGCCTGTGGTAGCGTAGACACGTGTTTTGGGCAGGGGCGTAGCCAGACACCCAATTTTGGGTGGGCCTGGGCCCAAGATGGGTGGGAGGAAGAACTCCGCTTTGTCTCACAAGTGATTTGGTCTCTCCCTCTGTCGCCTGAATGCCATATGGTCTCTCAAACATCCCCCCTCCCCCGCATACCCTTTAAGTAGCAGATTTTCAGCGAGCAGCAACTAATACACACTGCTCATGTTGGCCCCACAGCCTTACCTCTGATGCAACTTCCTGTTTCCGTATAGGCGAGAATACATCAGAGGGAAGGCTGAGGGGCCGGTGCGAGTAGTATGTGTCAGTCGCTGCTCGCTGCAGGCGAAGGTCTACTATTTACAAGGTATGCAGGAGGGACAGTTGTTGGGAGTTTTCAGCTGGTGGGGCGTGGGGATCCCTGCCAGCAACATCATAGGTGTGCTGCTCCTGGGTGGCCCTGAGCCCAAAGTGGGTGGGCCTAGGCCCACCCTTGGCTATGCCACTGAACTGGTTAAGTTTAAGTTGGCCAAATAAAACCACGGATATTCAATGCCGGCATTGAATATCCGGGTTCAGCACCCATCATCAGTTGAATATCGGCCAGATAGACTATGGGGCCATTTTACTAAGGCACGTAGGCACCGACACACGTACAATGTGTGTCAAATTAGAACTACTGCCCACCTACTGTGTGCCCCAAGTGCATTTACTGTACCGCTACCCAGTACCTCTCCACTCTTGTCTCTCCCTACGCCCCCCCACTCGGGTCCTCCATTCTGTAGATAAATCTCTCTTGTCTGTCCCCTTCTCCTCTATTGCTAATTCCAGACTCCGTTCCTTTTATCTCGCTGCACCTCACACCTGGAATAGACTTCCCGAGCCTGTACATCTAACTCCGTCTTTGGCCATTTTCAAATACAGGCTAAAAGCCCACCTCTTTAACGCTGCTTTTGACTCCTAACCACCTACTCACTTGCCCTGTACCCTTTTATCCCCACCTCTTTAATTCCCTACCTCTTAGTTGTTCTGTCTGTTTGTCTGTCCTATTTAGATTGTGAGCTCTTTGAGCAGGGACTGTCTTTTCATATGTTGTACAGCGCTGTGTATGCCTTGTAGCGCTATAGAAGTGATAAGTAGTAGTAGTAGTAGTAGTAATTCTAATTTTTACGTGTGTCCGATATGTGCGGCAGAAAATATTTTTTATTTTCTACCCTGTGGTGCTAACCAGGCGGTAATCGGCAGTGTACGTGCGCTGACAAGTACCACCCAGTTAACACGTGAGACGTTACCATTAAGCCAATGGGTGGCGGTAAGGTCTGATGCCCAAAATGGACACGCACCAATTTTTATTTTGCCGCACTTCAATTTTTGGCCCAAAAAGGGACCTTTTTTTGCAGGTGCACTGAAAAATGGACCCGCATGCTTCCAAAACACACGCCTACACCAGCGTAGACCATTTTTTGGCGCACCTTAGTAAAAGTGCCCCTATGCTCCTTAAAACAGAACAACGCCCCATTTTTGATTTGAACAGTGTTGCACCAGCAGGACTGAATAAGGAACTATTCTTTTAAGGTCCGGTCTGTGTACCTAATATAATAATTTGCTCCTGCAACGTTCCAAATGTCTCTGTCTGCTTTCGTAACCATCTCCTGATGTCACTCTCCCACAGTAGAAGCCTGCTTGTTTGACGTCAGGAGATGTTACTATTCGACAGGCCCCCCCTCTCCTCCGAGTTCAACCCCCCCCCCCCCGCCTCCCTCCCTGGAAGTGCAAGCAGCAGGACCTGTCCTCTGGCAGCCCTTCGCCTTTCTGCATGCGGGCTCTAATTTAAAAAGTGTTACCTCGGGGTCCGGCGTCAGCATTGAAGGCGAGCGGCGCTTCACACTGCCTTCCCATCTGTCTGAGCTCTGCCTCTGGTTCCGCCCTTCTGGAGGGAGGCGCAGGGATGTTAAACTCGGAGGAGGGGGGGCATGGAAATGGGGGGGGGGGTCCTGCAACTTGAAGGGGAGGGGGCGGGGGGCCTGTCCTGGAGTTGGAGGGGGAGGGGAGGGGGCTTGTCCTGCAGCTGGAAGGGGCCCTCCAACTCGAGGAGGAGGGGGCCATGGAACTCGAAGGGCAGGGGGGCCTGTAACTCAGAGGAGATGGACAGACGGAGGGAGGGAGGGAGGGAGGGGGGCTGGAACTTGGACGACAGAGAGGGACGGAGGGAGGGAGGGGGGCTATGGAACTTGGATGACAGACAGGGAGAGAGGGAGGTAGGGAGGAGGGTGAGGAATCTTGCTAGCGCCCGTTTCATTCCTCTACGAAACGGGCCTCTTTTACTAGTTTTAAATAAATTTAGTAAGATGCAGTCACCACAACATTGGGAAAGTCTGATAAATATAGCATTCCTTAAGCACGCAGTGCATATACACTTTTTTTTAATGCATACGCTTTATAAGCGCACTGTTTAAGCTTCCTTGTGTTACAATACAAATATTATACCTGTTTTCTTCTGAATACCCACCGAGCTGGTGACATTTACGCATTTCTCTCCAAGGGCGCACGCATTTATAAGTTCTTATATTTTTTTTAAGGATGCACTTCGATTAGCATTTGGTTGGCTATTCCTTTTTTTCAGATACTTTTTAAAGTTTTGAGTGACAACAATCATTCATGCCTTATCTTTGCAGGCTTTTTTCCCTGTAAAAAAAAGACAAAAAAAACCGCACGTGCAGCTTTTTAGTGCTGGCGTCTGAACTACACACAACGTCAATCAGAGTAATTCATTGTTTTATCACTTTTGTAAATGTTTTTAGAAAAATACAACGAGGCCGATATTGAGACTGGGGGTAGGAGTCCAGCTAACTCCCGCGGTCAGCCCAGATATTCAACGCTGGGCCGTTTCTGGTGACCGGCATCGAATATCCAGTTTAATTTTGGCTACTTTTAAACTAAACAGGCTGTTGATATTCAGAGATAGCCAGTTATGTTTAAACTGGCCAAAAGTATTCCAGCTATTTATATGGCCTAATGAAGCTGCTTACAATAGTCAACTATGGTAAGCACAACTCAGGCTTACTGCTCGCTAAAACGGAAGTACAGCTGGGCTACCGCAGCAGCACAGCGATAGTTCTCATCCCCAACACACCGTCATATCCAGCGCTTCAAAAATATATTAATTTTTGTAGCGCTGGTGTGTACCCGGCAGTAGTCAGGCAGTGCGATGTGCTGCACGGTTACCACTGGGTTAGCGCAGGAGCCCTTACCGCCACCTCAATGGGTGGCGGTAAGGGCTCCCCCCCCAAAAAAATGGCCATGTGGCAAGTGCTTGACGGCCATGTCCTCAAAAATGGGGCCTTGGCGTGCATCAAAACACGCTTTCGCTGCGTCTTGGTGAAAGGGGGCCCTATGTACTGAATGTATTATGTTATAGAGAATTTTTAACCCACCAGCTCTCTCGAATGAGAGTCAAGGCGAGGTGACAAATGAAAATGGCACCGATACAAAACATCAGGAATTAACAATAAATAAAATACACGAAAAAAAAAAAAGGTTTCAGAAAGCAATATCAATAGTAGTATTCGGAAAACAGATAAGTCTTCAAAGCCTTACGAAAGGTAAAATAATCCTTCAAAAGGCGAATCACAGCCATTCCAAAGACGAACTGCCATAAAATAAGAAGAATGTGTGTGAACTGCTTTATATATCTAACAAGCTTAACAGAGGGAAACGCTGAAACTAAATGGTTGCAAGACCGAGAGGTAGAACTATTATTTAAAATCTCCTACCCTACCCTAGCTGAGATAATATTTAACCATCTCTACTACTACTACTACTACTACTTATCACTTCTATAGCGCTACAAGGCATACGCAGCGCTGTACACCATACATGAAAAGACAGTCCCTGCTCAAAGAGCTCACAATCTAAAAATGGAATGTTGCTAGTGGAATAGCAACATTCCATGTAGAATCTCAAATAGTAGCAACATTCCATGTAGAATCTCAAGTAATAGCAACATTCCAGAATCTCAAATAGTAACAACATCCCATGTTCCACTGCACTAACCACTAGGCTATTCCTCCACTAGCAACATTCCATCTAGAAGCCTGCCCTTGCAGATCAGCAACGCAGCCGCGCAGGCTTCTGTTTCTGTGAGTCTGACGTGCAGGACGTCAGACTTACAGAAACAGAAGCCTGCGCAGCCGTGTTGCTGATCTGCAAGGGCAGGCTTCTACATTACTACTACTACTACTTATCACTTCTATAGTGCTACAAGGCATACGCAGCGCTGTACACCATACATGAAAAGACAGTCCCTGCGCAAAGAGCTTACAATCTAAATAAGACAGGTAAACAGACAGAACAACTAAGAGGCAAGGGAATAAAGAGGTGGGGATAAAAGGACAGGGTTAGGAGTCTCTCTGACCTAATGTGCACCTTTCTTTAAATTAGTCACCTTATTTTCTCACTCTTCTTACCTATCTATATGTTCCATCTTTGCTATACCCTAAACTGTCAATTAAAATGTTCTATTATGTATTGTGTTGACACTGTAAGTAGTATACAATGCCATACTTTGTATTGTTATTGGAATGTTTTTACTGCTGTAATTGTCTATTACTTATGTTTGACTTATTCTTACTGTACACCGCTTTGAGTGAATTCCTTCAAAAAAGCGGTAAATAAACCCTAGTAAATAAATAAGGTTTTGTGATAAATCCTCAGGGCAAACACCGAATAAAAATTAAAAAAAACAATCAAAGTACATTAAAAGAAATTCTTGCCTGAACAGGCAGCCAGTGTAGCTCAGTCAGCAAGGGGGGAACATGATCAAAGCTGGATCTACAGAAGATTAATCTTACTGCAGAGTTTTACACCAGCTGCCACACCTAAGTATATTGCGCAATATAGCCGGTTATCTCCTAGCCGCAAACCTGGAATATTCAGCAGGGGGATAGTTGGTTAAGTGCCATATAACTGGCCAGCTGTCGTTCGTGGCCAGTTAAATGGTTGTCAATATTGGCGGGAATCATAGCCTCTGAGAGGGGGGGAGCATGGGGGACAAAATTCCCCGGGCCCGGGCCTCCAAGGGGGGCGTTGCAGATCTGCAAGGGCAGGCTTCTATATGGAATGTTGCTAGTGGAATAGCAACATTAACATTCCGTCTAGAATCTCAAATAGTAGCAACATTCCATGTAAAATCTCAGATAGTAGCAGCAGAATCTCAAATAATTTATTTGGATTTTGCTCACACCTTTTTCAGTAGTAGCTCAAGGTGAGTTACATTCAGGTACACTGGATATTTCTTTGTCCCAGGAGGGCTCACAATCTAAGTTTGTACCTGAGGCAATGGAGAGTTAAGTGACTTGCCCAAGACCACAAGGAGCAGCAAAGGGATTTGAACTGGCCACTTCTGGACTGTGCTCTAACCACTAGGCCACTCCTCCACTCCTCCGTGGGAAAATGGACTGCTATTTTTAATAGTTTTTGAATTTGGGCCCTTTTCTTTTCAGCTTTACAATTTAGATTGGGCCAAAGTTATCTAGCAATGCTGTTCTTTATGAGATTTTCAGACCATACAGATTGCAGAATAGCAGTTAACTCCAGCCAGTGATTTCCTTTCATGGTTAAAATTGTTTTGTTAAATTTGAGCTTTTCTATTGCACATAAATAGCTTTATTTTTTTTTTCTAGTCTTTATAACTTTTTGGGGTTTTTTTCTCAGCTGTACATTAAAGATTAGTGTTTGACACTAAGAGAAGAGAAATCAAAGTGGAGGGTATTTTCTCTCCTGAGCTGACATTCAACAATTAGCCAACATCAGTATTAGACAAGCATAACATTGGCACTCACACACACTTCCACATTCCAACCAAACAACAATTCTTACAAAATTAATATATTAACAGGAAGTGTATTACTAAAGTGGCACAAACCAGGGCTGCAACTTTATTGAAACCAACAATCAGTACAAGAACACCAATAATCACTTTTTCCGACCCAGTTCAGCATTCCCTCCCAAAACTGATCCTCAGCTCCAATCAACATGAAACATTAACGTCCAGCTATGTAAAGTTATGACTAGTTGGTTCCGAAGTAGACAAAATTAACATACATATGATCCGTTGCTCTTGAAGGCTTGCAGTGATGCCCAGCCCTCAACTCAGCTTGTGGTGATGCAGCACACAAGCTGTGAAAACCCCCCACCTTTCTCAGTATTTCACCCAACAATGTCACATCTGGGATTGTCTACCTTCTACCACATTCCCGCCTATGGCAACCACCCCTATCCACCACACCCACACACCTCAGTAAACCTCCCCAACCCATAACTACCCACCCTCAACCATCTAAGGAGGGGAGAAGGGAGGGAAACATTTTCCAAACCGCACTTCACCCTCCCTGCTTGGAAATCCCGCTTAAAAACTTCCCTTAAGCCCTTGCCAACAAACTCCTCTTCCTGCCACCCTCCCTGCCAATCATCCTACCCTTTCCTCATCTGCCCTTAGCAGCCAATTCCCCTCCCCTTACACAAGGGAAGCACCACATCCATGTGATGTTCCTGCAGCCTTAAATGCTGCAGGCACACCATGTCCTGCTATCTGCTGGCACCAGACTAGAAAACTCACCTTACATTTTTATTGGGCACTACCAGAAAAATGCCAAAGCCCTTTGGTCTGTGTACTAAGCCAATAAGGCATTGGAAGAGATGGCATTCATAGAAAAGGCAGGAATCTGAAGACCTTGTTTCCAAGAACTGACTTTTATCAATGTCTTCTCTGCAGGGAAAGGGAAATGGGACTTGATATACTGCCTGTCTGAGGTTTTTGCAACTACATTCAAAGTGGTTTACATATATTCAGGTACTTATTTTGTACCAGGAGCAATGGAGAGTTAAGTGACTTGTCCAGAGTCACAAGGAGCTGTAGTGGGAATTGAACCCAGTTCCCCAGAATCAGAGTCTGTTGCACTAACCACTAGGCTACTCCTCCACTAGCAACATTCCATGTAGAAGCCTGCCCTTGCAGATCAGCAGTGCAGGACGTCAGACTCACAGAAACAGAACCCTGCTCGGCTGCGTTGCTGATCTGCAAGGGAAGGCTTCTACATGGAATGTTGCTAGTGGAATAGCAGCATTCATTCCATGTAGAATCTCAACTAGTAGTAACATTCCAGAATCTCCAATAGTAGCAACAGCAACATTCCACGTAGAATCTCAAATAGTAGCAACAGAATCTCCAATAGTAGCAACATTCCATCTCCAATAATAGCAACATTCCATGTAGAATCTCAAATAGGGAAATGGGACTTGATATACAGCCTTTCTGAGGTTTTTACAACTACATTCAAAGTGGTTTACATATATTCAGGTACTTATTTTGTACCAGGGGCAATGGAGGGTTAAGTCAGGGAGGAAGTTTTCATTGTGGACTGTCATTAATATGTGCTATTTTACTGTTAACCCGGGTTACCAAAACAACCCAACAGTAACCCGCATTGATCACTTCCACCTTTAGCATGCCAGGACCTGTCTGACCTCTTTTCTTTTTGATTTATAGTCTCAGAATAATTTTGACCCTTCCCCTTTGTAATTGCTCAGAACTCAGAACTTTTAAACATGAAAATGTCTCCCTCTTTAAATGATTTTTTTTTTAACAGAAGAGATTTAATTGAAAATTTATTCTGCTCCACGCTGCTTATAATATGGTTTGCCAGCTGTGATTTACTGTATTAGGATTGTACAGCTCTTTTGGTGACTGAACTGCAAGTAAAGCACTTTACAAAGAAAATTGCAATAATTATGCTAATGGTCCGACATAAATACAAATTCTAAAGCCATGAGACTGAATTGGTAGATTCAGTGGTCATGGGATTGTTTCACATCAATTAGTTCCATCTTATTTTCAGGTGAGACTCCTCTTGTCTACCTCCCTGACCAGCTCCTCCCCCAACCCCACCCTACCAACAACCTCTGAATTTATCAATTTGATTGTTTCCTCCATTGTATCAAAGTGCTTGCTTTAATTACCATCCACCCCAAAGCGCTGCAATTACAGATAATTGGCCTTGTGCCTTAGCCTCTTTCATAACTCCTAAAACTGGAAGGTCCTTTTTAGAGAGAGAGCGTTGATATTCTATATGGAGCAGCTGATTTTCTCTCTCTGTATTTTTCTCAAACTCAGATATTGCCGTGGAGATGGAAGGTGTTCATCATATCTGCCACCCACTTAAGAGAATTTTAAGTAGCTGTATGTACACCCACTGATGTTCGCTCTCCTTTCCCCCTGCTTAATATAGTGATAATAATGCTACATTACAGAAAACAAAATTTCAGGAACGATTTGCTGTCTGAGTAGGTTGCCCCACCTGACTGGGAAGCAGATTCAGAAGAGTACCGCAGAGGAAATGTGTGATTTCCAAGAGGTCTCCGTGCAAGAGTCTGGCTGCACTATGCAGAAAGTGAATTCTCCGGTAGAGCAGGGCATATTCAAATGAATGGTAATGAGGTCTTTTAGCTATTCCGCCCCAATGCAGAGAAGTACACGGAAGACCTTAAGTGCTAGAACTTGGATGGCTGGTCTGAGGAGGCGTAGAAGAGTTAGTTCAAAGGATTTAATGCCAGTTTTGAGGATTTAATGCCAGTTTTTTTTTTCTTTTTACTGTGGGCATAATGAAGGTGATGATTCCACGCATAAAATATTTATACCACACAAGAACTGGAATGTTGTTCTGTGTGTAAATATCATCCTGATAAGTATCTTTAGAATAACGTTTCAGCATATGAGTAGATGTGGGCTGACACTTTTGCTTGATTGGACATGCACACAGTACTAGCTGTCCTCGGCTCAGAACCTTGTGCACGGGCATCTGGTAGGCTTACTCTGATTGGCTCACAAGTTCTGTGTGCTTCAAATTTGTATATGATAAGCTTGCTGTATCGGCGTGGAATATTTTCTTTACAGGTTGTTAGGAGAATCTATGCATTTGGGCGTCAGCGCCCGGCTCTAATGTGTGTCTTTCTGCTTCAGCAGCAAAAGCCTGACCCAGTCCATTTTTTTTAATTGCATACATGGAGATGTAGCCCTAGAACAAATGTATTTATTTATTTATTTATTTTCTGCATTTATACCCCACATTTTCCCGCCTCTTTGCAGGCTCAATGTGGCTTACAAATACCGTAGTGGCGATCACCATTTCCGGAATAAGAAAAACAGAGTAACGTTCTATTTAAAGTATATAGAATACACAGTAAATTAGAAGAAAATCGGTAGCCAATACATTTCAGGTGTTGAAGTCAAGGGTGGTGAAAAAGCTTTCAATAATGACAATGTAATAAAGTAACCAAAATAAGAATAATTCAATGTTAACTAATTCTGGAACAGTTCTGATGTCCTGTGTTTTAAGAAGGGTCCTTTTGATAAGTCTCTCTGAACAGGTTAGTCTTTAATAGTTTCTGGAAGGCTGCCAAATCGTGTGTTGTTTTTATGGTATTCGGCAGTGCATTCCAACATTGCGTACAAATGTAGGAGAAACTAGATGCATATATTGATTTAAATTTAAATGACCTTGGAAAGGTGGAGATGGCTTGAAAAGAACTAGGGATGAAGGTGGATCATAAATGACTAAAACACTATTTCTTATGCTTCCAATAGTAACATAGTAACATAGTAGATGACGGCAGAAAAAGACCTGCATGGTTCATCCAGTCTGCCCAACAAGATAAATTCATATGTGTATACCTTACCTTGATTTGTACCTGTCTTTTTCAGGGCACAGACCGTACAAGTCTGCCCAGCAGTACTTCCCGCCTCCCAACCACCAGTCCCGCCTCCCATCACTGGCTCTGGCACAGACCGTATGTCTGCCCTCCACTATCCTCGTCTCCCAACCACCAACCTCTCTTTCCCCCACCTGCTCCGCCACCCAATTTTGGCTAAGCTTCTGAGGATCCATTCCTTCTGCACAGGATTCCTTTATGTATATCCCACGCATGTTTGAATTCCGTTACCATTTTCATCTCCACCACCTCCCGCGGGAGGGCATTCCAAGCATCCACCACCAATAGCATGCAATGACCAACAAGGCACTGTGTTTCAACACTGAGTGCCTGCCTCAGGGGTCAAAATGTCAATGTGTCCAAGAGTGGTGCTTTAATATGGCGACAAGAAATCGCTTAAATGAATCGTCTCTATAATAAACGCATAATTGGTCTTTAAAAAGACCTCTGTAGATGTGATGCATGTATTATTCATTTAAGCGATTTCTTATCTCCATATTAAAACACTGCTCTTAGACACATTGACATTTTGACCCTTGAGGCAGGCACTCAGTGCCGAAACATGGTGCTGTGTTGGGCATTGCATGTTATTGCAAGCGTAAGAAATAAAGGGGCCCTTTTACTAAGCTGAGTAGGCGCCTATGCATGCCCACTGCGTGCCAAATTGAAGTTACCACCCGGTTACTGTGTGACCCTTGCAGTAATTTCAATTTAGGCGCATGTCTGCTATGCGCGTCTAAAAAATATTTTTTATTTTCTGACGCGTGGCAGCTACTCGCATCAAGTACAATTTGACACGTGTAGACCGTTACCGCCCGGTCACCGTGTGAGACCTCACTGCTAGGTCAATGGCTTGCGGTAAGGTCTCAGACCCAAAATGGACGCGCAGCAATTTTCATCTTGCCGCATGTCCATTTTCAGCAAAAAAAAAAGGCATTTTTTGTAGGTGCGCTAAAAAATAATTCTGTGCGTGCCCAAAACACACGTCTACACTATGGCAGGCCATTTTTCAGTGCACCTTAGTAAAAGGACCCCAAAATGTTTTAGTCATTTATGATCCTCCTGTGTCCCTGGTTTGTCTCAAGCCATCTCCACCTTCCCACGGTCATTTGTTCTGCAACATTCCACGTGGGATCCTTTTCGGTTTTCTTCTTCTCTCCTGGAGATGTAGCCCTACCATTTTGAAGGAAATCAGAGCAGCCACATGCCTACATAGCATCAAACCCCCAGGCTGGATGAGCTCGTTCTGGTTAACCTGCATGAGGTGTTAATCCTACCTTTAATGAGTGCTGTGTGGGTGGTGCAAGAGAGCTGGGGAGTGAAAATTACTCCCCTTCCATTGTCTCCCCTGCAAATGCTGTGGCACAGTTGGAGGGGAAGGGGTGCTAGGAGATGTATTACACAGGATGTAATTCCACCTCATGATGCTCCAGTCAACATTTTGTTTATGTAATATGGTGCTCTAAGCACTAAAAGTGACATCCACAACAAAGAAAATGTTCCACGCAATGTGGAAACTCAAACGCGTAAAACAATTCTTCCTGAGGGAAACATTTCGCAACCTGATACAATCAATGGTACTAAGCCATTGGTACTACTGCAATGGAATCTACGCGGGATGCAAAGAACAAACACTAAAGAAACTTCAGACCACTCAAAACACGGCAGCCAGGCTTATCTTTGAAAAAATATGATTTGAAAGAGCAAAACCCCTCCACGAAAAACTACACTGGCTCCAAATCAAAGAACGCATTGCCTTCAAAATCTGCACTATGGTTCACAAAATTATCTACAGCGAAGCCCCGGGATACATGACAGACCTGATCGACCTACCAAGTAGAAACACATCCGGATCAACACGAACGTATCTAAATCTGCACTATCCAAGCTGCAAAGGACTCAAATACAAATCTACCTATGCATCCAATTTCTCCTACATAAGCACACAACTGTGGAACGCATTACCAAGAGCCTTGAAAACTACGTACGACCACCTAAACTTTCGGAAATCACTAAAAACTAACCTGTTTAAAAAGGCATACCCTACCAACCCTACATAAATGCCGACTTCTACAACATATTAATACTAAAATACGTAAAGGACATAACACAACACTTCCGTTGTATGATTCCCTAATGTGGCTGTGCCACATGAACTTTATCTTACCACATCATCACTTTGTATTTGTTTACACCGGAGTCTGCAAACGCTGCTCCGGTACTATGTAAGCCACATTGAGCCTACAAATAGGTGGGAAAATGTGGGATACAAATGTAACAAACAAACAAATAAATAAATAAAAGTGCACAGACGAAATGAAAGAACACTAGAAAACCAGTTGAACCCACAAAGCCCAAGGGTTGGCCGCACTTAATTTAGGGGCCCTTTTAGTAAGCTGCATTAGGTGCTAACATGCTTAACGTGGTATACCGTGGGATGTGCTGAGGTATCCTGCAGTAAGGGGCCCTATTACTAAGCTGCAGTAGGGCTAACAAGCAGGTAGTGTGAGCCAAATCGACACTACAGCTGGAGCAGTGTGGCTGCCCGGCAGTAATTTCAAAGTTGTTGTGCACTGTTTCCCATGATAGAAAATCATTTTCTATTTACTACCGTGGGAGTGTTCCCGGCAGTAATCAGCAGCATGGCCACATTGTCGTGTGCTACCTGATTAGCGCATGGGAGGCGGGGCTGGTAGTTGGGAGGCGGGGCTAGTGCTGGGCAGACTTCTATGGTCTGTGCCGTGAAAATGGCAGATACTAATCAAGGTCAGGTATACACAAAAAAGTAGCACATATGAGCTAACTTGTTGGGCAGACTGGATGGACCGTGCAGGTCTTTCTCTGCCATCGTCTACTCATGTTACTATGTATGGTAGATGCATTGGGGTGACTTAGGGAGGAAGAGGGAGAGTTAAGATATGTCCATTACTGTCTTTGGTTTCGCTGTATTGCAGGTTCTCAGGTTTTTATGTTGGGTCGGTGGGATATGCCTTTCTGAACAGGTTTGTTTTTAGTTCTTTCTGGAACTTTAGATGATCGTACGTTGTTTTTACTACTTTTGGCAGTGCGTTCCATAGTTGTGCGCTTAAATAGGAAAAGCTAGATGCATAAGTTGGTTTGTATTTGAGTCCTTTGCTGCTTGGGTAGTGAAGATTTAGGTATGTTCATGTTTCTGATTGGCAGGTCTATGAGGTCTGTCATGTATCCCGGGGCTTCGCCGTATATAATTTTATGAACCAGGGTGCAGATTTTGAAAGCTATACGTTCTTTGATTGGGAGCCAGTGCAGTTTTTCTCAGAGGGGTTTGGCGCTTTCAAAACGCGTTTTTCCAAATATAAGCCTGGTATTTTAATTTTATTTTTTAAAAAACACCTCATTCTGGGGTCTTATACTAAGCTGTGGCAAAAAGTGGCCTGCGGCAATGTGGACGCGTGTATTTGGCACACGTCAGGCCAGTTTTTACTGCATCGGGGGGAAAAAAGAGCATTTTTTTCAATGGGCAGGGAAAAGGGCTTGCGGTAAAATTGAAATCAGCGTGCACCTATTTATGGCCTGAGCCTTTAACACCACTCATTGATCTAGTGGTAAGGACTCATGTGCTACACGCGTGGTGACCGGTCAGCGCACACCAACTGCCAATTAATGCAAGAAACAACGCATGCATAGGAAATAATAATTTGTCCCTGCGTTATGGGCGCACGTCAAATCTGAAATTACCGCCAGGGGGGGGGGGGGCGTGCTAACCTGGCAGTAGTCTTGTTTTGGCGCGTGCTGCATGCGCGTACAGCCTACTGCACCTTTGTAAAAGGGTCCCTCAGCTACTAGAAAAATGCATCATTATTGAATCCGTCTTTTTCCCATTATGGTTGTTGTTTAACTGTCACCAGCCTTGCTGCAAGAGGGCTGAGATTGCTTGATAATTTCCTTTAAAAGAATAACGTCAAACATTTATTACTGTCTCCCTAAGGATTCCATAATGGGCTTTAAGGCCTATTTACAAAGCACTATAGTGCCACAGGGGATTTTAAATGCTAAATCTGGTGTTAAAGATGCATTAAATCCACCCTATTTTCCACTTTCTGAAACAGTCAGGCAAGCCTTGCTGAAAGCCCAAAACAAAGCTGGCCCAATGTGATTTAAATATTAGTGAGCTGCATTTTATGCAAATACGATATAAAGCAGCAGCATCTGCATTAATCCTTTGAAAGGTAATTAATAGAAATAAAACAAAATAAGACATGGAAAAGAAAATAACGATACCCTTTTTATTGGACATAAAGAAAATAAGAAAAAAGAAAAAAAAATCACTACAAAAAAATGAACACAAATGCAGAACTAGGTAGGAGGGGTTTTTTTGGTCAGTGATGATCTGAGTCACAGACGAGATTCCTACACGTTTCAAGCTGCTGTTCAGTAGCATATCCCAGTGACTATTGAGACCATTTCCCCCATTACAACTTGAGTAGAGAGATGTGGTAGCCATGTTAGTCCACTTTTAAAGGTAATCAATAGAAATAAAACAAAATAAAGCATGGAAAAGAAAATAAGATGATACCTTTTCTATTGGAGATAATACTTAATTTGAGCCTACAAATACAGTGGTGGAAATAAGTATTTGATCCCTTGCTGATTTTGTAAGTTTGCCCACTGACAAAGACATGAGCAGCCCATAATTGAAGGGTAGGTTATTGGTAACAGTGAGAGATAGCACATCACAAATTAAATCCGGAAAATCACATTGTGGAAAGTATATGAATTTATTTGCATTCTGCAGAGGGAAATAAGTATTTGATCCCCCACCAACCAGTAAGAGATCTGGCCCCTACAGACCAGGTAGATGCTCCAAATCAACTCGTTACCTGCATGACAGACAGCTGTCGGCAATGGTCACCTGTATGAAAGACACCTGTCCACAGACTCAGTGAATCAGTCAGACTCTAACCTCTACAAAATGGCCAAGAGCAAGGAGCTGTCTAAGGATGTCAGGGACAAGATCATACACCTGCACAAGGCTGGAATGGGCTACAAAACCATCAGTAAGACGCTGGGCGAGAAGGAGACAACTGTTGGTGCCATAGTAAGAAAATGGAAGAAGTACAAAATGACTGTCAATCGACAAAGATCTGGGGCTCCACGCAAAATCTCACCTCGTGGGGTATCCTTGATCATGAGGAAGGTTAGAAATCAGCCTACAACTACAAGGGGGGAACTTGTCAATGATCTCAAGGCAGCTGGGACCACTGTCACCACGAAAACCATTGGTAACACATTACGACATAACGGATTGCAATCCTGCAGTGCCCGCAAGGTCCCCCTGCTCCGGAAGGCACATGTGACGGCCCGTCTGAAGTTTGCCAGTGAACACCTGGATGATGCCGAGAGTGATTGGGAGAAGGTGCTGTGGTCAGATGAGACAAAAATTGAGCTCTTTGGCATGAACTCAACTCGCCGTGTTTGGAGGAAGAGAAATGCTGCCTATGACCCAAAGAACACCGTCCCCACTGTCAAGCATGGAGGTGGAAATGTTATGTTTTGGGGGTGTTTCTCTGCTAAGGGCACAGGACTACTTCACCGCATCAATGGGAGAATGGATGGGGCCATGTACCGTACAATTCTGAGTGACAACCGCCTTCCCTCCGCCAGGGCCTTAAAAATGGGTCGTGGCTGGGTCTTCCAGCACGACAATGACCCAAAACATACAGCCAAGGCAACAAAGGAGTGGCTCAGGAAGAAGCACATTAGGGTCATGGAGTGGCCTAGCCAGTCACCAGACCTTAATCCCATTGAAAACTTATGGAGGGAGCTGAAGCTGCGAGTTGCCAAGCGACAGCCCAGAACTCTTAATGATTTAGAGATGATCTGCAAAGAGGAGTGGACCAAAATTCCTCCTGACATGTGTGCAAACCTCATCATCAACTACAGAAGACGTCT
Organism: Microcaecilia unicolor; assembly: GCF_901765095.1. NCBI lineage: Eukaryota > Metazoa > Chordata > Amphibia > Gymnophiona > Siphonopidae > Microcaecilia > Microcaecilia unicolor. The sequence goes on along the minus strand of NC_044031.1, from coordinate 741,271,866 downwards.
GACCGCTGTGCTTGCCAACAAGGGTTTTGCCACCAAGTATTAGGTCTTGTTTGCCAGAGGGATTAAATACTTATTTCCCTCTGCAGAATGCAAATAAATTCATATACTTTCCACAATGTGATTTTCAGGATTTAATTTGTGATGTGCTATCTCTCACTGTTACCAATAACCTACCCTTCAATTATGGGCTGCTCATGTCTTTGTCAGTGGGCAAACTTACAAAATCAGCAAGGGATCAAATACTTATTTCCACCACTGTAGGTAGGAAAATGTGGGATACAAATGCAATAAATAAATTTCTTGATTAGCTTTCGAAGGTTGCCCTTCTTCGTCAGATCGGAAATAAGCAAATGTTGGTAATATATAAGTGAAACATGAAAGCATTTCAGTGACAGTCTAACAGGATGGGGTGGATAGGTGAGAGACAGGAAGAGTCGGGTAGATGAGGGACAGGGAGATATGCATGGAGACAGGAGGGTGACAAAGCAGTACAATTTTATGGTTTATAATGGGCTAGAAAACCCAGATCTTTAAGTCCTGTCTGGTGGGTGTCAAAATATTTAATCATTCTGACTTCAAAGGTCTTACGTTCCTGTATTGTTTTAAAGTTCCCTTTCAGGATTCTTACCATGAAATCACTGGTACAGTGTTCTGGTTTTGTAAAGTGCTGCCCCACAGAGGTGACATCCTGATTGGTACTAGCATTTTTCATATGGTGTCTATGTAAATTAAATCTCTTCTTTAGCATCTGACTTGTTTCTCCAATGTAGCAGCCTTCGTTGCATTTTTTACTCTGAATGATATATACCACATTGGAAGATGAGCACTTGAAAGATTCCTTTATGTTGAATATTTTTCCTTTGTGAATGACTGTGGGGTCCTGTGAAATGTTTTGGCATAGTTTGCAGCTGGATATATTGCAAGGATAAGTACATAACTACATAAGTAATGCCATACTGGGAAAAGACCAAGGGTCCATCGAGCCCAGCATCCTGTCCACGACAGCGGCCAATCCAGGCCAAGGGCACCTGGCAAGCTTCCCAAACGTACAAACATTCTATGCATGTTATTCCTGGAATTTTGGATTTTTCCAAGTCCGTTTAGTAGCGGTTTATGGACTTGTCCTTTAGGAAACCGTCCAACCCCTTTTTAAACTCTACTAAGCTAACCGCCTTCACCACTTTCTCCGGCAACGAATTCCAGAGTTTAATTACACGTTGGGTGAAGAAAAATTTTCTCCGATTTGTTTTAAATTTACTACACTGTAGTTTCATCGCATGCCATTCTCTTCTTTTTGAGTCTGTATTGGGAGCTTACTTCTAAACTTGTGTTTTAAGTTGGGTGGCTGTCGGAAGGCCAGCACTGGTGGGGATGGGAATATCTCTTTCAGTAATTCATCCTCCTGGAGTAGAGGCTGTAGATCTTTTATGATTTTTCTTAATTTTTTCAGCTCTGGGTTGTATGTCACTATAAGCCATATGATCACAAGCCATCCTATAGTAATGGGACTTGATATACTGCCTTTCCATTGTTTTTGCAACTACATTCAAAGTGGTTTACATATAGGTACGTATTTGTACCTGGGGCAATGGAGGGCTAAGTGACTTGCCGAGGATCACAAGGAGATGCAATGGGAATTAAACCCAGTTCCCCCAGATCAAAGTCCACTGCATTAACCACTAGGCTACTCCTCCACTATCTGTAACTAAGATCTGAGGAAGAAGGGCAACCTTCGAAAGCTAATCAAGAAATGTATTATGTCCAATAAAATAGGTATCATCTTATTTACTTTTCCATGTTTTATTTTGTTTGATTTCTATTGATAACCTTTAAGAGTGGACTAACACGGCTACCACACCTCTGTAACTAAGCATAATGCAGCAACCACCAAGCTTTACTGTAGGTTCATCTGGTCCAAATTATAGGATTTGTGTCTTTTATACGTTTTTACATGTGCAAGTCCCCCTCTATTAAAACATTTGTGAGGGCATTCACTGGCTCCCGATCCGCTACCGTATACAGTTCAAGCTTCTCCTATTGACCTTCAAGTGCACTCAATCTGCAGCCCCCCATTACCTCTCTACCCTCCTCTCCCCATATGTTCCCACCCGTAACCTTCGCTCTCAGGACAAATCACTCCTTTCTGTACCCTTCTCCACCACCGCTATCTCCAGACTCCGCCCCTTCTGCCTCGCATCACCTTATGCCTGGAACAGACTTCCTGAGTCCATACGCCATGCGCCCTCGCTGCCCATTTTCAAGTCCTTACTCAAGGCCCATCTCTTCTCCCTTGCTTTTGGTGCCTAACCACCTTCCCATTCCTGATACCTACACTGACTACATAGTTTGTTACCTTTAGATTGTAAGCTCTCTTGAGCAGGGACTGTCCTTCCCCATGTTTAAACTTGTACAGCGCTGCGTAACCCTGGCAGCGCTATAGAAATGCTAAGTAGTAGTAGTAGTAGTAGTTTGCTACAAATCTGAGATGAGTTGCTGCAATGCAGTAACATGCAAAGCAGCTCATTATCTCAGAATTTAATGTAGAATAATTTGTACGCTGGATTTTGTAATAAAAAGTAACTATCTTTTTTTTCACAGGTATCAGAGCTGAAGTTTTCTTGGAGGTTTTCTATATAGCTAATGCGTATGTATAGAAAATAACCATCTGGACACATCTGCTAATTCATGAAAATCCTAAAGGTTAGTATGTCAGCATGGAAGTTGTTCTTACCCAAATTTGGGGCAATTTAAGCTGATTCCCTCAGGGGGTTCCCTGATCTTGGGTGTCCAGGCCGAGGTTGCCTAGGACCAGGTAGCTCTGGGAAGGTGAAGGGACCTTTTGGGAATGGGGTTAGGGTTGGGACTTGGGGTTGGGAAGTCCAGCCAGTCTGTTTTTTTTTTTTTTTTTAATCTCCCTTCCTGTCAGTGTGTGAGCCAATCCTCACTTTCATATTGACAGCAAGGGAGTCCTTTTACTCCCAATGCAGCAAACCAATGCAAATTACCATTTTTTTTCTGTCAGCGCACACTTTTTAGCAATGTAGTAATTTGCATTTTGCATTAGTTTATTGCTTTGTGAATAAAAGGGGTTTATTTTAATGAATGCATTAAAATATTAGGTACAGAAACTTGGTTTATCAATCTAATACATGGCTTACTGTTTCAAGCCTTGTAGTATGGAGGTGTAAATCATTTTGCTCCCTGTACAAGCTAGTGTGCATTTCTTTTGGCTTGCAGTCTTGGACCTGTAGCTTATGTCTTGTAGGGCTGGGCACTGAGTAAATTATTGGAGTGGAGGAGTGGCCTAATGGTTAGCACCAGGGGTGTAGCCACGGGTGGGCCTGGACGGGCCCAGGCCCAGCCACTTTCCCTCCAGGCCCGCCCATCCACATCCTTGCTTGCTGACGCTGTCACTGCCTTTTCTCCCGCGGCTCTGCCGGGTACGGCCGTCCGGGAGGCAGCATTCAGCGTAGCCTGCCTGTCCTTAATTCTTCTCCCCAGGCTCCGCTTCACTGCATTGCTCCATCGCTCCCTGCATTCTTCTCGCCTGCCACGCAGCGCTGCCATTCACACAGGCAGCTGCGCTCCCCCCTACCGCGTCCATCCAGTCCTAACAGGAAGTGCATCAGAGAGGACCGGATGGATGCGGCAAAAGGGAGCGCAGCTGCCTGTGTGAATGGCAGCGCTGCGTGACAGCCGAGTAGAAGAATGCAGGGAGCGATGGAGCAATGCAGCGAAGCGGAGCTTGGGGAGAAGAATTAAGGGCAGGCAGGATTTGCACATGTGCAAAAATAGAGCACGCGCAGGATAGAGCCAGTGGCTGACAGCTGTGGCTCGCGGACACTGCCACTGGCCACCCAAGAGGTAAAGTTCTTCGGCAGGGAGGAAGTCTTAAGCTGGCGGGGCTTGAGGATCCCTGCCAGAAGAGGTATTTTGTTTACTTTGGAGGGGGGGGGGCACAGGTAGGGGGAGGAGTGGAGATGAAATTTTTGGCCCACCCATTTTGGCCTTGGGCCCACCCTAAATTGGCTGTCTGGCTACGCCACTGGTTAGCACAGTGGGTTGTGGACCTGGGTTTGATTCCTGCTTCTGCCTGATGGTCAGTAGTGGGTTGAGATCCTGGGAAACCAGGTTAAATTCTCTTTGCAGCTGTGTGAGATACTGGGCAAGTCATTTAACCCTCTGTTGCCTCAGTTATAACAGTAGTACAAGGTATTACTTAGACTGTGAGCCCTCTAGGGACAGATCCAGTACCTGTAAAATGAAAACAATAAAACCACTTAGGTCTAAACAGTATATATAAATACTTAAATAAATGAATTGTGTTGTTTTCATGTGGAAATTGTTTTCAACGAATGTCATTAATAGTGTACCCTCTTCTTAAAGAGAGTGCACTATGGGGGAATTCAATAAATGGCACCCAGTGGTGTAGCTACAGGGGGGCCACAGGGGCCTGGGCCCCCAAAATTTGCTCTGGGCCCCTGGTTTGGCCGGCGGGGTCCCCAGCTCCTGCCAGCTGAAGCCTTCGTCCAGTGCTGGTCACCAGCGCCGTCGCATTGCCTTCCCTGCTCTCTCTTCCCCTCATGGTCCAGCGCGCTCATTTTAGTGAAACTGAGCATGCAAATTCAGGTTTTCCATAACATTACGTTTAATCAGCTAATTAGCGCCAATCATTGGCCTTTAAACAAGGTGGTTTTTTTAATGCTTGTTTCAGCCAGCCCTTTATAGGAGGGATTACGGGAGTTACCATCCTTAATCCCCCACTGGTTATTCCCTTCTCTAAACTGATAATAAATAAAGACTGCAGCCTCTGTATTCAATTAGCAGCATTCACACATATAGATTTCGCTACCTCCCTTCCCACTCCTGGCAGTCTCTGAGTCAGGGTAGCAGCCAGACCTCGCCGGGAGCGGGGGCCACAGCCCGAGGTGGGGGGCACTGTTTAGCCGCCCCCCCCCAGGCGCCACCACTGCCACGATCCCCTTGAAACCCCCTTCCCGCCACCAACCCTCCTCCGCCATCGCTGCCCGCCCCACCGCCGATACCTTGTTTGCTGGCCGGGCCAGCCGAAGAGAGTCTTTTCAGCGCCGGAGTAGCGCCTTCGTTCAAGGAACTTCCTGGTTATGATCAGCTGTTTCTGATGCCTTACGTTGCGTAAGGCATCAGAAACAGCTGATCATAACCAGGAAATTCCTTGAACGAAGGCGCTACTCCAGCGCTGAAAAGACTCTCTTTGGCTGGCCCGGCCAGCAAACAAGGTATCGGCTGCGGTGGCGGGGCGGGCGGCGACGGCAGGGGAGGGTTGGTGGCGGGAGGGGGGTTCAAGGGGATCGTCGGCAGGGGGCCAGGGCCAAATCTATGGGGGCCCGGGCCCCCTCAGGCTCCACGTAGCTATGCCACTGCTCTGAGTCCAGATTACTTATCATATGTTAACAAACAAGAAAGAAAGAAAGACCATATTAGCAGAAAGGAGGAAATGACGTAAGGTAACGGTGGAGAAGCAAAAATTATAATTGCTTCATAAACACTAAAAATGAATCCCAATCCCTATCCCACAACAGAACCAGCCTGCCCAGTCTAAACTGAATTGCAATGATTTTGCTGCATGCTTTGCCAACAAAATTAAAAGTCTCCGCCAGGATTCACTGGCAATCTCACCCAGTCCCCAACCAATCAACCAGGGGTGCACAAACTCGCCCCCTCCTGACAGAGACAGATGGGACACTTTTAACCCAATGACAGAGGACAGCCTTGACAAAATCCTAAGAGACCTTTGACCTACTACCTGCTCCCTCGATCCCTGCCCATCAAAGATAGTGCAGCAGGCAAGTATGGGCCTCATAAAAGGTGCCACAAAAATTGTGAACACCTCTCTTTCTAATGGGCAGCTACCAACAGCATTAAAAAGGGCAATGGTCCACCCTCTGTTGAAGAAAAACAATCTTCATCAGGACAAACTTGAAAATTACAGGCCAGTATCCAACATCCCTTTCTAGAAAAACTCATAGAACAAACAGTCTGTGTTCAACTTAATGACTGGTTAGAAAAGAGAAACTGGCTAGATGCATGTCAATCTGGATTCAGACCTGGTTATGGTACAGAAACGGTCCTTGCATCCCTACTAGATGATCTTCACAGAAACCGAGACAAGGGATTCGCTTCAATGTTAGTATTGCTTGATTTCTCTGCAGCTTTTGACACCATGGATCATGATATCATGCTAGCACGACTGACAGAAACAAGTATCAATGGAACAGTACTTGCTTGGTTCAGATCCTTCTTATCAGACAGGCAACAATCCATAATGTTTGGCAGCAACTCCTCACCACCATGGACACTGACCTGCGGGGTACCACAAGGATCAATACTTTCACCTGTTCTGTTCAATATCTACCTCAAACCACTAGCTGAGCTGATTCAGTCAATGGACACTCAGTTCCACATTTATGTGGATGATGTGCAGCTACTTATACCCATTGAATCTCTGACTTACCTACAGCCTTGAATAATACCTGTCTAACATCAATTCAACAATGGGCTAAACACAACAAACTTTGCCTGAACCCAAGTAAAACTGAGCTTCTCTGGGTCCCTAACACAAGTGGATACATACCTGACATCAAAATCCCTTTTGGAAAGTATGAACTCCCCCTCAAATCACAAGTCAGAAACCTTGGAATACAGTTAGATTCAACACTTACTCTGATTCCCCAAATCCAAGCAACCTTCAAGAGCTGCTTCTACTATTTGCGACAGCTACGCTGCCTCTCTCCTTACATCGAGAAGGTAAATCTTATCCCAGTTGTGCATACCATGGTAACATCAAGACTGGATTACTGCAATGCACTATACAACGGTCTGACTACAAAGGGCCGGCACCAGCTCCAGCCAATATACAAGCTGCTTCAGGAAGGGTACTGCCTCGGATCTGTGATTCCACAAACGTGATATATGCTTTTTGGTGCCCTTGTGGTTTGATGTATGTGGAACATACCACACAACAATTTAAAACCAGAGTTATAGAATATCGGCACTGTATCACGAAGTCAAAAATGGAGGCACCTATGACACGGCATTGTGTCCATTCTCAGAATCACTTTGATCAACTGACCTGTATGGTTATAGACCAAGTGACATTGGGTAAGAGAGGGGGGGATATTAAAAGCATTCTTTGGAGAAAAGAGCAATATTGGATTCATTTATTACAAACAGTGGAACCGAAAGGTTTAAATCGTAGTATTGAATGGAATGCTTGTTACTAATTTAATTTAAACCACGCCCAGGGATAGGGCTGGAGTGTATGCATTGGAGCAGCCTTGCCCTTGGGCGGAGCTAGTTCTGACGAAGGGTGTGATGCAGTCAAGTTTAAATTCTCTGCCGGCGGCTTTTTTTCACTTATGCCATTTTGTTAGTGTTTGGATTAACGATCAGCAGTCTGTTTGGAGATATTGAGAGGTCCGTTCGCGAATCCGAGGCAGTACCCTTCCTGAAGCAGCTTTTATATTGGCGAAACAAGGCGCACTTGTTGAAGGGAGACACGGGACGGTGTCAAAGACTGAAACTGAACAGAATGGTGTTTTCCCCAATTTCACTATACATTCAATAAGGATATACAAATTGAACCTGGAGCTTCCAACAAACAAGATAAGTCTTTGAGATTTGATTAATGGTAAGATTAAATGGGGGCGAGAAGCCTGTGTCTTCCTCAAAGACATTAACAATATTCAGTTGATTTAAATATTTGTCTGTATTAGGGGCCCAGGCTATAATTGAAGTAGGGTGATTGGGAGGTATGTAAAGTACACCGGGTTTTTAAGGGAGGTGTTCATTTTGTTTAACTCTTGTACTTAGTGTTGGAGAAGGAGAGTTTTTATACCATTCATTTTTCTCATGTAGTTATGAGTTTTTGCGTTTGTTTTTTTTTCTCTTTCTGTCTGCACACTGGAACCAGTGATATTATTTTACCCTTCTTAATAATAGTGGATTAAGCAAATGTTGCAATGTATTCCCTATGAAGAGATTTGAGGTTCCTTGTTGATTTATCAAAAACGATCCTGATTGTGGGTTTTAGGAGTTACAAAGTGATACACCTTCAAAACCATTATTTCAAACCTATTTGGTATTTTAGATTGTAAATAGTATACCACGCCATACTTTGTATTGTTTTTGAATATTTTTACTGCTGTAATTGTCTATTGCTAATGCTTGATCTATTCTTACTGTACACCGCCTTGAGTGAATTCCTTCAAAAAGGCGGTAAGTAAATCCTAGTAAAGAAAAAAAAATATATCAAATTTCCCCTTCTGACCGTATGTAGTTCACGAGTCAGTTTCTCCATGTTACAGATCTTCACGGTGCTTTAATCCACCACTCCATAATAGTTGGAAAGAAGGATCTTGTCTAGACTTTAGCAATAACACAGATTCAAGAAGATCTATTCTACAGGAACCTCAACTGCTTTCATGCAGGTGGTGTTAAAACTTTTGCAGGACAGAAAGCGGACCCATCCAGAAGAAGTGTACAGCAGTATTTTATTAATAATACCTCTTCTCGCTGATTTCCCATTCTGTCCTGAAGTGTTAAAACCATTTTCTTTTGCAAAGTTGTGCTAGAAGACAGTTATATTTGTTCACTTCCTGTAGATATTCTTTTGTCATTCTGGCTCCCTAAGCAAAGATCTCTCGACATTAGAGTCAGTTTTGTAACCCAGCTCTTCTGCAAACGTCAGCATTGTGTCTAGATTAAAAAAATCCATCAGTGCTCAATCTTATATTCAACGATGAATGCAAAAGGGAAACCCCATTTATAATTAATCCCTTTTTCTCTGAGAAGCTGGGTAACTGGAAAAAAACTAACTTTTCCCTCCCCGTCTCAAACAATCTAAAAATTCTGGGAGTCACCATTGACCGAAATCTCACACTTGAAAACCACGTGAAGAATACAACGAAGAAGATGTTTCACGCCATGTAAAACCTTTCTTCCCAAGGGCTATCTTTCGCAACCTGGTGCAGTCCTTGGTACTAAGTAACCTGGACTACTGCAATGCACTCTACGCTGGTTGTAAAGAACAGACCATCAAGAAACTTCAAATGGCCCAGAATACTGCAGCCAGACTCATATTTGGAAAAACAAAATATGAAAGTGCAAAACCCCTAAGAAAGAAATTACACTGGCTCCCACTGAAAGAACGCACCACGTTCAAGATCTGTACGATTGTTCATAAAATCATCTATGGAGATGCCCCGACCTACATGCTAGACCTCGTGGACCTGCCACCCAGAAATGCTAAACGATCTTCCCGCACCTTTCTCAACTTACACTTCCCCAGCTGTAAAGGCGTAAAATACAAACTAACACACACGACCAGCTTTTCCTACATGAGTACGCAGATGTGGAATGCACTACCAATCCACTTGAAAACGATCAATAAACTAAATAACTTCCACAAAGCTTTGAAAACCTATCTCTTTAACAAAGCCTACCACAAGAACCCATAATTAACTAGAACTCAACCCCTATACTCCTTGATTCAGAATATCTTACTCTACAACTGCTTGACCAGATCCTCCTGTCTTCATTTATCTCTTTGTAACACCAACTGTATTCTTCTCCCTGTTATGGCGATGCCATAACTGATCTTTGTAAGCCACATTGAGCCTGCAAATAGGTGGGAAAATGTGGGATAAAAGTGCAATAAATAAATAAATAAATAAAAGCCTCTGTGTCTTTGTAGAGTAGATGAAGCCATATCTACAAAGTACTCGCCTATCTTCAAAGCAGTAAAAACATACCACATTAGCAAGGATGGTTAGATCTGAGGAGCACTCTATCCAGCTGTAACATCTATCAGGGTAACCTAGCACAAAGTGATAGAAGAGCTCCTTCACCAGTCAAAATACATCTTACTTTTCTTGTTCCGGAGGTCTTAGAGTTCAAAGTATTTTTTTTTCATTGCCCGTTCTAAAGATCGTCTTTATCTTTCATAGCTTTAGGTCAGTTTCTAGAGCCGTGACATTTGCTTGGAAATATGCAAATAAATTTGCTCTTTTATGTTAATCTCATTTTCTATAAAACATGCCCAGTGATTTTAGCTCAGCTTTAATATCATTCATTGCTGTGGTAATATCAGTTCTTAGAAATGTAATTTTAGGCACTACAGTGTTTGATTTATTAACTAATGAGTTTCGTTGTCAGGTCTGTAGTTTTAGAAGCTGGTACACGCGGGTCAATTTAGTTTGGCGACAGGTGTCCTGGCGGGGTTCTTCAGGTTGATGAGAAATTTGCACCAAAATCTAACTATAAGAGGGTTGCTCTCCCGTATATCAAAGTAAGTTGAAAGTTTCGAGCAAAAAATACATTCGGTGATAATCTTGAAAAATCCTACAAATGATCTTCCTCCGGGGAGTTAGTTCTTCAAATAGGTTAGTTTTGCACATACCACGACAGTAATGAACCTCACTTCTAAGCCAGAGTATATGGAGTATGATCCAGGGGCGTAGCCAGACAACAGATTTTGGGTGGGCCTAGACAAGAAGTGGATGAGCACCAAGTGTTCTCCCCCCCCAAAAAAAAAAATGATCTCAGCTGGTGGGAAAATGCTTCTTTCCACCTTGGCAGCAGGCATGCACTGAAAACTGAGCATGAACAGGTGCCGGTGTGGTGGAGAGTAGCGTTTTCGTTACCATCAGGGGAAATCTTCAGCTGGCGGAGCTTGGGATTCCCACCAGTTACCACTAAACATGTGCTATTTTTGGGTGGGCCTGAGCCATAAATGAGTGGGCCCTGGCCCACCCAAGCCCACCTGTGGATACGCCACTGGTACGATCCCAGTCTCCACATTTGCCGCTAATTCTCACTGTAGTACAAAGAAAGCTTCCTTCAGGAGTTCATAAAATGTACCATGTATAGGCAACCTATTCAAGCCTGTGGACTATGACTTGACCACATCTTCCATCAACTCCCCCTATGCTAACCCTCAACCTATTCCCTCCTCCGGCCACTCCCACCCCCTTATCCCTCGCTCATTTCAACCTTCCCCCTCCTGCCTCTTCTATCCCCTTCTTACTTGCCTATCCCACTTATCTGCATATCTCCATCATTATTCTGTTATTGCTTGTACTCTCTCTGCAATACCTTGTAACCCCTATTACTATGTAAGCCTCACTGAACCTACCTCGAGTGGGAAAGCGCGGGGTACTACAAATGTAACAAATAAATAAATAATAAAACAATGAGAACTATTGCTTCCTCTTCTGAGAGAATTCTTCAAGCCTAGCAAATTTCAAACTGTATTCCTCTCAGCCTTCAGAGAACTTAAGTACTAAGTAAGACAGAGTTCAAATAATTATAAATTAAGAAGTTTCAACTTGCAACAAGGAAAAGAAAATAAGATGATACCTTTTTTATTGGACATAACTTAATACATTTCTTGATTAGCTTTCGAAGGTTGCCCTTCTTTGTCAGATCGGAAATCCTGATCTGACAAAGAAGAGCAACCTTCGAAAGCTAATCAAGAAATGTATTAAGTTATGTCCAGTATAAAAGGTATCATCTTATTTTCTTTTCCATGTTTTATTTTGTTTGATTTCTATTAATTACCTTTAAAGTGGACTAACACGGCTACCACACCTCTCTACTCAACTTGCAACAAGAAATAGTAAATCTGTAAGCTGCGAGTACTCCACCATGCAGCATGTTGGTTGGGTGCAAATCTCATTAGACACAGCTGCTGTTTTACAGGCCCTGGATCTTGCTCACCTTAGGCCTGGCAATCAAAACTGGAAAAAAAGAAAATGCTGTTCTCACAGTTCGCTGTTCATTTGCAAACACTCAGTGGTGGTGACAAGTCCACCGTAGCTCAGGAGGGTCAAGGTGAACGTTCTGACTGGAGGTTCTCCAGGTTGCAACCACTGTCTCCGCCAAGAGGTTAGCACTCCAACCGTGATGTAGCAGGCCTCATTATGTGCAATAATGCTGCAGTAAATAGACTGCTCAAATGTGGTAACATAGTAACATAGTAGATGATAGCAGAAAAAGACCTGCACAGTCCATCCAGTCTGCCCAACATGATAACTCATATGTGCTACTTTTTGTGTATACCCTATTTTGATTTGTACCTGTGCTCTTCAGGGCACAGACGTCTGCCCAGCACTATCCCCGCCTCCCAACCACCAGCCCCGCCTTCCACTACTGGCTCTGGCACAGACCATATAAGTCTGCCCAGCACTATCCCTGCCTCCCAATCACCAGCCCCGCCTCCCACCACCGGCTCTGGCACAGACCGTATGTCTGCCCAGCACTATCCCCGCCTCCCAACCACCAGCCCCACCTCCCAATCTTGACTAAGCTCCTGAGGATCCATTCCTTCTGCACAGGATTCCTTTATGCTTATCCCACGCATGTTTGAATTCCGTTACCGTTTTCATTTCCACCACCTCCCGCGGGAGGGCATTCTAAGCATCCACTACTGTTGTCTCCAGTCTTTCTATGGCATAACAATAAGTTGAAAGAAATCTCTACCTGGTCAGCATGACTCTGTGGCATTCTGCAGACTTAAGCATCCCTTCGAGGATTTAAATGATATCAGAAGTATGGAGCTGAGGCTTCAAGCTGCCATTTTCCTTTGTGGCTCAACAGTGCCCCCTACAAGCCACTTTACACATGTGTCAACACTCACACATGTAAATTGCTGAGTTTCCTCCTGTGTATATTTGTGTAATCCCCTATTAGGTTGGGATTACTTGGAGAGTAAGTCTCTGTAGAGAGTCACTGGGGGGAGTGACTGGGAGGTCCTTGAGTGGGAGGAAGCTCAGCCCAAGGGGAGTAGTTTTGGCATAAAATGCAGGGAAACAGTGCCCTGAGACTGAAGAGTGCTGGGGGTGGGGAGGAGATTAGAAGGAGATAGCTTTATAAAGTGTTTACCCTTTATAGGGTTCTTTGGTTGCCTGATGGTCCCCTGCTACTGACCTGGAGGGGTAAAGGGGAATCCCAAATAGGAGAAATAAAACCACTGGCAGTAAAGAGGAGTCATTGCTCAGCAAAGAGGAGAACTAGGGGTAGGCGGAGGAAAGACGCAGCCCGGGAGCATGGGATTGGAGCCAGGGAGTGTCCATCCAAGAGCCAGGGTGAGCCAACACAAAGGTCACCTTGGAGGGAGGTCACGCCATAGAGGGTCTGGACCTGTGACGCGAGAGGAGCACAGCCTTTGAAATATTATTCTCTTGGATAGACATGGACAGGAGTCTGTAAAAAGTGTAAATAGTCCTGCTGAAAAGCCTTGGTACATACATAGAAGGAAGGAGAGTATGGGAGTTCACATGGGGAATACCAGAAGGATTGTGGTTTTGAAAGACTTGCCTTCAGTGGTGGAGAGTTGATCCTAGTTGATGTTTCTGATTTTTCAGGAGTTGAAGAATAAACAGTTTGGGTCTGCATGAACTGTTGACTCCAGAGTGGTTATTGGAGTTGAGAAAGTAAAAGTATCTTTCAAACCTGCTAAATTAGCAGCCAGTTTAATCCCCACAGTGTCATTCGGACTTGTTTTTGGATTTCCTGGGGGAGAAGAGGTTAGTCGTACATGCTAGCGCTTCTTTCCCAAGGTGGAGACATTGAGTGCCAAGTAAGTAAGGGTCTGACAGAGACTGTCTTCGGGAGGCTCCAGATGGGTCGGATCCCAAACCCAGAAGCACCCCAGGTCAGGGGCGTTGCATTTGTAAAATGATTAGCAAATAAATGTGCACTCCTACAGATATTTTAGAAAAGGCTCTGTCCAGCAGAGCCTTTTCTAAGATACCACAAGCCCTGAGAATGCCCTGGCCTGAATGTTTTAATTCTGCTCTGTATGTCTACAGCTCCACATTTGGCAAACTAGTTCACTTCAAGTCCACTGTCATGGATAGTACAAGGAAAATGCTTGTACACAACAGTTCAATCAATTTTGCATAATCAGTTTCAGAGACCGGCTGCTGAAACTATTCTAGATGGATACTTGATTCCTATTAAGGTTCTAACAGGCCTTTGATTGCCTGGTAACTGTTAAGCAAACAATCTGTGAGCCAGGATGTAATTTACAGTCAAGATGTTTGAGAATTTATCCTTTCTGAAAACATAATTTCACACATAAGGGGGAGTTCTATAAATGATGGTCAAAAATGGATGCAGGAAGAAAGGTACTGAGTGCTATTCTATATGGGGTATGTGTTCTTTATAGACTACCAGCACATAGCGCCAGTTCCCGCATCATCTAGCGTACAAAGGGTGGGGCGGTGGGGGGGCGGTCCATCCAGGATGCGGGTAGCAAGTGGGTGCATGCAGTAGGCATGCGGATGTTGGCTCTGCCAGTTCCCTCCCCCGGAACAAGAAGTTGACATCAGAGGGGGGCAGGGGATCGGCAGAGCCGACAGCCGAACGTCTGCTCCATGCACCCACTCGCTTGGACAAAAAAAGGGGTGCTTCACCGCATGTGGCATCTAAGATAGGTTCACCGCTGCCCACACCTAATTTTGAAGCACCAGACTTGCATCTGCTGAAACCTGGTGTGTTTATTTATTTATTTAGAGAAACTTACCGACTTAAACTAACGGGTAGATCTAGGCAATGTACAAAAAAACAAAAAAACAATAATGAAAAGAGAGGAAACGAACTACCATATACTGACGGAAAGCTAGGGTAATACAGCATGAGGTTCTTGGGGGGAGGGGAAAGGGAAAACGAGCTAATTGTCAATAGTCAAATTAAGGAAGGGAAAACTGATCCTTCAGCAGTAAAACATCCTATGAAGTATTAAAGGCCTGGTGAAACAGCCACGTCTTTTTGGCTGGTTTAAATGTTTTAAATGAGGATTCGGCTCTGATATCGCGACGGAGGGAGTTCCACTAGAAAGGAGCAGCAAAATAAAATACACATTGCTTAGTGGATTCAATATGTAAATGCTGGCATCCAAGTTAGGCACGCTGAGACTGAATTCTATAACTACATGCACAACTTTTCGGAATGCCCTTGACACGCCTATAACCACACCCCCTTTTCAGTTACACGCTAGTAGAGTTAGGTACCATGCCTTATAGAATAGTGCACAGCCAGATGCACGTGCAAATTTTAATGAGTGCCAATTAACTTCAATAATTGCTTGTTAGCACCCGATTATTGATAGTTAAGGGTTCATAACTTACTTAATTTACATATGCATCTTAAATGCGCAACTCTGGGTGCTATACATGGAATCTTGGGGATACTGTATAGAGCTGTCCAGGGCTGCCGAGAGGGGGGACGGGGGACAAAATTCCCCGGGCCTCCAAGGGGGGCCCGGCGCTGCAGTCCCCGGTCTCACCCGTCCGCCCTCGGCTCCGTCGACCGTCCGCCACCGGGACGGGTCCCCTGCATTCAAATCACAGCGCCTCACCTCCTTGTGAAAGCGCAGCAGCAGCAGATCGCCTCTACTACTACTACTTAACATTTCTAGAGCGCTACTAGGGTTACGCAGCACTGTACAATTTAACAAACAGAGACAGTTCCTGCTCAAAGAGATTACAATCTAATAGACAAGTGAACGGTCGGTCCGATAGGGGCAGTCAAATTGGGGCAGTCTGGATTCACTGAACGGTAAGGGTTAGGTGCCGAACGCAGCATTGAAGAGGTGGGCTTTAAGCAAAGACTTGAAGACGGGCAGGGAGGGGGCTTGGAGTAAGGGCTCAGGAAGGTTGTTCCAAGCATAGGGTGAGGCGAGGCAGAATGAGCGGAGCCTGGATTTGGCGGTGGTGGAGAAGGGTACTGAGAGGAGGGATTTATCCTGTGAACGGAGGTTACAGGCGGGAACATAAGGGGAGATGAGGGTAGAAAGATAGTGAGGGGCAGCAGACTGAGTGCATTTGTAGGTAAGAAGGAGAAGCTTGAATTGAATGCGGACCTTCTCTCCCTTCTCTCCCTGTGTCTGATGTAACTTCCGTGAGGGCGGGACACAGGGAGGGAAGGCCTGAAGGGAGGCGATCTGCTGCTGCTGCACTTTCACACAGAGGTGAGGCGCTGTGATTTGAATTTAGGAGGCCCGGCCCGGTGGCGGATGGAGGGGGGCTATTGACGGGGCCAGGGGTGGGCGGGTGGAGACTGGGGACTGCGGCGCGGTGGCCTCAGGGGGGGTGGGGGCGGCAGCGGTGACCTCGGGGGGGGGGGGGGGGGGGGAAGGGGTGTGGCCCCGGGGGCAGCCTCAAGTTACCTAGTTCCAGGAGAGAAACCTTCTGGCCAATCCTGTTTTTAACTGATATCCCAACGCAGTGTGGTATTTCTAGACTCCAATTCCACCCATTGAAATTACTACTGTGGCTCCAATAATGCATGAGGACGGCATAGCTATGGGGGGCTGGGTGGGCACAGGCCCACCCATTCTTGGCTCTGGCCCACCCAGTGGTGGAACTTCACATAAACATCTATCCTGCTCCGTGATGCCCACCTGTCACTGAACCCCGTCCCTCCCAGGTATACCTTACAGGTGTCTCTGGCGCCTGCAGTGATCCATTATTGCTGCCTGCACCAGCCCTGCAGGCTTCCATTTGCCGGGTCCTGCCTTTGCTGATGTCATTTCCTGCTTCCTGTCTGGCGGGATCTGGACGATGGAAGCCTGCAGGGATGGCACAGGCAGCAATAATGGATCACTGGGGGCCCCGTGGATGCCTGTAAGGTACACTGGCGAGGGACGGGGGTTTAGCAATGGGCAGGCTGATGCCAAGAAGCCACGGAGGAGGAGAGATGTTTATGAGGTAGGTGAAAAAAAGACCTACATTTATGTAGATCTCCGGGGGGGGGGGGGGGGGGGGGGAGTGGTGTGGCATGGTGTGAAAGGGCCTGTCTAAGTTAACTCTGGGCCCATCCAAAATACTGGGTCTGGCTACGCCACTGCATGAGGATAGGGTTGGTAGAAATACAGGACTCTCCTAAAGTATCTCTGCCAGAACTTAAACTTGCCCGCTCTGCACAAAGTTGGAAAATGAATTTGCTAAGGGCAATAAAATCTTGATTTGAAAAGGGAGAATGCTGCTCAGTTGAACAAGACACCACTTTGGAGGTTTTGCTTTCTCTTGCAGGTGCTTGATTCACAGTTAATTATTTTTCACAGCTAGTGCACTGGCTACAAACCTCAATGTCCTTCGATTCTTCAGCACCCTGCCCTCCCAATATTATTATCACAGCACATCCTTGGTTTCAAGTTATATTGGTGTTAGGTAGCGAGATTCTGTCTTCAACTTTAAGATCTCATCATCAGGTCCTCCTCCATATCTGCTGTAAGGTTGTATATGCTGCCTTTCTTACTTCACTCCTTCAGCTCCCATCTATGGCTGCGAATGGCTGTGTTTGTCTGCAGTAAGTTATTTAAAAAACTATAGCTAGTAATTTATGCCTCTATGCAGTGGTGTAGGAAGGGGGGGCGGTGGGGCGGTCCGCCCCGGGTGCACGCCGCTGGGGGGGGGGTGTCGTCTCCGTTGGTTCCTTGCTCCCTCTGCCTCGGAACAGGTTACTTCCTGTTCTGGGGCAGAGAGAGCAAGAAACCAATGGAGCCGACGCAGCTCCCAGCGACGTGGACTCGGGGGCGGATCGGCCCTCCCGCCCGTCCCTCGCTTCTAAAGCAAGCAAGAAAGAATGCGCTCCGGGGGGGTGGTGCGCGCCAGAGGGGGGGGGGTGCGCCGTGCTGCACCCGGGGGGGGGGTGCGCAGTGGCGACTCGCCCCGGGTGTCAGCCGCCCTCGCTACGGCACTGCCTCTATGCCACTGTTTTCATAAGGTCAAAAAACGGGTGGGTACTACGTGCTGAATTTTGATTTATTTATTTGCTGCATTTGTACCCCACATTATCCCACCTATTTGCAGGCTCAATGTGGCTTACATTATATTGTAAAAGATATAATTATGAACAGAACAGAGTAAGAGGTTTGTTCTAATTTAACATATTACTATGTAAGAAATAAGGAGTATATTGAGCAGAGGAGTGGCCTAGTGGTTAGGGTGGTGGACTTTGGTCCTGGGGAACTGAGAAACTGAGTTCAATTCCTGGCACAGGCAGCTCCTTGTGACTCTGGGCAAGTCACTTAACCCTCCATTGCCCCATGTAAGCCGCATTGAGCCTGCCATGAGTGGGAAAGCGCAGGGTACAAATGTAACAAAAATAAAATAGATACTATTGGAGATTCTACATGGAATGTTGCTACTATTGGAGATTCTACATGGAATGTTGCTATTCTACTAGCAACATTCCATGTAGAAGGCTGTGCAGGCTTCTGTTTCTGTGAGTCTGACGTCCTGCACGTACGTGCAGGACGTCAGACTCACAGAAGCAGAAGCCTGCGCGGCCACATTGGTGATCTGCAAGGGCCGACTTCTAGTGGAATAGCAACATTCCATGTAGAATCTCAAATAGTAGCAACAGTGGAGGAGTGGCCTAGTGGTTAGGGTGGTGGACTTTGGTCCTGGGAAACTGAGGAACTGAGTTCGATTCCCACTTCAGGCACAGGCAGCTCCTTGTGACTCTGGGCAAGTCACTTAACCCTCTTGCCCCATGTAAGCCGCATTGAGCCTGCCATGAGTGGGAAAGCGCAGGGTACAAGTGTAACAAAAATAAAATAGGTCTGTAGAAAGATTTACATAACACATAATAAAAAGCAGTAAAATATAATGATAATATGATCAATTTTGATTTTTATAAATAGTAACAATAAACTATTTGTGGAGCTTCATCAGTGTGTAAGAGTTGCAAACATGTGACAGATTAAGTGTTAATATTTGTACCATTGTGTCCGGTCTTTTAAAAACATTATCAAAGCCAGTGCAGGGGTTCAGGTTCCCCAGTGATGGCCAGCGTAACAAATGACATCCTATGCTAAAAAAAAAAGTGCAGCTTGGAAGCCCCGTTTGCCTTGGTAACGAGTATCGGTGTGAATTTTAACACTGGACACTGCTTCATAATTGTGACACATTATCAGTCTTCTACTGTACATGAGCATCATCATCCTCTATGGGATATGCATTGCAAACCAATTATCAGGACATCTCCGACTCCAGCATTTGTAATAGGGCAGAAAAAAATGGCAGAGCATATCTAGACTGTGATAACATCATCAAATAAAGGGATCTGGAAGAAATAAGGCCACTGTATGCTTGTTTAGTGGCCTGTTAAAAAGTTTCAACCAAATCAAGATAATATGGGCCCTGTTTACTCAGGTGCGCTATCGTTTTTAGAGTGCGCTAGAATTTAACATATGGTAATGATAGAGATACCCATATATTCCTATGGGTGTCTCTAGCATTGGCACATGCTAATTTTTAGTGCACGCTAAAAACGATAGCGCACCAACAGCTGCAGTAGTGATTCCCAGTGTGGCATTCAATTCCTATCGGCTTTGTTGCATTTGCTGCGTGGGAATCACAACCACAGCTTTGCAAATGGAGCCCAGGGTCGCTTTACTCATACTACCCCTCTCCTCAAGACCCTTCACTGGCTCCCTATCCGTTTTCGCATCCTGTTCAAACTTCTTCTACTAACCTATAAATGTACTCACTCTGCTGCTCCCCAGTATCTCTCCACACTCGTCTATCCCTACACCCCTTCCCGTGCACTCCGCTCCATGGATAAATCCTTCTTATCTGTTCCCTTCTCCACTACTGCCAACTCCAGACTTCGCGCCTTCTGTCTCGCTGCACCCTACGCCTGGAATAAACTTCCTGAGCCCCTACGTCTTGCCCCATCCTTGGCCACCTTTAAATCTAGACTGAAAGCCCTCCTCTCTTCCTTCCCGTTCACATTAATTGATTTGATTTGCTTACTTTATTTATTTTTTTGTCCATTAGATTGTAAGCTCTTTGAGCAGGGACTGTCTTTCTTCTATGTTTGTGCAGCGCAGAGTATGCCTTGTAGCGCTATAGAAATGCTAAATAGTAGTAGTAGTAGTAGTAGTAGTAAGTGCCAGAACAAAAGTAAAAATGTTAAACCAAACAAAAATCACTGTATCAAACACTCCTTGTGAGTACTAAAAAAAAAAAATATCTATCTATCTATCTATCTATCTATCTATCTATCTATCTATCTATCTATCTATATATATTAATAGATAACAGAGAGGGGCAAAATCGAGTGGGGCCGGCCATCTATAAGGGCGGCCATCTCTAATGACGGCCCCATAAAGCGGCGTACCCGACCGTATTATCGAAACAAGATGGCCGGCCATCATTCATTTCGATAATACAGTCGGGGATGGCCAAATCTCAACATTTGGGCCGGCCTTAGAGATGGCTGCCATTGGTTTTCGCCGATAATGGAAACTAATGGCGGCCATCTCAAACCCGGCCAAATCCAAGCCATTTGGTCGTGGGAGGAGCCAGCATTTGTAGTGCACTGGTCCCCCTTACATGCCAGGACACCAACCGGGCACCCTAGGGGGCACTGCAGTGGACATCACAAATTGCTCCCAGCTGCATAGCTCCCTTACCTTGGGTGCTGAGCCCCCCAAATCACCCCCCAAAACCCACTACCCACAACCGTACAACACTACCATAGCCCTTAGGGATGAAGGGGGGCACCTACATGTGGGTACAGTGGGTTTTGGGGAGGTTTGGAGGGCTCCCATTTGCTACCACAAATGTAACAGGTAGGGGGGGATGGGCCTGGGTCTGCCTGCCTGAAGTGTACTGCACCCACTAAAAACTGCTCCAGGGACCTTCGTACTATTTTCATGGAGCTGGGTATGACATTTGAGGCTGGCATAGAGGCTGGCAAAAAAATGTACTTAAATTTTTTTGGGGGGTGGGAGGGGGTTGGTGACCACTGGGGGAGTAAGGGGAGGTGATCCCTGATTCCCTCCAGTGGTCATCTGGTCAGTTCGGGCACCTTTTCGAGGCTTGGACGTGAACAAAAAGGGACCAAGTAAAGTCATCCAAATGCTCGTCAGGGCCGGCCTTCTTTTTTCCATTATCGGCCGAGGCCGGCCATCTCTTAACCACACCCCTGTCCCGCCTTTGGTACACTGCCAACACGCCCCCTTCAACTTTGGCCAGCCGTGCGACGGAAAGGAGTTGAAGCTGGCCAAAATCGGCTTTCGATTGTACCGATTTGGCTGGCTTTAGGAGAAGGCTGGCCATCTCCCGATTTGTGTCGGAAGATGGCTGCCCTTCTCCTTCGAAAATAAGCAGGAGAGGGACCATCAGAAATACCTTGCAAGCCCCCTTGCAACTACATGAGTTACTGCCTTTACCAAGCTGCTATTTTCCTAATCATAGGAACCAGGGCTGGCTTAACCTATAGACCAGGTGTCACTGGCCCAGAGCTTACCTGGCAGTGTTTGCAGGGAAAAAGGAGAGCTGGCAACCCCCTTCCTCTTTTTGTCTCAGGCTACCTTCCCCTGTCTACATTTAAAGAAGTTTTCCCCTCCAAAAAACACAGTGTTCCACCTAACACTACCCGCATTAGCGACCCAGCGTCATCCTTCTGTGGTGCCCCAGCCCTTCCTGTGACACAAGGGCACAGCAGAAGGAAGATGCCAGGGCTCATATGGATAGTGTTAATTGAAACACTATCAGTATTCAGAAGGGGGAAACTGAAATAATGATGTATGTATTTTATTGGTATTTTTTCTTTTTCTTTATATGTTTTTATTGTAAACCGCTTTGATTTAAGCGGTCTACAAATGTGAAAAATAAACAAATAAGCAGTTTGCTTATTTGTGGGGGGGGGGGGGGAGAATGGCCTAGAGGGGTTGTGCCAAGGGGAGGGGGCCGCCAAACCAAAAGTTGTCTTAGGGCACCATGGTCCCTTGAGCTGGCTCTGATAGAAACCCTCCAAAATGTACTGACGGCAATTTTATAAAGGTTGTCAAACGTTAGGTGCCAAGATACAGTGCGCTGAGCATTAATTCTATAATGGCATCTGCGGGCCAGTAAGGATGCAGTGCACACCAACTGCTGTTTACCGCCAGGTAAGCGGCCCGTGGTAGAAAATAGAAAAAAAAATTGTACCGTGGGATTCAGCACACGCCAAATTCAGAATTACTGCCTGGCTCACGTGGAAGCCGGGCGGTAACGCCGATTTGGCATGCACTATACACACGTAGGCCCTCCCGTGCTTTTGTAAAAGGGCCTCTAGATGAATAAGGCTTCCCTGCAAATTTCCTGCCTATCACGCACCTCCTCAAAAATATTTTTTTTAAATGTAGAACATGTGGTTAGCACACAGAAAAGGGGAAATTATCATACAATGAAGTGCTTTTTTAAAGTGCATTAAGCACATGTTAGAGCTTGGAAAGCTAGGATGGAAAATCCACTTGGGTGGATGGACAACAGAATCCCACGGAATAAATGGAGTATGAAGCAAAAGTGGGAAATGGACTGATAACTTCAGAGACTGGGACAGCTGGATCAAATACAGAAAATGTTTTATTATGGACTCGACACAGATCTGTGTTTCGGCCACAGGCCTGCCTCAGGAGTACAGGAAAAACCGAAACGGTCATAAAAAAAAAGACCTTAGAAAAGTCTTCCGGTTTTGACACGGAACAGCGCGTCACACAGTTCACTCAGCAGTAACAATAAACTGACTTTCTTTGTTGGATACACCATCGAGAGTCCTGAGGCAGGCCTGTGGCCGAAACACAGATATGTGTCGAGTCTGTAATAAAACATTTTCTGTATTTGATCCAGCTGTCCCAGTCTCTGAAGTTATTGGTTCATTTCCCACTACAGGGCTTGTAAAGCGACCATGTGGGTAGCACATAGGAAAACAGCACTATCGCCGGCCACACCCAGGCATCCACCAGCAGTTATGTTTTTGGCGCACACCATTTCCCAGCAGCAATCAGGCAGCGCATGGCCATCATCTACTATATCTCTGACCTCACGTGCAACTTTCTTCAAATAATTCACCTTACTTTCTAATTCTTCCTACTTTCTTACTCATCTATATGTTACAACTTTGCCTTACCCTTCACTACCAATTACAATGTTCTAGTAGAGGTATATAAAGTAATGAGTGGAGTGGAACAGGTGGATGTGAAGCGTCTGTTCACGCTTTCCAAAAATACTAGGACTAGGGGGCATGCGATGAAACTACAGTGTAGTAAATTTAAAACAAACTGGAGAAATTTTTCTTCACCCAACGCATAATTAAACTCTGGAATTCGTTGCCGGAGAACGTGGTGAAGGCGGTTAGCTTGGCAGAGTTTAAAAAGGGGTTGGACGGTTTCCTAAAGGACAAGTCCATAAACCGCTACTAAATGGATTTGAGAAAAATCCACAATTCCAGGAATAACATGTATAGAATGTTTGTACGTTTGGGAAGCTTGCCAGGTGCCCTTGATCTGGATTGGCCGCTGTCGTGGTCAGGATGCTGGGCTCGATGGACCCTTGGTCTTTTCTCAGTGTGGCATTACTTATGTAGTACGTATTGTGTTGTCATTGCAAGTAGTATACCATGCCAAACTTTGTATTGTTGTTCGAATATTTTTACTGCTCTAATTGTCTCCTGCTCATGTTTGATCTATTCTTACTGTACACCGCCTTCAGTGAATTCCTTCAAATAGGCGGTAAATAAATCCTAATAAATAAATAAATAAATTGGTAGCAGTAAGTGCTCAGGCAGTACATGGCTCCGTGCCAATTGGAAAATTAGCACACAGCCATTAAGGACCTCAATTTAAAAATAGGGTGTTTCCCGCCGCGGTAAAAGTGGCCTCAGCGTGCGATGATTCTACACGCCCACAGTACCGAAGGCCACATTTTCTTGTGGCTTGGTGAAAGGTCCCCTTGGTTTATTAGTGTGCTTTAAAATTTTGAGTGCATGCAAAATAAACTTAACGTAAGACACGTAAATTGACTGCATGAAGTATAAAGTTCAAATGTGTGTGTAATGTGAACTGAGACGAGCCCCAAAATTGGAAAAAATGTCCTAAAATTCTGAAACTGAATAATCTTTTTATTTATTTCTGCGTTTACATAGGCATTTATTTATGTTAGTGCATATTCCTAATTTAAACCTTTTGTAATAAACTTCATGGTGTCATGCGAAAATCTCTATTAATAGTGCAATGAGTTCAAAGTATCTCTTTAAACAATTGAATAAAATAATTTTTTAAAAAACGTTGACTCTATACTGTGGAGATTGAAGACCTCATTTGCATTTCTTTAGTGGTGTGAATATTTCAAATTATCTCTGCCACCAAGACCTACAAGTTTTCGCTATATGATGAGATTTTCTTGCAGTCCCGATCATAAGAATTGTGTTTTTATTTATATTTTAGCACATGTGAGCTAAATTGAATCAGTCTAATATAATTAGCATTAAAATGCTGTTTGCCTTTTTTCTATTAAAACTGCTGTTATATTAATGTTAATGAGTATCCATCAATACTGTTATTTTCTCTGTTTGCAAAAGCTTTGGACCAGCTGATGCTTTACAGAATTTTGCAAACAGCAGACTTGAGAAGAACTGCTGTAATGGAAGCATTAAACTTTGACACCAAAAGCAAACAGGGGCATTCCCAGGAGGAAATGGAATTTTACTAGAGAGGATTCTGTTGAGCCGTAGTCTGGCTGTACCACACAAACTGGGCAGCCAGCACCTTGGCACTCTCCTTTCATTCCAATTATACGCTACATATATCAACTCTTGACAATGTTATCCGAGAAGAAGAGTAGAATTTATTATGACCGCAGCATTCTACAACGTACATAAGAAAATACATTCACAGTGGCTGTCCCCTTTTCTGTGTCCCTGGACTGTACCTCTTGTTACCTGCCTCCCCTCCACCTCCCCTCTCTAATCCTTACTACCTCCCCACTCCTATCCCTGACTAACTTGCTTACTCCTGCCTAGGAGCTCTTCCCTAACCCCCCCCCCCCCCAGCCCCCACACCTACCTTCCAGGACCTTATTTTCTGGCCGTGCCTGGCCACCGCCTGTTTGTGCATCTGACCGCTTGTACATCTGAGTTATCACCATTTCTCTGACTGGTAGTTAAAATGAAGAGGGAAAGCAGTTGTATTCTTCTAAAAATATAATGTTCTTCCTGCATAACTTTTTGGCTAGTAGTTTTCAACCTTTTTTGGATGAAGGAACCATTGAAGATGAAGGGTTATTCCTTATGGAACCTCTGAGGGAGTTCTATAAGTATTGCCATACTGGAACAGACCGAAGGTCCATCAA
The DNA here is from genome assembly GCF_901765095.1 of Microcaecilia unicolor. Classification (NCBI taxonomy): domain Eukaryota; kingdom Metazoa; phylum Chordata; class Amphibia; order Gymnophiona; family Siphonopidae; genus Microcaecilia; species Microcaecilia unicolor. The sequence goes on along the minus strand of NC_044031.1, from coordinate 741,246,697 downwards.
GCCCAGCATCCTGTTTCCAACAGTGGCCAATCCGGTTCACAAGTTCATGGCTAAATCCCAAAACAGTACAATACATTTTTTATGCTGTTTATTCTAGAAATAAGCAGTGGATTTTCCCCAAGTCCATTTTAATAATGGTCTATGGACTTTTCCTTTAGGAACCTATCCAAACCTTTTTTATACCCCGCTAAGCTAACTGCTTTTACTACATTCTCTGGCAACAAATTCCAGAGTTTAAATACACGTTCAGTGAAGAAATATTCTCCAATACATAACTCATACACATATATTCAAACTGTCTTACAAAATCTGCTTGTTATACTACTATGATGTTTCTTCTTTATCATGTTACCCAAGATCCTACTGTAACACTCAATGTGTATTTTCTGATACATTTCCACTATTCATGATTAATGTAAGCCACATTGAGCCTGCAAAGAGGTGGGAAAATGAGGGATACAAATGCAATAAATAAATAAAATAAATTTGCTACTTTATAGCTTCATTGCGTGCCCCCTAGTCCTAGCCTAGTCTATGGGCATTCCCTCCTAATGAAGGGACTCTCTATATATGGCACCTAAAATTAATGCACATTAGGCAGTTACACCTAAGCATATTCTAAATAACATGTTATTACACACGTTAATCCCAATTAAATCTAAGTAGTGCCGATAATTGCCTGTTAAAAAGCTAATTATTGGCACTAATTGGCTCATTATTCTATTAAATTGTGCACACATATTGGGAATGCCCCTAAATTTGTGCATGCAATTTTTGGCAAACCTTATAGAATTCTAAATACCACGTGGTTATCAATAGAAATCAAACAAAATAAAACATGGAAAAGAAAATAAGATGATACTTTTTTTATTGGATATTTTATTGATAACCTTTAAGAGTGGACTAACACGGCTACCACACCTCTCTACTTAAATACCGCATGTAAATCTATACATGTTATTTAGAATATGATTAGGAATAAGCTGGCATAAATCCCTAAACATTGATTTACGTGCACTGGCCTATATTTTATAACAACATACATTGATTTTGAAATGCCCATGAAACACCCATTTCCATGCCCCTAAACACACCCCTATTTGCCTGCGTGCGTTAGAATTTAGGCCCAGTACATTACAGAATACGCTTAGCATTGTGCGCGTGTAAATTTTAATTTTTGCCAATTAGTGCTCATTATTGCTTGTTAAGAGCTATTAACAACGCTTAACAGCTTGTTAAAACAATTAATCTACACATGTAGTTATAGGATACACCTAGATTTATGCACAGAACTGTGTGTAACTCTAGGCGCACTATATAGGATCCGGGGGTTAGAGTGTGAGGAAAGGCTTACTGGAAAAATTTTTTGCAACTTTTTTTGGTGGAGGGGGGCATGGAAGCAATATCCAGCTAGCACATTCACAGGCTCCAGTTTCGCTATTGCTTTCTCAAGGGACCTACGCCGCTGTGTGCCTGCTTGTCCGTTCTTCACTGTTGCCGCCAAGACCAAGGACAGACAAACAGGCACACAGCGGCGTAGGTCCCTTGAGCAAGCGGTAGCGAAACTGGCGCCTGTCGCGATCAGCCATACCTATAGTTAAGTGTGACTATCATCGATAAGTGCATGCTCAGTTGCTGAACATAAAGTTTGAGTCCTACCTCAGTATACCTTTTTATAAAGTAAAGGATGGATACTCTTACCATTGATTTAGTACAAAGAAAATAAGAAAAAAGAAAAAATCACTACAAAAAAATGAACACAAATGCAGAAGTACATAAGTACATAAGTAATGCCACACTGGGAGAAGACCAAGGGTCCATTGAGCCCAGCATCCTGTCCATGACAGCGGCCAATCCAGGCCAAGGATACCTGGCAAGCTTCCCAAACGTACAAACATTCTATACATGTTATTCCTGGAATTGTGGATTTTTTCCCAAGTCCATTTAGTAGTGGTTTATGGACTTGTCCTTTAGGAAACCGTCTAACCTCTTTTTAAACTCTGCCAAGCTAACCGCCTTCACCACGTTCTCCGGCAACGAATTCCAGAGTTTAATTATGCGTTGGGTGAAGAAAAATTTTCTCCAATTTGTTTTAAATTTACTACACTGTAGTTTCATCGCATGCTCCCTGTAGGTAGGAGGGGTTTTTTTGGTCAGTGATGATCTGAGTCACAGACGAGATTCCTACATGTTTCAAGCTGCTATTCAGTAGCATATCCCAGTGACTATTGAGACCATTTCCCCCATTACAACTTGAGTAGAGAGATGTGGTAGCCGAGTTAGTCCACTTTTAAAGGTAATCAATAGAAATAAAACAAAATAAAACATGGAAAAGAAAATAAGATGATACCTTTTTTATTGGACATAACTTAATATATTTCTTGATTAGCTTTCGAAGGTTGCCCTTCTTCGTCAGATCGGAACTAAGCAAATGTTGGTAGATGACAGTATATATAAGTGAAACATCAAAGCATTTCAGTGACAGTCTAACAGGATGGGGGTGGATAGGTGAGAGACAGGAAGAGTCGGGTGGATGAGGGACAGGGAGATATATATATGCATGGAGACAGGAGGGTGACAAAGCAGTACAATTTTATGGTTTATAATGAGCTAGAAAACCCAGATCTTTGTTAAGTCCTGTCTGGTGGGTGTCAAAATATTTAATCATTCTGACTTCAAAGGTCTTACGTTCCTGTATTGTTTTAAAGTTCCCTTTCAGGATTCTTACCACGAAGTCACTGGTACAGTGTTCTGGTTTTTGTAAAGTGCTGCCCCACAGGCGTGACATCTTTATTGGTACTAACGTTTTTCATATGGTGTCTATGTAAATTAAATCTGTTCTTTAGCATCTGACTTGTTTCTCCAATGTAGCAGCCTTCGTTGCATTTTTTACACTGAATGATATATACCACATTGGAAGATGAATACGTGAAAGATTCCTTAATGTTGAATATTTTTCCTTTGTGAATGACTGTGGGGTCCTGTGAGATGTTTTGGCATAGTTTGCAGCTGGATATATTACAAGGATGTGTGCCATTCTTTTCTTTTTGAGTCTGTGTTGGGAGATTACTTCTGATTAGCTTGTGTTTTAAGTTGAGTGGCTGTCGGAAGGCCAGTACTGGTGGGGATGGGAATATCTCTTTCAGTAATTCATCCTCCTGGAGTATAGGTTGTAGATCTCTTATGATTTTCCTCAGTTTTTCCAGCTCTGGATTGTATGTCACTACAAGGGGGATTCTGTCTGTGGATTTTTTCTCCTTGTACTGTAGCAGATTCTCCCTGGGTGTTTTGAGGGAGGAGGCAATATTCTTGGAGATTATTTTGGGGTTGTAGCCTTTCTGTTTGAAGGATGCAGTCAGGCTTTTAAGGTGTCTGTCTCTGTCCCCTGGCTCTGAGCAGATACGGTGGTATCTTGTGGCTTGGCTGTAAATGATGGATCTTTTTGTATGTGAAGGATGGAAGCTGGAGTTGTGGAGGTAGCTGCATCTGTCTGTGGGTTTCTTGTACATGGATGTTTGTTTACAGCCATCGCTGATTGAGACTGTGGTGTCCAAAAAATTGACTTTGAAATGTATTAAGTTATGTCCAATAAAAAAGGTATCATCTCATTTTCTTTTCCATGTTTTATTTCTATTGATTCCCCCATTACAACAAAACATATAACATACTTACGTGAACATAGTGCCTACTTTTGAGTTGAGTTTGTATGAAGTAGTGAGTACACAAATTAAGCCATCATATATTTTCTAAATTTATGCGTGGAGCACTCAAATTCAGTAATTACTCATATCACATTAAACCACACCCCATTCCACTCCGAAATGCCTATATGACCCTCCCATTTCCATGCCCCTTATATGGATCCCATGCCTATCTTTACACGCGTTAGTCTCAATTAAATCTAATTAGTGCCAATAATTGCTTGTTAAAAAACCAATCGTTAGCACTAATTGGCTCATTGTTCTAGTAAATTGCGCACACATATTAAGGACACGCCTAAATTTGTGCATGCAATTTTTAGCAACCTTTATAGAATCAGCACGTTAGTGTGCAGGAAAGTCCCACATTAAAATGGGCCAAGCCCATGTCATAGCACATGTTAGTTTTTCTTTCTTTTCACTCTGAAAAGTATGCAAAGCAGATTACAACACAGATTTGCAATCATAAAATACAATTTACATAAAAAGAAAACATCACTCATCAGCTCATTTCGCAGCGCTGCACCCCACGGCTTACCTCCCACTCTTCAAACAGCCAGGTTTTCAAGATCTTATACAAATGCATACAACATGTCAGTTCTTTTGTTTCTTGAAGCAAGCTGTTTCAGAACTCAGGGATTATCCCCCCCAAAAAACATTCTGTTCTGAGATTGTTTTCATATAAAAGCTTGCAGCACTGGAATTGCTGTATTTAATGCCTGACTAGATTCCAGATTTCATGATGGTTCAGATTTCGGCACTTCATTTTGCAAATAAATAAACCGAGCCTGTATTACGATATGCACAGAATGCTAGGCACCTAACTTGAACTTAATCTGTAGTGATAAAGGAAGTCAGTGCAGTGCACATAGCAGCAGAATCAGCCTACCCCCCATTGCGCTGTGGGTAACTAGTTTTGCTGCCAAATTCTGTCAAGCAGCCCTTTTCTTTCTTTCTTTCATTTCTTTTGTATGCACTTAATGTCACCTTTTTACGCACCTACTGTATAACCCGCATAAGCTTTTAAAATTATCTTGGACTATCCCGTGATGCTCTTCATGAGTTATGCATATAATCCTGATCTCCTGATAACATTTCAGTACAGTTTGCTTGCCAAAATGTCTTCTAGGTAAATTCAATTTGATATGGAACAATATTTGCTTCCCTGAGCTAATATTGGTGAAAGAATGTCTCTGGAAACAAGCTGCTAAATCTTCAAGGGTTGTCTATTATTATAATAGCATAAAGAATTAATTAGCATATATAACATAGCAATTCCATTGTAAATCACAGTGCATGTGCAGTATTTACCGAAAAATGTCAGGCAGTCTTTACAAAGGGGAAGAGTAAATAATGGGCATTCCCAAAGCTTCCTTAAAACCCAAGCATATGTCTGCCAACCACTCAAAGTCTCCTGCTTGTGGGTAGTCGCAAGAAAGTATCTGATGAAGATCCCTTTTGGCAGACGCACAGACACAAACACACTCTCACAAAAGAAGCCTGTGCTGTTGCCCGCTTTGCAGAGCTCCTGAGACCAGTTGTCACATTTCCTCCTGATCCTACACCTAAGTCATACTGAGAGTGGAAAATCTGAGCTCCAGGTTACATTGGATGATGAACGGGGAACAGATGCAATAACCACCTGCTCTGTTCCTTAGCTGAATCTACGAGACTGGAAATATAAAGCAGGGCTTTTTGTTTGGCTTCATGAAAGCAAAATGCATGAGAAAAGCATGCTGGATGCAGCTAGTGCCCAGCAGGTATAAATAACAGTTTGCCTGTTCGCTATAACTCATTTTTTGATTTCTAGGCAATCAGAAATGTTATTTTGCAGTAACAGTGAGTGAAGTGCTTAGAATATTTTGTTATTAATCATAGGAAAACATGTATCTCTTATTTTAGCTCTGTATGCTCCAATATTATTATTATTTGCTAAGATAATGCGAGGAGGAGGCTTGAGTTCTTTTACCCCAGCAATTTATACTATGATGGCAGAATGCATTATGCTTTCTTTCTCGGTGCCAGGATAAGGAAAATTGTATCACTAACGATATTACTACACTGTGTGGCCTGCTGTAATGCTAATGTCATTCCATTTGGGATGTCACTTTAGAAAAAAAATACAGCACCATTCAATGGGGCCCTTTTACTAAGATGCGTGATAGGCGCCTACGTACGCCGAACGCACGTTAAATCGGAGTTATTGCCCGCTTAAAGTGCGGCCCTTGTGGTAATTTCAATTTTGGAGCATGTCTACTATGCGCATCTGAAAAATATTTTAAAAAATTTTCTGGTACACGTAACGGACACGCGCCAAGTGGCATTTGATGCACGTAGGTCATCACCACCCAGATTCTTTACCGCTAGGTCAATGGCTGGCGGTAAGGTCTCAGACCCAAAATGGACGCCTTGCAATTTTGATTTGCGGCAAAAAAAGAGGCCTTTTTTACAAGCGTGCTAAAAAATGGAGTGGCGCGCCCCCATAACCCACGCCTACAATACCGCAAGCCATTTTTCAGCGTACCTTTGTAAAAGGACCCCATAATTCCTTAGCACTCATATTATGGGCTGAGTTCCATAAATGGCGCACAAATTTGTGCGCTGGGAAATACTGGTGCCCAGCGCTATTCAGTAAAGGGTGCTCTGGGATGAGTGCTCTTTATAGAAGAGTGTTGGACACAAGGACTTCCACCAATAAATCCTGGTGTGAAAGTTACATGAGTAACATAGGGGTCCTATGTTATGATGTATAGTAGTAGTAGTCCTTTTACAAAGGCACATAAGGGCCTACTCGCATTCAGCGTGTGCCAAATTGGCATTAATGCCTGGCTACTGCATGCCCCGGGCAGTAATTCCAAATTTGGTGCACACCAAAAACAAGCAGTGGAAAATATTTTCTTTTTTCTACTGTGGGGCACCTACCCAGCGCTAAATGTCGTTATGCTCATATTAGCCCTCTCCTCAAGTCACTTCACTGGCTTCCTATCCGTTTCTGCATACAGTTCAAACTCCTCTTATTGACCTATAAGTGCATTCACTCTGCAGCTCCTCAGTACCTCTCCATTCTCATCTCTCCCTACATTCCTCCCCGGGAACTCCGTTCACTGGGTAAATCTCTCTTATCTGCACCCTTCTCCTCCACTGCTAACTCCAGACTCCATTCCTGCGCCATATGCCTGGAATAGACTTCCTGAGCCGGTAGGTCAAGCTCCATCTCTGGCCGTCTTCAAATCTAAGCTAAAAGCCCACCTTTTTGATGCTGCTTTTAACTCCTAACCCTTGTTCACTTGTTCAGAACCCCTATTTTATCATCCTCACTTTAATATTCCCTTATCTCTTGTTTGTCCTGTTTGTCCTAATTAGATTGTAAGTTCTGTCGAGCAGGGACTGTCTCTTCATGTTCAAGTGTACAGCGCTGCGTACGTCTAGTAGCGCTATAGAAATGATAAGTAGTAGTAGTAGTAGTAGTAGTAAATGGAAGTTGGCGCATGCTGCATGCTTAGACTTTACTGCTAAGTCTATGGGTGGTGGTAAGGTCTCAGGCAGAAATGGACACATGCTGGTTTTCATTTTGCCGCACGTCCATTTTCCGGCCCATTAAAATAATCCCTTTTTTCCAGATGTGATACAATAAAGGTTTGTTGTGCGCCAAAAACACGTGCCCACACTACTGTAGGCCAATTTTGGTAAAAGGGTCCCATTGTAAGTAACAGCAGGTAAAGACCTGAACGATCCATCCAGTCTGCCCAACAGTCACATTCATTCTCAATTCAAGATTAAATCAAGAATGAGTGTGAGATTATATACTTGACCATGGTCTTTCTTTGGTGTTTATGGGACATAGACTGTAGAAGTCCACCCAGCTCTGTACTTAAGTTCCAACTATTGGAGTTGCCATCAAAGCCCAATCCAGACTATCCAAATCCGTCTTGTCATTTGCAGGACACAGACCGTAACAGTCTACCCGGCACAGTCCTCGTGTTCCAAATTAATGGTTTCCATTGAAGCTCTTTACAGCCCATCCTAAACCAGATTGCTATATGCAGGACTCAGATCGTACAAACCAGTCCAGCACCAGCCTTAGTTGATACAGCCAGAGTTGCCATCTAAGCATCACTTGACATGCAAACACATATGCAACCAGTTAAGTTGGGCATGAATCTGTTGTATCTATATCAGTGCGTGAAATGTTCTGTAACATCCCGACCTACCCATGCCCTTCCCATGGCCACACCCCCTTTGTAATTATGCACTAAAACACTTAGGTGTTATCCTATAACTGGGTGTGTAAGTGTATTTACATGCTGATCTGCCATTTCAGTCCCGTTTTGGCACCTTGCCAAAATCTGCACCCTGGTTCATAAAATTATTTAGGGTGAAGCCCCGGGATACATCACAGACATCATAGACCTACCAACCAGAAACATAACCAGATCAGCACGAACATACCTAAACCTCCACTACCCAAGATGCAAAGGACTCAAATACAAATCAACTTATGCATTCAGCTTCTCCTACATAAACACACAATTGTGGAATGCATTACCAAAATCCGTGAAAACAACTTACGACCACCTAAACTTCCGGAAATCACTAAAAATCAACCTGTTCAAAAAAGCATACACACGCATCTGAAAAATAATTTTGATTTTCTGGTGCTCATCCGCTATGCATGCCAAGTGACATTTGACACGCATAGGCCATTACCATCCAGTTATCATGTGAGATGCTACTGCTAGGTCAGTGGCTGGTGGTAAGGTCTCAGACCCAAAACGAATGCATGCCATTTTGATTTTGCCGCACGCCCATTTTTATCAAAAATTAAAAAGGCATTTTTTTTGCAGGTGCACGGAAAAATGGATCTGTGTGTGCCCGGAACACACGCCTATGCTATCACAAGCCATTTTTCAGCGCACTTTAGTAAAAGGACCCCACAGATTCTTCCATACTGCGTGCTCATACCTATTAAGGTGTTTCATGTTATTGTGCTGTCATTCTATCGCATTCATGTTATATGAATGTTCTTCCATGCTGTATATAATGGTATCATTTGTATTCTATTACATTTATCATATTTCTGTTATATGATTGGTTTCCTGTGCTGTTAAATGTTTATGGGGCCCTTTTACTAAGGCATGTAGGCACCTACATGCATCCAATGCATGCCAAATTGGAACTACTGCCCGGCTACTGCGTGTCTTGGGCGGTAATTCCATCTTTGATGTCCAAAACACACATCTCTGAACTAAACACAAAGGGACTCGCCTTTCCTGTCACATCGAGCACAACTTGCTTTGAATCTATATGGACCCCTGACTCAGGCGCTAAGCACTGAAACACGGCCCGTGTCGGGTCTATCTTGGAATATCAACAGTTGCTAATAAAGAATCGTGTCCTATTTTCCTAAGGCTCTTGGTGCTTCTGTGGTTTGCTGTACTTGTTTGTACTTTGGACCCTCTCTGTACTATTTTCAAAACACACAGTTGAAAATATTTTCTATTTTCTAACAGGCGGCAATCAGCAGTTTACACGTGCTGGCCGCTTACCGCCTGGTTAGCGTGTAAGACCTCACTGCTAAGTCAATGGGTGGCAGAAAGGTCTCAGGCCAAAAATGGTTTTAATTTTGCAGTATGTCCATTTTTGGACACAAAAAAAATGCTTTCTTTTTCCAGGGGCGCTGAAAAATGACCTTCGCGCATCCAAAACACACGCCAGCCCCTACGCAGGCCACTTTTAGGAGCGCCTTAGTAAAAGGGCCCCTACATTTCTGGTACTGTATCATGTTAGTCCTATGCTTAGAATCCAATTTGCCATCTCCAAATTTGCTTCATTGATTGTATTTACGTTTATATTTGGTTATTTTACTATTGCTATTCTGTTAACAAAATTGTAAGTTTTATGCTAAGCTGTACATCTTGGGTGAATCTCTTCGTAAAGACAGTTAATAAATCCCAATAAATAAATAAATAATTGGACTTTCTCAGATCAGTTTAAGTACTGAATGTTGACACCTAATTGACCAAGTACTGACTCCATCTCCGGAATGCCCCCCCCCCCCCAAAAGAGCCGGTTTTCATTTTGGCTCTAACCAGTTATTTTGAACAGCACTAACCGGTTAAGAGCCACTGAAAATTAGTGCCTAGCCCTGAATAGGCGATTTAAATATCCAGGAACTATTTCTGGTTGGTTAAATTGCTTTGAATATTGATCCCTAGAATACTGGCATTTATGCAGTTCCTTATAGAATTACCTTCTGAACCTTAGAATATCAGGCCCTCTGTTTCTACTCCAGTAAACATGGAAAACAGAGAGCTGATTCTACTGCATTAGACTCTGCTTGGCTCTTCAAGGTGTAGCAGGACACCATAATGTGTCTAGCTGTGCATGCTCCAGAACAGGGCCAGTCAAACTAATGGAGGGGTGGACTCTAGATCCTCAAGAATTGAAGGAAAATAACAATAGGAGTCTTGGGAAGATCCTTTGCCTTCCCCTACCAGAGAAGTTCATAACGTGGTGGGTCTCCTGCCTCGCTGGTCATCAGGACCTTAGTCTTCCACTCAAGAGGCTAAATTTAAAAAAAGTGGACAGAAGGGAAAGGCCAGGAGTGGGGCCTGTTCCCATAAGTAAAGAAGATAGAGGGGCTGTAAGCCTGAAAACTGGATGAGCCTCAGGGCACAAGGTGCCTTACAGAGGAGAAAAGAGGGATCATTGGGGAGATCTCATCCTGTTCTCAAGGAGGAGTAAAAAGAGAAACTGAAACCACTTCCACATCCAAGTTGGGGGGGGGTAGCAGTGACGTTCCTGGGGGGGCTGGCACCCGGGGCGGATCGCCGATGCGCCCCGCCCCCCGGGTGCAGCGCGGACCCCCCCCCCCCCCAGCGAAAGGACAGCCCCGCGAAGGACCCCCCCCCCCGCCGGGTGCACGCCGCTGGGGGGGTGCCGCGCGCGCCTGTTCTCCATTGTTCCATGCTTCTTCTCTGTCCCGGAACAGGAAGTAACCTGTTCCGGGGCAGAAAAGAAGCATGGAACAACGGAGGACAGGCGTGCGTGGCACCCCCCCAGCGGCGTGCACCCGGGGCGGACCGCACCCACCGCCCCCCCTAGGAACGCCACTGGGGGGTAGGATTGGAACCTAGAAGCATTGTGAGCATATGCTAGAAAACTGTTTTATAAAAGGTGGGACACAAGCCCTGGGTGCATCCTAAATGCCTATTCCATAAAGGTTGGTCATGAAGAGGGATTGTGGAGAATGAACTTTTCTAAGCACTTAGGAGTTCTTTTATTAAGCTGCGGTAAAAAGTGGCCTTAGCACGCCCTTATGCAGCTATTAATTTGCCTGTTAATATTTAGCTGACAATGGTCAGACTTCAAGCTAAATTATGTCCTGATATTCAATGCTGGGCCATGTCTGAGTTGAATATCCGGGGCTATGAGGGCATGGTCTGGCTGGTGGACGTTACATGGTGCCCAGCTGATATTCAGTTAGGACTCACATAAGACATTTATGCAGACTCCAGCTGAATATCAACTGGGACCTACATATAACAGGTCTTCCCCCAATTCCCATAATCCCCTCAACCCCTCAATTCAAATTCCCCCCTTCCTGGCCCCCTGATTCAAATTCCTCCCTCCCTCTCCCCAATTCAGATTCGTCCTCTCTCCTACCCCTCCAAAGAGATCTCCACCCCCCAGCAATACTCCCCCTCACACACATACACTTGTAGGCTCTCTTGGGCCTACCTTTAAGATTGTTGGTGGCTCCAGCCTCAAAATGGCTGACAGACCTCCAGTGGCAGCCTCTTTGAATACCCCCCCCCACACACACACACCATCAGGGACTCTTTATATCTGTTCCATGTGCTTGGTGGGAGGACAAATTTTGGAGGAGATTTTAAGTTTATAGCCACAGCCCCCTCAAAAAATGTGTACACCCACACCTGGAGTCACCTTTTGCCCCACACATTGGGGGACCAGCTATAGAAGTCACATCACTTATTGGTGGTCTAATAGAAGATGCAGAAAATGTCTTTTTTTTCTATTGAAACAAGATTTTTTTATTATTATTTAATCTGTTTTTCCTATTCAAGTGTATATGCTTGTAAATTGTTTAATAAAATGATAAAGAATTAAAAAAAAAGAAGTCACATCACAAGTGACTTGTCTACTGTTGCCTCTTACTCAAGTAATTCTGAAAGACAGAGAGGTGTATTTTCAAAGCACATAGACCTACAAAGTTTCACAGTAACCTATGGAACCTTGTACGTCTAAGTATTTTGAAAATGATCCCACGTAAAAAAGTCATTTTGTCCTCTCTGCCCATTTGTATGGTCTGCTAAATTAAAGCAAAAACGTACGCAATATGAAAATTATGAGTCCTAACCCCTTCTTCCTGCAGGAGCAGTAGTAAATATCATTGTACTTGTGAGTGAAGTATTTGCATGAAAGAAGAGATGTGTTCTGTAAAAGAAAGCAACCAAAAACTGAGGTCTATTTTCAGAAGAGTAACTATAAGGGAAGACGCTAATGAGGGGCTGTGGGAGCACAATGCAGTCTAACTGCGTACAAAATTTGCCAGAGAAATTATTATTCATGCACTCTTTCTTTGAGCCCAGAAGCACGCTGTCTAAATCCTACCCAATGAAAACTGCAGGACATTTCAAGAGAAATTGTTAAGTACCGGCTAATGTCAAGTGCCATGTCAGGGGACACATATTATATTTTATAAACTACAGAAAAATGCAAAGTGATGCAGGCTTAAAGTGTGAAAATGTTTTTAAAAGTTTATTTATTTAATTTGATATACTATTTAAGTAAAAACACAACTAAGTGGCATACAGTATTTGAGGGGAAAACAGGCAAACACAGTATCACAAAACAGATATAAGAAAACGAGAGATCCATAAGGGAAAAAGTTACAATAATGATAGAGAAAAAAAAGAAAATGGAAGGTGGTGAAAACAGTATCAGAGATTTATAAATGCCAGGGTGCTGCAAGGTCAGTCAAACATCTGACATGTTTATGTTTAAGGAAATGAAAAAAAGTGGAGACACCATGGAATGGGACTTGATATACTGCCGCTCTGAGGTTTTTGCAACTACAGTCAAAGCAGTTTACATATATTCAGGTACTTATTTTGTACCAGGGGCAATGGAGGGTTAAGTGACTTGCCCAGAGTCATAAGGAGCTGCAGTGGGAATTGAACTCAGCTTCCCAGGATCAAAGTCCACTGCACTAACCACTAGGCTACTCCTCCACTAGCAACATGCCATGTAGAAGCCTGCCCTTGCAGATCAGCAATACAGCCGCGCAGGCTTCTGTTTCTGTGAGTCTGACGTCCTGCATGTCAGACTCACAGAAACAGAAGCCTGCGCAGCCGCGTTGCTGATCTGCAAGGGCAGGCTTCCACATGGAATGTTGCTAGTGGAATAGCAACATTCCATGTAGAATTTCAAATAGTAGCAACAGAATCTCAATAGTAGCAACATTCCATGTAGAATCTCCAATAGTAGCAACATTCCATGTAGAATCTCAAATAGGGAAAGGGAAATGGGACTTGATATACTGCCTTTCTGTGGTTTTTGCAACTACATTAAGTACATAAGTACATAAGTAGTGCCATACTGGGAAAGACCAAAGGTCCATCTAGCCCAGCATCCTGTCACCGACAGTGGCCAATCCAGGTCAAGGGCACCTGGCACGCTCCCCAAACGTAAAAACATTCCATACAAGTTATACCTAAAAATGTGGAATTTTTCCAAGTCCATTTAATAGCGGTCTATGGACTTGTCCTTTAGGAATCTATCTAACCCCTTTTTAAACTCCGTCAAGCTAACCGCCCGTACCACGTTCTCCGGCAACGAATTCCAGAGTCTAATTACACGTTGGGTGAAGAAAAATTTTCTCCGATTCGTTTTAAATTTACCACACTGTAGCTTCAACTCATGCCCTCTAGTCCTAGTATTTTTGGATAGCGTGAACAGTCGCTTCACATCCACCCGATCCATTCCACTCATTATTTTATACACTTCTATCATATCTCCCCTCAGCCGTCTCTTCTCCAAGCTGAAAAGCCCTAGCCTTCTCAGCCTCTCTTCATAGGAAAGTCGTCCCATCCCCACTATCATTTTCGTCGCCCTTCGCTGTACCTTTTCCAATTCTACTATATCTTTTTTGAGATACGGAGACCAGTACTGAACACAATACTCCAGGTGCGGTCGCACCATGGAGCGATACAACGGCATTATAACATCCGCAAACCTGGACTCCATACCCTTCCTAATAACACCCAACATTCTATTCGCTTTCCTAGCCGCAGCAGCACACTGAGCAGAAGGTTTCAGCGTATCATCGACGACGACACCCAGATCCCTTTCTTGATCCGTAACTCCTAACGCGGAACCTTGCAAGACGTAGCTATAATTCGGGTTCCTCTTACCCACATGCATCACTTTGCACTTGTCAACATTGAACTTCATCTGCCACTTGCACTCCCATTCTCCCAGTCTCGCAAGGTCCTCCTGTAATCGTTCACATTCCTCCTGCGACTTGACGACCCTGAATAATTTTGTGTCATCGGCGAATTTAATTACCTCACTAGTTATTCCCATCTCTAGGTCATTTATAAATACATTAAAAAGCAACGGACCCAGCACAGACCCCTGCGGGACCCCACTAACTACCCTCCTCCACTGAGAATACTGGCCACGCAATCCTACTCTCTGCTTCCTATCTTTCAAAGCAGTTTACATAGTATATACAGGTACTTATTTGTATTTGGGGCAATGGAGGGTTAAGTGACTTGCCCAGAGCCACAAGGAGCTGCAGTGAAAATCAAACCCAGTTCCCCTGGATCAAAGCCTGCTACACTAACCACTAGGCTACTCCTCCAATCTGGGATGAATATGAAAAATCTTTATTCACAAACTGAGATAGCAAAGAATAGCTGTAGTTAAAGCAAAATAATAGATCTTTAACCATGAATACAGTCAGAAAGGGTGGACAATTTCCAAATAGCAAACTAATCTTCCCATAGGAAATAGGATGCATATTCTCCTGAAATTACATGGGAAATGTCAATGATATTTCCCATTTTATTTCATGTATCTTTTATTTTTTCCAGAAAATACAAGTCAAACGATGGGGGTCAATATTCAAAGCAATTTAACTGGCCAGGAGATGCTCTTGGCTGGTTAAATCATTGCTGATATTGAGCAGCACGAAACTGGTTAGTTGAACATCTGGGCATAATGCAGTCAGTATCCAAAAAAACAAAAAAATACTGACTGCCACTGGACAAATACTGAGCCCCCAAATTTCAGTTTTTTAATGTCATTAATAGGGCACACCTTTCTAAAAGAGTGTGCATTATTTCCCATTAGTGCATGCATATGTAAGCCAATGCACATTTGCACACTATCAGGAAATCATAAGAACATATGTATAGCCATATTGGGTCAGACCAGTGGTCCCTCTAGCCCTGTATCCTGCTTCCAACAGTGGCCAATTTAGGTCATAAATACCTTGGAGAAACTCAATTAGTAACAACATTCCATGCTACCAAACTCAGGGCAAGCAGTGGCTTTCTCCATCTATCTCAATAACAGACTTTGGATTTTTCCTCCAGGAGCATGCCCAAACCTTTTTTAAACCCACATAATCTAACCGCTGTTACCACATCCTCCGACAATGAGTTCCAGAGCTTAACTATTCATTGAGTGAAAAATATTTTCTCTTATTCATTTTTACAGTATTTCTGTGTAATTTCATTGAGTGTCCTCTAGTCTTTGTACTTTTTGAAAGAGTGAAAAATCGATTCACTTCTACCTGTTCTACACCACTCAGGATTTCGTAGACCCTTGATGGCGAACCTATGACACGCGTGTCTGCACTGACACGCGTAGCCATTTTTGATAATACGCGGCCGCATGCGGCCACATACAGAGAAACAGCAGCATTCCCAGGCTTGCTGACACCCGGGGCGGATCGCCGATGCGCCCCCCCCATGTGCAGCGCGACCTCCTCCCCCGGTGAAATCACACCCCCCCCCTGTGAAATCACACCCCCTCCGGCGAAATCACCCCCCCCCGGTGCATGTTTACCTGCTGGGGGGGGGGGGTGCCATGTGTGCTCCTATTGGCTCCCTCTGAGTCCTCCGCTCGTTCCCTCCCTGCTGCTCCCTTCAATTGAAGATTTAGCCAATGAAATTCAGCAACAAAAAAGTCACTAATAGGCAGGTTAGTTAAAGAATTCCCCCTCCCCCTCACTTATCTTAGTTCACGGCACCCCACACAAGTTAAATAATATCAAGACCAACAAAAGAAACCGACTGACAGATGAACAAAGAAGTCACTAAGCAGGTAAGTTAAATAATTAGTTTTGGTTTATTAAATACAGTTATATATTACAATTATACATTTTTGTTATTTAAACTATAAATATCGCGAAATTATGGTGTTTTTTCTCGAAGTGACACACCACCCGAGTTATGATCGTTTTTTTGGCGAATTTTGACACACCAAGCTCAAAAGGTTGCCCATCACTGTTGTAGACCTTAATCAAGTCTCCCCTCAGTCCTCTCTTTTCCAAGCGGAAGAGCCCTAACCTCTTTATTCTTTCCCCTTTATCATTCTGGCCACTCTTCCTTGAACTTTTTCTGCTATTCTTCGCAAATAGTGCATAGACTTTCAGAAGAGTTCATCATTTTTCTGAGCGACACATTTTCCAATTCGGTGGATGGCAGACTCAAGAAAAATGTCAGGAAGTATTTTTTCACGGAGAGAGTAGTGGATGTTTGGAATGCCCTCCCGCGGGAGGTGGTGGAAATGAAAACGGTAACGGAATTCAAACATGCGTGGGATAAGCATAAAGGAATCCTGTGCCGAAGGAATGGATCCTCAGGAGCTTAGTCAAGATCGGGAGGCGGGGCTGGTGGTTGGGAGGCGGGGATAGTGCTGGGCAGACTTATACGGTCTGTGCCAGAGCGGTGGTGGGAGGCGGGACTGGTGGTTGGGAGGCAGGGATAGTGCTGGACAGACTTGTATGGTCTGTGCCAGAGCCGGTGGTTGGGAGGCAGGGCTGGTGGTTGGGAGGCGGGGATAGTGCTGGGCAGACTTATACGGTCCTTTGAGCAGGGACTGTCCTATGTTAAATTGTACAGCGCTGCGTAACCCTAGTAGCGCTTTAGAAATGTCAAGTAGTAGTAGTAGTAGTAGTAGCCGGTGGTTGGGAGGCAGGGCTGGTGGTTGGGAGGTGAGGATAGTGCTGGGCAGACTTGTACAGTCTGTGCCAGAGCCGGTGGTTGGGAGGCAGGACTGGAGGTTGGGAGGCAGGGATAGTGCTGGGCAGACTTATACGGTCTGTGCCACAGCCGGTGGTTGGGAGGAGGGGATAGTGCTGGGCAGACTTATATGGTCCGTGCCCTGAAGAGCACAGGTACAAATCAAAGTAGGGTATACACAAAAAGCAGCAAATATGAGTTATCTTGTTGGGCAGACTGGATGGACCGTGCAGGTCTTTTTCTGCCGTCATCTACTATGTTAACAATATTGCTCCCATAACTAAAATGTAGAGGAAAAAAACCCCAAACCAAACAAAAATTCCTGAAAAAGACACGGGAAATGATATAACACACAATTAAAAAAAAAATTGGGGGAGGTACACACCCCTAAAAGGAATATGTTTGTAAAACAAGAGGAAAAGACCTCAGATAAGCCAACTGCAACAAGGCATTGCTGTCATGTGTCTTGCTTTTGCAAACCATAAAACCTCTTTTCTCAAATATATTGAAATTGACTCATTATGCTAAAGTGAACTTCTTCAGCTTAAACCTTAAACTTGATATTAATGTAAATATCTATTTAGGTTTAACTGTGCGACCCACTGAAGGAATACTTCCAATACCACAGAATTCTATTTATACCACATTCAACACTGTCAGCATTTCACTGTCACTGCTTCAAGCAGACAGATTGAATTAGTGAAATCAGAATTTAAACATTCAAAATTACATATAAAACTGCTTTAATCCAATACAAACACATCACAAAGTGCTTATTTCGAATCGTCTCCATTTCATATCAAGCTTTCAACGTTTTTGGGATGCAGACAGCTCTGGTGGTCAATAGGATAGCTTACGATTGCTAAATTCTCTGAAAAAAGACACCCATCCAGTCACCAGATTGAGTATTATATAATTCGACTTCAATAAGGTTCATCCAAGTTCCTCTTATAAATATCTGCAGATGAAAGGGTAATGTGGTATATTTATTTTCCTCATCACTGAGGATTATCTGTGCTTTCCAAAGTTTTCTGAATTCTGTACAAACCCCGACCACTTCTTTTGGTAGTGCGATTCTTGTCTTCACAGAGTATCTCCTCTGTCACTTGTAATTCTTTTCAGTGTGGATTTTGGCTTATTCCAGCTTTGGTATTGCAGCTTTAAAATATACACTGTGTCTGGAAAAAAAGTGAGCCCCCTAAACATTTTGCAATAACAACTGCAAGCCTGCACCGAATCAATTAAACTTTTACATGCACAAAGTCATATCTGTTTCAAACAATGTTGCCTGGTTTCGCAGAAATCCACCTTAACATGACTGAGATGTCAGATTTTAAATATGTCACAGAAGCAAGAGACCAGTTTTTTTCTCAAAAATTCAGCCATTAATTTTTTTTTGGCTCCTTTTACTAAGCTGTGGTAACAGAGGCGTAGCCAGACATCCAATTTTGGGTGGGCCTGGGCCCAAGATGGGTGGGCAGAAGAACTCCGCTCTTTCCCACAAGTGATTTGGTCTCTTCCTCTCTCGTCTGCATGCCATATGGTCTCTCAAACATCTCCCCTCCCCCGCATACCTTTTAAATAGCAGATTTTCAGGGGCAGCTAGCAGCAACTAATACACACTGCTCATGTTGACCCCACAGCTTTCTCTCTGATTTAAATTCCTGTTTCCGCATAGGCAGGAATACTTCAGAGGCAGGCTGTGGGGTCGGTGCGAACAGTATGTATCAGTCGCTGCTCGCTACTGGTGAAGATCTGCTATTTACAAGGTATGTAGAAAGTTGTTGGGAGTTTTCGGCTGGTGGGGCTTGGTGATCCCTGCCAGCCACATCATATGTGTGCTGCTACTGGGTGGGCCTGAGCCCAAAGTGGGTGGGCCTGGGCCCACCCAGGCTCACCCTTGGCTACACCACTGTGTGGTAAATGGGGCCCTGCAGTAACATAAGTGCAAGTCGCAGCAGGTAAAAGGTTTTTTTTAAATAGGGAAATAGCCCTGCAGTAAGTGAACCATTTGCCTCTCGCCATTTTCTGGGGAACCCTTACCACCACCCATTTAGGAGACAGTACATAAGAACATTTTATTTATTTTTATTTTATTTTATTACATTTGTACCCCGCGCTTTCCCACACATGGCAGGCTCAATGCGGCTTACATAGTAACAATATGAAGAATTACAAAGTCGTAAAGGAATTAATTGACCTCCATTTTATGCAAATATATCTTATGCTTGGGGCCAGATTTGGAACTTTTAGCTTCTAGAAGTGCACTGGATATTGATGGGATGGGAGGCGAGAATCGCGGGACACGGAGCGGAGGGCAGGGCAGAGGAGAAACGTTGGACATAGATGGGAGGGAAGCATCACTGGACATGGAGGGGAGGGCAGAGGAGAGGGGAGAAGCAGAGGGACACTCCAACGTACTGTACATCAATCGCTGGACATGGATGGCATGGGAGGGCAGGGCAGAAGCGAATCACTGGATATCAATGGGATGGGAGGAACATAAGAAAATATAAGAGCAGCCATATTGGGTCAGGCTAATGGTCCATCTAGCTCAGTATCCTGTTTTCCAAACAGTGGCCAAGCCAGGTCACAAGTACCTGGCAGAAACCCAAATCGTGGCAACACTCCATACTACAAATCCCAGAGCAAGCAGTTGCTTCCCATGTCTGTCTGAATAGCAGACTATAGACTTTTACTCCAGGAATTTGACCAAACCTTTTTTAAACCAATACCCTAACCGATGCTACCACTTCCTCCAGCAAAGAGTTCCAGAGCTTAACTATTTGTTGAGTGAAAAAATATTTCCTCCTATTTGTTTTAAAAGTAGTTCCATGTAACTTCCTCGAGTGTCCCCTAGTCTTTGTACTTTTGGAATGAGTAAAGAATTGATTTACTTCTACTCGTTCTACACCACTCAGGGGCTGCCGTATGAGTATGGCAGAAACTGGGCAGCGCATGGGGCTGCCTGATTACCGCCAGGTAAGCCGCCGGTGCTAGAAAATAAAAATGCATTTCCCTGTGGTAGCCCGGTGGTAGGCCCAATTTGCCACATGACAACGCAACGGTAACCTTACCGCCCTTTAGTAATAGGGTCCCTTAGTGCTGTATCCTTTCTCAACTCTGAGTATTTTAATTAAAGCTCAATCTTCTTTTGACAATATTTTGCTTTTTATCACTATGGAATGACATCAAAGATGATATCAGCAAGTAAGTACGTAAGTAATTAAGTCATGTCAGAGACTGAGATTTGTGACAGCAGTTTGTAAAAATTAAAAAATCTCTTAAAAAGGAAGAGGGATTCCTATGTAATTTGGATGCAAATAGATGTCACTTTGTGCACATAAAAGTTTAATTAATTTGGTGCAGGTTCAAGGTTGATATTGTAAAATGTTTAGGGGGCTCACTTTTTTCTGGACATAGTGTAGAATCAAGCAAGTGAAAAAAAAGAAACTACTAGATTTTCACAGCAAGAATCTACCTAACCCCCCCCCCCCCACTCCCCACCCACATCCACATATCTTGATTCTAGTCACATGGCCCAGAGCTTCTCATCGTGTCAGAGGCAAGGTTCCTGATAAAGTGTTTCATTTCAATTATGCGACTATTGGAACCTAATATTAAAAGTAAAAGATAAAAAAAAATACACCAAACATCAAATCATGCAACAAATCATCAGTTATCTGTGGAGAACTTTGCTAGTACAAAATGTACTCTTAATTCTACTACTACTACTACTATTTAGCATTTCTATAGTGCTACAAGGCATACGCAACGCTGCACAAACATAGAAGAAAGACAGCCCCTGCTCAAAGAGCTTGCAATCTAATAGACAAAAAATAAAGTAAGCAAATCAAATCAATTAATGTGTACAGGAAGGAGGAGAGGAGGGTAGGTGGAGGCGAGTGGTTACGAGTCAAAAGCAATGTTAAAGAGGTGGGCTTTCAGTCTAGATTTAAAGGTGGCCAAGGATGGGGCAAGACGTAGGGGCTCAGGAAGTTTATTCCAGGCGTAGGGTGCAGCGAGACAGAAAGCGCGAAGTCTGGAGTTGGCAGTAGTGGAGAAGGGAACAGATAAGAAGGATTTATCCATGGAGCGGAGTGC
Organism: Microcaecilia unicolor; assembly: GCF_901765095.1. Taxonomy (NCBI): domain Eukaryota; kingdom Metazoa; phylum Chordata; class Amphibia; order Gymnophiona; family Siphonopidae; genus Microcaecilia; species Microcaecilia unicolor. Next base: position 741,225,618 of record NC_044031.1, on the reverse strand, counting down.
ACGGGAAAGGGTGTAGGGAAGGACGAGTGTGGAGAGATACTGGGGAGCAACACAGTAAGAGGCTCATGGTGCCCTCATCATTTGAGCTCATCCAAGACCCAGACAGTGGCTCAGGTCTGGGGCTCTTGACTGAAAGGGCCGCCAGACCTGGCTGCAAGGCACCTGACTAGACAGTTAAATCAGAGGAATGACTGTTTCCTACCATCGGACAATGCCGGGCCACATCGGGCTAAGGGACCAGTGAAGAACTGGTGTCGGCACCCCCAGTGTCCAGAGGCTGCATACAGCACTATTTCCCCAGTGTCCAGTAGTCACCAACAGCACCGGCTTTCTGTGGTCAACACACGCTGCAGTCAGCTTTCATGCATTACATCACCCATTCTTGTTGGTACTGCGAATTCTTTCTCTCCCCAGTGCCATTGCTGACAATTATCAGCAAACACACCACCTGCCACATGTGGTAACCCAGGAGCCTTAAAGCCAAGCTGCGTCTGACGAGACTGTTTCCACTGAAGACGACTCCCAGGACACTGCCTTACCTCCACACTAAATCATCTCGGCTCCCATGACTCCGCTTTACTGGCATGGGAATATTGGTGGCTACTGGTGAGCATGGCCTCGCACACACATGGTGCTCCAGGGACCTTTCTGGTCCCCTGGAGCACACTAAAGGCATCCAAATCCTGGCTCTCAGCACAAGGCCTTCCATGCGTGCCTACTGGAGAAGTGTGCTGCAAGCCATTCTTGACGCATGGCTTTTACCTCTCCTTGCCTCCTCATAGTGCTACATGAGAAAGTAATCTCTGATTTACAATTGTGGACCGCTCCAGAAATTCACTGATTGAACTCCATTCTGAGGCACCTTGTTCATGGGTTGACTGAGTAGTCCTCCGGACTTCATTACTTGTGTGTGCCTGCTGACCCCTCTTTGACCTGGCTAAGGGCTCTGGCAATGACTGCAGAGGCAAAACTCATAAGAACATAAGGATAACCATACTAGGGCAGACCAATGGTCCATTTGCCCAGTATCCTGTTTTCAACAGTGGACAAGTACCTCGTAGAAACCCAAATAGTGGCAACATTCCATGCTACCAATCCCAGGACAAGCAGTAGCTTCCCCATGTCTGTCTTTCTCAACAGCAGAATATGGACATTTCCTCCAGGAACTTGTCCAAACCTTTTTTAAACCCAGATACACTAACCACTGTTACTACATCCTCTAGCAAAAAGTTCCAGAGCTGAGCCTTGGAGGCTCCTCTTGAAGACAACAGATGTCTTGCGGCCCAACAGCTCAGCAGGCCTTGGGAGCTGGCTCAGGCCAGGGAAGCCCTTGAGAGCAAGCTGAGGGTGAGAAAAATGGCCATTGAGTGCATGATAGATGCCTGAGGCTGAGCAGCCCTTGGAGCAAGCTGAGGGCAAGAGAGAAGGCCTCTGGGGGTACAGTCAGTGTCTAGAGGCCCAGCAGCAGAGCAGGTTCTGGGCAGAGTGACCCTTGGGAGCAAGTTCAGGGTGAGGTGGAAGACCTTTGGGGCACAATTGGTACCTAAGGCACAACAGCAGAAAGGCTCCTGGGAGCACAATCGGCATTTGGAGACTGACAGAGGTGAAGGCTCCTGGGAGTGCAATCAGTGTTTGGAGCACAGAGGGGATGAAGACGCCTTGGAACACAATCAACACTGATGGAGGTGGAGGCTCCTGAGAGCACAATCAATGCTCAGAACTCAGCAGTGCAGATTAACCAAACCAGATTGATTTAACCCCATACTGGCAATCCAGCAGCCCCTGGTCCAGAGTGCTCCAGCAGGAGGGTGAGATCTGGGGATATGGTGGTTAAGGACAAGGGGAAAGGACATAGGAAATACTGCCATTCCAATACAAAAAAAAAAAAAACCTTAATAAAGGACCTGGGAGATGTTTTTATAGCTGCACATTGGCAAAGAGATTAACTGGTCTCAAGAGCATTGTGTAAAGGTTGTTTAGTAGCATGTCTATTGAACACTATTCACTCAGGCTTACTTCTCATTAACAAACGTTTTAATACTTTCATATAGTGTAAGTTGTAAATAGTTCAATAAACTATTTAACATCTCAGCCAGCCTTGTTCATAGTGGTCTTTTTGAATTTCTTGGGAGAAAGGGGGGGGAGGGAATCCATCAGCTAACAGCTTTCTTTCCCAGGTGGAGGCACCAGGTTCCAACCATTCCAGGGCCTGATAGGGTCTGCCTGAGGAAGACTCCAGCCAAGTCAGCCCTGGATTCAGGGATGCCCACAAGTGGGCATTACACATCTATAACTTTAAACGTTTAAGCTAAACAGCTAAAGTTAGACTTAGTATTTATGAATCACCATTTGGACATTTACTCACTCTTTTTATGGCTTGATGCCTATATTTAAGTACCGTTTGCATGCGTACGTTTGTAGAATACTAGCACTTATGTGGATAAATGTATATTTGTGTGTACCAGTGCTAGATGCATGCTCACTGCTATTTTACAAATGAAGTGTGCAACTCACTTAGGGATCCTATTACTAAGGTATGCTGAAAAATGGCCTGCACTGTTTTAGGTGCAAGTATTGGAAGCGCACAGGTCCATTTTTCAGCGCGCCTGCAAAAAAAGCCTTTTTTTTGGCTGAAAATGGACATGAGGCAAAATAAAAATTGGCGCACATCCATTTTGAACCTGAGACCTTACCACCACCCATTGACTCAGCGGTAAAGTCTCAGACGTTAACCAGGCGGTAATCATCAGCGTACGTACACTGCTGATTACCGCCTGGTTAATGCCATACGGTAGAACATTTTTTTAAAAATTTTTTGACACGCATATCGGACATGCATAAAAAATGGAATTACCACGCGGGGCTCATGGTAGCTGGGCGGTAGTTCCAAATTGATGCGTGTTGGACGCGTGTAGGTGCTTATGCACCTTAGTAAAAGGGCCCCTCAGCGCATAAATGCAAGAGAATGTTCATGGGGAGGAACATGACTGGGACATTTACTACTACTACTACTTATCATTTCTAAAGCGCTACTAGACGTACACAGCGCTGTACACTTGAACATGAAGAGACAGTCCCTGCTTGACAGAGCTTACAATCTAATTAGGACAGACAAACAGGACAAACAAGAGATAAGGACAAAGTGTAGCAAGATTCCGGAATCTCAAAGAGTAGCAAGATTCCATGCAGAATCTCAAAGAGTAGCAAGATTCCGGAATCCCAGAGATTACTACCACTACTACTAGTTATCATTTCTATAGCGCTACTAGACGTATGCAGCGCTGTACACTTGAACATGAAGAGACAGTCCCTGCTCGACAGAGCTTACAATCTAATTAGGACAGACAAACAGGACAAACAAGAGATAAGGACAAAGAGTAGCAAGATTCCGGAATCCCAGAGATTACTACCACTACTACTAGTTATCATTTCTATAGCGCTACTAGACATATGCAGCGCTGTACACTTGAACATGAAGAGACAGTCCCTGCTCGACAGAGCTTACAATCTAATTAGGACAGACAAACAGGACAAACAAGAGATAAGGACAAAGTGTAGCAAGATTCTGGAATCTCAAAGAGTAGCAAGATTCCGGAATCCCAGAGACTACTACCACTACTACTAGTTATCATTTCTATAGCGCTACTAGACGTACGCAGCGCTGTACACTTGAACATGAAGAGACAGTCCCTGCTCGACAGAGCTTACAATCTAATTAGGACAAACAAACAGGACAAACAAGAGATAAGGACAAAGTGTAGCAAGATTCCGGAATCCCAGAGATTACTACCACTACTACTAGTTATCATTTCTATAGCGCTACTAGACGTATGCAGCGCTGTACACTTGAACATGAAGAGACAGTCCCTGCTCGACAGAGCTTACAATCTAATTAGGACAGACAAACAGGACAAACAAGAGATAAGGACAAAGAGTAGCAAGATTCCGGAATCCCAGAGATTACTACCACTACTACTAGTTATCATTTCTATAGCGCTACTAGACGTATGCAGCGCTGTACACTTGAACATGAAGAGACAGTCCCTGCTCGACAGAGCTTACAATCTAATTAGGACAGACAAACAGGACAAACAAGAGATAAGGACAAAGTGTAGCAAGATTCTGGAATCTCAAAGAGTAGCAAGATTCCGGAATCCCAGAGACTACTACCACTACTACTAGTTATCATTTCTATAGCGCTACTAGACGTACGCAGCGCTGTACACTTGAACATGAAGAGACAGTCCCTGCTTGACAGAGCTTACAATCTAATTAGGACAGACAAACAGGACAAACAAGAGATAAGGACAAAGTGTAGCAAGATTCCGGAATCTCAAAGAGTAGCAAGATTCCATGCAGAATCTCAAAGAGTAGCAAGATTCCGGAATCCCAGAGATTACTACCACTACTACTAGTTATCATTTCTATAGCGCTACTAGACGTATGCAGCGCTGTACACTTGAACATGAAGAGACAGTCCCTGCTCGACAGAGCTTACAATCTAATTAGGACAGACAAACAGGACAAACAAGAGATAAGGACAAAGAGTAGCAAGATTCCGGAATCCCAGAGATTACTACCACTACTACTAGTTATCATTTCTATAGCGCTACTAGACGTATGCAGCGCTGTACACTTGAACATGAAGAGACAGTCCCTGCTCGACAGAGCTTACAATCTAATTAGGACAGACAAACAGGACAAACAAGAGATAAGGACAAAGTGTAGCAAGATTCTGGAATCTCAAAGAGTAGCAAGATTCCGGAATCCCAGAGACTACTACCACTACTACTAGTTATCATTTCTATAGCGCTACTAGATGTACGCAGCGCTGTACACTTGAACATGAAGAGACAGTCCCTGCTCGACAGAGCTTACAATCTAATTAGGACAAACAAACAGGACAAACAAGAGATAAGGACAAAGTGTAGCAAGATTCCGGAATCCCAGAGATTACTACCACTACTACTAGTTATCATTTCTATAGCGCTACTAGACGTATGCAGCGCTGTACACTTGAACATGAAGAGACAGTCCCTGCTCGACAGAGCTTACAATCTAATTAGGACAGACAAACAGGACAAACAAGAGATAAGGACAAAGTGTAGCAAGATTCTGGAATCTCAAAGAGTAGCAAGATTCCGGAATCCCAGAGACTACTACCACTACTACTAGTTATCATTTCTATAGCGCTACTAGACGTACGCAGCGCTGTACACTTGAACATGAAGAGACAGTCCCTGCTCGACAGAGCTTACAATCTAATTAGGACAGACAAACAGGACAAACAAGAGATAAGGACAAAGTGTAGCAAGATTCCGGAATCTCAAAGAGTAGCAAGATTCCATGCAGAATCTCAAAGAGTAGCAAGATTCCGGAATCCCAGAGACTACTACCACTACTACTAGTTATCATTTCTATAGCGCTACTAGACGTACGCAGCGCTGTACACTTGAACATGAAGAGACAGTCCCTGCTCGACAGAGCTTACAATCTAATTAGGACAAACAAACAGGACAAACTTATGTAACTTACATAAAACAAGGTACATCTTAAGGTGCTGCATTTATACTTGCTATTGACAGGGCATAAGTAGGCCCATATACACGTAGGCATCTGGATGTCAACTTATGCTAATATTCCATAACATAATCTTGATGCCATTATGGAATTGGTATAAGTACATAAGTATTGCCATACTGGGACAGACCAAAGGTCCATCAAGCCCAGCATCCTGTCTCCAACAGTGGCCAATCCAGGTCACAAATACCTGGCAAGATCCCAAAAAAGTACAAAACATTTTATACTGCTTATTTTCCCCAAGTCCAATTTAATAATGGTCTATGGACTTTTCCTTTAGGAAGCTATCCAAACCTTTTGTAAACTCTGCTAAGCTAACCGCCTTTACCAAAGTCTGTGGTAACGAATTCCAGGGTTTAATTACACGTTGAGTGAAGAAACATTTTCTCCGATAAGTTTTAAATTTACTACAATGTAGCTTCATCGCATGCCCCCTAGTCCTAGTAATTTTGGAAAGCGTAAACAGACGCTTCATGTCTACCCGTTCAGCTCCACTCATTATTTTATAGACCTCTATCGTATCTCCCCCTCAGTCGCCTTTTCTCCAAGCCGAAGAGCCCTAGCCGCTTTAGCCTTTCCTTATAGGGAAGTCGTCCCATCCCCTTTATCATTTTCGTCGCCCTTCTCTGCACCTTTTCTAATTCCACTATATCTTTGTTGAGATGCGGCGACCAGAATTGAGCACAATATTCAAGTGATATCTAAACACCTAACTTGTGGCGCCCAGTTAAAGAATTTCCCCCATAAGTTATATCTTCAGTGGTCGAATTTTGCAGTCGAATGTATAACTTTTTTTGCCAGCCTTCACGCCACCGCCAAATCACACCCCTTTTAAACATATAGAACTTTGGCTGCTGAAGTGAACAAGGATAGTAGCAAGACGTTTGGCCATGACTGGGGTAGAGCTTTTTTAAGCAAAAGAAAGTGTGTGCAAAAAATGTAAATGGGGGGGGGGGGGGGGGGGGGGGGGAAGGGTTCCTGTAAACAGAGAACAAATTGGTTAATCCTATTCCAATAGAGGTTGTTTTTGAGATTAATATTGATTTTTTTAAAATTCCCTCAATGCAATTCAGGCTACGTTATTATGTATTATTAAATGGTCTAAAATTCCCTGGAGAAATAACTTTCACACACCATTTCAAAATAGATAAAACCTTGAGAAACTGGTCTTTATGGCAAACATAAGGCACATGAATTTGTAAGTTCTCTGGGAATAAAGAATTTAATAAGTCTATTTAATAAGGTGTGTTATAGTAATGACTCACAATTGTTTAAACATTTAGAGTATAGTTATTAAGGTGTCGTAAAAATCAGGCTTTTACCACACCTTAATGTAGTACTGCTAGAGTCACCAGCCTGTGGTAGCTCTGTACTGCATGTTACATGACGTGTTACATGAAGAATGCAATTTGCAATAAACCATGCAAGCCAATGTCTTCATGCCTCCCAAAAGTGGTTCAAAGTGACAATTTAAATCAGCCTTGCACACCCCTGGTTCCCTCTCCACCCCTTCCCCACAAGCATATTCCCTTCCCAAAGACCCTGCCCCCAACCTTCCTGTAAGCACCCTGGGCCTACCTTAAGGTTTCCCTGGTGCCTAGGTGGCACAGGGCAGGAGCAATCCCCTGTTGCTTCTGCCCCTTGTTGGCTCTGGCTTCAAAATGGTGGCTGCAATCCATAGTAGTAATCTCAGGGCTTTTTTTGAGGGGGTACTTGGGGGTACTGAGTACCAGCACCTTTTCCACTGTCTGCTAAACTTGACCCATGGTTCTCATATTTTAATGAAAGAGCTCAGGTTCTACAAACAAATTCTGCCTTGTCATAGATTCTATGACTGGTTGCAGGGGTCCTGGCTATTATGAGTCCCTCAATGATCACTCCACCCCTGAAGGGTGGCCTGGCATTTGAGTACTGGCACCTTTTTTGCTAGACAAAATGCACTGAGTAATCTCCTGGTACTACCATTAGGGATTAAGCAGCTTGACCCTAGTGGCAGTACCACTAGACTATCTCTAGGGGTCCCCAGCACCATTTTGAACCTGGCACTGGCAACAGACATAAGCGACGGGGGATTGTTCCTGCACCAAACTCACTAAATATCAGGTTATCAATAGAAATCAAAGTAAAACATGGCAAAGAAAATAAGATGATATCTTTTTTATTGGACATAACTTAATACATTTCTTGATTAGCTTTCGAAAGTTGCCCTTCTTCGTCAGATCAGAAATAAGCAAATGTGATCTGTCGAAGAAGGGCAACCTTCGAAAGCTAATCAAGAAATGTATTAAGTTATGTCCAATTAAAAAGGTATCATCTTCTTTTCTTTTCCATGTTTTATTTTGTTTGATTTCTATTGATAACCTTTAAGAGTGGACTAACACGGCTACCACACCTCTCTACTAAATATCAGGAAACCCTTAAGGTATACTCGGAAACCCTATATGGGGTGGGGGTGGGGGTCTTAGGGAGGGTAGTTTACTCAGGAAGGTGAAGGCTTTTAAGGGAGGATCATGTTTTGGGGAAATGCTCTTTTGAGGGAGGGAACCAGGGATATGCCAAAGCCCTTTTAAGGTGCCTGCTGGTTATATCGGTTTGCACCTTTGCAGCCCAATGCTCTCGGCACAGAAAAATACCGCACAACAAAGGAAAGGCGATGATCCGCAATAAACAGACCAGCAAATCTGTAGCGCCATATCATTTATGAAAGCAATCACCGGACGTGGCCATGTTTTACCCACAGACTGTGTCAAGAGTGTAAACTAATGGGGAATCTAGAAAAACTTTCCCCAAATAGTCAAATGCAGTCCTGACAGCAAACCAGCACTACAGAGTTCAGAGGGAGTCTGTGCCCTGCACTGTGCTTGTGGGAATGCTGCTTTAATAAATGATGATATGGCGCTGCAAATTTGCTTGTCTGCTTATTAGTTTACTATATAGAAAAATACTGTCAACTTTTAGCTGGCCGTATTTTTCCAGCAATAGTGCAGTTTGCAGTGTTCACTACAAGCCACATCATTCAATTTACATAGTAATGAGCTATCCTGCATGCATTTGCATGCTAAGCATCTGATTACTATGTATCCAAGGTATCTCATATCAACATGCATTAAGGTAATATAACACATTTTAGTGCCCTATAGCACATTTAAAGGGGCAAATAATGCACATTAGAACCATAACACACCTTAATAACTACCCCCCTTAATCATTTATTTAGTATTTACTATACTATCTTATCTGACATATAGATCAGGATGGTTTACATGTTAAAAATATAGGGAAGAAAGAAACAAGATCCATTTTCTAATAGGAAATAGACTACATAATCAGCTGAGAGAACAAGGGAACATAATACCAAAACAATTTCTGCAAGCAAATCACTGTCATCCTCAAGGCCCCATATAGAAACATATACTACTACTACTACTTATCATTTCTAGAGCGCTACAAGGCACACGCAGCGCTGTACATCATACACAAAAGACAGTCCCTGCTCAAAGAGCTTACAATCTAGAAAGACAGGTAAACAGACAGAACAATTAAGGGTAAGGGAATAAAGAGGTGAGGATAAAAGGACAGGGCAAGTGAGTTAGGAGTCAAAAGCAGCGGTAAAGAGGTGGGTTTTGAGTCTGGACTTGAAAACGGCCACAGACGGGGCTAGTTGTATAGGCTCGGGAAGTCTATTCCAGGCGTGACGTGCAGCGAGATAAAAGGAATGGAGTCTTGAATTAGCAGTAGAGGAGAAGGGGACAGACAAGAGAGATTTATCTACAGAACGGAGTATTCAAGGGGGTTGTAGGGAGAGACAAGAGTGGAGAGGTACTGGGGAGAGGCAGAGTGGATGCACTTATAGGTCAATAGAAGTTTTAATTGAATACGTAAACGGATAGGGAGCCAGTGAAGTGACTTAAGGAGAGGGCTAATGTGGGCATAGTGACTTTGGCGGAAGATGAGTCACGCAGCAGAGTTTTGGATTGATTGAAGAGGAGAGAGATGGCTAAGAGGGAGGCCGGTGAGTAGTAGGTTACAATAATCAAGACGAGAGGTGATAAGAAATATATCCAGTCTGCCCATCCATGCCATCTGCTCTCTCTTCCTGTCCCTTAGAGATCCTATATGATTGTCCCAAGCTTTCTTGAATTCAGATACAATTTTTGTTTCCACCACCTCCACTGGGAAGTTGTTCCATGAACTTACCAACGTTTCCATGACGAAATGTTTCCTTAGGTTACTTCTGAATTTGTCCCTTTCACATTCATCCTATGCCCCCTCATTCTAGAGCTTCCTTTTAAAAGAGACTTGCCTCGTGTGCATTTATGCCATGTAGGTATTTAAACATCACTATAATATCTCCCATCCCTCACCTTTCTTCTAACTGTATACGCTTTATGATGATCATTTTAGTAGCCGTTCTCTGGACTGACTCCATCTTGTTTATGTCTTTTTGAAGGTGTGGTCTCCAGAATTGAATACAATATTCTAAATGAGGTCTCACCAGAGTCTAATACAGGGAGTCATCACCTCCCTTTTTCTACTGGCCATCCTTCTCCTCATGCATCTAAGCATCCTTCTAGCTTTTGCCATCACTTTTTCTACCTGTTTGGCCACCTTAAGGTCATCACTCAAGTTCCCAAAAGCTATTTGGAAAAAGTGAGTCTTCAAGGCATTTCTAAGTTTCTTATATGACAGTTTAGTTCATGGGGCAGGGGGAAAGTTCTAAAAAGAGCAAGTGTTAAAAAGAAGTGCTATGATAGTAGACTCTAGATGTGCATGTGGCAGAGTAGAAAGAAACAAACAATGATCTTTACACAAACTTAATGGATACATGATTTGCGTTGCAAACCGTATGAGGAGAGACTTGCTGACCTGAACATGTATTCCTTGGAGAAAAGGAGGAACGGGGTTGACGTGATACAGACGTTCAAATATTTGAAAGGTATTAATCCGCAAACAAACCTTTTCCAGAGACAGGAAAGCGGTAGAACTAGAGGACATGAATTTAGGTTGAAGGGGGGCAGATTCAGGAGTAATAACAGGAAGTATTACCCCTGAGAGGGTGGTGGATACATGAAATGCCCTCCCGCCGGAGGTGGTGGAGATGAAAACAGTAATGGAATTCAGACATGCATGGGATAAACACAAAGGAATCCTGTTTAGAAGGAATGGATCCACAGAATCTTAGTGGAGAATGGATGGCAACACCGGTAATTGGGAAGCAAAACCAGTGCTGGGCAGACTTCTATGGTCTGCGCCCTGATTGTGACTGAATAGATATGGATGGGCTGGAGTGTAAATTTTAAGAGGCTTCAACGTTAGCTTCAGAGCTTTTAGTACAAGAAGAGTGCTGGGCAGACTTCTACGGTCTGTGTCCTGAGAAAGGCAAGGACAAACCAAACTCGGGTATACATACAAAGTATCACATATCATGTAAATGAGTTTATCTTGTTGGGCAGACTGGATGGACCATAAGGTCTTTATCTGCTGTCATTTACTATGTTACTATGTTACTCTTTGGGGTTCTACATGGAATGTTGCTACTAATTGGGATTCCAGAATCTTCAGAACTTAGTACAAGAACAGTGATGGGCAGACTTCTACGGTCTGTGCCCTGAAAATGGCAAGGACAAATCAAACTCAGGTTTACATATAAAGTATTGCATACCATATAAAATGAGTTTATCTTGTTGGGCAGACTGGATGGACCGTATAGGTCTTTATCTGCCATCATTTACTATGTTACAATGTTAAGGAAGCAAGCTTGAGTGAAGGGGGTACCATTATGAACCATCCTATAACCAAGGGCAAGAATCTTTAGTTTTATCTTAAATTGAAAGGGAAGCCAGAGTTTGGCACAAAAGTCAAATACCTATATGAAGGAACTGAAGCACCTTCACATTAAGTTGAGAACATCAAAAGTGTGTAAAATAAAGTGTGTAGGGTCCAGTCACTAAATAGCTACAGATAGAATGTAGTTGTCTTCAGAGAAAAAAACACAAAACAAACAAAAAAAAAAACAACAACAACAACAACAACAAAAGCACTGTTAGACTAAAAATTGCCCCATTTCAGATTCCTTAAAAAATAATTTGAAGATCCTCCCTAATCCTTGTTTATTTTAAATTGTTTCCTGCCAGCCCACCACTTTCCAAGCACTTACCACATGATCCCTGCGATTTGGGGGGGGGGGGAGTGTGAGAGTTGGAAATAATCCCTGGCTACTGACGCCCAAGTAGTTCTCTTATCCAAAATGGTGCACTTCAGATCCTTATTCAAATACACAGCAAATTACGGAACGCACTTCCCAAAGCCATGAAATGATCAACAATCTACCTGAACTTTCGCAAAGCCCTCAAGTCGCAACTCTTCAACAAGTTGTGGTTGGACAAAAACTAATACACACTTAAAATCTAATCAATCATGTTTTCACCAAACATTCAAGCATGCAACGTACCATCCCCACTCAAATATTAATAGCATTACACTATGATCACATTGATCACCTACAATGGCTCACGTGATACTAGTAATGACAATTGATCAATCAGACCCCCCTGCATCAAACTACTCTACCCTGTGATGTAACCTAACCTTGTTCAATATAATGATTACTAGGCTTACGTAGCCTACCCTGCTCAATATAAGTTTTACTATATTTAGTTCAAGGTTTTCTAGGTTCTAATGTTACAAGTTCCTTCTTTTGTTCAATTATGACCAAAGCAACTAGAGAGGGTAATACAGTATACACAAAAACATACAAAGGAATAGAGCACAACTGGGCCTTCAAGACTGAGACAACAGGAGTCCTTTGTTGATATCAGACCCGAGAAGGGCCGTGTTTCGGCGTAAACAACGCCTGTCTCAGGGGTCTAAGTTTAGTATCAAGACACGCAAGTGGAGGGCTCAACTCCCCACCAGAGAAATGTGAAAAACTCCTGTAGAACGCCGTTGGTCAGTAAAAAACGCCAAAGTAATTTGTGAAACTCCCGTAGAACGCCGTCGGTCAGTGAAAACCGCCACAGTCTTGAAGGCCCAGTTGTGCTCTTTTCCATTGTTCAATCATGATACATTGAAGGGCATAATCGAAAGGGGTGCCCAGGCGATCACGTGACAAGATGGCGGCACGTTAGATCGTGGCTTGTAAACTCCCGAACTTTGTTTGCCAAAAAGAAAACTCTTACCTCGCTGAAATGCCTCATACTAAACGGAAAGGGTTGGTCAGGAGTGTTGCCTCGACGCCCAGACCCCCCGTTGGGCAACAAACAATGGAGAGATACGCCACAATCTCATGTACTCCGACATCCGGGGGTACTCCCGCTGCTTCTCTCGGAGCAGACCAAGAGAGCCTGGGACTCGATGTTACTCTATCTCCCCCGGAACTCGAGCCACCACCCCAGCCCAAAGGACGCTGCTTTCAAAGGGGTTCCCTGGGACCGGAATTGGTTGCGCAAGGGCCCTTGAATCGAGGCGTGGAAGCGGTGAAGACCGACGGAGAGAAGAGAGCTTTTTCTCCTCTTGAACTGAGAGTTCAGGGCATCAAACCTGGGGAGGTGACGCTGGAGAGTATTTGGGAAACTCTCCAGCGTTTGGACCTATCAGTAGCCAATTCCACAAAAGAAGTTTCAATTCTTGTAAGTAAAATGGATGTACTAACTGGTAGCGTGGAAAATATAAAACAAGATTTTCAACAGCAAGTAACGGAGTTAAAACAAGAAGTGACAACTTTGCAAGAATTTAAGTTAACAACAGTTAAAGATAGGTTATTTACCCACCGAAAAATAGAACAGATTGAAAATTTTCATCGTAGATTAACATTGCGTTTCTTAAATTTCCCAAAGTCCGCGGAGGTTAGTCCACTTGACGCATTTAAGAAATATTTATCTGAAATTTTGCATTATACTTCAGAAATATTTCCTCCAATAGCCAAGATTTACTATATACAGCCAAAGAAATCAGACAATTTACAATCTGCTTCTGAGATAACTACATTACCAACTCAAAACAAAGATATTCTTAATTTGACTGATCTTCTAGAGACCTCTATGACTGCAGATTCGGAAAGATGGACTTTATTAGTATCCTTTGTGTTTGAGCAGGACTTGGAAGCGCTTAAACGATTATATTTTAGAAACGCAAATGTACTTTTCCTAGGTAAGAAGGTATGGATGTTCCCAGATGTAACTAAATCTACACAAGAGAGAAGGAAAGCTTTTCTTTCTCTTAGGGCTGAAACTTTAGCCTTGGGGGCATTCTTTTACCTTAATTATCCTTGTAAGTGTGTGGTTAAGTACCTAGGGATAAAATATGTATTTTTCCAACCTGAACATCTTAGTGAATTTGTTAAAATTAAGAAATTGACTGCTGGTTAGTATCAATGCTGAGCTAATATTTAGAATGGATTGATGTGTGCTAAGCTATATAGTGCTTTGTTTTGTTTTTCCTGTTAAAGACCTCTCCTGTTAAATTTCCTTTTTTACGTGATCTTAGTTATTGTGGTCTAACAAGGATAATATAATTATTTTGAAGTTATTCTATTGTATAAAAATATGGATCCGAATTACCTGTACAAGTTTGTATATGGCTTGTAAATAATTCTAAAAGCATAATAAAAAAATAAAAAAAAGAAAGGGGTGCCCAGGTTTTCCTGAGGATGTCCTCGCAGGACGTCCCGGCGAAGGGGCTTGGATTTGCTCGTTTTTGAGATGGGCGTCCTCGGTTTCCATTATGTGCAATGCTAAACTATATAAACACATTTATGGTGGAGTGGAAATAAGAGCAGGATATAAAAAGAGGCTTAGGCTACAGCTAAGTCTATTAGAAAGAAGGCAAAAATGAAGAAGAAAATAAATAATCTTGTTTAGAGGAAGGGAAGGAAAACGTGAAAAAGCAGGAATGTCAGAATTAGGTAGGATGACAAGATGCTAGAATGAATGCCCAATGAAAAGGGCAAATAAGTAACACAGAGTAAGGAGTGGCCTAGTGGTTAGGGTGGTGGACTTTGGTCCTGGAGAACTGAGGAACTGAGTTCGATTCCTGGCACAGGCAGCTCCTTGTGACTCTGGGCAAGTCACTTAACCCTCCATTGCCTGCCACATAGAGCCTGCCATGAGTGGGGAAAGTGCAGGGTACAAATGTAACAAAAATAAAATAGATACTATTGGAGATTCTACATGGAATGTTGCTACTATTGGAGATTCTACATGGAATGTTGCTATTCCACTAGCAACATTCCATGTAGAAGGCTGCGCAGGCTTCTGTTTCTGTGAGTCTGACGTCCTGCACGTACGTGCAGGACGTCAGACTCACAGAAGCAGAAGCCTGCGCGGCCACATTGGTGATCTGCAAGGGCCGATTTCTACATGGAATAGCAACATTCCATGTAGAATCTCAAATAGTAGCAACAGTGGAGGAGTGGCCTAGGGTGGTGGACTTTGGTCCTGAGGAACTGAGTTCGATTCTTGGCACAGGCAGCTCCTTGTGACTCTGGGCAAGTCACTTAACCTTCCATTGCCCCATGTAAGCCGCATTGAGCCTGTCATGAGTGGGAAAGCATGGGGTACAAATGTAATAAAAAAAATTTAACTGTTACTCTGGTGGAAAAGACTAATGGGTCTTTTTAATAAAGAGGGGCATTTGTGAACATGGTCATTTTCAAACTAGAAAAACATTCAACTTTTTGTTTTGAAAATGGCCATTTGCTGGATGTCTTTGTGCTTAGTACATCTATCTGTTTTGAACCATTAAAAAAAAAAAATCCAAGGGAAAAACACACAAAAACAAGCCATTGGGATGTATAGGGGACCAGCATTCTTAGTAGACTGGCCACACAGACATCCCAGCAGAGCAGTGGGGCACCCTAAGGGTGCATTAGGGGGTGGCAAACAGGGCAATTGCCCTGGGCCCCCATACTACAGGAGGACCCCCAAACCTGCCTCATGCTGAAGAAGGCATAGACTGAAGACCATATTTGGCACCCCCCCCCTCTCCAGTTTTTGCCCTGGGCCCCTGAATGTCTAACACTAGCCCTGCCTAGGGGGTACTGTAGCAGACTTCACATAAAAGGTCCCAGGTACACATCTCACTGTTATCTTCTTATATTGTAAGGGAGAGTCTTCTAAAACCCACCAAAAACCTACTGTACCCCACTACAATAGCCCTTATTTCTGCAAGTGTCACCTATATGTATGTATAGTAGGATTTATAGGTATTAATCCGCCAACAAATCTTTTCCGGAGATGGGAAGGCGGTAGAACGAGAGGACATGAAATGAGATTGAAGGGGGGCAGACTCAGGAAAGATGTCAGGAAGTATTTCTTCACAGAGAGGGTGGTGAACGCTTGGAATGCCCTCCCGCGGGAGGTGGTGGAGATGAAAACGGTAACGGAATTCAAACATGCGTGGGACAGGCATAAAGGACTCCTGTGCAGAAGGAATGGATCCACAGAAGCTTAGCTGAAATTGGGTGGCGGGGGGAAGAGGGGTTGGTGGTTGAGAGGCTAAGATGGGGGAGGGCAGACTTATACGGGGTCTGTGCCGGAGCCGGTGATGGGAGGCGGGACTGGTGGTTGGGAGGCGGGAAATACTGCTGGACAGACTTATACGGTCTGTGCCCTGAAAAAGACAGGTACAAATCAAGGTAAGGTATACACATATGAGTTTATCGTGGGCAGACTAGATGGACCGTGCAGGTCTTTTTCTGCCGTCATCTACTATGTTACTATGTTACTATGATTTTGCTGAGTTTTGGAGGGTTTGCACATTTTACCACGTGTACCAGTTAGAGGGGTCCTTTTACTAAGGTGCGCTGAAAATGGCTTGCGGTAGTGTAGGCACATGTTTTAGGCACGTGCAGAATCAATTTTCAGCGAACCTGCAACACATCCCTTTTTTAAAAAGTTTTGCCAAAAATGGACATGCAGCAAAATGAAAATTTCCACGCGTCCATTTTAGGTCTGAGACCTTACTGCCTAACCATTGACCTAGCGGTAAAGTCTCATGCAGTAACCAGGCGGTAATGATCTACACATGTCAAATGCCACTTGGCGCGCTTCCGATACACGCGTCCAAAGATAAAAATTATTTTTCGTCCGTGTGTATCGGATGCACGCCAAAAATGAAATTACTGTAAGAGCCACGCAGTAGCCTGGCGGTAACTCCATTTTGTCGCACGTAGATGCTTACGCAGCTTAGTAAAAGGGACCCAGAGTGCGATATGGGCCTGGGTTCCTTTCTCTACAGTGCATTGCACTGACCTCTAGGCTACTCTAGGGACCTGCTTGCTGCTCTAATAGAACTGGCCATAGCATCTGAAGCTGTCATAGAGGCTGGTATGTACTGTTTCTTTCTCATCTTTAGGGGGTGTCGGCCATCTATATGGCCGGCGCTGTAAAGCGGTGCCCTCACCGTATTATTGAAACATGATAGCCGGCTATCTTTCGTTTCGATAATATGGTCAGAGCCGGCCAAATCTCAGCATGTGCGCCGGCTTTAGAGATGGCCGGCATCGGTTTCCGGCGATAATGGAAACTAATGCCGGCGATCTCAAACCCGGCCAAATCCAAGCCCTTTGGCTGTGGGAGGAGCCAGCATTTGTAGTGCACTGGTCCCCCTGACATGCCAGGACACCAACCGGGCACCCTAGGGGGCACTACAGTGGACTTCAAAAATTGCTCCCAGATGCATTGCTCCCTTACCTTGGGTGCTGAGCCCCCCCAAATCCCCCCCCACCCACAAAACCCACTCTCCACAACTGTACACCACTACCATAGCCCTAAGGGATGAAGGGGGGCACCTACATGTGGGTACAGTTTGGGGGGGGTTGGAGGGCTCCCAATTACCACCACAAGTGTAACAGGTAGGGGGGATAGGCCTGGGTCCACCTGCCTGAAGTGCACTGCACCCACTAAAAACTGCTCTAGGGACCTGCACACTGCTGTCAGGGAGCTGGGTATGACATTTCAGGCTGGCATAGAGGCTGGCAAAAAAAAAAAAATTGGGGGTGGGTGGGAGGGGGTTGGTGACCACTGGGGGAGTAATGGGAGGTGATCCCCAATTCCCTCTGGTGGTCATCTGGTCAGTTGGGGCACCTTTTTGAAGCTTGGTCCTGAAAAAAAAGGGACCAAGTGAAGCTGGCGAAATTCTCATCAGGGCCGGCTTTGTTTTTTCCATTATCGGGCGAAGCTGGCTATCTCGTAACCATGCCCCCGTCCTGCCTTCTGTACCCTGCCGAAATGCCCCCTTGAAGTTTGGCCGGCTCCGCGATGTATAGCAGTTGGTGCCGGCCAAAATCGGCTTTTGATTATACCGATTTGGCAGGGTTCAGGAAATGGCCGGCCATCTCCAGATTTGTGTTGGAAGATTGCCGGCTATCCCCTTCGAAAATAAGCAGGACTGTGTGCTAAACTGCACTTTAACAGCTTAGCACACTTTAGTAAAATAGCCCCAAAGTGAAACAATATGTTTTTTTTTATTTAATTTTTCTGCTTTATTTATTGAATTTCAAAAAGAAAAAAACAGAAACAATGAAATCACATAATATTATCACACAGTAAAATCAATGAAAGAAAATACGAAACATAAACAAGCCCAGATCATCAGGATCACTTAGCACTTAATTCAAAATACATAAACACGGAGGAGGAAAATTATACTTAACCGCTATATAGGGAAATGGGACTTGATATACAGCCTTTCTGAGGTTTTTTTTGCAACTACATTCAAAGTGGTTTACATATATTCAGGTACTTATTTTGTACCAGGGGCATTGGAGGGTTAAGTGATTTGTCTAGAGTCACAAGGACCTGCAGTGGGAATCAAACCCAGTTCCCTGGAATCAGAATCCACTGCACTAACCACTAGGTTACTCCTCCACTCGCAACATTCCTTATAGAAGCCTGCCCTTGCAGATCAGCTGCGCAGGCTTCTGTTTCTGTGAGTCTGACGTCCTGCACATATTTGAAATCATCACAGAATCCGAAGTAGGTAGTGACAACTGTTCCTTCATATATGTGCCAGAATAAGATCTCAGAAGAAAGTAAATGAGTAATTGGAAAATTTAACAAACCAACGATTTGTCGACTTTAAACATTTTTCAAATGTTCTCATTTATTATGCAGAACCAGACTGTAGATGTTGCCTGCAGTGTTCCCACTTTGGGCTCCAGACTGCCCTGAAAGTCACCACAAAGTTGATATTTGGAATCTAGGACCAACATCGTTTCAAATGAATGATTCGAAATAGAAGTTTCCAGCATATGCTCAGCTTTCACCACCAACCTCCAAATGTCCACTGAAGAAATATTAGTAGGAACTTGAGCCTCAGCTGCATTAGCTTTGGTATCAAACAGCTGGAAGTGGAAGTTTGAGGAACATGAACTGCTGCAATTCCCAACCCAACTACTCCAGAGGGTTGAGATATCTCTAGAGCGAATTAAAGAAGACACAGGTAGGTTAGGGCTAAGGGAACCCCTGAGCTATGAGAGACCCCGGAGCTAGACAAAGCTGTCAACGCTTTCATACCAGGTACCATTTGAGATGATTGTAAAAGCACATGTTTATCCATTAGACCAGCCCCAATTTAACAGCTGAGGGTTTAGTGCCTTTCTGCTCCCCCCCCCCCTAAAGAAAAGTTAAACAGTATCCACTTGGTTCAGCCAAGGAAAGTCTTGCCTCACCAATTTGCTTCATTTATTTGAAGGCAAAAATAAACATGTGGATAAAATGAGCTGGTTGTTTTAACTGGATTTTCAGAAAGCTTTTGACAAAGTTCCTCTTGAGAGACTCCTAAGAAAATTAAAAAGTCATGAGATAGGAGGCAATGTCCTTCTGTTGATTAGGAATTATTTATTGGACAGAAAACAAAGGGTAGGGTTAAATGGCCATTTTTCTTAATGGAGGAGGGTGAATGGTGGAGTGCCACAGGGATCTGTACTGGGACTGGTGCTATTTAATATATTTATAAATGATCTGGAAAATTAGCCCAATATTGACTGGATAAATGTTACACCAGGGAGTGCCAGGGTGATAAAATTACTAAATATAGGAACAAGATGGCGGCTTGAAAGGAGTGCAGTGAAGTCACTCCGGTCCTACCTTTACTCTCTGATATTTCACTATTTTCTTCTTCCTTATGCCTAAAAGGAGGGGGTAGGCAGTGTGTTTGCCCCACTACACCTGCTATATCGGTGGTGGGACCCATGGATTGATTTGCTGTTCCAGGAACAGTAGCGGGACTTGAATCTTCACTGCAGGAGGGAGTGGTAGGAGGTGAGCCGTTCCTCCAACTAGGAGCTGAAACATTTTTAAGTCCTGAGATTCGGATGCTGCTGCTCATGCCAGTGGTCGAGCAGAAACTTTGCAGGGAATCCTACATTCTGAAGAGGTGGTGGTGCTTCCTGGTGCAGGGTCAGGCTCTAGTGATGGACCTCGTGCATCCTGGTACAGGAACCGACAAGAGGGGAAGCAACTATAATAAAATGGGGAAAATGGTTAAAAAGAAGCTAAAAGGAACAACTTCTAATGTTAGGACACTAAATCAGACATGGACATTTTCAAAAATACCATCTTGGAAGCCCAGACCAGATGTATTCCATGTATTTGCAAAGGTGGAAAGAAGAGAAAATGACAGCCAGCATGGTTAAAAGGTGAAGAAAAAAAGAGGCTATTTCAGCTATTTTAAAGATGCGGTAACCATAATTGAACTCAGTATTCGAGGTGCAGTTGCACCATGGACCTATACAAAGACATTATAACATCCTCTCTTTTGTTTTCCATTTCTTTCCTAATAATACCTAACATTCTATTTGCTTTCTTAGCCGCCGCAGCACACTGAGTAGAGGGTTTCAATGTATCATCAACAACGACGCCCAGATCCCTTTCCTAATCGGTGACTCCTAATGTGGAACTTTGCATTACCTGAGCTATCACAGTTCAGGTTCCTCTTTCCCACATGCATCACTTTGCACTTACTCACAATAAACGTCATCTGCCATTTTGATGCCCAGTCTCCCAGTCTCGTATGCTAACGTATTGGATTTCCTGTGTATACTTACTCCAAAGCTAATATCAAATCTGATCATATTATGATCACTGTTATCAAGCGGCCCCATCACCATTACCTCCCGCACCAGATCATGCGCTCCACTAAGGACTAGGTCTAGAATTTTTCTTTCTCTTGTCAACTCCTGTAGCAGCTGCTCCATAATGCAGTCCTTGATTTCATCAAGGAATTTTACCTCCCTAGCATGCCCCGATGTTACTTTTACCATATGCTGTTGAAGATAGTACGGATTGACAGCAATAAGAACATTCAAGCTAAGTAACAATTGTTTCACCGAATGCATATAATTGGTACAAGCCTTTACCATTGAGTATTGTGGAAGGTGTATGTGCATGTATTGCATGAATAAGAAGAGTGGAGTTTTTTTTGTGAAGACTAGTGATTGAAGAACAGGAGTACTCTAAAATTGAAAGGTTGTTCCTACGTAATGAGTATTCTCCATGGTTTCTGAAGTCTTTTTTTCTCCACATTTCATGAATACTAGTGATTATACACCTCCAATACCGGGTTGTATCTTAGTAGAATTTCGTTGAAAAAAGTGTTGATTACATTCTACTATCTCTTTGGGGTTAATCAGGGTAATTGAAATCACCCATTAATATTATGTTGCCCAGTTTTTTTTTTTATTTGTACCCCACGCTTTCCCACTCATGGCAGGCTCAATGCGGCTTATTTGTACCTGGGGCAATGGAGGGTTAAGTGACTTGCCTAGAGTCACAAGGAGCTGCCTGTGCCTGCAGTGGGAATCAAACCCAGTTCCCCAGGACTAATCCACCACTCTAACCACTAGGCCACTCCTCCACTAGCAACATTCCATGTAGAAGCCTGCCCTTGCAGCTGCGCAGGCTTCTGTTTCTGTGAGTCTGACGTCCTGCACGTCTGACGTCAGACTCACAGAAACAGAAGCCTGCGCAGCCGCGTTGCTGATCTGCAAGGGCAGGCTTTTACATGGAATGTTGCTAGTGGAATAGCAACATTAACATTCCATGTAGAATCTCAAATAGCAGCAACATTCCATCTAGAATCTCCAATAGTAGCAACATTCCATGTAGAATCTGAAATAGGGAAAGGGAACTGGGACTTGATATGCTGCCTTTCTGTGGGGTTTACATAGTATATACAGGTACTTATTTGTACCTGGGGCAATGGAGGGTTAAGTGACTTGCCCAGAGTCACAGGGAGCTGGCTGTGCCTGCAGTGGGAACCGAACCCAGTTCCCCAGGGCCAAAGTCCACCACTCTAACCACTAGGCCACTCCTCCTAATTTCCGATAACATTTCTACATCTGTCTGTTTGTCCTGGCCAGGCGGACGGTAGTACACTGCTATCACTATCCTTTTCCCCTTTACACATGGAATTTCAATCCATAGGGATTCCAAGATGTGGGTGTTTTTTTTTTCTGCAGGATTTTCAGTCTATTTGGAGGCCAGATCATTTTCTGTGTGACTGAGCTGAGGGTATATAGCAATACAATTGCTGCCTAAACACTTGAATATTGCCTACTGATTTTTTTTTTTCTTTTTATCCTAGTTTCATTCTCTTGCTTGGCAGAGCAATGTGTATTTTAGTTGAGGACAAATTATGGGCTCTTTCAGCTAAGTCTAATGCTTCCTATTTTGCTATGGTTCATTAATATTATAGCAATTGCTTAAGGCTGTAATTAAATAGCAACAATTAGTAGTAAGGCTAATTTATATTAATAAATTTTGCTTACATACACTTTTTAATCAATTTTAAACTTCATTAGGCAATAATTCTAAAGTTGCTTACCAATAACTGGGGTGTGGGGGGTGACGGGGGAGAGATTTAAAAAGATTTATGCGGTCAAGAGTGCGTGTCAACTGTGTAAGTCCATTTGCTTTAATTTCCTCTCCTGCTTAAAACTTCGGGTGGGGGTGGGGAATTCTATAACATAAGTGCTAACGGTTAAATGCAGATTACAGGTGTCGATGTTTACAATAATGGCCTTTATGGCCCGATATTCAAAATATTTTCAACACCCAAGAGAGGCTCGACTTCAAAGGAGCGTGAGCAAAACAATGCTGCTGAACATCCCCTCTAACAGCCCTTGCCGAAACCGGCTAGTTTGTGGGTGGTCCGGGGGGGGGGGGTGGAGTTAGAGCGGGCTTAGGGCGATGTGGTAACCTAGTTGGTTAGAAGAGATTTTCAGTCTGCTAACCAGCTCAGAAGCGGAGCCAAGGTTGACTGCACGGGGGGAGCGAAAGCGGCGCGAGAGTAGACGTCCACCGGTGCACATTTTCAATGCAACACGACGAGAAAAAAATAGGCGCCGGCAGAACTCCGTTTAGGGGAGCGAAGGCTCCCCTGGCGCCCCACCTAGCTACGCCACTGAACCAGCTGAGAAACCACATAAAGAAGGCTGTCTTAACTGTATGCAATAAAATCAACTGGGCACTGGTCAGAATATCGGCCAGTGCCCGGTTAACTTCCAGGTCCTCACCCGATGTTGTGTCATCACATCCCTCCCTGGCAAACCCCCTGGAACATCCAGCCCCCTCCTGTGATTCCCATCCTTCTCTCCCTCTCTCCCAAACGCATCCGGAAGCACAGCAGTTCTCCCTCCCTCCCTTCTATAAAATAATGAGTGGAGTGGAACGGGTAGAAGTGAATCGCTTGTTTACTCTTTTCTCTGGGATCTGCTTTGATGATTCCTGTTGCACATGTGGGACTAGATTCCATATATCATACCTAAAAAATCAGCGCTGAAATTAAATACGCCTTCTATAAAGTACGCCTAAATTTTTTTCTTTTTATCCTATTTAGGCGTACTTTATAGAATAAGCCTAAATTTCCACACGTTTTGTAGAAAACACTGAGAAGCTGTCTGCACGACTACATGTAGTCACGGGCAGTTACGCCAAGTGAAACTTGGTATAAATGCCGCTGCCTAAATTATGTGCAGATCAGGTGTATTCTATAACAACGAACATAGATTTTAGAAATGCCCATGACCTGCCCATTCTATGCTCATGGCCATATACCATCTCTCTATATAAAATGCACCTCCAACGTTCTAATGAAGCCTCACTTTCCCAACGTTCTAAAAGTGAAGTGGCTGAGATAGGCATTCCTGCTGTCTGTACCCATCTCTTGAATTGACATCACGTACTTCCGGGTTCGTCACAAGCAGAAGTGACCAACCACACGAGGTTTCTTGGCTTCAGAATGTTGGAGGTGCATTCTATTAAATAGGATTGGTCAGTTCCTTGAAGCACAGCCAGAGCTCAGCGTCCTGCACAGTAACACTCAGACACCAGAGAGGTAGAGGTGGGGGCCTGACACCAGAGAGAGGGAGGGAGGGGGGCCTGACACCAGAGAGGGGGGGGGGAGGTATCTCTGCCACACACACACTCTCTCACACACTCTCTCTCCCTCACACACTCTATGTCTCACACTGTATCACATTCACTCTCTATGTGTCACACAGTCACTCACACACTCTCTTGGTCTCATACACTCAGTCTCACATACAGTCTCACATAGAGTCTGTCTCACACACACTCTCTCGCACACACTGTATCTGTGTGAAACACACTCTTACACTATGTCTCACATACGCACTTGCACACACTCTCATTCTCACATACACACTCTCTCTCTCACAGACACACTCACACCCAGACTCACTCTCTCTCTCTCACACACACACACACACTCGCACATTCACTCTCTCTCTCACACACAGTCACTGTCACACACACTCTTTCAAACATACACACTCCGAGGAGAACCTTGCTAGCGCCTGTTTCATTTGTGTCAGAAACGGGCCTTTTTTACTAGTAACATTATAATATCCCAGTGAGGAATTACTGGATGTAATGAGCACCTATATATTCATATTTATTAGGTAAATCCTGGAAATCTAGCCTTTTTGCAGCCCTCAAGAGCTGAAAGTGACAAACCTGACTGTTCTTGAGGGCAGCAAATGGGTCTTGTTTTCAATGTATCTTTATGAATAAGACCAAGAATATTATAATGCCTCTGTATCACTCCATGGTGCGACCTCACCTTGAGTATTGCATTCAGTTCTGGTCGCTGTATTTAGAAAAGGTTTCAAAGAAGAACAACCAAAATGATAAAGGGGATGGAACTCCTCTCATATGAGGGAAGGCTAAAGAGGTTAGGGCTCTTCAGCTTGGAGAAGAGACGGCTGAGGGGGGATATGACTGAGATCTATAAACTAAGTGGTATAGAGTGGATAAAAGTGAATCAATTTTTCACTCTTTCAAAAAGTACAACGACCAGGGGACACTCGATGAAATTACATGGAAATACTTTAAAAAACAAATAAGAGGAAATATTTTTTCGCTCAAAAGAATAGTTAAGCTCTGGAACTCGTTGTCGGAGGATGTGGTAATGGCGGTTAGCATAGCAGGGTTTAAAAAAAGGTTTGGACAAGTTCCTAGAGAAAAAAAGTCCATAGTCTGTTATTGAGATGGACATGAGGGAAGCCACTGCTTGCCCTGGGATTGGTAGCATGAATCTTATTACTCTTTGGGATTCTGCCAGGCACTTGTGACCTGGATGGCCAGTGCTGGAAGCAAGATGGAGCATTTATCTGACCCATTATGGCTATTCTTATATTCCTATGCCCCCTTCCTATTATAAGAAACTCAATGGCCTTTTTAGCAAGCTGCAGAAAGCACTAATGCGTGCTTGCCACGGATTAAAATGGCATACCGAGGGGTGCACTGAGGCATCCCACTGTACTTTTGACATCTTTGCGTGCTATTGATGCTCTAAAATTAAAATTAATTTTTTTCGATGAAGGGATATGTCTGGGGATGGAGAGAGGGGTGTCTGCACTAATCAGTTAGCGCAGCTACATTACCACTTGCTAACTGATAAGTGCAGGATCAGCGTGTGAGCCCTTACTGCCTGCAAAATAAGTGGAGATAAGGGTTCACTCCCTAATTTTTGTTAATGGCCATGTGCTAATGGCTAACCCAAGATCCTTATGTAATACTAAATGTATATTTTCTTATATATTTCCACCATTCATGATGTATTGTAAGCGACATTGAACCTGCAAAGAGGTGGGAAAATGTGGGATACAAATGCAATAAATAAATAAATACATACATAAATAAATATAGGGTTCTTAATACTTGTACCAAATGCACTTATTAGTTTTATAGAGTAAAAGGGCTCGAGAAACCCCTTGACACATAAAACAGGTCAATATGGGGTTGGACTTCCTTATCATCGGCCAGAGAAACCTCCGTATAAGGTACAATTGTTCTATGGTTTTTTAATCTCAAACTTATAAGCACAGCCAATCAAAGATTAAATCAACTTAGCTTAATTTGATCTCTGTATTTTCTTATTGCCTTTGACTGTGATCAACGGCGGCCAGCGGTTCGAATTTGCATACTCTGCTTCAGGATCGCTGGACTCTGTTGCTACCGCCAGCAATACTGAGCGGAAATCGCCTGTCCAGTGATCCTGAAGCAGAGTATGCAAATTCGAACCGCTGGCCGCCGTTGATCATGGTCAAAGGCAATAAGAAAATACAGAGATCAAATTAAGCTAAGTTGATTTAATCTTTGATTAGCTGTGCTTATAAGTTTGAGATTGAAAACTATAGAACAATTGTACCTTATTCGGAGGTTTTTCTGGCCGATGATGAGGAAGTCGGCCGATGATGAGGAAGTCCAACCCCATATTGACCTGTTTTTTGTGTGTCAAGGGGTTTCTCGAGGCCTTTTCCTCTGTAAAACTAATAAGTGTATTTGCTACAAGTATTGAGAACCCTATATATTTACATGTATTTGACTAGTTGAGGTATCTCATCCCCATATCTATTGTTGAACATTAGCGCATGGCCATTAAATCGGAAAATGGAAAATCATCCATTTTCTGGCCAAGGTGCAAAATGGTCTGTGAGAAACACCCACATAAGGGCGCTCTAAGGTCACTGTTTGCCACAGCTTTGTTAAAGGGCCCCTTACACTGCAATTTAGGCCTCTCTTTTCTACGGAAAGAGCCAACTCACATAGAGTCCATACTCACTATTCATCAATGCAATTTACATCCACTTTGATCCCTCATCCCAGTCTATCATACACTTATCCACGGAACTATGGACACCATATGTCTTTGTCTAACACTACCCTTTAGCTTCCCATTGTCCCCTTCCAATTATTTCTATGTTGATGTCCCATTGTCATATTCCTAATTTGATATTTGAATGTCTCGTATATCTTTGCACAATGTAATCCATAACCAAATTGTAACAAATGTATTTCTATTATTCATATCCTATTGTAAGCCACACTGAGCCCGCAAAAAGGTGGGAAAATGTGGGATACAAATGCAATAAATAAATAAATAAATTGTTTCTGCGTTCCCATTCTTGCTAGTGTTGTTATGATTATCATTCGTTGTAAACTGTTTAGATATTTTTTTCTTTGTGGTGTATTAAATAAAACTTGAAATGTGAAATGTACGTGAAGCGGATCTGTGTGCATACTATTTCTACTGCATGGCAATAAACCTAATGTATATGATGAAAAATCAACCTGTTTGTGGCCTTAAAAGACTGGAAATGACTATCACTGTTCTAGAAGGGATCCATCATATTTCTCTCAATATCACTGTTACTGCTGTTTTTTTTTTCTCTTGTTAAAAAGATAGAACATGAAGGGTTTACTTGCTGGAATTTACCACAGAAGCTTCTCTTAGAATGCATTAACCTTAACCCTCTTTGATGGTAACACAAAGGCTGAGTCATTTATTGCCATGGATGTACCTGTGGTTTTCTTCCAGATAAAACAGGAGACACTATCTATTTAAGCCAGTAGAAAAGATTTCTTTTTTTTGTGGTGAGCATTTGGGTCTTTTGTGGGGCTCAAGGGAGTTCTAAAAAGCCAATTTACAAAACATCTCGGGTAATGTTGCACATCCTTTTATGCCATTAATAAACCCTTGCATTGGTGCTGCTGACAATATTTATAGGCCTAGTTTGTGAAGTGGAGGAAGATGATAAAAGACAGACTGTGCTTATCCCTTTCTAGAATATTCTACCTCTAACTGTGAGAGTGAAAGCTGAATATTTGGACAATTATATGTCATCTTCCTTTTGTAAATTAGATATATATTTTTTACAATGTGACTCTCTTCCAACTCTCTAACCCCTGACAAAGATACAGCCTCCTTCATGAGAGCTGAACTCTGTTCCCCCCTGAACCTCACTCCTAGTCTTGGCCTAGTTAACAACAGTGCCCCATTCCTATCTTCTCTCTCTCACCCCAAAGTGCCAACTTTTCTGAAGCTGGTTAGCAGGACCATAGGATGACTGCTCAAGTTGATCTTGCACCAGAAAACTTGCTTCTGTATATTATTATTATTATTTGTTGCATTTGTATCCCACATTTCCCCACCTATTTGCAGGCTCAATGTGGCTTACATTGTACCGTGATGGCGATCGCCATATCCGGTAGAGAACTACAGAGCGGCGATTGCGTTAAAGTTCATAAGTAGTCTAGGTAGTCTAAGAGGAAGAATTAAGTGTTGTCCAGTTCTGGTATGAGTTTCGTTGTGTTGCAGGGTTCAGGTGTTTAGGTTGGATCGTTGTGGTATGCCTTTTTGAGCAAGTTGGCTTTTAGTGATTTTCGAAAGATTGGTTATGGATCAAAAACAAGAGGCCTGATATTCAAAAGGGTTTAATTAGGGAAAAGAACTTTGTGCTTGGTTAATCCATGATGAACAACTCAGGAGGAGATATTTAGCGATACTTAACCAGGTGTTCTGCTGAATATCTCCTCTGACCACCACAGCACTGTCTGGGCAGTGCCAGGGCCATTCAGGAGCAGAACTGGGATGCAACCAGGGTTTACTCAGTTAGCAGTGATATTCAGTTTACTAACTGAGTAACCTCTCTGTTTACTAAGCCACGCTAGCTGCTGCCGTGAGCTAATGCCGACACAGCCCATTCATTTTGAATAGGCTATGTCAGCATTGCTGCGCGGCTTGTAAACAAGGGGGTAAGTAAGTTGTTGAAGTTAGAACAGTAAAATCATCTACGGTGAGGCCCCGGTCTACATGTCAGACCTTATTGACTTACCAACCAGGAACACAAAAAAGTCAGCATGCACTTTCCTGAATCTTCACTACCCCAGCTGCAAAGGTTTAAAATATAAATCAACTTATGCATCCAGCTTCTCCTACATAAGCCCGCAACTATGGAACGCCCTACCAAATGCTGTAAGAACAATGTATGACCTAACAAACTTCCGAAAATCACTAAAAACCAGTCTGTTCAATAAGGCATACCACAATGATCCACTCTCATATCACCCCTCTCCTCAAGTCACTTCACTGGCTTCCAATCAGGTACCGCATACAGTTCAAACTTCTCCTACTAACCTACAAATGTACTCAATCTGCAGCTCCTACCCGAAACCTCCGCTCACAGGACAAATCCCTCCTCTCTGCTCCCTTCTCTACCATCGCCAACTCCAGGCTCCGCCCTTTCTGCCTTGCCTCTCCCTATGCTTGGAACAAACTCCCTGAGCCCATACGCAGAGCCCCCTCCCTGCCCACCTTCAAATCCTTACTCAAAGCCCATCTCTTCAATGTCACCTTCGGCACCTAATCATTTTACCTCTATCCAGGAAATCTAGACTGCCCCAATTGACTGTCTGCACATCTTGTCCATTAGATAGTAAGCTCCTTTGAGCAGGGACTGTCCTTCTCTGTTAAACTGTACAGCGCTGCGTAACCCTAGTAGCGCTTTAGAAATGTTATGTAGTAAGTAGTAGTAGTAGTAGTAGTAGTAGTAGACAATGAAACTTACACCAGAACCGGACAAAACCGAGCCCCTTTTATTGGACTGCGTCATGTACTTTATCACTAATGAACTTTTACTCAATACCACTTTATTTTTTATTCTGTAAATGATCTCTCTATACTGATTGCTTAATTTACTCTGTCACCTTTGAACTTTAATGCAATACCACTTTGCATTTTCATTCCGGTAATGGCAATTGCCACTACGGAACAATATAAGCCAAATTGAGCCTGCAACCTGAGGCCACTCCATTTGAGGTGTTCACTTGCACTGCCACCCTATTCATTCGTAAGCTGCACCCAGAACTGGGCAATGTAGGCTTTCTTAGGCTACTTCTGGAGATGTGGAGTTTAGCTGTCTGGGGTGTAAGGCTATTCACATAGAACCAGGGAACGGAGGGGACGTGCTGGAGGGAAAGGAAAGTGAATGTGATGATGTGATAGGTTGGGGGGAGGGTTGATAAAAGGAATTGTATGGGGTCTATAGTAGGAACCCATAAATGTGTTTGCCTAGGGTGCAATATAGTGTTACTTTGACCCGATCCATGTTTATTACAACATTCAGCACCAGGCATCACAAGAAGTAGCCATGCAAAAATGACAGATTTCTATTTTTTTGTTGTTGCTTTATCTGATCTTACACATCCTAAATCAATTTTCCTAAGCAAAGGCTAACATCAGTTTTATAATTCTAATAAATTAGGGCCTCTTTTACTAAGCAGCGGTAAGCCCAGCGTGGAAGCCCAGCTAAACAGGAAGTACCACTGGGTTACCACAACAGCCCGGCAGTACTCCCCACCCCTAGTGCACCATCATATCCGATGTACCTGGCAGTAATCAGGCAGTTCTGCACGCTGACCGGTTACCGGCATGTTAGCGTGGGAGCCCTTACCGCCACCTCAATGGGTGGCAGTAAGAGATCTCCCCAAAATGGCCACACAGCAAGTGCTTTACTTGCCGCATGTCCATTTCCTGCAGGAAAGCACGACTTCCCTTTTACCCACTGCAGTAAAAGGGGTCCTCAGCATGCGTGAAAAACATGCACCGACGCCAAAGTAGGCCCCCTTTTGCTATAGCTTGGTAAAAAGGGGGCCTTAGTTTCCTAATGGTCTATGGGAAGCAATCAGACTTCATTTTATGTATTAAATTTTGTAGATGCACCTTCTGTGAAGATCACAGTGACTTACATAAATATATACTTAATTTGTTAATCCTCATTGGCTATATCAAAATTAATCCTAGGAATAGTATGAAGGCAACCTCTTATGGTGAAGCCTTCATCTCAGGATTTACTAAGGGAGTGCATTGCATTCTTAGTCTATTAACAATCAAGGGTTCAGCCACGGGGGGGGGGGGGGTCTCTCCCTCCCCCAAACTTTGGGCTTGGGCCCCCTCCAAACCTGCAACACACCCTTAAATGGCTGGCTGGGATGCTGAAGCCCCGCCAGCCAAATAATGCAATGCCCGAGCCGCTCTCTGCCTCGAGCTGCTTCAGTAATGCAGAAGTCTGTGGCATACCTCCTGCTGCTGAAGCCGGGACTTCTCACACATGCTCAATTTGTGCAAGAACAGAACATAATTGGAGAGTCCTGGAGTCAGCAGCTGGAGGCACATCGACAACTTCTGCATTACAGAAACAGAAACAGTGCAAGGAGATGGGGAGTGGCACGGCACTGCACTTCTTTGGCTGGCGGGGCTTCGGCATCCCCACCAGCAAAAGCATATACAATGCACGCTAAGGGGGGGGGGGGGGAGGATACACTGCTCCCTAGTCTACCCCTAGCCCCCCCAAAAGTGGAGGGCTAGTTACATCCCTGTCAACAACTTATGAAAATTATCAGAAACATAAAGACCTAAATATTAAAGAGGAATTAGGGATGTGACCTTGGCGTAAGTCTGTTTACGATCTTCTTTGTGCTCCTGTTAAAGCAAGTCTTTAGGTCAACAGCTATATTTACAGAAATTACATAGCGATACATTTAAAACAAATAGAAGAAAATATTTTTTCACTCAATGCATAATTTAGCTCTGGAACTCATTGCCAGAGGATGCAATAAAAGCAGTTAATGTAGCTGTGTTTGAAAAACAAATGGTTTTGACAAATTCCGATAGGTAAAGTCAATAAACTGTTATTAAGGTCGATACTAGGAAAGCCGTCGCTTATGCCTGAGGGTAAACAGCATGCTGCTTTTTGGGGGGATTCCCCCAGGTATTTGTGTTCTAGATTGGCCCCTGTTAGAGAAACTGGATGCTGGGCTAAATGGACCTTTGGTCTGACCCAGTATGGCTACTCTTATGTTCTACACAGAAGATGATGATGTTGCAGACTATTCAACCTCTCTCACCTTAGAACAGAATCTAAAATGAGCAAAATTCCATTAAAAAACTGCAATTTGCTCACGATGCTGCTGTGACAAATATGTGTTGAAGAACATCAGCGTCCCAGGGATCAATTTTTTCCAGGCATGCCTGTACTTTGATCTCACTATTAGCCTGAAGATAGACAAGATATTAAGCCTCCTCTATCGTTATTAAAAACCTCATGCTAGAACTTGTTGATGAGTCCATCACAGACATCTATCCGCTTGATGCAAAATTGAACACGTGCATTGGTAAAGCTGTTTCCGCTCTGTCTGGACTTATGAAAAAAAAAAGAGTCTGGAAGAACGGCAGATCTAAGGAACACACCAAAATCATCTCTCTATATAAAAGGCAACACCAACGTTCTATGAAGCCTCCAGCCGGAAGTGTGAAGGGGGAGAGATATCCGGTTTCCCCATGAGTGTCTGCCCCACCCTCTCTGTAACACAAACAGTCAGTGAAGGAAAACACAGCAAAGCAGTGAAGGACTCAGAGGGGGGAGGGGAGAGAGGGCAGAGGGCAGGGACACACACACTCCCACATGCACACAGAAGAAAACCTTGTTAGCCCCCGTTTCATTTGCATCAGAAACGGGGCTTTTTTACTAGTTGGCTATAAAATATGTGTTGTTAGTAATCTCCTCTATTCCAGTGAGGTACAGATGCTGTATTCACATCAAGAGAAGAGACTGGGCAATTTCCGCATGAGATACCTCTGCTATATCCTCCACATCTCTGGAAACGATCAATCACAAATTATGTATACCAAGAGCAATTTCAAAATTGCGACTGCACCTCGAATACTGTGTCCAATTCTGGTCGCCGCATCTCAAAAAAGATATAAAAGAAGGTGCAGAGAAGGGCGACGAAATGATAAAAGGGATGGAACGACTTCCCTATGAGGAAAGGCTAAGACGGTTAGGGCTCTTCAGCTTGTTGAAAAGGCGTCTGAGGGGTGATATGATAGAAGTCTACAAGGTAATGAGCGGAGTAGAGCGGACAGATGTGAAGCGTTTGTTTACACTTTCAAAAAATAATAGAACCAGGGGACACAAGATGAAGCTAGAATATGGTAGATTTAAAACAAATAGGAGAAAGTTTTTCTTTACTCAGCGTGTAGTTGGACTCTGGAACTCGTTACCAGAGAATGTAGTGACGGCAGCTGGCCTTATGGAGTTTAAGGGGGGTTTGGACAGATTCCTGAAGGAAAAGTCCATATTATATATATATATATATATATATATATATATATATATATATCAATATATATAAACGGCGAGTGACCGTACTCACTGCAAATGCGCAGTAGAGACTTCCCTCTCTGTCCCGCCCCCGCGTCAATACGTGATGACGGGGGGGGGGGGGGGGCGGGACAGAGAGGGAAACTGCGCCGCCGACGTTGCTACCGCTCCCCCCCCCACTCGGAGTCGCCGCCGCCACCCCTCCACCCGGCCCGGGCCCTCTCTTCCCTTCTGAACTTACAGATCCATTCGCCGAACGCAGCAACGCACATCAGCTGAGCTGCAGCGAGCCCTTCCTTCTTTGCCTGTGGCCCCGCCCTCCTGTGACGTAACGTCAGCGAGGGCGGGACACACACAGGCAGAGAAGGAAGGGGCAGCTCAGCTGATGTGCGTTGCTGCGTTCGGCGAATGGATCTGTAAGTTCAGAAGTGAAGAGAGGGCCCGGACCAGGTGGAGGGGTGGCGGCGGCGATGACTTCGAGAGGGGGGGAGCGGTGGCGACTTCGCGGGGGGGAGGGGAGCGGTGGTGACCGCGGGGGGAGGAAAACCTCTATACCAGCCCGTTTTTACGGGCTCAACGGCTAGTATATATATATATTGGGGTTTGCCAGGTTCTTGAAGCCTGGATTGGCTTCTATCGGAGACAGGATGTTGGGCTTGATGGACCCTTGGTCTTTTCCCAGTATGGCGGTGCGTATGTACTTATGGGCATTATTATTACCCAACTCTAACACAGAGATCATCGATGGCTTGGGCAAATCAATAGTACTAAAGATAGCAGAATTTCCAATAATATTCAATATTTTTGATACAGTCTTTTAAAAAGTCACTTCATCTACAAATTAAAGGTGTCTACAAGAATAACCTCAAGGCTCTTAACCTTGACATTGAAGAACAGCTGCTTAAGATCACAACCAATGAAAATATGAACTCCACATAGACCTTAAAAGTTTGAGGGGTTCTTTTAGCAAGCTAGTTTTCCCATGCACCAGGGCCCTTTTTACCGCAGTGGGTAAAAAAGCCCCCAGCACACAATGCCATGCAGTAAGAGAACTCTTACCACATGGCCATGCAGCAGGGACCCCATTGAGGTGGCGATAAGGGCTTCTGCACTAACCCAGCAGTAGCCAGGCAGTGCACGGCGATGTCCGATTACCGCTGGGTTATCGCTGTGCAAGTATTTAACCTCCCAAGGAAACCACATAAATAGAAACACATGAAAGTCAGTCTTATCTTTATGCGGATCACCATAGCCAGTTGAATATTTACTCTTTCAAAAAGTACAAAGACGAGAAGATATTCTTTTTTTTGTTGATGTTCATATAATTTTGATTAGAAAAGTTTTAAATTACAAGCATTAAGATCGTATTCAAAAAATGCATGGGATAAACAAAAAGGAATCCTGCTCAGAAGGAATGGATCCTCAGAAGCTTAGCAGAGATTGGGTGGCAGCACCGGTGGTTAGGAGGCGGGGCTAGTGGTTAGGAGGCAGGGCTAGTGCTGGGCAGACTTCTACGGTCTGTGCCCTCAAAATGGTAGATACAAATCAAGGTCAGGTATACATATAAAGTAGCGCATATGAGTTTATCTTGTTGGGCAGACTGGATGAACCATACAGGTCTTTTTCTGCTGTCACCTACTATGTTACCGTTACTATGTATAAACAGTAACTAACAAACCAGTAGTCATCACACCACATATATTATTAGTAGAATAACAAACAGGCATCACTTAAGTAATATTTCATTATAAGATGGCCCGACTCCTATAATGGTTATAATTGAATCAACTAGATCAAAATCTGGTAATAGGATCCCATAATTTTCTGTGAATGTGTTTGAGTTTTGGAATATTCAGCCATCACCAATTCATATTTACATATCAGATATATATTATTTCACTAAAAATTAACATTTACCTTAGGATTATTTTTCCATTCTCCTAGTACTGTCTTTATAGCAATAGCTAGCAATATATTAAGTAATTTGACCTGATCGGTGGAGAGGGTATGGCTACATAGTAACATAGTAGATGACGGCAGAAAAAGACCTGCACAGTCCATCTAGTCTGCCCACGATAAACTCATATGTGTATACCTTACCTTGATTTGTACCTGTCTTTTTCAGGGCACAGACCGTATAAGTCTGTCCAGCAGTATTTCCCGCCTCCCAACCACCAGTCCCGCCTCCCATCACCGGCTCTGGCACAGACCCCGTATAAGTCTGCCCTCCCCTATCCTAGCCTCTCAACCACCAACCCCTCTTCCCCCCGCCACCCAATTTCAGCTAAGCTTCTGTGGATCCATTCCTTCTGCACAGGATTCCTTTATGCCTATCCCATGCATGTTTGAACTCCGTTACCGTTTTCATCTCCACCACCTCCCGCGGGAGGGCATTCCAAGCGTCCACCACCCTCTCCGTGAAAAAATACTTCCTGACATCTTTCCTGAGTCTGCCCCCCTTCAATCTCATTTCATGTCCTCTCGTTCTACCGCCTTCCCATCTCCGGAAAAGATTCATTTGCGGATTAATACCTTTCAAATATTTGAACGTCTGTATCATATCACCCCTGTTCCTCCTTTTCTCCAGAGTATACATGTTCAGGTCAGCAAGTCTCTCTTCATACGTCTTGGAACGCAACTCCCATACCATCCTCGTAGCTAAAACCCAATGATTGAAATGTGATAATATTATAAGAAATATGAGTTTATATTGAATGGTCCAAAGGTTTGATTTGAGGACAGAAAAAAAGGAGATGCTCAAGCGTTCCAAAATCCCCTTTGCATCCCCTCCCTGCCCATCTTCAAGTCTTTACTTAAAATCCACCTCTTCAATGCTGCGTTCGGCACCTAACACTTACCGTTCAGTAAATCCAGACTGCCCCAATTTGACTGCCCCTATCAGACTGACCGTTCACTTGTCTATTAGATTGTAAGCTCCTTGAGCAGGGACCGTCCCTCTATGTTAAATTGTACAGCGCTGCGTAACCCTAATAGCGCTTTAGAAATGTTAAGTAGTAGTAGTATATTAGATGATTCAGCATCAACCCTATGCTGTTGTACTGGAGTTTACAACACTTTATACATGAGGAAAAACAAAGACTGAGAAATGGCCGCAGAAGCAAGAGGTCTATTCACATTCATCCAGAAAATTGCCCATTGTTTTTCAGATAAAGTTACATTAGTATCAATATTCCATACAGATTGTAATGCTGTTAAAGGCATACACTCATATATATACTCTCATATCACCCCTCTCCTCAAGTCACTTCACTGGCTCCCTATCCGCTACCGTATTCAGTTCAAGCTTCTCCTATTGACCTTCAAATGCACTCAATCTGCAGCCCCCCATTACCTCTCTAACCTCCTCTCCCCGTATGTTCCTGCCCGTAACCTCCGCTCTCAGGACAAATCACTCCTATCTGTACGCTTCTCCAACACCGCTAACTCCAGACTCCGCCCCTTCTGCCTCGCATCACCTTATGCCTGGAACAGACTTCCCGAGCCCATACGCCAAGCGCCCTCCCTGCCCATCTTCAAGTCCTTACTCAAGGCCCATCTCTTCTCCCTTGCTTTTGGCGCCTAACCACCTTCCCCATTCATGCTACCTACACTGACTACATAGTTTGTAACCTTTAGATTGTAAGCTCTCTTGAGCAGGGACTGTCCTTCCCCATGTTAAACTTGTACAGCGCTGCGTAACCCTGGCAGCGCTATAGAAATGCTAAGTAGTAGTAGTAGTAAAGGCATACACTGAGAAAGAATAAGCTCTTTTATAGAACTTGGATGCAGTTTTACTCGATGATAAAAAGGGAGCTGTAACATTATAAAATTCTATGGTAAGCCCATCATTTCCAGGTGCTTTATTGCATTTCAAGGATTTAATAGGAAGACAAATACCTTGAGCTGTAATTGGGGAGTTAAATGATTCAGTTGCTTTAGGAGACAGAAATGGTTTATTCATTGATTATAGAAATTCTTGAATTTGTTGGTCAGTTGGAGATTTCTGTGAAGTGTTTATTTTGGAGTAGAAATTCAAGAATAAATCAGCTATCTTGGCTGGATTGGTTTGTGTAGACCTCCCATCATCAATTGCGGATATAAAAGATGGTTTTCATTTGGATCGTAGAAAGTTAGCAAGTACTTTGCCAGCTCTATTCATTCAAGAATAATAAGAAGATTGTTCAGAAGTAATGATAACACCAACTCTAATACATAAGAGTATCAGAGGATTTATTGTGACAGTATTGAAGTTCTAATTGTCTAATTTGATTAGTAGAGTGGAGGAGTGGCCTAGTGGTTAGGGTGGTGGGCTTTGGTCCTGAGGAACTGAGTTTGATTCCTGGCACAGGCAGCTCCTTGTGACTGTGGGCAAGTCACTTAACCCTTCATTGCCTGCCACATTGAGCCTGCCATGAGTAGGAAAAAGCGTGGGGTACAGATGTAACAAAAATAAATTATCCAAAATAAGAAGTTCTGCTTTATGCTTTTTGTGTTGATGAGAAGAAAATTTAATGATTTCCCCTCTTATCTATATGCTGTATATGCATCCCAGATCACATGATACTCCAAATCCTCTGTTCCGTTTAATGAGAAATATTCCTGTGACCATTGTAACAGTGCGTCACAGAACTCGTTGTCATGCAATAATCCAGAACTGAATCTCCAAGATGAGGAAGAGTGTTCAGGTTGACAAATTTGCATGCAAAGTGTAACACAAGCATGGTCTGATATCATTATCATTTCAAACGTAGATTTGACCACGTATGGAATCATTGGTTGAGAGATGAAGATATAGTCCAGGCAGGAGTAAGAATCATGGGGTGATGAGTAGAAAGTGAAATCTATATCAGAGGGGTTCATTAACTCCCATGAGGCCACTAAGTGTCAAGAATGCATTAGACTTTGTAGAGCAGAGGCTTGCTAGAAGATCTTCTGTCAAGAGTTATATCCAAAGGAAGATTCATATCTCCAGCCATGATACCTGTTAGAGCCAATTGTGTATTTAAGTTGTGGAAAAAAGACAGATTATCCACATTAAGTGCATATACATTTAGGAGAGATATAAGATGGCATTTGTGCTTATTTTTCACTAATACCCACCTCCCTTCTCTATCATGAGTATGAGATATAATAGAATACTTTAAGTTTTTAGCAAGCAGAATGATCATGCCGGGTTGTTTTTTTTTTTTTTTTTGCCAAGTGTCAGTGAAAAAAAACAGTTTTGTACCCATTCTTGTTTTAGTTTGACAGCTTCCTGAGCTGAAAGATGAGACTCCTGAAGAAATACTGTAGAAGGGCAGAGAGGTTTAAAATAGAGCAAACGTTTCTTCCTCTTGATGAGGTTCTGTATGCCTTTTACATTAAGGGAGAGGACATTCAAAGCCATGAAAAACTGAGACATATAGACATATAGATTTAAAGGCCATCCATAGTGAATATGCAATATCCAGGTGAGTTGGAGGGGTATTTTCGATATGATGTCTAAGTCCGACTTTAGATGTTTTGCAAAAAACATCCAAAATCTGAATAGGAAAGAAAGTCATTTTCAAAAAAGAAAACTATCTTTTTTTTTTTTTTAAATACTGTTTTGAACAAGGTTTTGTGATTTGGACATTTTGAGTTTTGGTCCATTTTTGAAAAACACACAAACTCAAGCCATTGGGATTTAGCAGGAGCCAGCATTTTTAGTAGACTGGTCACCCAGACATCCCAGGAAAGCAATAGAGCACCCTAGGGGGCACTGCAGTGGACTTTATAAAATGCTCCCAGGTACACCTCTCACCATTGCTCCCTTACCTTGTCTGCTGAGCCCCTCAAATCCCACCAAAAACCCACTACCCCCAACTGTACACCACTACCATAGCCGTTATGGGCGAAGGGGGCACCTATATATGGATACAGTGGGTTTCTGGTGAGTTTTGGAGGGCTCACAGTTTCCTCCACAAGTGTAATGGGGGAGGGGAGGTATGGGCCTGGGTCCACCTGTCTGCAGTGCACTGCACCCATCACTATACTACTCTAGGGATCTGCAGGCTGTTCTAATGGACCTGAGTATAACATCTGAGGCTAGGAAGTAATATTTTAAATCACATTTTTGGAGAGTGGGAGGGGCTTAGCCACCACTGGGGGAGTAAGGAGAGGTCATCCCTGATTCCCTCCAGTGGTCATTTAGGGCACCTTTTTGTGCCTTAGTCATTATAAAAAGAGGTCTATCTCAAAACGTCTTAGTTTTAGTCCTGGACAGTTTTGATTTGTTCCATTATGACTGAAAAACGTCCAAGTGTTAGGAACACCCAGATCCCACCCTTGACACGCCCCCTTGTGATTTGAACGCACTTCTAATGGACTTCATAGAAAAATGTCTAAAATTTGGTTTTGAAAATACCTATTTGGACATTTTTTGTGAGAAAACCATCCAAATGCATATTTATGCCACTTTTTGGATGTTTTTCTCTTTTGAAAATGAGCTCCATGGTAGCATTTGTGAGGAAAGATTATAAAAAAAAATGTTAAGAAAAGGAAAACAGCAACACAGCAACATACACACACTCCCTTACCCTCACTAAAGAGGACCAAGTGGGGTCAAGTGTGAAGTGGTACTTAGGAGGGGCTTAAAGGAGAGCATATATTACCATAGCATGTGGATTATTATTATTATTAGCATCTGTATAGCGCTACCAGACGCATGCAGCGCTGAACACCTGATACAAAGAGACAGTCCCTGCTCAAAAGAGCTTACAATCTAAATAATACAGACAGACAAGACAGTTACGGGGAAGTAATGGGAGCTAAAAAGCAGCAGTGAAAAGGTGGGTTTTCAGCATAGATTTGAAAACAGGTAGAGATGGAGCTAGACATACAGGTCCAGGAAGTCTATTCCAGGCATAAGGTGCCGTGAGAGAAAAGAAGCGAAGCCTGGAGTTATCAGTGGAGGAGAAGGAGGACGACAAGAGAGACTTGTCTAGTGAGCGGAGTTCACGCGGAGGAATGTAGGGAGAGATGAGAGTGGAGAGGTAATGGGGGGCTGCAGAGTGGATCAGATGCAAATATGTAAATAATGCAAAACATTCATCTTGATATGGATTCTTGTTCTGAAATACATTTTTCCAGTTCAGCTGAGTCAGTGTAAGATTTAGTTTTATTCTTCTGCGTTACTTTCATGACAGTAGGGGCATAAAGCCCAAATATGGCAGCCAAAGCCTTTAGATTGGGATGTAAGTTTAAGAATGCTTCCCTTAATTTAGCAGTACCTTTGTTAAAATCAGCACTTACCACGATACGGTTTTGTTTCCACTTAAGTTTTCCTGAGGACGTCCTCGCAGGACGTCCCGGCGAAGGGGCAGGGAACCCCATATTATCGAAACAAGATGGGCGTCCATCTTTCGTTTCGATAATACGGTCGGGGACACCCAAATCTCAAAATTTAGATCGACCTTAGAGATGGTCGTCCCCGGTTTTCGGCGATAAGGAAACCGAGGACGCCCATCTCAGAAACGACCAAATCCAAGCCATTTGGTCATGGGAGGAGCTAGCATTCGTAGTGCACTGGTCCCCCTCACATGCCAGAACACCAACCGGGCACCCTAGGGGGCACTGTAGTGGACTTCAGAAATTGCTCCCAGGTACATAGCTCCCTTACCTTGGGTGCTGAGCCCCCCAAAACCCACTCCCCACAACTGTACACCACTACCATAGCCCTAAGGGGTGAAGGAGAGCACCTAGATATGGGTACAGTGGGTTTTGAAGGGCTCACATTTACCAACACAAGTGTAACAGGTAGGGGGAGGATGGGCCTGGGTCCGGCTGCCTGGAGTGCACTGCACCCACTAAAATTGCTCCAGGGACCTGCATACTGCTGTCATGGAGCTGGATATGACATTTGAGGCTGGCATAGTGGCTGGCACAAAATATTTAAAAAGTTTTTTTTAGGGTGGGAGGGGGTTAGTGACCACTGGGGGAGTAAGGGGAGGTCATCCCCGATTCCCTCCAGTGGTCATCTGGTCAGTTCGGGCACCTTTTTGAGGCTTGGTCGCAAGAAAAAATGGACCAAGTAAAGATGGCCAAGTGCTTGTCAGGGATGCCCTTCTTTTTTCCATTATCGGCCGAGGACGCCCATGTGTTAAGCACGCCCCAGTCCCGCCTTTGCTATGTTTCTGACACCCCCCCGAGAACTTTGGTTGTCCCTGTGACGGAAAGCAGTTGGGGACGCCCAAAATCGGCTTTCAATTATGCCGATTTGGGCGACCCTGGGAGAAGGACGCCCATCTCTCGATTTGTGTCGAAAGATGAGCGCCCTTCTCTTTCGAAAATAAGCCTGATAGTATTCTTTGTTCATGTGTGAGTCAGGAACAGATGCGATGCAAGTGCCAATATTACGGGTCTTGGATCGGTCATTTTCTAAGGCATGTGTGAAGGAACACAATGTGCTCTCTCCAATTCAAATGGTTTCTCAAACACGATGTTAAAGATGGATGGAATAAGATGTTGAATAAATTTAAGAAGATCGGTACCCTCACTACCTTCCGGAACACCTATTATGCAGATATTATTCTGTTGGTTCCTGTTATTAGCCTCTTCCAGAGCTGTCTTTAGTTCTGATGCCATTTTCTGGCCCTCACGGAAAAACATGCGGCTGTCTTCAAGACTACTGATTCTAGTCTCTGCTTCATCTAGGTGATTTTCAAAGCGAGTAATGCGATCCTTAAGTTGAGATATATCCTGTTGAATAATTTTCACAGCTGAGTTATTTTCAGTACATAGTGAGTGGCATGGTACGATCCAACTGAGTAACCACATCTCCAGCAGCTGAAACACTTCCGTTAATGGTCACGTTCTTGCTGGGTGAGGGCGGAACTGATTTCCGGCGTT
The DNA here is from genome assembly GCF_901765095.1 of Microcaecilia unicolor. Lineage (NCBI taxonomy): Eukaryota > Metazoa > Chordata > Amphibia > Gymnophiona > Siphonopidae > Microcaecilia > Microcaecilia unicolor. The sequence goes on along the minus strand of NC_044031.1, from coordinate 741,183,704 downwards.
TGAAGACTGAATCCACTTGAAAAGCTCAGGTTTTGCTTGTCTTCATGGGGACATTTTCCAATATTGAAAGAAGTGCTTATATAATGAAATTACACGCACCTGATCCGAGCAAGTTGTTTTTTGTGACAAAGTGCTCGCAGAGCTCAACTCTTAAGCAGCCATTTCTTTCAGCGTTCGAGGGCCCCCCGACCACAGGTCATTCAATGAAATTACATGGGAATACTTTTAAAACAAATAGGAGGAAATATTTTTTCACTCAACGAATAGTTAAGCTCTGGAACTCATTACCAGAGGATGTGGTAACAGCAGTTAGCATATCTGGGTTTAAAAGAAGGTTTGTACAAGTTCCTGGAGGAAAAGTCCATAGTCTGTTATTGAGATAGACATGGGGAAGCCATTGCTTGCCCTGGGATTGGTAGCATGGGATGTTACTACTATTTCGGTTTCTGCCAGGTACTTGTGACCTGGATTGGCCACTGTTGGAAACAGGCTACTGGGCTAGATGGACCATTGGTCTTACCCAGTATGGCTATTCATAAGTTCGTATCACATTTAAGCAGTTATGGTTTCACTGGCTCCGTAAATCCGGAAATTCAGTGAGAGCCAAGACATAGCCCGGGCACTGAATTTCCAGGGATAACACCGGTGACAAATCAGCAAAATGCTGATCACCGCTGTCTAAATATTGGGTTCATTGCAGTGGCGTACCAAAGGGGGGGCGGTGGGGGCGGTCCGCCCTGGGTGCACACTGCTGGGAGGTGCCGCGGCGCGCGCCTGTTGACTGTGAGTTCGAATCGCTACGCTAAATTCTCTCGTTCGCTGCAGCTCCCTCCCTCTGCCCCGGAACAGGTTACTTCCTGTTCCGGGGCAGAGGGAGGGAGCTGCAGCAAACGAGAGAATTTAGCGTAGCGATTCGAACTCGCAGCCGACAGGCGCATGCGGCGGCACCCCCCCTAGCGGCGTGCACCCGGGGGGGTGTCATTTTGCCAGGGGGGGCGCGCTGCACCCGGAGGGGGCGCATCGGCGATCCGCCCTGGGTGTCGTCTACGCTAGGAACGCCACTGGTTCAATGAAATGAGTTCTCACAGTTTGTTGCTTTTTAATATCAAAACATGAATAAACAGCAAATATACATGGCATACAAACTGAAAGTGATACAACAAAGTATATTATAGAATTTTTATGGCAACCTCAGCTGAGAGTACAGCTCCAGTGGTTTCTAGATTTTATATCATTTCTTTAGTTATTCCTCTTCTCTGCTGCCATGTTTTCCATATTTATGGATTTAACAAAGTGAATTCCACCAGTTAATGAAATATAAGGCCTCTCTATTTTTCCAGTCGAGCAAATTAATTTTTAACATTACAGCGATCATGATGTTGAATAATCTCGCCTCTGCCTCAGAAAGATGGGACGTAAAGCAAGGTCTCTCAAAATAATTATTTTGCAGGATATCTGCTCATGTATCACCATATTTGACATATTCATGACCAGACTGAGTGTCAGAAAGACCAAACAAAAGGGCAATGAGATAACATATGGGAAAACATCCCAAGTGAAGTTTTACAGGACCCATATTTAGCATTTGTGACTCAAGGGAATTTATAAGAGTCCATATCACTGTACGGAGCTGCAAAATGGAAATACCTTTTCAACAGATCTCTTTTCTAGGACGTAATGATATGCACAGTCTTTACAGGAGCAAGCTATTTACATGTCCATCTATCCATTAGTGTCCATTTGATCTGTTATTATGCCTTAAATATATATGAGTCAATATTCAAAGTGATTTAACTGGCCAGAAATGGCCTCTGACATTTAGGACTAGATTCTATATATCATGCCTAAAAAAGTGGGGCCAAAATGAAATACATAAGTACATAAGCATCGCCATGCTGGGACAGACCAAGGGTCCATCGAGCCCAGCACCCTGTGACCGACAGCGGCCAAAAGAACAAGCAATTTGTCCCGCCCAGCCTAGAAATACTGTATTCCCTCGTCCATTCAATAACATTCTATGGCTTTTTCCTCCAGGATGCCGTCCAACCCTTTTTTGAAGTCCGCTAAGTTAACCGCCTTAACCACCTTTTCCGGCAGCGAATTCCAGAGTTTAACTACGCGTTGAGTGGAGAAAACTTTCCTCCGATTCGTTTTAAATTTACCACACTGCAGCTTCATTGCATGCCCCCTTGTCCTAGTATTTTTGGAAAGCGTAAACAGACGCTCCACGTCGACCCGTTCCATTCCACTCATTATCTTATAGACCGCTATCATATCTCCCCTCAGCCGCCTTTTCTCCAAGCTGAAGAGCCCCAGCCTCTTCAGCCTATCCTGTATCATCTTTGTCGCCCTTCTCTGCACCTTTTCCAATTCCACTATGTCTTTTTTGGGGTGCGGTGACCAGAATTGAACACAATACTCGAGATACGCCTAAATTTTCATGCAGTTTATAGAATACACCAAGTGTCCATTCATGTGACTAAATTTATTTGCGGGCAGTTACGACAAGTAAAACTTGATGTAAATGCTAATGCCTAAATTACATGCAGATCGGGTGTATCAATCGCATAGATTTTAGAAATGCCCATGACTGGTCCATTCTATGCCCATGGGCATGCCCCTCTTTCAACTATGCAACTTAGTATTTATAGAATGCACTTACGGCCCTGTTTACTAAGCCGCATTATAGGCACGTTAGCGTTTTTAATGCACGTTAACCATGTGCGTGCGTTAACCGTGTACGCGCCTACAATATCCCTATAGTTGCCTACACGGTTAGCACGTGCACTAATTATAGGTGTGTTTAAAATGCTAGCGCACCTTAGTAAACAGGGCCCTTAGACAGTTCTGCGCATAAATTCTAATTAATGCCAACTAATGTCAATAATTGATTATTAAGTGGCAATTATCGGCACTGATTGGCTGGTTAATTAATTAAGTTGCACACACAAATCCAGAATATAACTGGATTTGAGCACGCGACTTAAGTCATGCTATATAGAATATGTGGATTAGTGGCACTTAACTGGTTAATGGCACTGAATATCACCACAGACCACTAAATTGAGAACTGACTATTTTTTGGGCAACCCGGGGGCATAGTTGGAACTTATGTGGTTAACTGCCAAGATTCAGCACTTAACCACTTAAGCTAAGCAGCCAAATTGGACCACTTAAAAGTCAGTCCTATCTTTATGTGATGCAGCTTAAGTGCTTAAATGCTAAATATTGCACTTAGAACAAGAAATAGCCAGCTGTATAAACCCAGCTATTCAAAGCCAGTGCTCAGATATGGCCCAGCATGGAATATACAGGAATAACGCCTGGCGGCGGCTCCAAAACACTCGCTTGCACCCGCTGAATATCTACTTCTTAGTGGTAATCTCTGAATTTACATGCATATTGATTTGTGTAGTTAAGTTCTAACATGAATTACACATTTTTATTAGCGTAAATTTGTGAAACGAACTGGTAAAAGTACAAAAATTATGAAAATAAACCAAAAATCTGAAAATGAAATGTCCCCTCCCCCATTTTATATCCTTGCCATCAGGGGCATAGCCAGACCAGCGGGAGGGGTGTCCAGAGCCTGAGGTGAGGGGGCACATTCTAGCCCCCTTCCCGCTGCCACCAACCCTCCCCCACCACCGTCGCCGTCGGGTACCTTTGCTGGCGGGGTCCCCAACCCCCACCAGCCAAAGTCCTCTTTTCTGGTGTGTCCACATTGCTGATCTGAAAGGCTTCTGTTTCTGTGAGTCTGATGTCCTGGGGAGGGTTGGCGGCGGGAGGGGGTGTCAAAGGTGTTGGCAGCAGGGGGGGGGCAGGGCCAAATCTACGGGGACCCATGCCCCCGTGGCCCCACGTAGCTACGCCCTTGCTTGCCATCCAGTGAACGATTGCCTTGTTTTGTATTTCTTTCCTCCTAGTGAAGGAGTTCTCAACTCAGTCCTTAGGATACGCCTTAGCCAGTCAGATTTTTAGGATACACCTAGAACAACAAGAACTTTGGGTGTGGAACAATACATAAGCACATAAGCACCGCCACGCTGGGAAAAGACCCAAGGTCCATCAAGCCCAGCACTCCGACAGCGGCCAACCCAGGCCCCAAGAACCTGGCAAAACCCCAAAATTGAATAACGATCAATGGACTTTTCCTTCAGGAATCTGTCCAAAACCCCTTTGAACTCAGCAAGGCCAGCTGCCGTCACTACCTTCTCCGGCAATGAGTTCCAGAGTCTAACTACGCGCTGAGTAAAGAAAAACTTTCTCCAATTTGTTTTAAACCTACCATATTCTAATTTCATCTTGTGTCCCCTGGTTCTATTATTGTTCGAAAGTGTAAACAAACGCTTCACATCTGTCCGCTCTACCCCACTCATTATCTTGTAAACCTCTATCATATCACCCCTCAGCCGCCATTTGCTAGAATAAAACACTAGAACACCCACAACATGAAAATGCTACTTTTACCTAGTTGTTTACAAGAGGAAGGCAAAAAGCCTCAAAGAGCTCAAAATCTTATAGATTTAAAGAGCTAAATTAGATCAAACGATCTTCTCTTCATCATCGACAAAAGAACCTTCCCAGTTTATCTCTTTTTTTGCTCTTTTTAAATAACAATCGTGACATCAAAACAATCCGAAAGAAACTTTCTTATGTACTGTGCTTAGCTATTTCCAATTATCAGAGTCCATCCATTACTACTAATCAGGGCATTTTTAAGGGGGTGCTTGGGGGGGGGGGGGGGGTACTGAGTACCGTCACCTTTTCCATTATCTGCTGAAATTGACCCATGGTCCCCAAATTTTGATGAAAGAGCTCAGGCTCTACATAATAATTGTGACTTGTCATAGATTCTGTGACTGGTTGCAGGGGGCCTGGCTATTGTGGGGTGGGCCCCTCAGTGATCACCCCACCCCTATTAATAAAGAAGAAGAGCACTTAATTTGTAAGGCACTTAAGAAGTGTGGAATGAAACAATTAATTCTGTCCATGCCCCCAGGCCAACGGTGGCCAGTGTTTCGGTCAGCTGCTTCAGGGTCCCAGTTGGCGGGGAAAAGACAAAATTCACTACCACAATGAATACCACAATGAATATGCATGAGATAAACTTGCATACAATGGAGGTAGGGCATGCAAATTTCTCTCATGCATATTCATTATGAATATCCTGGAAACATGACTGGATTGGTGTGTCCTGAGGACTGGATTGAGATCCCCTGCCCTAATGCAATGAGTACTATTGAGATTGCTGCTGGCAAACCCCATCCTGGCCGTAGACATTTTCTCTGCTCCAGAATCATCACACAACAATTTCTTATGTGAGCTGAGAATTTTCCAGTGGAACTCTTACACATTCTGTCCAACTGAATAGAAGACTGTCGGTCATTCATAAATCTCCTTAGGACCGAATCCGTTCTCCCAGATAGGCATTACCAAGGGGTACTGCAGAAATGACTCACCTAAAGATTGGCGTTGAATTAATCCAATCTGCTGCAGATCTTTCAGATCAGTTGATGCTGTATCGCTGATTGCTAATTCAATCAATGCTATGGATGTCTTCCTTTAACCTTTCCTTTCCCAAGCTTCTTCTGCAATCACTAAGAGGTCCTTTTACTAGTTAAAAATGGTGTATGTCCTGCGATAATTTTTCCATGTCTGCGCGTTACCCAGACATTTAAAAAAAAAAATATATATATTTTTTTTATGTGCAAGGGGTGTGTCTGGGACAGAGAGTGAGAGTATTTATGAAAACTGGTTAGCGCATTGCCTCAAGCTAACTGATTAGCACAGGTTTACCGAGTGACTCCCTAATGCCTACAAAATGGGTGATCTTAGGGATTTACGTGCTAATGGCCAGGCGCTTATGGGGAAATTAGCACATGGTCATTAATAAAAAAAAATTCTGAAAATCAGCCATTTTACTTCTGCAGTAAAAATGGTCTTAACATGTGAGAAGACCTGGTTATGAAAGGCGGTGTTGATGCCCCTCTACAAGTTGTTGGTGAGGCCCCACTTGGAATATTGTGTTCAGTTTTGGAGGCCATATCTTGCTAAAGATGTAAAAAGACTGGAAACAGTGCAAAGAAAAGCTAGGAAAATGGTATGGGATTTGCGTTGCAAACCGTACGAGGAGAGACTTGCTGATCTGAACACGTAAACCTTGGAGGAAAGGAGAAACAGGGGTGACACGATACAGACGTTCAAATATTTGAAAGGTATTAATCCATTCCACAAATGAACCTTTTTCGGAGACAGGAAGGCGGTAGAAGGGGGGCAGCCTCAGGACTTTCTATAAACTTTAAACAAAATGGCAGCAGCTACTGAAAAACTCCTAGTCCGTGAACAGCTTTTACAGATCACCCTCACAGTTGAAGCATTCATAAGTGAACCCGGTCATGACTGTAATACGTACCCTCAGTGGCGTACCAAGGGGGGGGGGCGGTCCGCCCTGGGTGCACGCCACTGGGGGGGTGCCGCGCGCCTGTGGGCTCTTTGTTTTCATGCTCCCTCTGCCCTGGAACAGGTTACTTCCTGTTCCGGGGCAGAGGGAGCATGAAAACGAAGAGCCGGCAGGCGCACGGCACCCCCCCCCCTGTGTGGTGTGCACCCTGGGGGGGGGGGTTTGCCATTGGATCGTGGTTTTTTTTCCCGGGGGGGGCGTCGCGCTGTTCCGGGGGGGGGCACTGCACCCGGGGGGCGGGGGGCGGGGCGCATCGGCGATCCGCCCTGGGTGTCAGCCCCCATAGGAACACCACTGCGTACCCTTGAATATAGCAGCTCAGAATCTTGCTTAAGAAGAAAAAAAATGTTCCTCAATATACCATTATGACCCACCTCATTTCTTTATTGGTATAGCTCACGCTCCTTAAAGTGTGTGACAGACTATACCAGTGGCGTTCCGAGGGGCGCTGACACCCGGGGCGGATCGCCGATGCGCCCCACCCCCCCGGGTTCAGCACCCCTCACGTGCAGCGCGACCCCCCCCCCCGGTGAAGGGACACCCCCTCCACCTCGGCGAAAGAACCCCCCCGGGTGCACGCCGCTGGGGGGGGGGGGTGCCGCGCGCCGGTCAGCGTCGATCGTTTCCATGCTCCCTCTGCCCTGGAACAGGAAGCCTGTTCCGGGGCAGAGGGAGCATGGAAACGATCGACGCTGACCGGCGCGCGGCACCCCCCCAGCAGCGTGCACCCGGGGCGGACCGCCCCCCCCCCCTTGGTACGCCACTGGACTATACCAGTACCTCCAGAACAGGAACTACTTTAGTATTATTTGAGTGGTGCTATGGGCCTTACACTTCCTGCAACTGAAAATATTATTAGCTGGACAGCAGATTCAGGGTTAAGAAAGAGTACACCATTGCTAATTTTGAAACCTCAACAACTAAATGGATAAAGGATGCCTTTGAACAGTATGACCAAAACTAACCACAAGCTTTTAAAAATCCATTTCCAACTGCTGACACAGCACATTCAAACACATTTTTCTGCTAATTGGGAATGAACTGCCTGAGAAAGCTTTTAAGATACAGAAGTCATTACATCCTAAAATAGTCATAGAACCATACTGGGTTCGTTATGTCTTGTGAGGAAAAACAAAAAGCCAGAGAGATGTCTTCAAATTAAACCATAAAGTTTATATTATCTATTTAATCATTCAAGCAAAGTAACATCTACAATGGCAGTCTCAACATACAACAGTAACTTTGAACGATAGTCATTATCTGTGTTAAGTTTTGGCACATAGGAGAAAAGAAACAAACATTAAGCCATTAAACTATTCGCAAGAAATTGAACTATTGCCAATGGAAATAACTCCAAAATCTTTCAATGGCCTCTCAAGGATAATCTCAGTAAGCATTATAATAATTAAACAAGTTGAAAATTGAATCCCTGACACAGATGAATATCACTGAAATGCAACCTGCATCAGATGGAATATTTTTGATAGCATGCATCGAATGAAAGCCAGCACCACTGTTTGGAAGAGGAAGGGATTTGTTTAACTGTTTAATCAGTAGCATGAGATAGTTGGTAAGCTGGAGTGGAGTGGTCTAGTGGTTAGAGGGATGGTCTTGACGTCTAGAGATGGCCAGTTCAACTCCTGCTCCTTGTGATCTTGTGCAAGTCACCTAACCCTCCATTGCCTCAGGTACAAGCTTAGATTTTGAGCCCTCCTGGGACAGAGAAATATCCAGTGTACCTGAATGTAACTCACCTTGAGCTCCTACTGAAAAAGGTGTGATCAAAAACACACAAAAAAAATCCAAGCTGTTCATTTTTTGTAACTCTTTGAATGGGATCCTTTGACGATCTTGGCAAAAGAGGCCCTAAGTCGGCTAATTCTTGCTGAACACCACCTTGAGTGAATTCCTTCAAAAACAAAAGTAGTAAATAAATCAAGTCCACAGGCTCTTTTATAGCATAGAGTCCAGTGTTTCTCAAACCTGCTCCTGGAGGCACCCCCAGCCAATTGGATTTTCATAATAAGCCCTATCAGATCGACTCTACACTTGTCTTCTAGATTGTACACTCGTCTCTAGACTTACACCTGTCTTTTAGATTGTACACTTGTCTTTAGATTGTACACCTGTCTTTTAGATTGTAAGCTCCTTGAGCAGGGACTGTCCTTCCATGTTAAATTGTACAGCGCTGCGTAACCCTAGAAGCGCTTTAGAAATGTTAAGTAGTAGTAGTAGTATATCCACAATGATTGTTCATGAGAGAGAGACTTGCATGCTGTGGAGGCAGTGCATGCATATCTCTCTCATGAATATTCATTGTGGATATCCTGAAAACCTGACTGACCGGGAAGCCTCCAGGACCAGATCTGGAAACCACTGCCGTGAGTTATCAGCCTATATTTGGCTTGTTTATGTGACAGGAGTGTCTCTCTGAAAATCTGCTTAAAGATCCACGGGCACGAAGTACCCTTGGACTTCATTTCCCCAGCCTCTCTCCGAATTGCCCCATCGTGCAGGACCGAACTCCCTATGAATCTATTTGACGCTGACCTTTAAAGTGAGTGAAATGCAATGTCACCAGAGGCACGCTGTACTCTACTTGTCAATTGGAACAGAGTGTGGTGCTTGTTCCAGTAGGTAATAATAATGTTGCTATGGCAGCAGATTGTGCATTGTACTGCATTACCCAGAAAAAAAAAAACACACACCTGTGGGGAGTCACATAAACATGCCAAAAACCCGCCAGTCAGGAACGGCAGTGAATAAAGTGCTAACCATGAGAACATTTCAAGAGAATGTGCCTAAAAATACTTTCCAGTAGCATGGATCCCAGGAGCTCCTTTACAAAGCTGTGCTAACGATTCTGGCACGGCAAATGTGACGAAGCCCGTACAAATTGATTGGGCTTTGTCGTATTTGCCACGCAGGAATCGCTAGCGCAGCTTTTTAAAAGGAGCCCTAGGTATTTATCAACCATGTAGCCTCTTAGCACGGGTAGGAATGTTAAAAAAAAAAACCCACACAATTCAAGAGATTCACTTTTTGCATCTGGTGTTACATTAAGGCACTATTTGCCAGATGTTTTGCCATTATTCTATTATTCTGAAATCAGGGAGAGTTGGGGGGGGGGGCGGGGGCATACACAGGACCAGGGGGTGTGCACAGGCCAGGGGGCACACGCACCTAGGGGGGTGCCTGTGGGGCATGCTTGCCCTGGGCCTGGCTTTGTCTCTTAGTGGTCCTAGATTGCGGTCCTCAAGGACCAAGGTTGCTCACCCCTACTCTAGATCAGTGGTTCTCAAACTTGTCCTTGGGGACTACCAGATAGTCGGGTTTCCAGGATATCAGTAATGAATATACATGAGACAGATTTGCATGCCTGTCACATCCATTAAGGCAAAAATTCTATATATGGTGCTGAAAAATTGGCATGATAAAATTTCAAGCTAAGCGCTATTCTATAGATAGCACTCAGAGTTCAGCACCATTCATAGAACAGCATTTGGCGCCAGGATCCGTGCCTGATTTTAGGCACAAGGATTTACACCAAGTAAATCCTGGTGTGAATTCTCATGCCCTAATTATGCATGGACCTTCCTTATTCTATGAAACTGTTTGTACATTCCAGGAACACCCCTGATCCACCCATACCACTCCCATTGCCACACCTCTTTTTGGATCCTCATGTAACATTTATGTGCAAATCCCAGGGCCTAAACATGCGCATGATATTTGATTAATGCCATTTAGCACCGATAATTGCTTATTAGCACAATTATTGGCATTAATTGGCTTGTTATTCAATTAGCAGGCGACATCAACCTTCACCTTGAAGACACTAACTCAAGCAATGTACACGAATGCAAAGACTTCCTCCAACTATGGGAGCTCCACTGGCCAAACACACAACCCACCCATAACAATACCATGGTTTAACGAAGAACTGAAAGAACTAAAAACACAGGTCAGAAGACTAGAAAGAGCATGGAGCAAGAAAAAAGATGATAACACACTTAAACACTGGAAACAACTACAAAGAAAATACAAATACACTATCAGACAAACTAAAAGAACGTATTACAAAACCAAAATAGGACCAAACTACAAGGATACACACAAACTCTTCTCACTCGTAAACAATCTCCTAAATACTACTACGGTTACCTCCAACAACACAGATACCCCATCAGCAACCAATCTTGCAAATTACTTCAAAGAAGAAATCATAAAGCTCCGACTCATGATACCTACTAATATAATGGATTACACAAATATCCTTGACTGTCTAGACCCAAAACCTGGGGAAAGCCCAGCAGATCGATCATGGACCAACTTTGACACACTCTCATCAAATGAAATCTCACATTGGCTCGGAAAATACGCCAAATCACAATGCAAATTAGACATTTGCCCTAATAGTCTAATAAGATCCGCACCCAAACATTTCAAAACAGATCTTACGAACCACGTAAATCACAAGCTTCAAAATGGGCTCTTTCCCACGGATAAAGGAAACATCCTACTTACTCCGCTACCAAAAGATGCTAAGAAAAGCACAATGGACCTAACCAACTATTGCCCAGTAGCATCTATTCCACTTATAACCAAACTCATGGAAGGCATAGTGAAGAAACAACTTACTGAATACCTAAATAAACACTCAATTCTGCATGAGTCTCAAACAGGATTTCGGTCAAATCACAGCACCGAAACTGTTCTAGTGTCCGCAATGAACTCATTTAAACAAGCAATTGCAACTGGTAGCAACATACTCCTCCTACAATTCGACATGTCCAGTGCCTTTGACATGGCTAATCATGAAATACTACAACATATACTAGAATACTTCGGAGTAGGAGGCACAGTTCTCAAATGGTTCAAAGGATTCCTGACCACAAGATCATACCAAGTAACAACGAACATGGACAGATCACCCCCATGGGTACCTGAATGTGGAGTCCCCCAAGGATTCCCCCTCTCACCAACCTTATTCAACCTAATGATGATACCTTTAGCCAAACTGCTAGCCAATCAAAACCTCAACCCCTACAAATACGCAGATGATGTCACAATTTACATCCCGTTCAAACATGATCTAAATGAAATCACCAACGAGATCAACCAAAGCCTCCAAATAATGCACACCTGGGCAGATGCATTTCAACTAAAACTTAACGCAGAAAAAACACAATGTCTTGTACTCACCTCACAACATAACACAAAAAACTTCACCATAATCACACCATACTCTTCTCTTCCTGTCTCACAAAACTTGAAAATTCTTGGAGTCACCATTGATCGAAACCTCACTCTTGATGCCCACATGAAAAACACGATGAAAAAGATGTTCTACTCCATGTGGAAACTTAAAAGAGTAAAACCTTTCTTCCCGAGATACATCTTCCGTACCCTGGTACAGTCAATGGTAATAAGTCATCTGGACTACTGCAACGCACTATACGCGGGCTGCAAAGAACAGACTATCAAAAAACTCCAAACTGCCCAGAATACTGCCTCCAGACTCATATTTGGAAAAACTAAATATGAAAGTGCAAAACCCTTAAGAGAGAAACTCCACTGGCTACCACTTAAGGAACGCATTGCGTTCAAGATCTGCACGATTGTACACAAAATCATTCACGCAGACGCCCCAATCTACATGGTAAACCTTGTGGACCTACCTCCAAGAAACGCCACAAGATCATCCCACAAATTTCTCAACCTAGACTTCCCCAGCTGTAAAGGACTAAAATACAAGCTGATGCATGCCACTACCTTCTCTTACATAAGCACGCAATTATGGAATGCATTACCAACAGACCTGAAAACAATCGACGAAACAACTATCTTTCGCAAATCTCTGAAGACATATCTCTTCAACAAGGCCTACAATGAGAACCTATAGCCACACTAATCCACCTCACCAACCCACTCAGTTAAGAAAGCCTACCTTCTATAATTACCCTAATCACTCCCTTCCTTCTTCTTTCTTCCCTTACTTAATCTCTGCACAATACTAAATGTACCTGCTATCCTGTAATGACAATGTTAACAAAACTATGTAAGTCACATTGAGCCTGCAAATAGGTGGGAAATGTGGGATACAAATGCAATAAATAAATAAATAATACATAAATTATGCATGGAAATTGGGCACACCTCCAAATTTCCACATGTAATCTTGAGTATCATATATAGAATTAGGCCATAAATGCATGTTTCTCATGCATATTTATTAGAGATATCCTGAAATCTCAACTGGACGGTGGTCCTCCAGGAGAGGTTTGAGAATCGCTACTCTAGGTAAGTCAACAGCTGGTGAAAGAAACTCGATCTTCATATAGTACCCATGGGAATGTACATGTTGATGAAATTCTACATCATTGCATACAGATCAGATGTGGAGGTGAAGCATTTGGCCAGGTACCGCAGATAAGGTATTTAGCAACTCTGCTTGCAAGGTCAGGCTGATCAAGATGGCCACCCCATTGGCTTGGCACATGGTCTGATTTAGGAATACCTCACCTTTCTATTGCAGATATAAATGGGCTTTAGTATCCAGGCGTGCACGTCTTCAAATAAAGACACAGAGTACACACTATCTTTAGGCACAAGAACACTCAATGCCTACAGAGTCCCTATAGAGATCCTGCAGGGTTGAAGAGGTACTGAATATAGGTGAAAGATTTAAATGCCGTTGCTGGAATTTTAAGAAAAAAGCTGACTTCTATATTCAGTGCTGGCGCAAGGGTGTCTTACACCCTAGGCATCCTTTAACCATGAGCCGTCTCCCTCACCTCAAGACCTAATCCACCATCGTCCATCATTTTTCCTTCCCTTCCCTAATCCACCCATAACCCAGCATTCCACCTTCCCCTTTCTACTTTCAATCCCAGTTGGCCAGCATCCTCCTTCCCCTCCCCCTCAAGGTGGCCAGCATACCTTTCCTCTCTCTTACTCCCATGGTGGCCAAAATACCCTCCTCTCCAGGTGGCCAGCATACCCATTTCTACTCGCTACTTACCATGCAACATAACATAACATTTCTTCTCCTCTCCTCTCCTCTCCTCTCCTCTTCCCTGGCTGCTACCATTCTATCTCACCTGGACCCAGACTGAAATCTCAAGCAAACTCTCCATTTTTAAGCATGTCCATGTCCCACACCCTCCAACACAGGAGTTTTGGTAGAGGGAGAGTGGGACAAGTTAGCACTCGAGCACCGGTCTTTGTTTATTTTTTTATTTATTTGTTTGTTTTTCAAATGTATATCACACTTTAAAACCAAATCGGGATACAATAAAAACATACATAAAATCATGATAGATATACCATCATAATATAGTACATTTTAACAAAACTCCTACAATATAATACAATCTCTAAAAAGAACCGCTTATTACAAACTCTAGATCAACTCTAGATGTTATGGTTTTGGATGGGTTAAGCACAAATTTACAGCCAGCTAGCCAGTCTGCTAGCGCATCCAGACAAGCTTGTGAAGAAGTAAGATTTGAAGAGATATGAGAGGTAGGGAAATTAGTAGAATTCCATCTGCACAGAAGAAAAACTTGATATTATGAGCCTGAATAAGAGTGGCTAATGGGCTGAGATATTTAAAAGGAGGCAGTATAGAACCCTGAGGAAAGGGGGAGGGAAGGATGGGATTTGATATACAGCCTTTCTGAGGTTTTTGCAACTATATTCAAAGTGGTTTACATATATTCAGGTACTTATTTTGTACCAGGGGCAATGGAGGGTTAAGTGACTTGCACAGAGTCACAAGGAGCTGCAGTGGGAATTGAACTCAGTTCCCCAAGATCAAAGTCCACTGCAGTAACCACTAGGCTACTGCTCCATTAGCAGCATTCCATGTAGAAGCCTGCCCTTGCAGATCAGCAGTGTGGCCACGCAGGCTTCTGTTTCTGTGAGTCTGACGTCCTGCACATATGCAGGACGTCAGACTCACAGAAACAGAAGCCTGCGTGGCCGCGTTGCTGATCTGCAAGGGCAGGCTTCTACATGGAATGTTGCTAGTGGAATAGCAACGTTCCATGTAGAACATCAAATAGTAGCAACATTCCATGTAGAATCTCAAATAGTAGCAACATTCCATGTAGAATCTCAAATAGGGAAAGGGAAATGGGACTTGATATACCGCCTTTCTGATGTTTTTGCAACTACATTCAAAGCGGTTTACATATATTCAGGTACTTATTTTGTACCGGGGGCAAGGGAGGGTTAAGTGACTTGCGCAGAGTCACAAGGAGCTGCAGTGGGAATCAAACTCAGTTCTCCAGGATCAAAGTCACACCACACGCCAATGAATGCTGAGGGGAAGAAGAAGCAGAAATACGCACACTGAAAGAACGAGTGGTGAGATAGGACGTAATCCAGTCTAGCAGTACCTGAGAGACCAATTTCACGGAGAAGAGAGAGCAAAATGGATTGACAAATATGCACATGTACATGTACACGTTTGTGCAGCACTATCTTGTTAGGGCCTAGGTATTCTTGGGTCGGAGCAGAGGTGGGGCCAGGCGTTATCTGGGGACAACTCATATTCAGTGCTGATGCACTGACAACTGTACAGGCAAGTAGAACCACATGTATAGCAGTCCTAACTAACTCTATAGCTATCTGGTTACTGGCATTGAATATCAGTGGTGCTGGATAACTTCCTGGAGTCACCAAAGACCTGGATATTTAATATGTGGGGCAGTGGCCTGGTAGTTATTTCAGTGGGCTTTGATCCTGGCATCCTGTGTTTGATCCTGGCAATTCCCACTGCAACTCCTTGTGACCTTGGGCAAGTCACTTAATCCTTCATTGCCACATGAATTAAAACTTAGGGACCCTTTTACAAAGCGGCGGTAAGCCCAATGTGGGCTTACCGCTCGCTCTTTTGGGACTGCCGCCGGCCCAACACGGCCACCGGCGATAGTCTCACCCCAAGCATGCTCCATTTCCGGGGGAAACGAAAACCTCCGGAAATGACTTGCATGGAGGTAACCCAGTGGTAATCAGGTATCGCCATGCAATGTCTGGTTACCGTCGGGTTAGCGAAGGAGCCCTTATCACCGCCTCAATGGGTGGCGGTAAGTGCTCCCCGTTACATGGCAATGCAGTAAGGTTCTCTTACCACATGGCCCTGTGTTCTGGGGGCTTTTTTACCCGCTGTGGTAAAAAGGGCTTGGCGCACAGGAAAAATGGCCCCCACCTCCAGCACAGGGCTCTTTTTCCCGCAGCTTGGTACAAGGGCCCCTTAGATTGTGAGCCCTCTAGGGATAGAGAAAGTACCTGTATATAATGTGTACAGTGCTATGTATGTCTAGTAGCCCTACAGAAATTATTATTATTATTAGTAGTATCTATGCATTGAATATCCAGGTCTAATTCAGCCCAAAAAAGCCAACATTGTAATAAAATATTGACCATCATCTGCTAAATATTGACCCCTTAGTATTTAGACCAGTCCTATTTTAAAGAACGTGCATAGAGTTGGGAGAGCAATTTTCAAAAGTACTCATATTCCCCTGTCAGTCAACATTTTCAAAGGGAAACTCTGCAAGAAATGGCCTTGTAGGCTTATGGCTTCAAAGCACCCACAGGCCTACAGACTTCCGGTTCGTTTTGAAAATTATTATCTGTGTTTTCTGTACCACTCATTCTATAAACATTTGTTCTCGAACCATAAAAAGAACATAAAAAGATCATCACGCACATTCTTGAACCTCCATTACCCCAGTTGCAAAGGACTGCATCTAGCTTCTCCTACATCTGCACGCAACTGTGGAATGCACTGCCAAATGCCATAAAAACAATGCACGATTTAACAGCCTTCCGGAAGTTATTAAAGACTAACCTGTTCAAAAAGACTTATGAAAAGGATCCTTCATAAATGACCTGACACCAAAACTTTATCAGAACAAGTTAACCTTCCTTTTACTTGTTTTTATTTTTATTTGTTTATTTCAATCACATTGTTACTATTGAACGTTATATATCACTCCTTGATTTCTACTGCCTGAAATGAATTGTATATTTATTTACTGCTAATTTATTTCATATTTTCTGTACTTTAAATGCAATAATACTCTGTAGTTCTCATTCCGGAAATGGCGATTGCCATTACAGCACAATGTTATTTATTGCATTTGCATTTGTATTTATTGCATTTGTATCCCACATTCCCCCACCTATTTGCAGGCTCAATGTAAGCCACATTGAGCCTGCAAAGAGGTGGGAAAATGTGGGATACAAATGCAGCAAATAAATAAATAAAACACAAAATGTAAAGTATCAAGTAACACCATTATATAATTCACCACCATGTTACACAAACCTTCTGTAAACCTAATGTATATGCACTCTTATTTCCAGTACCCATGATGTATTGTAAGCCACATTGAGCCTGCAAAGAGGTGGGATAATGTGGGATACAAATGCAATAAACAAATTGATAGCTGCTACTACTACTAATCATTTCTATGTGCTACTAGATGTATGCAGTGCTGTACACATTATATGTAGGTACTTTCTCTGTCACTAGAGGGCTCACAATCTAAATTTTTGCACCTAGGGCAGTGGAAGGTTAGGTGACTTGCCTAGGGTCACAAGGAGCTGTGGTGGGAGTTGAACCCACGTTGTCAGGATCAAAGCCCACTACACTAGCCATTAGGCCACTCCTCCCTCCTGCCAGTGACTCAAAGTCAACTCCAACATCCTGTCTTTTACTTGTGTGCGGACATAGGCGCCCAGTATAAGAGGCTTGGAGAGGCTAAGCCTCCCCCCTGCTGCAGCAGGATGGATCAGCTGTGAAGTCCAGCTGCTCTGAGGGGTTTAAATTGTTGATTTACCTCCATCCTCACAGCAGGAGCTGCAGTGAAAGTCCTCTAGCCTTGTGTAACCAGTTGTAGAAATTGGTTTATGGTTTGTTTACCTTACTGCTGGAAGAGCAGGGGGGGTTGGCTGGAGGTGTCCTGGGTTGCCTGGGAGATATTTAAGGAGGATGACTTCCTGACCTGCACTGAGGACAGATAGCAGCAGAATCGGATACTGGGCCAGGCATGATCAGAGAAAGTCACCAGACAACAAAGGTAGAAAAGATCATTTCATTTTCATTATAGTGTTTGGAATATGTCCACTTTGAGAATCAGGTGCTCAACATTAAAAGTTTATATTTATTTACTTATTTATGGCATTTTATCCCACATTAAACATGAATTAGGGTGTTTTGTGGCTCTACATGAGAATTGTGATATTATGATCCTTTGTTTCATATTGTTGACGGTCTGCATTTTCCGTATGGGTGGTATATTGGTTTATTAGGTTCTGCCCAGTGTAATATTTATGGTACAGTAAGGTTCTGAGTGTGTTTTTGCACAAAGTTGTGCTTACTGTTTTGCAGTTGAGCGATTGTGGTTAGAATATGCTTTGAGCAACCACTTTATTCTTTGATACATGATACATATCTAATATCTAAATTTAATAAAAGGTATTAATTGTGACTTTTATTTTTATTTATTTATTTTTTTCTGCGTGTTATCAGACAATTATGGATTTAAGCCCCACCCCTGGCCCCACCCCTAACCCCGCCCCCTTTAGCCTCCCCAAACAGTTGGGCCACCGACCGCCTATGTGTGTGGAGGCTTTTTAATGGAGCATTCATTGTTGTTGTGATTATGGCAAGTCATCTTATTGCTGGTCTTCCACACTCTCTTTTTCCTTTTCTTTCTTAGCTTGCTTGCCTTTTCAAGGTCTCTGGACATCACATAATATGGCCAAAATGCGATAGTTTCAGTCAAGTTTATTTTGGTTTATTAAAAATGTATATACTTTCCTTCAGTCAAATAAAGAAGCAAAAACATAGAAGCATTATAAAGACAAGAAATCTATATAACGTGTCCTCTTGGCACATTGAACTGTATCTATTTTCAGATTCGGAATGGTAAATTTCTGTTAAACTCCAGCCCTCTTTCATGCGTTGGAAGCCTGTTTATTTTAGATCACTGGTTGAACAGTATTTTAAGAGTTGCGATGTACTTGTTGTGTTAAAGCACTTTAATACATTTTAATGCCCCGAGTTTGGATCCCTGATCATGCAATGGTGGTTAGTGTAATGCATACCTCTCACCTCAGGGTTACTAATGAGGTCAGAAAGTGCAGTCTCCAAACTGAATAATTCAGTGATCAGATGCTGCAGACTCCAGCTACAGAATTTATATCTGACACCGAAACAGAAAATGGGCTCCTGACGTGCTCGCTCTCACTTTCTCAGTTTGAGCAATTAACTGTAGTGTGGCATTGATGGTAATACTATTTTACCTAAATAATTGTCTCCTTTCAAACATGATGTAATAATTGACACTTAAATGATACTCTGAAAGATATGAGCCCTGTCTGCCTGGGATCTTATGGAGGCTATTCACTTTTGAAACAGACACGTTTTACATCTGAAAACTCTTAGCCCTTTATTGTCACACAAAATAGCCAAAGGAAGCCTCTAAACGAATACAGCAGTATCCTGGAAACAGTGGGACCGGGCAGAATTGTAGCTGCCTAATGAACCCATTCTGACACTGACCAATAAATTGAGACTTCAGATATCAAAACGCTTTGAAATAAGACTTTTAAAATACCAGCTTACTGTAGCCAGCGAGATACAGCAGAAATTATTCCCTTAAACTCAGCTTTGGAAACCAACCGCACCATACCGAGAATCCTTTAAGGGGTTTATGCACAGAAATAACTTTAAAAAAATTATCTAGACTATGTATAGGTAAAGATTTGTGCGTATCAAGTTGATATTCAAAGTGATTTCACCTTCAGAAGAGGCTTTTCATGCTGACCAGCACCTATACAGACTGCTCCCCCCGTCCAGAAACGGCTCCTGGACGATTAAATAACACTTAATTGGGTAAGTGCTAATATTCAGTATGAGATAGTTATCTCTGCTGAATATTAGATCTTAATGTATACCTGCAGATTCTATATAAGGGAATAGGACTTGATATACTGCCTTTCTGTGGTTTTATGCAACTACATTCCTGTTTGTCTGTCTGTCCTAATTAGATTGTAAGCTCTGTCAAGCAGGGACTGCCTCTTTTGTCCAGTGTATAGTGCTGCATATGTCTTATGGCACTATAGAAATGATAAGTAGCAGAACATTCAAAGTGGATTGCATGGTATATACAGGTACATAGTAACATAGTAACATAGTAGATGACGGCAGAAAAAGACCTGCACGGTCCATCCAGTCTGCCCAACAAGATAACTCATATTTGCTGCTTTTTGTGTATACCCTACTTTGATTTGTACCTGTGCTCTTCAGGGCACAGACCGCACAAGTCTGCCCAGTACCATCATCACCTCCCAACCACCAGCCCCGCCTCCCAACCCCAGCTCCGGCACAGACCGTACAAGTCTGTCCAGCACTATCCCCGCCTCCCAACCACCAGTCCCGCTGCCCACCACCGGCCCTGGCACAGACCGTACAAGTCTGTCCAGCACTATCCCCGCCTCCCAACCACCAGCCCCGCCTCCCGATCCTGACTAAGCTCCTGAGGATCCATTCCTTCGGCACAGGATTCCTTTATGCTTATCCCACGCATGTTTGAATTCCGTTACCGTTTTCATTTCCACCACCTCCCGCGGGAGGGCATTCCAAGCATCCACTACTCTCTCTTATTTGTACCTGGGGCAATGGAGGATTAAGTGACTTGCCCAGAATCACAAGGGGCTGTAGTGAGAATTGAATCCAGTTCCTGAGGATCAAAGTCTGCTGCACTAACCACTAGGCTACTCCTCCACTAGCAGCATTCCATGTAGAATCTCAATGTTAAGCCCTTAAGGAGACTTTTGGCCCAAATCTTTTCATGTACAGCCTCATTTTAGATAGAATGTAGAGATCGCAATCAAGATGTGCAGATCAGGACTTCAAATTCCAATAGTATTTTAGAAAGGATCTGCTATCTTAGAGCCTTTTCTACAATGCATGCAGAAGTGTATATGTATGCCTGGATGGAGGTTCCTGGATACAATCCTATGTCAGTCTTATACTATCTGGGACCCTGTCCCAGATGGCGAATGCCTCTTTGCCCCTTTATTCTTTTGTAGGGCTCTCTGTTGGTTCCTTTTATCTTTGTAGATGTTTCTGGGACCCTACTCTGTTCCCCTATAACATTTCTGGGAATGCCTCTGACCCACTCGTGATCCTTCCATGACCACGCCTCCCCCCCCTTGGAGTTGTATGCTGTGAAATTTAAATGTGCATGTTACAAAATAGGGCATAGGACAAATCCGCATGTAACTCCTAGTTAATGCCAACTAACACCCAAATGATCCCCCAAACCCCATTCACACCCCCAAAAAAATTCCCCCCCAACCTGGTGGTCTAGTGGCCTCTTCCTCCTTTTGTACCTCACTGATAGAGGATTGTTATTGCTTGATTAGCTAAATGGTTTGCATGTAGTTCTGTGATTTATGTCCAAAGTTGTGCACCCAAATGTGAGCAACCTATTTGGAATCCTGGAGATATTGCAAGTTTGCATTGGCTTTTGAAAGTTTATTCAATAATCGTGCAAATACTGGATTTTACTCATATAGGTTACGGATGGGGCTTCTAACTTAAGGGCTATATCCTTTAAAAATGTGCAAACATCAGATTTATATGTTCATTGGCTGCTGGTGAATGTACAGTGTGTCCTTTTGAAAATTGATCCCTCGGTTTTTACCTTAGCTATGTTCAATATTAAGAGACATAATGGTTCCCTGATATTACCTTCATTTTGTGCTGATATTGGCTCAGACATTTTAAATGTAATACAGAATAATCAGTAAACTGGTTGCACTGCAGTTTCAAATTAGTTTCAATAAATGAATTTACTAGGCATTGCATGAAAAAGTACATAAATTATTGATCTTTATACTCCCTATTTAACATCCTGCCAGGTCCAAAAAAATATACCCTGCTGCATTGAAGTATTCTGAGCTTATACTTTGAATTTCCAGTGCAGTATTCATTTCATCGTTTAACTGGAGACATGAAAGACTGAAATGTCAAAGAAAATTCACTAAACTGTATTTGAACCATAAAGGAAATATCTGTACAAATTATCAGAACTTAAGATCTGGCTAGGAGGTATTTATTCTTCTACAGAACAGTTGCTGAACATGTACAACATGCGTGTTTTATGAGACGTGCACAGTAGATACCTGGTATAAATACGTGACAAAGTCCATTTTGCTTTAATATCTGGAGAGCAAATAGCAAAACGTATTTTTGTTCTGCCAAATAGCAACTGCAGTATTAAGAAAAAAGGATGAGCAGCCTCCTGGGATTTGGGAGAGACCCCCCTCGGAAAGCCCGCTTATTCACGGGAGCTGAGACCAGCGGCAGCACCTGGTCCGAGCCTCCAGGAAGCGGGAGAGAATTCCTCGGGGGGGAACGTGCCCAGTGGTGTGCTGGAGCAGGCTCTCACAGGCTCGCAAGAGCCGGTTGTTAAGTTTTTAAGAATTTTGGGAGCCGGTTGTTAAAGTAGAGCCCTCCATGGCTACTTTAACAACTGGCTCCCAAAATGTGGGCTTGGGCCCCCTGCTGAATTCTCTTTTACTTTGCTGGTGGGGATGCTGAGCCCTGCCAGCCAAGTAAATAGACTACTGCTGCTCCCCGCTCCTTGTTTCCAGCTCTGGGCAGCAGGCTGGGACTTCTCCAGCATGTGAGAGAAGTTCTGAAAAGCTGCTCAGAGCAAGAAATTGGGAGTGGTGGCAGTCCATTTATTGGCTGCCAGCAAAGGTATGCCTAGCGTGCCCGCATGAAGGGAGGGAGGAGAGAGAGGCAAGTGTTGCTCCCCCCCCCCCCCCCCGGCCACCCCTGGCCCTTCCAACTGCAGAGCTGGCTATGTCCGGAGAAAGAGCCTGTTCTTAAAAATTTACCAGCACACCCCTGAACGTGCCCCTCAAACAACCAGATTAAGACAAGCTAAGAGGACCATGCAAGTCAAGAGCTTACACCTCTACTAAAGCCTAAATCAGGAAGGAAAGGAGCTGCCCAAACCACACACACACAAAAAAAAACAATTTAACTTTGCTGTTTCCTTTCTTATTTCTGGAAACATTTTAATTGTCTATTGTCTATAAAATAATGAGTGGAGTTGAAAGGATAGATGTGAAGCGTCTAGGGGGCATGCGATGAAGCTACAATGTAGTAAATTTAAAACGAATCAGAGAAACATTTTCTTCACGCAACGTGTAATTAAACTCTGGAATTCGTTGCCAGAGAATGTGGTAAAGGCGGTTAGCTTAGCGGAGTTTTAAAAAGGTTTGGACGACTTCCTAAAGGAAAAGTCCATAGACCGTTATTAAATAGACTTGGGGAAAATCCTCTATTTCTGGGATAAGCAGTATAAAATGTTTTGTACATTTTTGGGATCTTGCCGGGTATTTGTGATCTGGATTGGCCACTGTTGGAAACAGGATGCTGGGCTTGATGGACCTTTGGTCTTTCCCAGTATAGCAATCCTTATGTACTTATATTTTCCTTTGGCCATTTTTGTTGCACAGAACAATTCAATCAATAGTGCCAGAAATTCAGCGCCAAAAAAACCTGAGTGCTAAATAGAATTCGGCACAGATCCTGCACCTAACTTTTGGGTGCCATACTTATACCTGTTAAAAGCAGGTGTCAATGCCAGTCCCCAACTTAGAGGTGCGCAACTTTTTGGAATGCCCCAACAAGGCCCTGGCTAAGCCCCCTTTTCAGATATGTACGATTGAAGTTAGGTGCCATGCTTTATAGAATAGCATGCAGCAAGATGTGAGTGCAAATTTTTAAGACTGCCAATGAACATCAGTGATTGTTTGGGTGCAGTAATTTGGACACAATATTTATTTATTTGTTGCATTTGTACCCCACATTTCCCCACCTATTTGCAGGCTCAATGTGGCTTACATAGTACCGTCAAAGGCGTTTGCCCAGTCGGTTGATAACAAGTACATAAGTACATAAGTAGTGCCATACTGGGAAAGACCAAAGGTCCATCTAGCCCAGCATCCTGTCACCGACAGTGGCCAATCCAGGTCAAGGGCACCTGGCACGCTCCCCAAACGTAAAAACATTCCAGACAAGTTATACCTAAAAATGCGGAATTTTTCCAAGTCCATTTAATAGCGGTCTATGGACTTGTCCTTTAGGAATCTATCTAACCCCTTTTTAAACTCCGTCAAGCTAACCGCCCGTACCACGTTCTCCGGCAACGAATTCCAGAGTCTAATTACACGTTGGGTGAAGAAAAATTTTCTCCGATTCGTTTTAAATTTACCACACTGTAGCTTCAACTCATGCCCTCTAGTCCTAGTATTTTTGGATAGCGTGAACAGTCGCTTCACATCCACCCGATCCATTCCACTCATTATTTTATACACTTCTATCATATCTCCCCTCAGCCGTCTCTTCTCCAAGCTGAAAAGCCCTAGCCTTCTCAGCCTCTCTTCGTAGGAAAGTCGTCCCATCCCCACTATCATTTTCGTCGCCCTTCGCTGTACCTTTTCCAATTCTACTATATCTTTTTTGAGATACGGAGACCAGTACTGAACACAATACTCCAGGTGCGGTCGCACCATGGAGCGATACAACGGCATTATAACATCCGCACACCTGGACTCCATACCCTTCCTAATAACACCCAACATTCTATTCGCTTTCCTAGCCGCAGCAGCACACTGAGCAGAAGGTTTCAGCGTCTCATCGACGACGACACCCAGATCCCTTTCTTGATCCGTAACTCCTAACGCGGAACCTTGCAAGACGTAGCTATAATTCGGGTTCCTCTTACAAGGATGAAAAGTGATCGTATGAGGTATATGTGGAGGGTCGGGAGGGATGAAGATTGCGTGTTGTCCAGTACGGTCAAAGTCATTCTGTGTTGCTGGGTGAAGTAGAAATTCCTCTCGTCTGTATCTGGTCATTGCAGGATAAGCTCTTTTGACAAAGACCTTAGCTTCAGCTCTTAACAGCAGAGACCTGTATTCCCACTTCCCACAAAGTTTCAACTGGAGACTGTATCTACATAAAAAGTTGGTGGATATTTTCTCTTTGAAAATTGGTTTAAATTCTACAGGTAAAAGCTACCCGAAGATTTTATACTTACAGCCAATCTGAAAATTGTCCCCCTTCTCATTCCAAAGGCTTTGGGCTTAGTTAATATTTATTTTATTTATTTATTATGTTATTTATTGGGATTTATTTACTGCCTTTTTGAAGGAATTTACTCAAGGCAGTGTACAGCAAGAATAAATCAAACAAACATAAATAATAGATAATTACATCAGTAAAAATATTCAAACAACAATACAAAGTATGGCATGGAGGGTCATAATCGAACGTCGCCGGCCAAATAGATTGCCGGCGATCTATGTTGGCGGCGGTGCTACAGCTGACTGGAACCGTATTATTGAAAACTAGTAAAAAAGGCCCGTTTCCGAAACCAATGAAACGGGCGCTAGCATGTGGTTTTTTGTGTTTGTGTATGTGTCACAGAGTTATTTTGTGTGTGAGTGTGTGAGGGTGCGGTGTGTGTGCAGGTTGTTGATATGTGTCTTTTTTTGTTTTGTTTTGTTTTTTGCTTGGGGGTTGGGGGATGTGCTGTGCTGTGCTGGCAAAGTGGGTTGGATTGGTGTGTGGCTTTGAGGGTGTGTTTCTGTTGTATTGTGTGTGTGTGGTTTTGACTGTCAAGGAGGTTTGTGGAGGGGGGTATTTCTGTTGGTGAAATGTAAATGTGGTTGTAGGGGGTGTCAGCCTTTGTTGAGTGTTGTTTTTTTTTCCATGTTTTTTTTTTGTGTTGTGCTGAGGCAGCAGTGTTGTTTTAGATGGGCGGAAGGTTGAGGTGCACGTTCTTTGTCTGTCGGTATTTTTTGCCCGTTTCAGGGCTGCTGTAGGGGAATGCTGGAAGAGAAATGTGCTGTTGGAAGCAGCGCCATCTTTTTCTATTGGGCTGGGGTTCTGGGCATCCTGGAGGTGGGTGACGGCTTGCCTGAGGACGGGGATGGTTGGTTTAAGTTGGCGGAAGGGAGAAGAGCACGGTCTCGGGCCGTCGGGGGGTGATCCGGTATGTTTGGTCCATTTCAGGCCGGCTGCAGGGGAATACTGGAACATTTATGCACTGCAGGAATCAGCGCCGTCTTTTTCCAGGTGCTCAGGGAATCCCCGAGGTGGGAGACAGCTTGCCTGAGGCTGGGGATGATTGGGCACGTCCTTGGCCGCTTCGGCAAAAGGGGAAGAGGAAGGGGGTGGGGAGTTACCTGCAGCCGCCTGAGAAACCATGTATTCTTTGTTTGTTTTGTATTATTAGTTTGCATTTCTGTTGAAGAAAGAGTGGATGCCTTTCGAATGATGGAGGTGGTGCGTCGGTGTGCGGTTGTTTCGTTAGTTTGGCAGCCAGTCTCCAGCGATTCCTAGGCAGGGAAGGAGTACTCCTCCCCCTTCCTTGGTCGCTGTTTGCTGCTGGCTGGGTCGCGGGTAATCCTTCCAGCTGGGCCACAGCTTGTCCTGTTCGCCCACGTCCCAGATGGTGACGGGCACATTGTTTTCCGGCTCCTCTGACTCCATGTCAAGCGATCCCAAATATAGTCTGTGCTATAGGCCCTCTGGCACTCTTCAGTACTGGCATTAGGTATTTAAAAATCCCCCCCCCCCTCTCCCCTGGTCTATTTTTGCACATACCCACAGCAGGAATATTCTTCTCTCGTTCCAGCGGTGGTTCTGTGCTCTCCATGCTGCACAGATAATGAGCCATTCTGCTGGGGAATGCTCCTCCCTTATTGTCACGTAGTTTCCTCTGATTGGTCCGTCTTACGTTGCCTAGTGTTGCCTGGGAACGGTGTTGTGATGGTCCTTTGTGTTTCAGAATGTTGAGGGTGTTTTTTCTGATTGGTCCATCATGCGAGGGCGGGGCAGAGAGACATGGTCAGTGTTCTGGCTTCACCACCATGAATCCACGAACCCTTCAGTGAGTGACTGAGTGACTTCAGAACGTTGTCTTCAGAATGTTGAGGGTGAGTTTTATTATAGTAGATGATGGCCGGCCATCTTTTTCGTCGATAATATGGTTTAGCCCGGCCAAATGTTGTGGAGTTCGCCGGGTTTGAGATGGCCGGGTTTGTTTTTCAGCGATAATGGAAAGTTATGTCGGCCATCTCAAACCCCGGCCAAATTCAAGGCATTTGGCCGTGGGAGGAGCCAGCATTTTTAGTGCACTGGCCCCCCTGACATGCCAGGACACCAACCAGCCACCCTAGGGGTCACTGCGGTGGACTTCAGAAAAGCTCCCACCACGTGCATAGCTCCCTTACTTTGGGAGCTAAGCCCCCCAAACCCACTACCCACAAATGTACTGCACCCACTAAAATTGCTCCAGGGACCTGCATACAGCCTCTAGGACTTATTGCTGCTGTATAACTTTGGCACACCAGTTCACACCTGAAGACTAATCTCTCTGAAAAAGTCCTTTCTTGAAATAACCACGTTTACTCACAGTTAACTGCAGATCAGAGGTTGTGCCCCACTGGCAGAGTTCCCTGGTACTAAGATTAGCAGTAGGTCAGAGCTGGCACAATGGTGTACAATGCCCTCTTTCAGCACCATTCAAGGTAAGAACTATGTTCTCTAACGTGGGTAACACCGGAAAGGGAACTAAAACTGGCTTACAAAAATGGCTACTACCGAATGGACTACAACAGGAAACAAAACAGGGCACACTCTGACCCAGTTAGCAGGGGGGAAAAGCACCATGGGAATGGAGCCCAGTACTCTACACTGACCACAATGCATTGCTAATGTGACTCTGCAGGGCACCTAACAGAAAAGGTGTCACACTCACCCGAGAGCCACATCGCAACCAGGGAAAGGCTGTCGGAGGACACAACACATTCTGCTGTCATGGAGGTGGGTATGGCATTTGAGGCTGGCATACAGGCTGGCAAAAAAGGTTTTTAGTTTTATTTTTTTAGTATGGAAGGGGGTTGGTGACCACTGGGGGTCATCTGGTCAGTTGGGGCACCTTTTTGAGGCTTGATCGTGAAAATAAAAGGACCAAGTAAACCCGGCGAAATACTGCTTAGCGCCTCTTTTTTTTTCCATTATCGGCGAAAGCCGGCCATCTGGTAGCCACGCCCATGCCCGCCCATGTCTCGCCTTAGCTAATCTACCGACACGCCCCCTTGAACTTTCGCTGGCGAAGCGACGGGAAAGCGGCAATGCTGTCAAAAATGCCGCTTTCGATTATACCGATTTTGGCGCTTTTAAGAAATCGCCGGCCATCTCCCGTCTTGTGTCGGAAGATGGCCGGCGATCACTTTCGATTATAAGCTGGATAGTATACTACTTTTAAATTATCTCAAAATCCAGTTTGTATTTGGACCATTTTACTCCCAGATACAAAAATACTTCTTTTACCAAGGCAAGGACCTCAAAGCTTCCTAGTGAGATTCTTCATTTTCATTCAAATGAGCATGCCAGACATGAGGGGATAGAAAGTAGGGCAGGCAATGCAGCGGCACTGGAGACCAGTGCTGGACAAATGCTTCAGCTGTTGGTGGTTGGAGACACCTGCCAGCCAAGGTATGTGCAGCAGTGGTGGTGGTGGTGGTGGGGAGCAGCAGCAAGGTGGCAGTGGAGAGCGGTGGGGAGACGGACCAAAATGTGCCCCACACATACATACTTTAGGCTCTGGCCCCCTCCCACCCCGCGGTCTGGCTAAACCTCTG
Source organism: Microcaecilia unicolor (assembly GCF_901765095.1). Taxonomy (NCBI): domain Eukaryota; kingdom Metazoa; phylum Chordata; class Amphibia; order Gymnophiona; family Siphonopidae; genus Microcaecilia; species Microcaecilia unicolor. The sequence goes on along the minus strand of NC_044031.1, from coordinate 741,155,482 downwards.
CTATGAACATATCTGACCAAGTTGATATTCAATGGCTGACTGGCTATGTTTGGCAGCCAAATCGGGCCTTGTGAATAGCAGGCCTATCGTTGGCTGCTGTGAACCTAGCCAGCCAGCGCTGAATATCGACTTGGTCAGATATGTTAAGGTTGGCCAAAAATAAACCATATATTAAACGCCGGTCACTGGAAACGGCCCGGCATTGAATATCTTGAATAGCTGGCATTACCATTGACTGCAGGAGTCAGCTGGTCTGCTTCCCTCGCTCTGAACATTGGCCCCATCCCCCTGGCTTCTATATAGCGTGCCTAGTGTTCCACACCGAAATCCAAGCGTATTCTGTAAAAATGTGCGTAACTTAATTGGCTTAACAAGCAAATCATTGTTAATAAGCATTGTTAACAGAACTTAACAAGCAATGACGAGAACTAATTAGCAATAATTAGAATTTGCACGCACAACTCCCCAAGTGTATTCTTTAACGCACTGTGCTTACATTTTAATGCGTGCAGTTAAAAAGGGGCATGCTTATGGGTGAGGAAATGGGTGTTTCATGGGCATTCCAAAATTTTGTGCGTTGTTATAGAATATGGATTTATGTACCTAAATCTACGTACTGGGATTTATGCCATGTTTTCAATGGTGTAAATGGAGGTGCATAGGTTAAGGCCCTTGGCTATCAACTAAATCTAGGTGCCAGTTATAGAAGACGCTTAGGTGGAAATGTTTTCCCTGCAGATTTTATAGGTTCCATATATAGGATCTGGCCCATAATGTTTTGGTGTAAGAAAATATTACAGAACTGTTAATACATATTTCTTTTGCAATGATCCTATTGATATGGGCCATTGGTTCGTTCCTGATTTCTGTTATGCACTTTGGCACAGAAAGAATCAACAGTCAATACTCACTCATGCTCACCCATTTGTTCAGAAGAAATAAACAAGATTCAAAGATTTCCTCCCTTATCTTTTGACACTTTCTTGTAAAGTGTATTAAAAATGCTCTCTAAAAATGCTCCTTAGTTTTTAACAATGATTTTTGTCTACTATGAACAATTGAGTTGTCCCTCTGCATGAAAACAAAAAATAACAGACATCTCCAATCTCACACAAACCCCCTGGAGGGATGTACATAAACCACATTTATAGAGAAATCTGGCATGCTAGAATAATCCATGGTAATTGATCAATGAAACCTCTCTTCTTCATGTTATATTCTTGCTGAAATGAGTTACCCTATTTTTAATTCATGAATTTATGATTCTAAGCATATGTATACACAGGAGAGAACATGGAAGCAATGTAAAGGGTCACGACAAAATGTAGAGACATGCAGTGCAATACCAAAATGTGTATTTTTTTATTTTTTTTCCTAGGATTACTAGCTGCTTGCAATCTTGAAGAAAGATGGGTGCTTAAGTATACGTCTTGGTCAGTAAGTATACGTCCAGCTCCATCTCTACCTGTTTTCAAATCCCATGCTGAAAACCCACCTTTTCACTGCTGCTTTTGGCTCCTAGCCTCTACTCATTTGCCCTCCCTTGTTCCTTCCTTCCTTCTCACCCAGTACTTCCCTCATCCGTAACTGTCTTGTCTGTCTGTATTATTTAGATTGTAAGCTCTTTTGAGCAGGGACTGTCTCTTTGTGTCAGGTGTTCAGCGCTGCGTGCGTCTGGTAGCGCTATACAAATGCTAATAATAATAATAATTAAGTAACCAGCATTTATGTAGGCAAATAAGTTCACTGGTTTGGAATCTAGTCTCCCACTTAGCCATCTCTCTCCTCTTCAATCTGTTAAAAATTCTGCTGCACGAATTATATTCCACCAGTGTCGCTATGCTCATATTAGTCCTCTCCTCAAGTCATTTCATCGGCTCCCTATCTGTTTCCGCATTCAGTTTAAACTCCTCTTATTGACTTACAAGTGCATTCACTCTGCAGCTCCTCAGTATCGCTCCATTCTTATCTCTCCCTACACTCCTCCCCAGGAACTCCGTTCACTAGGTAAATCTCTCTTATCTGCAGCCTTCTCCTCCACTGTTAACTCCAGACTCCGTACCTTTTATCTTGTTGCACCATATGCTTGGAATACACTACCTGAGCTGGTACGTCAAAGTCCATCTCTGGCCGTCTTCAAATCTAGGCTAAAGCCCAATTTTTTTATGCTGCTTTTAACTCCTAATCAGTGCCCATGCCCCATCAGCAAAGTAGATATCAGTGCCCATGCCCCATCTCTTCCCATGACCCCCTGGATCCCACCCCCAGTCATGCTAAGTAGTTAGCATAGAATGTTTACCATGCAGACTGATTTTAACATGCAGCAGGAAAAAGAAAGCAGTAGGGCAATCATTAGGCTCAATCAAATGTATTAAAAACAGTTACCTTAACATAGTGGTTTAACGCGCTGTGATTGGCTGAGAGAAACCTAGGGGCGGAAGATGGACGGGAGTTGAAGATGTGAATGTCCTCAACTGCGCTCTCCTGCACTTTTCTTGCCTGGGGTGGGCTCACAGGGGTTGTGGCTGAGCTGGGATCACGGAAAGGAGGAACCCGAGCCGCATCTGAGCCTTCCTGCAGTAGGCCATGGAGGGGGTGAGCGGCGCAGCGTCTTCCTTTTCCCGGGCGGCAGAGGGAGGCGTGGGGATGGCCACAGTCATAGCGAAGGTGCCATAACTTTAAAAAAAAATGTGTAAGTCCCTCACGAGCACTTGGGACATGCAGCTTGTTCTTTTTTTTTTTTTTTTAGATGGGTGTTAGGCGCTTTCCCACTGGTCTCCATGGGTCCCGTTCACAGCAGCCCCAGCCTAACGAGAGGTGCAGACCTCCCGTCAGGTTTTCCACGGTAAGAGGATCGTAATACCTTAGTGCATCTCATTAAAATAGCCTGCAACGGTAGTGCAGCTCATTATAATACCCTTTGGATCGTTTGCATTCCTTTTTCGTTAGCTGCTACCGTGACAGGAAAATGCCCTTTTGTGCATGGTACGGTTTACTACTTGCTTGTTGAACTGGCTTGAACCAGTTTAAAACCCACGTTAATGGCTCGTTTTTTTTTAGTGCATCTTGTCCTGAGAACTTATAGGCTGTGTTTGGGGGCGTAGCATCCCCAGCAGCTAAAGACTGTGTTTTGGGCCTGTCACTGTGCGTTACTGAACTATACAGGTTTTTCCACCTTATGTTCCTGGGTCTGTGACGTAAAAGGCCTCAAGATTCTGTTAAATAAACACATGTTTTGTTTATATCCCCTTTGTCTGGCTGTGTTAATTCACCGGCCTACCCACAACACTCATTTGGAATATCACAGTGTCATTTATAGAGTTCCCATATTAGCCTTTCAAAATACATGAATAGGGAAGTTATGAGGCGTATTTTCAAAGCACTTAGTCTTGTAGTTTATCTTGTTGGGCAGACTAGATGGATCATACAGGTCTTATCTGCCGTCATCTACATGTTACAAAGTTACATAGGACCAAATTCTATGAATGGCACCTTAAAAATTGGTACCAAAAAGCCATGTGGTTAGCGTGATTCTATAAACTACGCTAAAAGTTATGCATAGTTTATAGAATATATGCACGCGCCATTCCTGTGACTAAAATTTAGGCACACCCATTTAAGCCACCTAAAACCAGACCTAAATACCTGCGCCCAAGTTAGACGCAGACCATGTGTATTCCATAACAGTGCGCAATAAGTTTTTGAAATGTCCACAAGCCGCCCATTCCATGCCCACGACTATGCCCTCTTTTCAACTGCAAACAGGAAAAAGTAGAGGCTGATCAAAGGATGAATGCACCACTGGTGATGTTATAGAGAAACACTTTATTGATGCAAATATAAAGGGACCCGACCCACCTACATCAAGGGTCACACGAGCAGACCCCACAGTGTTTGTCAGTGGTGGTTTATTTGCGCATGACTTTCGATCAATCCAACTACATCACAGACCTTCAGTTTGATAATTGCTACATCAAAACCAAGCATGGACAACATGAGGGGAAAAGTAGCCACGGTGCAAACGATGTGGCAGAGTGAAGAACAGCGCTGCAGGAAGGCTTCTTCTGCTGGCAGAGCCTGGGGATCCCCGCCAGCCAAACCAGAGGCTCCAAAGCCCTGTGTCTGTTCCTCCCAAGCTTCTAAGGGGGGCCTGGTGCCAGAGTTTTATCTCTCCTTCTGTTGGGACACAATCACCCGTGTCTCATCAGGAGCAGGAGAGGGAGAGAGAACCCTTGGAGGCTGTGCCCTGCCCCCCACCCCCCTCTCGGCAGCCCTGTTTATGTATCAGATAGCGTGTATAGTTCTGAACAAAACATGCATGCACACATGCAAATGCCAACCCCTACCAACCCCTGCTCCTAGGAATGCCTCTTTTCAATACAGGTAAACATAGTAACATAGTAACATAGTAGATGACGGCAGAAAAAGACCTGCACGGTCCATCCAGTCTGCCCAACAGGGTAAACTCACATGTGCTACTTTTTGTGTATACCTTACCTTGATTTGTACCTGTCCTTTTCAGGGCACAGACCGTATAAGTCTGCCCAGCACTATCCCCGCCTCCAAACCACCAGTCCCGCCTCCCACCACCGGCTCTGGCACAGACTGTATAAGTCTGCCCAGCACCATCTCCGTCTCCCGCCACCGGCTTTGCCACCCAATCTCGTCTAAGCTCTTTAGGATCCATTCCTTCTGAGCAGGATTCCTTTATGTTTATTCCACGCATGTTTGAATTCCGTTACCGTTTTCGTTTCCACCATATATGTTTGCATAAACATACCGTTTTCATTTCCACCATATATGTTTGCATAAACATATATGCAAAAGGTCCTACACATGTAATTTTAACTGCAAAGAGTGTGGATAGCTTTCTAAAAGCCAATTCCCTGAGCACGACATTGTTTTAAAGGCATTCCGTGGATAAAACAGTATTGGATTTTCTGATGCCACACGCAGAGATGAATTTACAACAGCATCTGTGCACCCAGATGTTGCTATGTAGAGTAGTAGTGTAAGTCAGCATTGGCGTGCCTAAATATGACATTTTAGTGCATAACTTACAGTATTCTGTAAGTTACTTGTGTAACTGGAAGACCATTCATGACCCGCCTGTGCACCGCCCATGGATATGCCCCCTCACGCTTACACGCTAAGGGCCACATTCTATAAATGGCACTCAAAAAATGAGTCAGCACAGCAACACGGAGAGAGAGTCAAAAGTACACAATATAGAAGCACAAAAAAGAACAGCACCAAGGGCCTTCAAGGTTGGGATAAACACCGGTTCCTTTATTCGTTGACCCGACAAGGGCCGTGTTTCAGCGCTAAGGGCCAGATTCTATATATGACACCTAAAAAATCCGCATGAAACTAAGCGTATTCTATAAGATTTAGTCATGGTTTATAGAATACACAGTGAATACAGTAGCGCCTAAATCTACACGCGCCCATTTACTCCAACAAAAACCCGGTGTAAATTCGCACACATAGATTTAGGTGCACTGACCTGTATTCTGTAATTACACATGGAAATTTCGGAACGCCCATGAAATGCCCATAAACAAACCCATAAACATGCCCCTTTTAAACTATGCGCATTTATTTTGAATTGTGCGCTTTACAATTTGGGCGCAGTTCTTTATAGAATACGCTTAACAATTTCCGTTCATAAATTGTGATAATTGCCAATTAGTGCTCATTATTGATTGTTAAGTGCTGTTAAAAAGGCTGATTGGCTTGTTACGCCAATTAATGTATGTGCGTATTCCACACGGAAATCTAGGTGCTTAAGAGAGAAACTCCATTGGCTCCCACTCAAAGAACGTGTTGAGTTCAAGATCTGCACGATAGTTCACAAAATTATAAACGCAGATGCCCCAATCTACATGCTAAACCTTGTGGACCTGCCTCCCAGAAACATCTCAATCTGCACTTCCCCAGCTGCAAAGGACTGAAATACAAACTGACACACGCCACCACCTTCTCCTACTTGAGCACGCAGCTGTGGAATGATCTACCTACAGACTTGAAAGCTATTGATGAATTAACCAACTTCCGCAAATCTCTGAAAACTCATCTCTTCCAAAAGGCCTACAAGGAAAATACATAGCCTACAAACTACTTCAACAAATCACACAATTACCACAGCTCACCTCTAACTTACCTAACACTTCCCGTCTATCCTCCCCTACCCAATCTTTAAACAGCAAGAATTGTACTTGTCATCATGAAACGACTATGCTTATCTTCTCTTACCAACATTCAAACCATAAGAAATGTACCTGTTAACACGAAATGATTATGTCATAACCACACTCTGTAAGCCACTTTGAGCCTACAAATAGGTGGGAAAAGGTGGGATACAAATGCAATAAATAAATAAATATATAGTACATAGGTACATAAGAACATAAGTATTGCCACACTGGGACAGACCGAGGTCCATCAATCTGCTCCTAAACTCCGGTGTCAGGGTCAATTAGGGGTATCAAAAAGGAGGGAGTATCTCAACTTTATCAAGCATAAACCCAATGCTTGAGGACGGCATTCATCAGAACTGTGAGGCAGAGGAGGTTGAGTTTATACTTGAGTTGAAATACTCCCTCCTCTTCTCCTGGTAATTTTGAGCATCCATTTTGATACCCCTAATTGACCCCTGACACAGGTGTTTAGCACCAAAACATGGCCCATGTTGGGTCAATGAATAAAGGACCAGTGTTTATCCCAACCTTGAAGGCCCTTGATGCTGTTCTTTTTGTGCTCAAAAATGAGAGCCAGAAAAGATCTACGTTTATTGAAAATTCCCGCGCCGAAACTTTAAGCACCAGACTTATGCCTGCTGAAACCTGGTGTAAATTCTGCCACTCGAGTTGGTTGCACTGACCCAGTATTCTGTAGCTGCATGTGCAACTTTCTGGAATACCCCTGATACGCACATGGCCACGGTTCCTTTTGAGATACTTGCTATGGGAGTTAGGCGTACTGTCTTACACAAGTGAATTTAAGAGCTAACGTTCACACTTTTTTTTTTTTTAAATGAAGGAGCAAAAAGACCTCATAATACTGTGACAAATCACCAGGAAGAAAACCCCTGAATCGGCTGTTATGTTTGCACACAGTAAAAAATTGCTAATCATGGGTCAAGAAACCTCCTGCCGATTCAGAGGTTTTCTTCCTGGTGATTTGTCACAGTATTATGAGGTCTTTTTCCTCCTTCATTAAAAAAAAAAAAAAGTGTGAATGTTAGCTCTTAAATTCACTTGTTTGGCATTGCCGCATGTATTTTTTGAGTGAAGTGGATCTGTGATTGATTTTTACTTTGTGTACTGTCTTATATAATATGCCCCTTTTGAGATACAAGCTATGGGAGTTAGGTGTACTGTCTTATGCAACAGTACACCAGTGGCGTAGCCAAGGGTGGGCCCAGGTGGACCCACTTTGGGCTCAGGCCCACCCAGTAGCAGCACACCTATGATGTGGCTGGCAGGGATTCTTCCCAAGTCCCACCAGCCGAAAACTCCCAACAACTGTTCCTCCTGCATACCTTGTAAATAGCAGATCTTCGCCTGCAGCGAGCAGCGACTAATACATGCTGTGGGACCAACATGAGCAGTGCGTATTAGTTGGTTCTCGCTGCCGGTGAAAATCTGCTATTTAAAAGGTATGCGGGGTTAGGGGGGGGGGGGGATGCTTTGATGTCCCCATGCATACATCCTACCCACCCCCATCCTCCCACCCTGTCAGACTGTCATAGTAATGCTTGAATGTTTTCACTTATATACACTGTCAGCTAGCACATTTGCTTATTTCCGATCTGACGAAGAAGGGCAACCTTTGAAAGCTAATCAAGAAATGTATTAAGTTATGTCCAATAAAAAAGGTATCATCTTATTTTCTTTTCCATGTTTTATTTTGTTTGATTTCTATAGATTCTACATGGAATGTTGCTATTCCACTAGCAACATTCCATGTAGAAGTCGGCCCTTGCGGATCACCAATGTGGCTGCGCAGGCTTCTGCTTCTGTGAGTCTGACGTCCTGCACGTACGTGCAGGACGTCAGACTCACAGAAACAGAAGCCTGCGCAGCCTTCTACATGGAATGTTGCTAGTGGAATAGCAACATTCCATGTAGAATCTCCAATAGTAGCAACATTCCATGTAGAATCTCCAATGGTATCTATTTTACTGTCATAGTAATGCTTGAATGTTTTCACTTATATACACTGTCAGCTAGCACATTTGCTTATTTCCGATCTGAGGAAGAAGGGCAACCTTCGAAAGCTAATCAAGAAATGTATTAAGTTATGTCCAATAAAAAAGGTATCATCTTATTTTCTTTTCCATGTTTTATTTTGTTTGATTTCTATTGATAACCTAGTGATTTCCTGAAGTTCAGGTGGTCGTGCATTGTTTTCGCAGCTTTTGGGAGGCCAGTCCATAGTTTTGCACTTATGTAGGAGAAGCCAGATGTGTAAGTTGTTTTGTATTTCAGTCCTTTGCAATTTGGGTAGTGTAGGTTTAGGTAGGATCTTGACGATTTGACTTTGTTTCTTATTGGCAGATCTATCCTGGGACTACGCCGTATATGATTTGGGTGCACACTCAATTTATGCATGCAATTTAATTGAATAATGAGCTAATTCATTCCAATAATTGACATTTTAACAAGCAACTGTTGTTACTAATTAGATTTAATTGGAACTTACATGACTAAATTTAGGCTAAATTTTACATGTGCAGGAATGGGTCATGGGACGTTCCTAATGTTTAAGCACATTGTTATAGAATATAAGGGATACGTGCCCAATTTAGAAGTGCGCATTTGCACCACATTTCAGTTAGACAAGATCCCCGGGTGTAAGTGCTATTCTATAAACCGTGCCTAACTTTAAGCGTGGCTTATAGAATAGAGCTTTTTTTCGGTGTGATGTATAGAATTCACCACATAGTGCACGCTTTAAGAGCGGAAGCTATTTGCATATTGTGTGCACTCTTTCCTGATAGTGCGTGCACGAGTGAAGCATCACACATGCATGAATCATAGCATATGTGTGGACATGCTTGCACTATTGGAAAAGACTGGGCACTATGTGCAAATAAAGCACAATCTTTTATAAAAGTGCACACTATTATTGGCAAATTACATTCATGTCAAATGATAGGACATCCATAATATAATGCTGGTACATTTTCTTTAATGGGTTCAATGATTTCTTCAGCCTGGTTCCAGAAATCCCAGTTACAGATCTTAAAAGTACAAATTGCCATATACACAGGCAGGCACATAAATTAGAACATTTTTAAATTACTTAATATACCCCTCCTCCCCCCCCCCCCCCCCCCCTGGCTAAGACTATTGTGTTCTGAGTGATAATACAGCGAAAGAGTGGTAGTGGTCAATCAGAGCATAGAAAATTAGAAAAATGAAGGCGGATAAAGACCACGAGGCCGATATTCAAAGAGATGTAAGCGGGTCGGAGAGCCTCCTGCCCCTTAAATTGCTTGTCGCCACCTATTCCCCTTATTCCCTTCGCTCAGTGTCCCGCCTTCTTCTGACATCATTTCTGACGTCAGAAGAAGGCAGAACCGAGCGAAGGGAAGAGACTGACATGTCAGGGCGGGGGAGCGCCGCCTCCTCACTAACGCTACGCTGCCACGCGCCGGAGAGGTAAATTTAAACAAAAAAGAAAAGGACAAGGATCTGGGGAGAAGAGGGCGAGGTAAGCATGGTGCGGCGGGGCGCCCCCCCAGAGGATGGCACCCTCCTGCCATGCTTACCTTGCTTACCGTGTCGGCACGGCCCTGCCATAGAATGCGGTAAAGGCGGTTAGCTTAGAAGGGTTTTAAAAAAGGTCTGGCTGGCTTCCTAAAGGAAAAGTCCATAGACCATTATTAAATTGACTTGGGGAAAATCCACTGCTTATTTCTGGGATAAGCAACATAAAATGTATTGAACTTTTTTGGGTCTTGCTAGGTATTTGTGACCTGGATTGGCCACTGTTGTAAACAGAATGCTGGGCTTGGTGGACCTTTGGTCTGTTCCGGTACTTATGTGCTTACTGCACTGCTGTTGTGTGTATGTGTTGGGCACATTCCCCCCCCCCCCCTTACTACCCAATTTTCAGCACTAACAGTGCGTATAAACTTTTCATGCCATTAGTGTTGCGCATTGGGGAGTTCCTTTCCGGTGCTGTTGTGGCATTATTTTCTGGCTCCGTTTTGTACATGATGAAGTTTTCAGCATCAGGGCCTGAGAGACTAAGAAGGGGTCATGCCTTCATCCTTTCGGTGGTCAGCTGCTCAATCAGGGCACCTTTTTGAACCCTGGACATGACTGAAACAGGTCTAAATAAAAACATCCTTTTTTTTGCCACAGACATTTCTTCCATAAGTACATAAGTACATAAGTAGTGCCATACTGGGAAAGACCAAAGGTCCATCTAGCCCAGCATCCTGTCACCGACAGTGGCCAATCCAGGTCAAGGGCACCTGGCACGCTCCCCAAACGTAAAAACATTCCAGACAAGTTATACCTAAAAATGCGGAATTTTTCCAAGTCCATTTAATAGCGGTCTATGGACTTGTCCTTTAGGAATCTATCTAACCACTTTTTAAACTCCGTCAAGCTATCCGCCCGTACCACGTTCTCCGGCAACGAATTCCAGAGTCTAATTACACGTTGGGTGAAGAAAAATTTTCTCCGATTCGTTTTAAATTTACCACACTGTAGCTTCAACTCATGCCCTCTAGTCCTAGTATTTTTGGATAGCGTGAACAGTCGCTTCACATCCACCCGATCCATTCCACTCATTATTTTATTCTATTATTGCTGAAAGACATCCTAATTTTGGACCCATCTTAGTCCTGCTGAAACACACCTCCAACAGGCCCCCTTGCTATTTGGACGAGCTGTAGTGGAAAAGATCCAAATGGATATTTGCGGCAGATGGACTTTTTTTTGGGGGGGGCCATTTTGAGACATCTTTCTGCTTCAAAAATGAGTGCCAGTATGCCATTAACAGGTGAATTACTCAGTAAATCATTAAGAAGCTTCAAACAGCTCAAAATACAGCAGCCAGACTCATATTTGGGAAAGCGAAATACGAAAGCGCCAACCCCCTAAGAGAGAAACTACACTGGCTCCCACTAAAAGAATGAATTGCGTTCAAAGTTTGCACCCTGGTCCACAAAACCGTTCACGGGGAAGCCCCGACCTATATGTCAGACCTTATAGACTTGCCTACCAGGAATGCAAAGAGATCAGCACGCACATTCTTCAATCTCCATTATCCCTAACTGCAAAGGACTAAAATATAAATCCACATACGCGACCAGTTTCTCATACATCTGCACGCAGCTATGGAACGCACTACCAAAGGCCATAAAAACAACGCAAGACCTAGCTATCTTCCGAAGGCTACTGAAAACTGATCTGTTCAAGAAGGCATACCATAAACACCCTTCTTAAACACCAAAAAATAAGACTTTACATGACTTAGACATAATTGAAATCTTATCACTTGACTGATCAACCTCCTTACCACTAATGAATAAGCATAACCGCTTCAATCTCTATGTCGAATAAGCTCTCTCCATAGTCGAGGACCTAAAGAATGGTACAACCCAATTTCGTGCTCAGGAACGTTCATGTATTACCATAATTTATTCTTGCTTAACATATATATGCACATGATATATATCTATACCATGATCTGTTCACGTATGTTATGTTACATGTATGTTACCATGTATGTATGCAACTTAACACATTACCATTTGTAATTCTGTTACCCAGAAATGGCAACCGCCATTACGGCAAATGTAAGCCACATTGAGCCTTCAAATTGTTGGGAAAATGTGGGATACAAATGCTACAAATAGATAACTAAATAAAAATAATGTTGAGGATGAGCCTATCATACTATTTGCCTTGCATAACCTACAGAGGTCATTTCAGAGGGTTTAGATACTGTTTGTACATGTAAAAAGCTGGTTTATGTGTCCATCTGGGCATGCACCTGTACATAATGATTTTACTGCTTTTTACACATATCTGAGCAGTCAGAGTCGATATTCTGCCACATTACCCAGTTAAGTGCAGCTGAATATTGATGGCAAGCCTGCTTAAGCCACTGAATATTGACCCCATTAAATTTAGAATGTTCAAACTAACATTTTCTGGATCAGTTTACTATCAGACTCATTTTTAAAAGAGAAAAACGTCCCAAAAGTGACACAAGTCTGCATTTGGACATTTATCTCATAAAAATGTCCAAATCTGTATTTCAAAACCTCTTTTTAGATGTTTTTCTCTGAAGTCTGTCTAAATCTCAGGGGGGCATGTCAGGGGTGTGTTCAAGATATTTATTTATTTGTTGCATTTGTACCCCACATTTTCCCACCTATTTGCAGGCTCAATGTGGCTTACATAGTACCGTAATGGCGTTCGCCAAGTTGGTTGATAACAGATACAAGGTTATATTGTGGTCTGATGAGGTAGGTGTGTGTCAGGCACCATGAGAGTCGAAGGGAATGTAAATTGTTTATTGCCTCGTACGATCATTGGTTATGTAGTGTTGCTGGGTATGGTGATTTACGATGGATCGGTGGGGTAAGCCTTTTTGAAGAGGTTGGTTTTTAGTGATTTCCTGAAGTTTAAATGTTCATGGATTGTTTTCACAGCTTTTGGGAGTCCATTGCATAGTTGAGCACTTATGTAGGAGAAGCAGGGTGCGTAAGTTGTTTTGTATTTAAGTCCTTTGCAATTTGGGTAATGTAGGTTTAGATATGATCGTGATAATCCGATTCTGTTTCTGCCTCGTAGATCTACGAGGTCTGCCATGTATGCTGGGACTATGTCGTAGATAATTTTGTGGGTCAGGGTGCAGATTTTGAAGATGATCCTTTCTTTGATTGGGAGCCAGTGCAGTTTTTCTCAGAGGGGTTTGGCACTTTCGAATCGTGTTTTACCAAATATTAGCCTGGCTGCTGTGTTTTGGGCGGTCTGGAGTTTTTTTGTGAGTTGTTCTTTGCATCCCATGTAGATTCCGTTGCAGAAATCTACATGGCTTAGGACCATTGATTGTATTAGATTTCAAAAAATTTCTCTCAGGAAGAAAGGCTTTAATCGTTTAAGTTTCCACATTGAGTAGAACATTTTTTTTATTACGGAGTTTACTTGGCTCTCAAGGGTAAGGTTGCGGTCGATTGTGACTCCGAGTATTTTTAGGCTGTCTGAGATAGGGAGGGTATGGCCTGGAGTGTTTATGGTTGTGGGCTTATACTTGATATATTGGGATGAGAGGATGAGGCAGTGTGTTGTATCAGTGTTCAGTTTCAGTTGGAATGAGTTTGCCCAAGAGTCCATGATGTTCAGGCCGTCATTGATCTCTTTGGTTATTTCTATTAGGTCATGTCTGAAGGGAATGTAGATTGTTGCGTCATCTGCATAGATGTACGGGTTAAGTCCTTGATTGGATAGATACTTTGCCAGGTAGGACTTGGGTGTCTTTGTTTTGAAACTTAGATGTTTTGAGCTAGACCTGTTTTTATAACAATTAGCTGCAGTGGTAATTGAACCCTCTTCCCCAGGATCAAGGTCTGCTGCACTGGCCATTAGGCTACTCCTCTACTCCACAGAAGAGGTGCCCCAAATGACCAGATGACCACTGGAGGGAATCGGGGATCATCTCCCCTTACTCCCCCAGTGGTCACTATCCCCCTCCCACCCCCAAAAAATGTGATTAAAAATATTACTTGCCAGCCTTTACTCAGGTTATACTCAGGTTAATTAGAATAGCATGCAGGTCCCTGGAGTAGTCTAGTAGTGGTGCAGTGCACTGCAGACAGATGGACCAGGCTTCTACCTCCTTCTACTTGTTACACTTGTGGAGGAAACTGTGAGCCCTCCAAAACCCACCAGAATCCCACTGTACCCACATATTGGTGCTCCCTTCACCTGTAAGGGCTATGGTAGTGATGTACAGTTGGGAGCAGTGGGTTTTGGGGGGTTCTGCAGACAAGATATGGGAACAATGGTGAGATGTATACCTGGGGGCATTTTATAAAGTCCACTACAGTGCCCCAAGGATGCCCTATTGCTTTCCTGGGATGTCACTTTTCCACTATTCTACCTGATGCCAAGCTTTCTATTTTTTTTATAACATCTGAGACTTATGTCTATTGTTTATCATTAGATTTGGGCTTTGAATTCAGATCTATAGATAAAAAGAGGTCTTATTATATATATCTAAATACTAGAGTGCTATTTTTTCCATACTTCATAGCAAGAGTGTACATTCCCTAATTACCTGTCCCAATGCAACTGAAGCTTTTACCTCCTCGGTGCATGTAAATGGTTTAATCCTTGTGTGGATTCTCTGATGCCATGTGAGGCTTTCTTTCCAATCAAAGCTTTTACCACACTCAGGACATGTAAATGGTTTCACTCCTGTGTGTATTCTCTGGTGCATTGTGAGGTTTACCAGACTCTATACTTGCAAATGGTTTCTCTTCCGTGTGGACTGTCTGATGCACAGTGAGATTTACATTACAACCAAAGCTTTTACCACACTTAGAACATGTGAATGGTTTCACTTTATTGTGGGTTTTCTTGTGTATTTTGTACTTTTTGCATTTGGATGTATTTGTTTGAAAATGGAACAAAAAATAAAACATCCAAATCACAAACATTTTTCCAAACAACATTTTCAAATGTGCATAGAGGGGCATTTTCAATAAAATGTCTAAATCAGAATTTGGACGTTTTACAAAAAAAGTCCAAATTCAGACTTAGATGTCATATCCAAAAATGCCCCTTGTGCATTTGACTTGCCCAAAGTTAGAAGGAACGACAGTGGGAATTGAACCCATGTTGCCAGAATCAAAGCCCGCTGTACTAACCATTAAGCCACTCCTCTGTTTTGGATGTCTTGCATTTGGACGTCTTTTGTTCGAAAATGGACCATAAGTCCATAGCATTTTTGAACACAAAAGATAGACGTCTATCTTTTTCAAAAATGACCTTCTTTCCTGTTCAGAATTTGGACGTTTTTTAAAAAATGTCCCTCTATGCATATTACGGTCTTTTTGCATAGCACATTTTTTAAATGTGCACATGAAGACCTTAATGTTGATTTTATAATTTATTGCATAGGTCAGTGGGACTCAAACATGGTCCTGGAGGCACCCCAGCCAGTCAGTTTTTCCAGATATTTATTCATAAGAGAGATTTGCATGCACTGCCTCCACTACATGCAAATTTCTCTCATGAACATTTATTGTGGATATCCTGAAAACCTGACTGGCTGGGGTGCCTCCAGGATCACGTTTCGGAACCACTGGCATAGGTCCTTGTTGGTTCTTTCTAGGGGAAATAAAATGATTTCGAATCAACATGTCCTGAAAGGGAAATTAACATTGTGAATAGATAGTGTACATTCCTCAGGGAATAGTGTAAGCAGGACAGAGGCTTCATAACATATGTGAGTGCATACATAGAGCGCACTCACACTTTAAGTAACACAGCACACTATTAAACACTATGGGGTCGATATTCAGACTGAAGGAGTTAGCCGGGCTGCCTGCCGCTGTTAGTGGTGAACCCAGAAATTCAATGCCGGGCTGTATCCAGTGACTTGCATTGAAAATATGGTGGGGGGTGAGGAGTGTTTTGGTAGCTATGCACATAGGGGTCCTTTTACAAAGACAAGCTGAAAATGGCCTGCGCTAGTGTAGGTGTGTGTTTGGATGCGTGCAGACCCATTTTTCAGCGCGCCTGTAAAAAAGGCCTTTTTTGGCCAAAAATTGACGTGTGGCAAAAATAAAAATTGTTGCGCGTCTATTTTGGGTCTGAGACCTTACCACCACCCATTCACTTAGCGGTAAGGTCTCATGCGTTAACCGGGCAGTAATCATCAATGCGTGTACACTGCCGATTACCGCCTGTTTAGCGCCGCACGTTCAAAAATAAAAAAATATTTTTGGACGCGCATAGCAGATGCACATAAAAATTGGAATTACTGCCCAGGCCACGCGGTAGTTCTAGATCGACATGCATTGTGCGCATGTAAGCGCCTACGCGGCTTAGTAAAAAAGCCCCATAGTCATTTAAGCCGATATTCATCGGCCGACTGGCTAAGCTATAGCGGCCAAAGATAGACCTGCTATTTATGCAGGTCTACCTGGTTGCTAAACTTAGCCGGTCAGCTCTTAACAAGCAAAAACGAGCACTAATTGGCAAAAATTAGAATTTGCATGCGTACATTGCTAAGCGCATTCTATAATGTACTGCACCAAAATTCTAACGTGCACAGGCAAAAAGGGGCCTGGTTTAGGGCATGGAAATAGGTGTTCCATGGGCGTTCCAAAATCTACGTGCTTTGCTATAAAATATGGCCCAGTGCACGTAAAATCTACATGCAGGGATTTACACCACCTTTTCGTTGGCATAAATGGACACACACAGATTTAGTCGCATGAACTACGCCTAAGTGTATTCTAAATGCTGTGTGTAAATTTACATGCAGTATTTAGAATACGCTTAAGCGTGAATGCCTACTGCCCGTTAATTCTAGGCACATTTTATAGAATCTGGCCCTAGGTGTTAATATTCAGACGAGATACCCAGCTAACTTGCACTGAATATTAGCGCTGATCTATCTTAAGGCTATTTAACCAGCCAGGAGCCGTTCCTGGCCAGTTAAATACCACTGACTATTGTGCGGTATTTTGGAGTCGATCTCCAAAGCAATTTAGTCAGCCAGAAATGGCTCCTGACTGGTTAAATTGCTTGTTCAGGGCTAACCAGTCACGTTCATCAGCTAAAGTCTCCAATGATCTATTCCTGGCCAGATCCAAAGGTCTCTATTCTATCCTCATCCTTCTTGATCTATCTGCTGCTTTTGACACTGCTGATCACAGCCTACTCCTTGATACGCTGTCCTCACTTGGATTTCAGGGCCCTCTTCTTTCCTGGTTTTCTTCTTATCACTCCCAGCGTACCTTTAGTGTATACTCTAGTGGATCCTCCTCTACTTCTATCCCAATGTCAGTTGGTGTACCTCAGAGATCTGTCCTGAGACCTCTTCTTTTCTCCATCTATACTTCTTCCCTTGGTACTCTTACCTCATCCCATGGTTTTCAGTATCATTTTTACGTTGATGACTCCCAGATCTACCTCTCCACACCAGAAATCTCAACCGAAATCCAGGCCAAAGTATCAGCCTGCCTGTCTGACATTGCTGCCTGGATGTCTCAGCGCCATCTGAAACTAAACATGACCAAGACTGAGCTTCTTATCTTTCCCCCTAAACCAACCTCTCCTCCTCCCCCATTCTCTATTTCTGTGGATAACACTCTCATCCTTCCTGTCTCATCAGCTGGTAATCTTGGGGTCATCTTCGACTCCTCCCTCTCCTTCTCTGCACATATTCAGCAGACTGCTAAAACCTGTTGTTTCTTTCTCTATAATATCAGCAAAATTTGCCCTTTCCTTTCTGAGCACACTACCAGAACCCTCATCCACACTTATCACCTCTCGCTTAGATTATTGCAACTTGCTTCCCACTTAGCCATCTCTCTCCTCTTCAATCTGTTCAAAATTCTGCTGCACGACTAATATTCCACCAGGGCCATTATGCTCATATTAGCCCTCTCCTCAAGTCACTTCACTGGCTTCCTATCCGTTTCCGCATACAGTTCAAACTCCTCTTATTGACCTATAAGTGCATTCACTCTGCAGCTCCTCAGTACCTCTCCACTCTCATCTCTCCCTACATTCCTCCCCGGGAACTCTGTTCACTGGGTAAATCTCTCTTATCTGCACCCTTCTCCTCCACTGCTAACTCCAGACTCCATCCCTTTTCTCTTGCTGCACCATATGCCTGGAATAGACTTCCTGAGCCGGTACGTCAAGCTCCATCTCTGTCCGTCTTCAAATCTAAGCTAAAAGCCCACCTTTTTGATGCTGCTTTTAACTCCTAACCCTTATGTTATCATCCTCACTTTAATATTCCCTTATCTCTTGTTTGTCCTGTTTGTCTGTCCTAATTAGATTGTAAGCTCTGTCGAGCAGAGACTGTCTCTTCATGTTCAAGTGTACAGCGCAGCGTACGTCTAGTAGCGCTTTAGAAATGATAAGTAGTAGTAGTAGTACTTAACCAGTCAGTGTTGCTGAAAATGTCCAGTTAGCGCCCAACGCAAAACTGACTATGTTGAGGGCTTTCTGGGGCAGATTCAGCAATTGGTTAAATGCCGATATCCAGCACTTAACCAGCCAAGGTAACCGCATAAAAGTCAGCCGGTTAAGCGCTGAATACCACATTTCACCAGCTCCAGTTACGGATCTGGACTCCTTGTTTTATATGCCTCGGGTGGATCCATCAGTGGCAAAAGTCACGAAGCAAATGGTCATCCCAGTGGATGGGGACATTGCCCTTAAAGACTCCACAACTGGTAAATGGGCACATGCTCGAGCAGGCATTGTCTTCAACTGGCTTGGGATTCAGGCCGCCATGTGATCGTGTGGCTCAGGTGCTCCTGAGTTGTGTATCACAGCTTCTGGAGTCCTGAGGGGTCACGTGTCTCATGGTTTGGCTGCCTATGTGGCAGACATTCCCTCTCTCTTGATCTGAATTACACAAACGGTGAGGTCATCACTCATTGTGACTCAGCGGTGGCTGTGGCTATTCTGTTTTTGCTGGCTCTGTATACTCAGAAATTCAATGCCGGAGCCCGGACATGGTCTGGCATTGAATTTCCGTGGATAACGCTGGAATCGGTCAGCAAAACACTGATCACTGCTGGCTGAATATCAGGGCCTATTTTCTTTTTTACCTGTTGTTCCATGCTGAAAATGACATGAAAGGACATGAGAAATGTCATTTCAAATGCATATCCATATTATCCCTTGGAATTTACAATCTATTCAGGAAAATTAACATGAAACATAAACAATTAAAATAAAATGCATGAAAGGCATTCTTAAACCATAATTTTTACAGATATCAGTTGATACCAGTTCATTACATTGCTTTAGGGTCCCCCCCCTGACATCTTGCCTCATGATTGCATAGTCATAAGACTACTCAGATTTTTTGGGGATGCTGAGATAGTGCTGTGTGTTACCCTGAATGCACAATGAACACAGCACACTCTCCTAATGACTAGCTCTTTATGTCACTCAGTCAGCAGTGGCTGTCTCGAACGGATCCGTTTCCCCTCCCAGCTGCAGTGCAACAGCTTTGTGTTATGTCTCGGGCTGAAGCTCATACAGAGAAGGCAGGAAGAGAAGAATAAGAGCTGGCAACCAATTTGACACCATTTACCATTCTTCCTTTCCACATTGTACTTGTCTCTACTGGAAATCAGAGCTTTTCAAGAGACCCCATTGCTTCTCCTCCATACCTTGAGCCCTGCTCAGGTGTTCAGATCTCACTGCGTTAGACTTTGTTCAGTGAAAACCTTTTCACAGTGTAAGGTTAATAAACAGACTCTAGTGGGGAAACAAAACTAATCCTTCAAGTGCTGCAGTTTTTCCTGTAGCTACTTAGATCTGTAGTTTAAGGTGGTCCGAGTGAAAGAGGTGAGTTTTATTTACTTAGGGGCCTTGTTACTAAGCTGCGTAAGCACATACGCACGTCCTACGCATGTCGATTTTGAACTACCGTGTGGCCCGGGCGGTAATGTCATTTTCTAGATGCGCTCACTACGCGCCCCGGAACATTTCTGGCACGCGGCGCTAACCGGACGGTAATCAGCATTGTACGCATGCTGACGATTACCGCCCGGTTAACACGGGAGATTTTACCGCTAGGTCAGTGGGTAGCAGTAAAGTCTCAGGCCCCAAAACGGATACGGGCCAATTTTTATTTTGCCGCACGTCCATTTTTAGATTTAAAAAAAGGCCTTTATGGCAGGTGTGCTGAAAAATGGATCTGCGCACGTCCAATACACACGTCAACACCAGTGCAGGCCACTTTTTGGCACACCTTAGTAAAAGGACCCCTTTAAAAAAATATATTCTATTCCACACCATCTATGATTCTGGGTGGCTTATAACCAACATATACAATAATTCAAAAAATATGACCTGAAATAGACATTTATGTATGTATTTATTTATATTTTATTTATTTATTATTATTAATTACATTTGTACCCCGCGTTTTCCCACACATAGCAGGTTCAATGTGGCTTACAAAGTAAATAGAATTACAAAGTCTTGAAGGAGAATATTACAAATTGTAGTAAACATAGTTATAGTTGGGTTTTAAGGATATGTAAATACCTCGTACGGCTTCCACCAATGTATGCTAAAAGTACTGACGTAATGTATAGGAGTTTAATGGTTATACACCGTTGGTTGACCTATATGCAAAAACTGTTGAAACATAAACGTGTTGGGGAGGGGGAAAGGGGAGGAGAAGGGGGTGGGGCGAAAAATTGGTAAAATGTTTGATGACGGATCTTATCACTTAGTTTGACTGTGGATTTTGATGTTGGCCTTTTTGTTCAGGCCAGAATGGAATGCTTTGTACTATGTTGTCATCAATAAAAATGTTAAAACATAAGGATATGTAAATTGAACATGGAAAGGTAAACAAGGATAGGATAAGCAAAAGGAAAAGAGATTGGGAGGGGTATGGTGTAGGGAGGATGGAGAAGAAAAGATTGGGGGATGAGCATAAGGAGGTTGGGAGCAGGCCCGTGCCAAGGGTCTATGCCGCCCCCCCGCAGACGAACTGTTGGCGCCCCCCCCCCCCGCAGAAGAACAGTTGGCGCGCGCGCGCCCCTCTCCCCCCCCCGTGAAGATGATCGCTGCGCGCCCTGGGGGCCTTTAAATCTTTTACTTGCAGTCGCAGCAGCGCCTGTGAAAGCGGAGCGCTGCCGACGTCTCCCTTCCCTTCGCGCTCTTGGTTCCCTCAGTGTCCGCCTTCTTCTGACGTCAGAAGAAGGCGGGACACTGAGGGAACCAACGAGTGCAAGGGAAGGGAGACGTCGGCAGCACTCCGTTTTCACAGATGCTGCTGCGACTGCAAGTAAAAGATTTAAAGGCCTCGGCGGCGCGGAGCGAGGGTAAGCACTGTGGCGGCGCCCTCCAGAGGTGGGCGCCCTCCTGCGGTGCTTACCCCGCTTACCGCATCGGCATGGCCCTGGTTGGGAGACATGGTCTAAGGTGTAATAATCATCGGGACAGGAGTCATGTGGGTGGGCTTAAAAAGTATTCATACTTGTATCCCACAATTACCCAAAATCAAGTTTCAGTTCAATGTGGCTTACATTTAACAGTTGTTAGAGATGACATTGATTCAATTACATTTACAAGGTTGCATGATGCTGTGTTTTACAGTGGTTGGCAAGATAACTACTAGTGCATATGGAATAGTCATTGGGATTTCTGAGAAGATAACCTATGTCTTAGTTCATTTCTTAAATTTAAGAAATATATAACATAAAATAAACATAATGCCTAAAATCATTAAAAACCTATATCCAACATAGGAACCTAAATATCTGAATGGCTCATCACTTTCATATTTAAACTTAAGCAAAAGTTTGTTGAAAGAAAAAGGCTTCCAGTTGCTTTCTAAAAGTAACTATTGATTGGTTCTGGGCCAGTAACCATGAAAATAGAGTCTCTGTATTCCTTTAATCTGACTTGTTGAAAAGAGGACCCATCAAGGAGACATTTATCCATAGATCTTCGACTTCTGGCAGGTCTATAAATTCTCAGGGTGCTGGTAAGACACAAGGGAAAAAGGTCATGTAATGTTTTATAGACCAGCAAGGTAGTTTTAAAGCCTATCCTCCACAACACTGGCAACCAATGTAATTGTATCAAAATCAGAGTGATATGTTCACAATGAGAAATTCATGAACTCAAGCTCACTGCAGCATTTTGAGCAACTTGAAGGGTTCTAATAAAATGCAAGGGGCCCTGTTTACAAAGGTGCGCTAGAATTTTTAGCGCACGCTAAAAATGAACACGTGCTAGGAATATTATGTCGCTTTCAATAAACTCAGCTTCAATTAACTCCTCCTTAAATCTAGTCATTCAGAGGCGTTCACTATAGGGTCCTCAGATTATCGTACCGACCTCTATAATGGCTATTGTGAGCCAAGCATTTTTTAAAAAAGCGGTAGCGAAATCCTCATCGATCCCAAGTTTTGATTTTTTATAGTTATTTTTTTTACTTATTTTTTCATTGTAGCATTTCTTCGTATCAATTATTTTATCTTTACATTCAGAATTGGTACTTAGCTTTTCAGCAACAGTGAATGGTGTGCGGTGGAGACCCAATATCACTCTCCACTGAGAGTCTCCACCGCACACCATTCACTGTTGCTGAAAAGCTAAGTACCAATTCTGAATGTAAAGATAAAATAAGAGAGACTTGACACAGTGCCCTCTTTTGGGTTCCAGGGCTCTGTCCTTTCCTGGTTCTCCTCTTATCTCTCCCATCGTACCTTCAGAGTACACTCTCATGGTTCGTCCTCCACCCCTATCCCGCTCTCTGTTGGAGTCCCTCAGGGATCTGTCATTGGACCCCTTCTTTTTTCAATCTACACCTCTTCCCTGGGCTCCCTTATCTCATCTCATGGTTTCCACTATCATCTTTACGCCGACGACACCCAGCTTTATCTCTCCACACCTGACATCACTGCGGAAACCCAGGCCAAAGTATCGGCCTGCTTATCCGACATTGCTGCCTGGATGTCCAACCGCCACCTGAAACTGAACATGGCCAAGACCGAACTTATCGTCTTCCCACCCAAACCCACTTCTCCTCTCCCTCCACTCTCTATCTCAGTTGATAGCACCCTCATCGTCCCTGTCTCATCTGCCCGCAACCTCGGTGTCATCTTCGACTCCTCCCTCTCCTTCTCTGCACATATCCAGCAGATAGCTAAGACCTGTCGCTTCTTCCTCTATAACATTAGCAAAATTCGCCCTTTCCTCTCTGTGCACACCACCCGAACTCTCATCCACTCTCTCATTACCTCTCGCCTTGACTACTGCAACCTACTCCTCACTGGCCTCCCACTTAGCCATCTATCCCCCCTTCAGTCCATTCAGAACTCTGCTGCTCGTCTTATCTTCCGCCTCGACCAATATACTCATATCACCCCTCTCCTCAAGTCACTTCACTGGCTTCTGATCAGGTACCGCATACAGTTCAAGCTTCTCCTACTCACCTACAAATGCACTCGATCTGCAGCCCCTCCTTACCTCTCCACCCTCATCTCCCCTTACGTTCCTACCCGTAACCTCCGCTCTCAAGACAAATCCCTCCTTTCAGTACCCTTCACCACCACCGCCAACTCCAGGCTCCGCCCTTTCTGCCTCGCCTCACCCCATGCTTGGAACAAACTCCCTGAGCCCATACGCCAGGCCCCCTCCCTGCCCATCTGCAAATAATTGCTCAAAGCCCACCTCTTCAATGTCGCCTTCGGCACATAACCACTACACCTCTACTCAGGAAAGCTAGACTACCCCAACTTGGCATTTCTTCTTTTAGATTGTAAGCAGCTCCTTGGAACAGGGACCGCCCTTTTTTGTTAATTTGTACAGCGCTGCGTAACCCTAGTAGCGCTCTAGAAATGTTAAGTATTTTTTTATTTTTATTTTTTGTTACATTCGTACCCCACGCTTTCCCACTCATGGCAGGCTCTATGTGGCAGGCAATGGAGGGTTAAGCGACTTGCCCAGAGTCACAAGGAGCTGCCTGTGCCGGGAATCGAACTCAGTTCCTCAGGACCAAAGTCCACCACCCTAACCACTAGGCCACTCCTCCAATTCTGAATGTAAAGATAAAATAAGAGAGACTGAAATAATTGATACGAAGAAATGCTACAATGAAAAAATAAGTAAAAAAATAAATAACTATAAAAAAATCAAAACTTGGGATCGATGAGGATTTTGCTACCGCCTTTTTTAAAATGCTTGGCTCGCATTAGCCATTATAGAGGTCAGTACGATAATCTGAGGACCCTATAGTGAACGCCTCTGGATGACTAGATTTAAGGAGGAGTTAATTGAAGCTGAGTATATTGAAAGCAACTGATTATACACTCCCTTCACATCTTTAAGTGTATGCTGGCAAATAGATTACTATCATAGGAATATTATGGGCATCTACACAGTTAGCGTGCACTAAAAATGTTAACTCCTGCTTTAGACTTAGCCTGGCCTCAGAATGACATCCTATAGTATATCTCCTATCAAACTGAGCTCTCTTTTTCATCAAGCACTGCCATTTCCTCCCCTCACCCTCCCCACTGACAGTTTGAACTTCGTGGGTGTGGCTTGGATCTCTTTCAGGGAGAGAAAACTAACAACTTATAGCAGCAGCTTCAGAGAGCATTTTCCATCTCACAGATAGGCTGCAGAGAATACCTTCTCCTGCTTTAGACTTAGCCTGGCCTCAGAATGACATCCTATAGTATATCTCCTATCAAACTGAGCTCTCTTTTTCATCAAGCACTGCCATTTCCTCCCCTCACCCTCCCCACTGACAGTTTGAACTTCGTGGGTGTGGCTTGGATCTCTTTCAGGGAGAGAAAACTAACAACTTATAGCAGCAGCTTCAGAGAGCATTTTCCATCTCACAGATAGGCTGCAGAGAATACCTTCTCCTGCTTTAGACTTAATCCTACCCACCCTACCCCTCTACCCACCCACCCCTAGAGTGACATGTCTTATATAACCTCCCTATCAACCCACTCATTACTTTACCTCACCCATTTCTATTCTTCTATCACCTTCTCCCACTACTCCAACCAGAGTTACACCTAATCACACTGACCACCCTTCAACATCTTCTGTCCTTCTGTGACTGTTCTCTTGTGCTTGACTGCTTAAATATTTTAAATTTAAATGCTTTACTTTTTGTCTATTAGATTGTAAGCTCTTTGAGCAGGGACTGTCTTTCTTCTGTGTTTGTACAGCGCTGCGTACACTTTGTAGCGCTCCAGAAATGTTAAATAGTAGTAGTAGTATAAACAGGGCCCAAAAGTAACCCTAGTAATAAAACATTAAAGTAGTCAATCAAAGGAAATATAAGACCTAAACTACTGTACAAAAATTATTAAAACAAATTTTTTCCGGAGTTGGGAAGGCGGTAGAACGAGAGGACATGAAATGAGATTGAAGGGGGGCAGACTCAAGAAAAATGTCAAGAAGTATTTTTTCACAGAGAGAGTGGTGGATGCTTGGAATGCCCTCCCGCGGGAGGTGGTGGAGAAGAAAACGGTAACCGAATTCAAACATGCGTGGGATATACATAAAGGAATCCTGTGCAGAAGGAATGGATCCTCAGAAGCTTAGCCGAAATTGGGTGGTGGAGCCGGTGGGGGGAAGAGGGGTTGGTGGTGGGGAGGCGAAGATAGTGGTGGGCAGACTTATACGGTCTGTGCCAGATCTGGTGGTGGGAGGCGGGACTGGTGGTTGGGAGGCGGGGAATAGTGCTGGGCAGATTTATATGGTCTGTACCAGAGCCAGTGGTGGGAGTCGGGGCTGGTGGTTGGGAGGAGGGGATAGTGCTGGCCAGACTTATATGGTCTGTGCCCTGAAAAAGACAGGTACAAATCAAGGTAAGGTATACACATGAGTTTATCTTGTTGGGCAGACTGGATGGATCGTGCGGGTCTTTTCTGCCGTCATCTACTATGTTACTATGTTTTGCAAATATTTCATTTAAAAAGTTCCTTATACAGTTCTCTTAAGATAAGGCTTTATAAATAGTGAGGTATCTAAGGTTACTCCCAGATGCCGCATTTCTCTCAAAACTAGAATATCAATCCCAACCTGAGAGAACGAGTTAGGAAAGTCAACTGTACTAGTACCTGAGAAGAAAAGAATCTGCATTTTTCACTTATTTGTGCAAAATTTATTTGTAGACAAACATGATTTGACTACACTTAAGCAGAGACTCACGAAAGCGAAAATATCTACAATCTTCTTTCTAACAGGAAAGTAAAATTGAATATCACATATAGGCGATAATGAACACCCACACAACCAATCAACTTGCATACAGGAGAAATATAAATAGTAAATAGTAAAGCCAAAAGTGAAGAACCGTGGGGAATTCCAGAATGAATTTTAATCCAGATTGAAAAATCTAGTCCTAATCTAACTTGAAATTGTCTGTCTTGCCGGAATGACTCAAACCATTTTAACGGGAGCCCAGACACTCCAATAGTCTATAATCTCAATGATTGACTATGTCAAACGCTGCAGAGATATCTAAGGTCACCATTAAAAATGTTACACTTTGGTCAAAACAACAGAGGATACTGTCCAGCATGGAAAAAAATAAAGTCTCCATGTTATGTTTATATCTGAAACCAAACTGAAGTTGATCCAAGAGCCCATTATTATCTACAAATTTCCGCAATTGTTAGATGAGTTTCTAAAACTTTTTTGCTAAAAAGAACAACGAGGATACCAATCTAAAATTATCGGAAGAATCCAGGGAAGGTCCTTTCAATAATGATCATTCTACAGCTTGTTTCAAATAATTTGGGACTATCCCTTCATGAAAATCTATTTTCAATATTAGTGACCACAAGAGCAATATCATTCCCAGTCAATTTCGGCAAAGAAGTTGAACAAGGAATCAGTATATTAGTCCAATTATTCAAATATTAAATCACTTATTTTAACCACCCAGGTGTAACTTATTAGGCACTCCATTAATAGCAGGTTCAACATTTGGTAGATCTAGAATCTCTCATGAGAAAACAATGTCTTGAACCTTTTTTTGAACCCTGTTTGCAAAATCCTGACACTTTATCACAGGTGAAGAAACTGGTCGGGGTGGTACAGATAATTTGTCAACAATAGTGAACAATTCCCTGGATCCTGAACCCATAAATGTTATTTTATTTAATACATTTGTATCCCGCGCTTTCCCACACAGAGCAGGTTCAATGCGGCTTACAAAGTAAATATAATTACAAAATCATGTAAGGAGAATATTACTAACTGTAGTAAACATAGTTATAGACAGGCCTTAAGAATAAGTGAGATGAGCAAGGAAAGGTGCAAAAAGATAGGATAAGCAAAAGGAGAAGGAATGGGAGGGGTATGGTATAGGGAAGATGGTGAAGAAAAGACTAGGGGATAAGCATGAAGGAGAATTGGAAGACAAGGACAAGATATAATGATCATCAGAACAGGAGTCATATGGGTGGGCTAATAAGGTTAATTCAGGACGTTAGGGTAAGCTTGCTTGAAAAGATGATACAGACGTTCAAATACTTGAAAGGTATTAATCCGCAAAAAAATCTTTTCCGGAGATGGGAAGGCAGTAGAACGAGAGGACATGAAATGAGATTGAAGGGGGGCAGACTCAAAAAAGATGTCAGGAAGTATTTTTTCACGGAGAGGGTGGTGGATGCTTGGAATGCCCTCCGGCGGGAGGTGGTGGAGATGAAAACGGTAATGGAATTCAAACATGCGTGGGATATGCATAAATGAATCCTGTGCAGAAGGAATGGATCCTCAGAAGCTTAGCCGAAATTGGGTGGCGGAGCAGGTGGGGGAGGAGAGGTTGGTGGTTGGGAGGCGAGGATAGTGGAGGGCAGACTTGTGCAGTCTGTGCCAGAGCCGGTGGTGGGGGGTGGGACTGGTGGTTAGGGGGTGGGAAATACTGCTGGGCAGACTTGTACGGTCTGTGCCCTGGGGGGGGGGGGGGGGGGGGGGGCAGGTGCAGATCAAGGTAAGGTATACACATGTGAGTTTGTCTTGTTGGGCAGACTGGATGGACCATGCAGGTCTTTTTCTGCCGTCATCTACTATGTTACTAGTATGTTATGTTAGATGGGTTTTCAACATTTTTCTAAAGGGTAGATAATTGTTTATTGTTCGGATGGATCTTGGAAGAGCGTTCCAAATCTGGTTGCCTAAGAAGGAGAAGCTGGATGCATAGGAGATTTTATATTTTATTCCTTTGCAGCTGGGAAGGTGCAAATTGAGGTAAGTACGTGAAGACGGTGATCTGTTTCTAATTGGGAGGTCAATCAGGTTATTCATGTAACTAGGGGATTCTCTTATCAAAGTATTCCTTTTTCGCTACATGGGCAGCCTTATAAAACTCCAAGTTTATCATACACTCCTAAATATTTATATCAGGTATGTTCAGCTTTTCTCAATTAATGCTTCTGATCATTTAATTATGTCATAAACCATGGATGGGACAGTATTATTTTGCTTCACAACCACCTCTCTAAGCAATACAATCTGATCTAAGGTCTTTAACGGTGATGAATTCCAAAATTCAACTGTTTCATTGACATTGAACATCTCAATGTTAGCCAACAGTGGCAACCTGATTTTGTCAAGTCCTCTACTTCATAAGAGCTATGAACCATCTGGATTTTTGGAGTAAGAGACTTTCTCTCTTACATTTCTATAGAGATACCACATTTAATCAAAACATGGTCCTTCCAGGGAACAGGGTCACTGACACACCTACCATTCCTTTTAAAGGAAAGGGAGTCATGAACAACGATTACATCCAGAGTATGCCCATCAGCATGTTTAGCACCCCTTATCATTTGAGACCAACCTAAAGAAGCTAAAATATCGAAGAAATCAATGGCAACATCAATATGACACTGATCAACATGCAAATTAAAATCACCTACCAAAATTGTGTTATAGACTCTAATTCCATAATTGGTCAGTGCTTCAGTAAAAGGAGAATAATCAGCATAAAGCAAACCTGGAGGAAAATAACACAACAAAACATTCAAATTAAGAGATTTTACCCGCTGGTTGGGAGGCAGGGCTAGTGCTGGGCAGACTTATACGGTCTGTGCCCTTAAAAGGACAGGTACAAATCAAGGTAAGGTATACACAAAAAATGACACGCGAGTTTATCTTGTTGGGCAGACTGGGTGGTCCTTGCAGGTCTTTTTCTGCTGTCATCTACTATGTTACTATGTTATATCAATCATCAATCACAAAAGAGGAGGATTGAAAACCCATTTCTTCTCTAAAAATGATCAATAACCCACCACCCCGCTGTCCAACCTGAGAGTAGACAATGCTGTATAGCCTAGGGGACAGAATTGAGTTATAACTGTACCTCTGTAATTGCCACACTCTGTCACTTATATTATAATATCTACTATAATAAAACGCACCATCAACGTTCTGAGGACACTGACGTCACTGCAGGCACTCAGACACTGGTTCGTAAGTTCATGGTGGTGAAGCCAGAACACTCACCAAGTCTCCATGACCCGCCCTCGCATCACACGTGATGACGTCGAGGGCGGGACAAGTACACAAACACGCAAATGAAAGAAAGGGGAAGAATAGGGAAACACGCGTAGCGTGTTTCCCTACTCCTCCCCGTCCAACGAATCGCTGCCGCCGAGGACGTGCCCATCACCCCGCCCCTTTCGTGCCATCACCACACCCCCGGTCGCCCCCTCTTCACCCCATCACCTTCCCTCCCCCCCGTCACCTCCCCTCCCTTTACGCTGCTATCCCTGGTGGTCTAGAGGTACCTGTTCGCTCGGGGCAGGAAAGAAACAGCCCCCGCTTTCCTGCCCGGAGCGCTGCTGCTAGCTGTCCTGCTGCATCCTGTGTGAGTCTGGCTCTCGGCGTTTCAAAATGGCCGCCGAGAGTTGAAGCAGCCTCGCAAGACTTCAACTCTCGGCGGCCATTTTGAAACGCCAAGAGCCAGACTCGCACAGGCTGCAGCAGGGCAGCTAGCAGCAGCGCTATAAGCGAACAGGTACCTCTACACCACCAGGGATACTAGCGTAAGGGGAGGGGAAGGGAGTCCCGTGCCTGCTAGCGCCCGTTTCATCACAGGCAGAAACTGGCCTTTTTTAACTAGTTAATTATAAAACATCATCAGAGGGAACATGTGCAAATATTCTTCAGGTACATTTTTTAATTAATCAAATCAGCATATTTGGTCTCAGTTCATTTTCGCACTGTAGCATCTTGGCAGATAGACTTTCTTCCCAAGTTCATAAGGTTAGTAGTTGACTCTATTATTTTTGTGATGTCTTTGACCTGATATAGGATTATGTGTCAGATAGGCTGTTCCCTTTACATGCAGAGTTGAAGAGATAAATGATTTCACACATCTAATTTGGAACAAATATCTGAGGAGGCAAAGTTCAAAGATATTTTAACGATTAGACAGGAAATCTTGCTGGTAAATTGATCAGTGTGTTTTATTTATTTATTTATTTTGCAGCTTTACAGTTTGCCAATGAAGCTAGGAAAGGTTGAGTCACCGCTGCTCCCCCTCTGCCGCCTCGCCGCCCCACCCTACGCTGCCCACTGCCGCAGCTGTACATCTTGGCTGGTGGGGGTCCCCAACCCCCGCCAGCTGAAGCACCACCGCCGCAAGTACCTTGGCTAGCGAGGGGTCCCCAACCCCCGCCAGCTGAAGACTTCATCCAGCGCTGGTCTCCGGCACCGCCGCATTGCCTGCCCTGCTCTCTCTTCCCCTCACCTCCGGCATGCTCCTTTTAGTGAAACTGAGCATTCTCGATTACATTAAAAAGAGTGTGCCTGAAATGAGGGGACGAGAGAGCAGGGCAAGCAATGCGGCGGCACCGCCTCAGACCAGCACTGGACAAAATCTTCAGCTGGTGGGGGTTGGGAACCCCTGTCAGCCAACCAGGGGCCCAGAGCAAATTTGGGGGGCCCAGGCCCCCATGGCCCCACTTAGCTACGCCACTGCTTCTACTTATACGGTCTGTGCCAGAGCCAGTGGTGGGAGGTGGGGCTGGTGGTTGGGAGGCGGGGATAGTGTCGGGCAGACTTATACAGTCTGTGCCCTGGGGAGCACAGGTACAAATCAAAGTAAAGTATACACAAAAAGTAGCACATATCAGTTGTCTTGTTGGGCAGACTGGATGGACCGTGCAGGTCTTTTTCTGCCGTCATCTACTATGTTACTATGTTACCCCAAGATCAGAGATAATTGTGTGCTTAAATTTTAATGCAATTATCTCTGATCATAGGCCTAATAGTGCCCCGCGCTGTTCCGGCGCTATTTTTGGAGTGCTGTTTGGAACAGCGCGGGGTTTTGATCATCTGCTTGTAAGGGAGAAGCCTCTAATGGGAAAGGACTTGCTCTAAGGAAAGAGCCTAAAAGAGAGAGAACTCTGTGAGAGAGCTAGGAAACCCTTGATTAAAACACCTTCGAGGGAAGCAAGTACCTGGGGGTGGGGGGTGGGGAAGAGTATCTCGAGGAAAGAGAAGGGTAAAAAACCTTGATGGAACCACAGTGGAACCAAGAAAGTTCAGCTCTCAGAAACGCTGCTAGCACAACATGGTAGGCAAGGCGGCACAGACTGACTGAGCCACTCACACCCAGCCTGTGGGGGGCAAAAAAGTGGGCTGGCCTTAGCTCAGAGCTAACAACCAATAGAAACAAGCTCACAAGGAGCCAATCACAAGATACTGCAACTGAAGTCAGGGGGGAGAGGCAGTGGCATTCCTAGGGGGGGCGGTGGGTGCGGTCCGCCCCGGATGCACGCCGCTGGGGGGGGGGGGAGTGCCACGTGCCTGTCGGTGCTGCTCGTTCCATGCTCCCTCTGCCCCGGAACAGGTTACTTCCTGTTTCGGTGCAGAGGGAGCATGGAATGAGCGAAGCCGACAGGTGCGCGGCACCCCCCCCAAGCAGGTAAAAATGCACCCGGGGGGGGTGGGTGTCGTTTCGCCAGGGGGAGGTGTCGTTTCGCCGGGGGGGGGGGGGGGGGGCGCTGCACCCCGGGGGGGGTGAATCGGCAATCCGCCCCAGGTGTCAGCCGCCTTAGGAACGCCACTGGGGAGAGGAAGCCCCAGGAAACAGTGCTGTCTATACAAATAATAATCCTATTAAATATACACAATGATGCCTGTGCCTCCATGAATATGGGGGCAGCACAGGGTGTTAATGTGGAAGAGGCAAGGGCATTCCAACTATTCTTACACACTTAGTTGCCACATTTAGGCTCCCTCGTGCCTAAAGTTTGGACTTGTATTCTCTAACAGTTCGGTGTGCGTCTCTGTCGTTACAGAATGTCTAACTTTTAGCTACCTATATGGTATTCAGCCCTTAATGTTTATTTTTCCCCACGCTGTCACAGAGTCTGGTATCCCTTGCTCAGACTATGCACCCTTGCTATATGTATATTTTAGAGTTTTACACATGTATATCCTGGCTTTGTAAAATCGGGATTTAGATATTTAAATGCTAAATAGTAGTAGTAGTAGTATGCAATGTGAGGCACATCTAAAATAAGCACCTTAACAAAAATGTCAACCTTAATCCTGGATTTTCAGCTTGAGGACGAGATGGCTGAGGGGAGATATGACAGAGGTCTGTAAAATACTGAGTGGAGATGGGTAGACATGAATCATCTAGTTCATTTTTCCAAATATACAAGGACTAGGCGGCACACAATGAAGCTACTAAGTGGTAAATTAAAAAAAAAATCAGAGAAAATATTTCTTCACTCAACAGGTAATTAAACTCTCTAGAATTTGTTGCCAGAGAATGTGGTAAAAGCAGTTAGCTTAGCAGGATTTAAAAAAAGGTTGGATTATTTCTTAAAAGAAAAGTTCATAAACCATTATTAAAATGGATGTTTCTAGGATACACAGCATGAAATCTGGTTTTACTCTTTTGGGATCTTGCCAGGTACTTGGGACCTGAATTGACCAATGTTGGAAACAGGATACTGGGCATCATGCACCTTCGGTCTGTCCCAGTATGGTAATCAGTGGTGTTCCTAGGGGGGCTGACACCCAGAGCGGATCGCCGATGTGCCCCGCCCCCCGGGTGCAGCGCCACGCCCCCTGGGTGTAGCGCCCCCCCCCCCCGGTGCAGCGTGACCCCCCCCGGTGAAAGAACCCCCCCCCCGGGTGCACGCCACTGTGGGGGTGCCGTGCGCCGGTCAGCTTCCTTCATTTCCATGGTCCCTCTGCCCCGGAACAGGTTACTTCCTGTTCCGGGGCAGAGGGACAGGGAGCATGGAAACAAACGAAGCTGACCGGCGCGCGGCACCCCCCCCCCCAGCGGCATGCACCCGGGGCGGACCGCCCCCACCGCCACCCCCCTTGGTACGCCATGATGGCAATGTTTATGCTCTTATGCTTATGTTCATGTAGCACTAAGTGAAGTGGTCCACAGATAGAACAACTATGCGGAGCCAAGGTGAAGGAAGCAGATATATTAAAGGACCCAATGTTTTGGCAAGTACCTGCGTCAGGGGTCAAAGTTGTTGGTCACAACAGTAGAGCGCTTCCTATATCACAGTATGAGCGCGTCCAGTAAGTCAAAAAAGCTCTCTTACAACATACACAGTGTACAGCACTGGTATTTTAATAAAATCTGCTTCCTCCACCTCGGCTCCTCCTAGTTATTCCATCTGTGGCCCACTTCACTGCTACTGCTGCACGTTTGGTTTGCGTTGCTGTTTCCCTTTTGTTTGCTCCACTGTGTTCTTATGTAGGCCTGAAAACATTTACGAAGTGGCCTAGTGGTTAGGGTGGTGGACTTTGGTCCTGAGGAACTGAGTTTGATTCCCACTTCAGGCACAGGCAGCTCCTTGTGACTCTGGGCAAGTCACTTAACCCTCCATTGCCCCATGTGAGGCCACATTGAGCCTTCCATGAGTGGGAAAGCGCAGGGTACAAATGTAACAAAAATAAAACAGATACTAATGGAGATTCTACATGGAATGTTGCTACTATTGGAGATTCTACATGGAATGTTGCCATTCCACTAGCAACATTCCATGTAGAAGGCTGCGCAGGCTTCTGTTTCTGTGAGTCTGACGTCCTGCAGGACGTCAGACTCACAGAAACAGAAGCCTGCGCGGCCACATTGGTGATCTGCAAGGGCCGACTTCTACATGGAATGTTGCTAGTGGAATAGTAACATTCCATGTAGAATCTCCAATCGTAGCAACAGTGGAGGAGTGGCCTAGTGGTTAGGGTGGTGGACTTTGGTCCTGAGGAACTGAGTTTGATTCCCACTTCAGGCACAGGCAGCTCCTTGTGATTCTGGGCAAGTCACGTAACCCTCCATTGCCCCATGTAAGTCGCATTGAGCCTGCCATGAGTGGGAAAGTGCAGGGTACAAATGTAACAAAAATAAAATAAATAAATTAAAAAATATAACTCTCTGAATGGGGTAGTTTATTCTCATCTGTTTATAAACCCTTTCATTAACATTTTCAGTGACAGTGCTGTGCTCTTTATTGGGGGCAATTCTTTAAGGATCAACTGAGATTTAGGCTGCAAGAATGCGTACAAATGTCAATATTCAAGTTATGCATGCATGTGTATTGAAATTTATGCAAATATATTTTCTGTAAGCACATGGTATTCTGTAAATACGTATTTTGCATTTGGGAGTTCATATGGGTGAAGTTTAAGCAGACCATGAGCAGAATGCACATTTATACACATGCATTATAAAATAATATAGGCTCAGATTGAGTAAATTACAACTACTACTA
This sequence comes from Microcaecilia unicolor, assembly GCF_901765095.1. Taxonomy (NCBI): domain Eukaryota; kingdom Metazoa; phylum Chordata; class Amphibia; order Gymnophiona; family Siphonopidae; genus Microcaecilia; species Microcaecilia unicolor. The sequence continues at coordinate 741,120,990 of NC_044031.1, read as the reverse complement.
CTATTTAGCATTTCTATAGCGCTACAAGGCGTACGCAGCACTGCACAAACATAGAAGAAAGATAGTCCCTGCTCAAAGAGCTTACAATCTAATAGACAAAAAATAAAGTAAGCAAATCAAATCAATTAATGTGTACAGGAAGGAGGAGAGGAGGTTACAAGTGGTTACGAGTCAAAAGCAATGTTAAAGAGGTTGGTTACGAGTCAAAAGCAATGTTAGATTTAAAGGTGGCCAAGGATGGGGCAAGACGTAGGGGCTCAGGAAGTTTATTCCAGGTGTAGGGTGCTGCGAGACAGAAGGCGCGAAGTCTGGAGTTGGCAGAAGTGGAGAAGGGAACAGATAAGAAGGATTTATCCATGGAGCGGAGTGCACGGGAAAGGGTGTAGGGAAGGACGAGTGTGGAGAGATACTGGGGAGCAGCAGAGTGAGTACATTTATAGGTTAGTAGAAGAAGTTTGAACAGGATGCGAAAACGGATAGGGAGCCAGTGAAGCGACTTGAGGAGAGGGATAGTATGAGTTATATAAAGAGTGCTTCGAGTTGAGTGTTCTTAATAGAATAACTCTTAGAGCCCATTTCCATGCCCACTGTTGGGCCCCGGTATTTAAACTCTGGAATTTGTTGCCAGAGAATGTGGTAAAAGCAATTAGCTTAGCGGGGTTTTAAAAAAGGTTTGGATTAATTCCTAAAAGAAAAGTCCATAAGCCATTATTAAAATGGACGTGGAAAATCCACTGCTTATTTCTGAGAAAAGCAGCATAAAATGCATCGTACTGTTTTGGGATTTTGCCAGGTACTTGGAAACAGGATACTGGGCTTGATGGACCTTCAGTCTGTCCCAGTATGGGAACACTTATGTACTGATGTGCTTATGTACTAAAATGCTGGCATCCAACTCTTGGCATTTGGGTGTAGGAATAGTGGTATTTAATAACTTCACACACAAATGTTTTGATATGCCCCTACCACGCCTCTGGCTATGCTCCCTTTTGAGTTGCACACCAGGGAATTTAGGTGAGTGAAATCATAGACTAGTAGGCAGGAAAATACAGTCCTACAATCTAATTAATACCAATTAACTGCAAAAATTGACTGTTAACATCAATTTATTGCTAATTAATGGCTTGTTAGTTAATTCATTTGTATGTGTATCCTTGATCCATGTGCAAATTTTGGCATCCAGATTTGGGCGCCATATGTAGAAACTGGGGGATAATGTCTGCACATTCTTTAACAATCTAGTGTGATCACGTACATCAGGTCTATAGTTGGTGTGAATTTACCTAAAAAATAAGTGTATTTTTGACCTGTTATTCTAGTACACCATAAAGAAAGTAGACGCCGGTGTTTCCTTATAGAGTAGGCTGCAAATAGTTTATGTTGACACCTAAGAAATACCCTCACACTATATGTGGCTATATATTTCCACTGAGGTTCAAAAACAAATATATTACTAGCAAGCTCATTTTCAAAGCACTTAGCCTCCCAAAGTTTCATAGAAACCTATGGAACTTAGCCTCCCAAAGTGCTTTGAAAATATGCCTAACGTAACATAGTAAATGACGGCAGAAAAAGACCTGCATGGTCCATCCAGTCTGCCCAACAAGACAAACTCATATGTGCTACTTTTGGTGTATACCCTACTTTGATTTGTGCCTGTCCTCTTCAGGGCACAGACCGTATAAGTCTGCCCAGCACTATCCCCGCCTCCCACCACTGGCTCCTGCACAGACCGTATAAGTCTGCCCAGCACTATCCTCGCCTCCCACCACTGGCTGGCTCTGCCATCCAATCTCGGCTAAGCTCCTTAGGATCCATTCCTTCTGAATAGGATTCCTTTATGTTTATCCCACGCGTGTTTGAATTTTGTTACCGTTTTCATTTCCACCACCTCCCGCGGGAGGGCATTCCAAGCATCCACTACTCTCTCCGTGAAAAAATACTTCCTGACATTTTTCTTGAGTCTGCCCCCCTTCAATCTCATTTCATGTCCTCTTGTTCTACCGCCTTCGCACCTCCGGAAAAGGTTCGTTTGCGGATTAATACTTTTCAAATATTTGGACGTCTGTATCATATCACCCCTGTTTCTCCTTTCTTCCAGAGTATACATGTTCAGGTCATCAAGTCTCTGCTCATACGTCTTGTAACGCAAATCCCTTACCATTCTCGTAGCTTTTCTTTGCACCGCTTCAATTTTTTTAACATCCTTCGCAAGGTACGGCCTCCAAAACTGAACACAATACTCTAGGTGGGGCCTCACCAACGACTTATACAGGGGCATCAACACCTCCTTTCTTCTGCTGGTCACACCTCTCTCTATACAGCCTAACAACCTTCTAGCTAAGGCCACCGCCTTAGTTTTGATTGACACAGTGTGCAGTCTCCAAATGAAGCAAAATAAATAAACACATAAAAATCAACAACCACAAAATAAAAATAAATAAATCAATCAAAAGCTAGGTGTTTTCCGAAGCACACCATTTCTAACACTTTCCAGCCAACATCTGCTGTGGAACAGAGACATTTCTTAACAATTCCAGTTTCTTTTGTATGCCAGTGGTGCATCATGAATACTTTAGTAGAAATTGTTAAGTTTTTATATGAGAAAAAAATTGCCTTTTTTATGAGGGTAGAACTCCATCCCTATTAACTCAGCTTCTATACTATTCTGTTCTCTGGTAGAGGGAGAAAATGCTTTTTAAACATCAAAGGCTTAAAGAACAACCGTATCAGGAAAGCCCTGTTTTAAAGAATCAAATATATATATTTCCATTAAGAAGTTATAAGAGCCCAAATTCTTTGGCTATCACATTTTGATCAAACAAAATCACCTTCTAATTTCTGTTTTGAAGATGTGACTCTTCTTATTCTAAAATTCAGTTTCATGTTTGAGAGTGATCTTAGACTCATCTTTGTCATTATTGTTAAAATTGTCCCTTTATAAGATCAGAGTGGTGTTAAGGCTTAGAAATTTGCTATCAAATAATTTTATGTAAAATTTGGACTATTGCATTACCTTAGTTTGTGGTCTTCCAAAGTTTCTATAAGGGCTTTGCAGGTGTCCCAAAATTCTGCAGCATGGGAGGAGTGGCCTAGTGGTTAGGGTGGTGGACTTTGGTCCTGAGGAACTGAGTTCAATTCCTGGCACAGGCAGCTCCTTGCGACTCTGGGCAAGTCACTTAACCCTCCATTGCCCCATGTAAGCTGCATTGAGCCTGCCATGAGTGGGAAAGCGCAGGGTACAAATGTAACAAAAATAAAATAGATACTATTGGAGATTCTACATGGAATGTTGCTAGAATAGCAACATTCCATGTAGAAGGCTTCTGTTTCTGTGAGTCTAGTCCTGCATATGTGCAGGACCTCAGACTCACAGAAGCAGAAGCCTGCACAGCCACATTAACAGTGGAGGAGTGGCCTAGTGGTTAGGGTGGTGGACTTTGGTCCTGAGGAACTGAGTTCAATTCCCGGCACAGGGCAGCTCCTTGTGACTCTGGGCAAGTCACTTAACCCTCCATTGCCCCTGGTACAAAATAAGTGCATGAATATGTGAACCGCTTTAAATGTAGTTGGAAAAACCTCAGAAAGGTGGTATATCAAGTCCCATTTATTTATTTATTGCATTTGTATCCCACATTTTCCCACCTATTTGCGGGCTCAGTGTGGCTTACAATAAGACATGAATAATAGAAATACATTTGATACGACTAAGTTATGGATTACATTGAACAGAGTTGTGCGAGACATTCGAATATCAATGGGAGTATAACAATGGGACATCAACATGGAAACATTAGAAGGAGACAATGGGAAAAAAGGGCATTGTTAGAAACCTAGGTATATAATGTACATTGTTCCGTGAGTAAGTGAGTGATTGACAGGATAGAGGGATGGGGGATCAGAAGTGGATGTGTATTGAGTTGGTGAACAGTGAGTGTGGTTTCTAAGTGTTTTGGCTCTTTCCGTAAGTTTGTTCAAACAGGTGAGTCTTCAGTAGTTTACGGAAGGAGGCTTGTTCGCTAATCGTTCTTAGGTTGCGCGGTAGTGTATTCCAAGACTTCGTGCTCATGTAGGAAAAGGTTGACGCGTGTATCGTCTTGTACTTCAACCTCTTGCAAGTTGGGTAGTGAAGGTTGAGGTGAGTTCGGGATGATCTTTTGGCGTTTCTGGGTGGTAGGTCTATTAAATCAGTCATGTACGCTGGGGCTTCACCGTGAATAATCTTATGGACTAACGTGCAAATTTTAAAAGTAACGCGGTCCTTGAGTGGAAGCCAATGTAGCCTCTCACGCAGTGGTTTTGCCCTTTCATATTTAGGTTTTCCGAGGATGAGCCTGGCTGCTGTGTTCTGGGCTGTTTGAAGCTTCTTCAGTATTTGCTCTTTGCAGCCTGCGTATAATGAGTTGCAGTAATCCAAGTGGCTGAGGACGAGGGATTGCACTAGGCTGTGGAAGACGAATCTTGGGAAGAATGGTCTTATCCTTTTCAATTTCCACATGCTGAAGAACATCTTCTTGGTTATGTTGTTTGCGTGAGTTTCAAGTGTTAGGTGGCGGTCGATTGTCACTCCGAGGATTTTTAGCGTTTCTGAGATTGGAAGTTTTAGGTTTGGTGTGTTTATCACATTGAATTCGGTTGTGTTGTATTGTGTTGTGTTGTATAAGATCCCAAAACCTACTCAGTAGATGTTGCACCGTGGTACTCACTAATCATTCTAATTGAAGGAGGGAAGCCTCTGTTTGTCCCCGGTCACTATTGCTGTATTTTGTGACTCTCAGGGACTAAGTTCTTCATCTGCTCAAAACCTCCTTTAGTTGTGGAATTTTTTAGTATGTTTTTTTTTACTTTAAATCAGTTTTTCATTTCCATATCAATTAGTAACATTGCTTTAAAGTTAGCATATAGCACGGTTTTGCCGTGTCGGCTTTATCAAGGAGAACCTCGCGCTTGTGCTCACTTGTGCTCTTTGTCTGGTATTTGTTTAGATGCAGTGTGTTCTCTGAGTCTGACGTCCTGCACGTACAACGTGCAGGACGTCAGCATGCAAGGAAGAAGACTTTTCTCTGCCGCTGCGTTCTACGGTCGGAGAGGACATCGGCTGGCGGGGAGTGGGGTCCCCCGCCAGCAAAATGGAAGGTAGGCGGCGGCGGGGGAGGGTTCGCGGCGGGAGGGGGGTCGGTAGAGATGGGGGGCGACAATGGCGGCGGGAGGGGGGCGGCGGTGTAGGGGGGCTAAAATGTGCCCCCTCCCATCGAGCTCTGGACCCCCCTCCCACGGAAGTCTGGCTACGCCCCTGGTGCTGGCAGAAGGCTGGCTATGGGAATCGCCAGTACTGGAGGGAGAATGGCGCTTCAGGGCAGTAAAAGTGAGCAAACCACGCGGACGGGGAGAGCGGGCAGAAGAGGCTGGGCGGGCCTGGAGCAAAAGTGGCTGGGCCTGGGCCCGTCCAGGCCTACCCGTGGCTATGCCCCTGGTTAGAACTCCTATTACTACTCCTTATAATCTGATATCAGTTTGGAATTACCCTATCGGAAAGCTGCATTTTTTAGCCAATTACTGCACTGCATTATTTGAAACTTCCAATCACTGGTTACTATAGTCTTGAAGGGAACTAAATCCTATGTCATTGGCTCCTTCCTACTGCTGGTCTACCTGATCGAACATCTTTGATCGTTTAGGCTGCTGTCTTAATCAATCAATGAAATGAAACCTTTCAGAAAAATTCTTTAGGTTCTTATGATTAACAAAAGAATGCTCGCCATTCATTTAGAAACATAGAAACATGATAAAGGCCAAATGACCCATCCAGTCTGCCCATCCTCGGTAACCCCCAATTCTACCTGTTCCTAAGCGATCCCACATGCTTATCCCATGCCTTTTTAGACTCTGGAACAGTCCTAGATTCCTGTTCCAGGACTGTTCCAGAATTTAGATTGTTTAAGCCAGTTGGTTCCAATGCTGCACTAGCCCGTCGGTACATGGTCGCCGCATCTCAAAAAAGATATAGAGGAATTACAGAGGGGGCAGATAAGGGGTGACGAAAATGATAAAGGGAATGGAACGACTTCCCTGTGAGGAAAGGCTGAGAAGGTTAGGGCTCTTCAGCTTGGAGAAAAGGCAGCTGAGGGGTGATATGATAGAAGTCTACAAGATAATGAGCGGAGTAGAGCGGACAGATGTGAAGCGTTTGTTTACACTTTCAAACAACAACAAAACCAGGGGACATAAGATGAAGCTAGAATGTGGTAGATTTAAAACAAACAGGAGAAAGGTTTTCTTTACTCAGCGTGTAGTTAGACTCTGGAACTCGTTGCCGGAGAATGTAGTGACAGCAGCTGGCCTTACGGAATTTAAAGGGGGTTTGGACAGATTCCTGAGGGAAAAGTCCATTGAACATTATTAAGAATTAAGTTTTTTTTTTTGGTTTTTTTTTTGGGGGGGGGGGGGGGGGTTGCTTGGTTCTTGAAGCCTGGATTGGCCACTGTCGGAGACAGGATGCTGGGCTTCATGGACCCTTGATCTTTTCCCGGTATGGCGGTGCTTATGTACTTCCTTTTTAGCGAGCGGTAAGCCCGTGTTGGGCTTACTGCTGCTTTGTGAAAGGGGCTCTAAATGTTTAAAAATGTATCATCCTATTAAAAATATGAAGTCTCAGGGAATATATGTGCTGGATATCTCCTCATTTCACCAGATCTGGCTGAAGGAAGATCATTCCCAGATTTTGTTTTTAATATAACTGGTCCAATAATGTGAAATGACCATTGAATATATATGTGCACATGAATAACAGATTGAGATGTTGATATAATTGGGTTTGAGATATTTGCGGTGGGATACTGATATATGTTATACTATAGACCCTCACATTGATAACTACTTCACTGAAAACAAGGAGGATTTGTGATAGGAGATGGCCTGAGCCTATCTGACCCATTCTGTGGGCTGTAGCCAGTGGGCGGAACTTGCCGCTATACTGTGTGACCCCAAACATTTGCAGATGCTATTCAAAACAATAGCAAACTTGTGAGGTTTATGACTGCATGTTTGTGTGTGCGTGTTTTTTTTTTATTTGAAAGCTTCCCATACGTAACCCAAGGTTTTTTTTTTTTTTTTTTTACCTGGGGGTGGGGGGGGGGTGGTCCTGGGGCATGAGCCAAGGTCCCACCATGGGTGCAGGTGCTCTGGTGCAGCAGGCTTGTGTTTTGGAGCCATGGGAGTCCCCAGAACTGGGCCCCAAGGCTGAGGCAGAGCCAGGGTCTTTCTTAAAGCTGCCCCCTACAATAATCAAACCAACTGCTAAGTAAAAATTATTTTCCAGTGTTTAAATAATAGTAGCTCTGTATTGTTCCCAGGGGCGTAGCCAGACAACAGATTTTGGGTGGGCCTAGGCAAGAATTGAGTGGGCACCAAGTGCTCTCCCCCCCCCCCCCCAAAAAAAAAAAATTATCTCAGCTGGTGGGAAAACACTTCTTTCCACCTTGGCAGCAGGCATGCACTAAAAACTGAGCATGCGCAGGTACTGGTGTCATGGAGAGTAGCGTTTTTGTTACCATCAGGGGGAAATCTTCAGCTGGCGGAGCTTGGGATTCCCACCAGTTACCACTAAACATGTGCTACTGTTTATTTATTTATTTGCTGCATTTGTATCCCACATTTTTCCACCTGTTCGCAGGCTCAATGTGGCTTACAGAATGTTACAACAACAATCACATTAATGGAATAAGAATTTCAGAATATAGATACAGATAAGGTGCACAGGAATATCATGGCAATCATATTAACGGAGCAAGAGTTTCAGAATTGTTCCAAATAAGATGCATAAGAATATCATGTTGGGTGGGCCTGAGCCATAAATGTGTGGGCCCTGGCCCACCCAAGCCCACCTGTGGCTAGGCCACTGATTGTTCCGCTGACATCACTTGTGGGTATTGCGGTCAAGGGTCAGTTGTTCTATGATCCCAACCTCTTCTATCTTCCTTCTGCACACTCCATCTCCAACAGACTTCATCCCCAAACATTCATTTTAATAATTGACTTTATATTGCATATTAATTGTACTTGTATTGCAGGTTATTATGCATTAAATCAATTTTGTTGAAACTTTTTTAAAGTGACTTAACCCCCTGTTTACTAAGCCATGCTAGCGGCTGCTGTGCGGTAATGCCGACATAGCCCATTTACTTTGAATAGGCTGTGTTGGCATTGCTGCGTGGCAGCTGCTAACATGGCTTAGTAAATGGGGGGGGGGGGGGTAACTAGCTAAATGCATGCTAATGAATACATATCATTATTTCTGGCTATCAAACACTGAGGAACAAAATTAGCAGATCATGGGAAATAGGTCTTTGAAGTACAGATAAATCTTCAAAATATTTGTCCATAGTAGGGGCTACCAAGCTAGCCTTCCATTTCTGAGATACTCGTCCTTCCCTACACCCCTTCCCGTGCACTCCGCTCCATGGATAAATCCTTCTTATCTGTTCCCTTCTCCACTACTGCCAACTCCAGACTTCGCGCCTTCTGTCTCGCTGCACCCTACGCCTGGAATAAACTTCCTGAGCCCCTACGTCTTGCCCCATCCTTGGCCACCTTTAAATCTAGACTGAAAGCCCACCTCTTTAACATTGCTTTTGACTCGTAACCACTTGTAACCACTCGCCTCCACCTACCCTCCTCTCTTCCTTCCCGTTCACAATTAATTGATTTGATTTGCTTACTTTATTTATTTTTTTGTCTATTAGATTGTAAGCTCTTTGAGCAGGGACTGTCTCTCTTCTATGTTTGTGCAGCGCTGCGTATGCCTTGTAGCGCTATAGAAGTGATAAGTAGTAGTAGTAGTCTCTTGTAACCAGAGCTAATATTGTGATGTCATAATGCCTCAGTCCACCAATAAGAGCCAACCTCATCAGTGATGTCACAATGGCTTGATTGTCCTATACTTGGCTCACTTTTATTACATAGCTCTTTGAGCAGGGACTGTCTTTCTTCTATGTTTGTGCAGCGCTGCGTACGCCTTGTAGCGCTATAGAAATGCTAAATAGTAGTAGTAGTAGATACTTCTATATATTTACTATATATTTTTAAAACGTGTTGAATCAGAAAAAAATACATAACGCACAGACCACATCTTTTGCTTCCCTTTGGTGCATTTAGAAGTTCAAATTCAAATGAATGGAAATTGATTTCATCATTACAGACCTCCATATAAATTCAGAAAATTGCAGGATTATTATTTATATAATCCTCCTCTTTCTTTCTACACTCTTCATCGAAAAACCCTGCGGAATTTGTGACACTCGGTTTATACACAGGCTGATAAGGATTACATGCAAGCTTAGGTATCTGAATTGCGCTGAACTGACATGGCCGATCAGTAGGGCAGGTTTTGAAAGTCTAAACAGGGTGAACTCAAATGTTAAGTAGAATTAGATGAAAGTTCAATTTAAATAGTCTAATAACTGAATGTCATCAGTGTCACTTGTGTTCAGTCTTCAGCTACAACAAATGAAAGGCTGGGCTCCTGTCATGGACGTTTGAAATTGACTGGACTTACAAAACGGAACTATATGTATGAGTGAATCCTGAATGAGGGGACATTATTTGCTGCATCGTATGGAACCCTTTTTAAGTCTCGACCCCAAAATTCTATATCTGCAAACCTTTGAAAACGTATCAATTGATGGAGATAGTTTTTATAGCGTTAATGATGGGAGCAGCCAGCTGTGGCAGTAAAAGGAGAATTAAATGAGACTGGATTAAACTGTTAACACACTTAATTATTTCTTCATCTCTCCTCTCTTGAGCAGCATAAGTCAACTTAGATATGCTCCAGGGCAAATCCTACGTGACTCTGAAATTTACTGGGTCAGACTCCCTTTGTCTAATGACAAATCGACAACAAGAAATTAAAGGATATTTTATTTCAAACAAAATGGGATAATAATTCTATTTGTAAAGATTTTTTTAAAAACGACAACAGTAGGAATTAAAATCCACTTCATACATCAGTCAAACATAAATTGAAATACTGTCATGAGATCTGATACCTTTCTGGTCTTGTTAAATCATGCCCTGTCCCAGACATAAGTAATAGTTTCCAGAAACTGTGAGATATACAACATAATCAAGTACGATATCTGGCAAAAAGTGGCCTGTTAACTAAGGTGGACTAAGTAGTTAGCACAGGATTTAACGCATGGTAACTGTTAGCATAAGCCCACGGTAATGGCTTCAAAGCGCTAAAAAAAGGCAACATACATAGTAACATGGAAGGGCATTTTCAAAAGGTCTGAATTTGGACGCCCTCACGAAGACGGACAAAATCAGGCAGGAATAATGGAAAAATAATATGGACATCCTTAGGCATTTCATTTATCGCAGCACGAAACGTCCAAATCAGAGATGCCCAAAGTGTAGGAAAAAAAGGACGCCCATCTTTCAGAACTGCCAAAGGGCGAACCCAATACAAACGTTAGCAAATGCATTCACTGTACTTGCTAACATTTGTCATATGAACGTCCTTCGGCGGTTCTACAAGAAAGACGTCCTTATTACTGTACTTTGGACTTCTCTGATGTACCTGGTTCTTCCGCAAGTACAGTGCATGTAACATAGTAACTTAGTAACATAGTCGATGACGGCAGAAAAATACCTGCATGGTCCATCCAGTCTGCCCAACAAGATAAACTCATATGTGCTACTTTTTGTGTATACCTTACCTTGATTTGTACCTGTCCTTTTCAGGGCACAGACCGTGTATGTCTGCCCAGCACTATCCCTGCCTCCCACCACCGGTTCTGGCACAGACCGTATAAGTCTGCCCAGCACTATCCCCGCCTCCCGACCACCAGTCCCGCCTCCCACCACCGGTTCTGGCACAGACCGTATAAGTCTGCCCAGCACTATCCCCGCCTCCCGACCACCAGTCCCGCCTCCCACCACCGGCTCTGGCACAGACCGTATAAGTCTGCCCAGCACTATCCCCGCCTCCCGCCACCGGCTCTGCCACCCAATCTCGGCTAAGCTCCTTAGGATCCATTCCTTCTGAACAAGATTCCTTTATGTTTATCCCACGCGTGCTTGAATGTAGTTGCGGACATCCAGGTACGGGAAATATAAGGAACATACATATTTATTTGTGTATATATGAAGAGGTTCACACACATGATAATGATCCATATAAGGAAGGCTCCGCATGTGTGAACACATACTCATCCATATAAGGCCCCGCATGCGTGACAATGGTCCATGCGTGACGGCCGTCCACATATGGACCCATTATATATATGCCAGGACGTCCACGTGCTGACCCGTCCATATATGGGATGATCGTCCATATATGGAACTGTGCATGTATGGACATCCATCACGCATGGACGTCCATATAAGGCGATGCACGTTTTCCCAACGGTTATTCACTCAGATGGCGCTCCGAATAGAACCAAATTTTAGCACTGCTGAGAGCCTGCTTCTGATGCACCTGTGCCTGCGGCTCCGTCGCACTTTATTTATGCACCATCACCACCTGCCCCCTAGGACTGTCTGCATACGAGCCTGGGCTCATATAAGAGACAGGTTGGAAAGGTAACTGTTTGTTTACCCCCCCCCCCATATCAGGTCCCCCTCCTATAGCTACACATATAAGAGCTCCCTCAGTGATATAAGCACTAAGTGTAGTCTGCATTCAAGGGTAATCAGTATGTGCAATGTACTACCGTGTTGCCCCGAAAATAGGACATCCTCCGAAAATAAGACCTAGTAGAGGTCTTGCTGCAATTTGAAAATATAAGGCCTCCCCTGAAAATAAGACCTAGCAGGGGAGGCCTTATTTTTCAGGGAAACATCGGGGTCACCCCCCACCCGAGATCGCCGGCTCCCCCCCTCGATCTGCGGCTCCCCCCGCCCTCAGTCGCTCCCGGAGCTAACCTCTTAAACGCTTCCTTTCACCTTCGCACTCGCCGCAAGCAGCAGGGCAGGCCACTCCTTCCTTCCGTGTCCCACCCTCGCCTGATGTTACGTTACGTCAGGCGAGGGTGGGACACGGAAGGAAGGAGTGGCCTGCCCTGCTGCTTGCGGCGAGTGCGAAGGTGAAAGGAAGCGTTTAAGAGGTTAGTTCCAGGAGCGACTGAGGGTAGGGAGAGCAGGCAATCGAGGGGGGGGGGGGGGGAGCCGGCGATCTCAGGTGGGGGGGCGACCTCAGGTGTGGGGGGGGGGGGGGCGACCCGATGTTTCCCCAAAAAATAAGGCCTCCCCTGAAAATAAGACCTAGCGGGTCTTGGGGAGCAAAAATTAATATAAGACAGTGTCTTATTTTGGGGGAAACACGGTAGAAAGGAAAAACATTCTCACGTCCCAACAATACTGCACACAAACGGTACTCTCTATCCTCATGTCCCCCTCAATGACATTACCTGTACCAATGTCATGTCCCCCCCCCCCCCCACATCATCATCAGTGTTGTGTGTCTCTACAATTTGGCTGCCAAATGATTTTATGTTGTGAAGGCAAGAAGGACCATCCCCTGACTCCTAGTGTACAAACTTGTATCTTACAGACATTTTGGCATTAGGAGGGACCTCGAGTCCCTGAGACGAAGGTTCCACCGTGTACGGCGGGACCACCCCGACATCATCAAGAGCGTGAATCGGTGCCTCAGGGCTCGACGTATTATAAACAATAATGAATAATGCAAATTTCATGGTTCAGTTTCCATGTGGCTAATAGGCAAATAGTAAGTCATAACACCTCTGTCCCAGATCAAGGCCTAAGGTTGCAGCTACCCTCCCATGAGTGTGGCTGCAACTTCCAACTAACCTTCTCTGAGTTGAATGAGATGGCATGCAAAGGAATGGCTGACATTGCAACAGCAACGGCAGGGAAGGGTGCCTCACTTCTGTATCCCCCTTTCTTGGGTGGATACTGTTTCATGGCATTCCTGCTTGAGGTCCTGTTCTTAGTGGATGTCATAGCATGATTTTAAAGTATTGTATTGTATTATATTGTAACATTTATACTCCGCGCTTTCCTTCTTATTAGCAGGCTCAATGCGGCTTACATAATATATGGAGTGAAGGAGTGGCCTAGTGGTTAGGGTGGTGGACTTTGGTCCTGGGGAACTGAGGAACTGAGAGCTCGATTCCCGGCACAGGCAGCTCCTTGTGACTCTGGGCAAGTCACTTAACCCTCCATTGCCCCATGTAAGCCGCATTGAGCCTGCCATGAGTGGGAAAGCGCGGGGTACAAATATAACAAAAAAAAAAAAATAATAGGGTTAAAAGATAACACAAAAAGGATAAAACAGCTAAATATAGTATATAAAGAGGTGAACAATAAAAGTGGGTAAGTAAGGGAGGAAGGTGGTAAAGGAGGAAGTGGGAAGAGTGCGTTGTAAATTAAAGAAGAATGAATAATGATGGTTGGGAGAGGGATGAATTCAAAAGGATAAATGAGGAAGCATATTACAAGTTCAGTCATATAATCATATAATCATATCCGGGTAACTCAGATGGAATAATGTAAAGCAATAGTGCTTACACCCCCAAAAAAAACAAAACAAAAAAAAGAAACCACTGGTCATCCAACCATAGTCACAACTCAAAATGCTAACATACTACCGAGGAAAGAGTGTGCCCTGCCACAGTGGCGTACCAAGGGGGGGGGGGCAGCCCGCCCCGGGTGCACGCCGCTGGGGGGTGCCACGGCGCGCGCCTGTCGGCTGTGACTTCGAATCACTACGCTAAATTCTCTCGTTCGCTGCAGCTCCCTGTTCCGGGGGGGGGGGGGGCAGAGGGAGGGAGCTGCAGCAAACAAATTTAGCGTAGCGATTCGAACTCGCAGCCGACAGGCGCGCGCTGCGGCACCCTTCCCTAGCAGCGTGCACCGGGGGGGGGGGGGGGTCATTTCGCCAGGGGGGGGGCGCATCGGCGATCCGCCCCAGGTGTCGTCGACGCTAGGAACGCCACTGCCCTGCCAACACATCTTGTATACTCCTTGTTCAGACCAGCTTCCAGGGTTCCCTGTCATGTCATCTCATGCATCTCACACCCCATGTGTATAACCCAGGGCTCACCACTGACCCTACCTTTCCCCATTCCTGCCTCATGCCGGCCAGCCAGCTCCTGCACTATGCAAGCAATTTTGAATGTGCTGATCTCAAGGACAATCCTTTTACATACACAGGGCGGCAGCAGGAGCAGGAGGAGGAGGCAGGACTGGCTGCACCAATGGTTGTTGAGGAGGAGGATGTGGCGACAGCGGAAGGGCCAGACCCTTGGCAGGATATGCCTCTCCTTGAAGGGGATGAGGAGCAGTGGCGATCCTAGGTCGGCTGACACCCGGGGCGGATCGCCGCTGCGCAGCCCCCCCAGGTGCTGCACGACACCCCCCCGGTGAATCAACCCCCCCTTCCGGCGCATGAACTCCCCCCCCTCAGCGCATCAACACCCCTCCGGCGAATCAACCCTCCCCCTTCCGGCGCATGAACTCCCCCCCTCAGCTCATCAACACCCTCCCCCCCTAGTGAATCAACCCTATCCCTTCCGGCGCATGAACTTCCCCCCTCAAAGCATCAACACCCCCCCTCCCTAGCGAATCAAACCCCCCCTTCCAGCGCATCAACTCACCCCCTCGGCGCACAAACACCCCCCCCCCGCGGGTGCCTTCTTGGCTGCTAGGGGAGGGGGGGTGCTGCGCGTCTGTCATCTCCGTTGGCCCTTCACCCTCTGCCCCGGAACAGGAAGTAACCTGTTCCGGGGCAGAGAGAGAGCAGGGAACCACGGAGATGACAGGCGCGTGGCACCCCCCAGCAGCGTGCACCCGGGGCGTACCGCCCCCCTTTGGTACACCACTGATGAGGAGGGCCCAACACCACTAGCCCTCTCCACACCATCACCAGCACCAGCCCCATCACCAGCACCAGCCCCAGCACTGCACCTCCTGCAGCAACTGGTGCATACTGTAAGGTCTCCACCACCGGGAGACTCTTGGAAAAGTCTCCTGCACCAGGAGACTCTTGAGTCCCTCGGCCCTTTAGCTGAGCTGTGTGCTGTAATCCACTGCTAAAGGGCACACGGCAATCCACAAGGTCAGATTATACTTTATGGTAATCCCTTTGTGTCAACTGCTCCTCCAAAGGAAGTTCCCACCACAGCATTTCTCAAGAAGCATAGTAGTTCAACAGCATAGTATTCAAAACAAAACAAAAAAAACCCCAAAAGGCAGTGGCGTAGCGAGGGGGGCTGCCACCCGGGGCGGGGTGGTTCGCCGTTGCACCCCCCCCCCCCCACTGAGTGCAGCAGGATGACATACCCCCCCTCGGCGCATCGACACCCCCCCCGACCCAGTGCCCACCCTCTTCTGTCCAACCAGCTCCCTACCTTTAAAAAAATATCAGAATCCGAAGTGAGGCGCAGCGCCTCGCGCCTGCACGTAAAAGAAATGTGCACCATCTCATCGGGCCTTCCCTCGCTCTGTCTGTCCCGCCCTCCGCTGACGCAACTTCTTATTTCCGCAAGGGCGGGACAGACAGAGCGAGAGAAGGCCCGATGAGACGCTGCACATTTCTTTTACGTGCAAGCGCGAGGCGCTACGCCTCGCTTCGGATTCCGATATTTTTTTAAAGGTAGGGGGAGCTGGTTGGACGGAGAAGGGTGGGCACTGGGGGGGGGGTGTCGATGCGCCAAGGGGGGGAGCTGGCAGGGAGCACCCCCACCCCGAGCTGACACCCGGGGCGGACCGCCCCCCCGCCCCCCTTGCTGCGCCACTGCCAAAAGGTTTCAAAATCTCAGCAGTTCATATAAAGCAGTTATGCAAAGCAATTCTTCAAACAAAGTAGCTCAAAAAGGGCTCAAACTCCCAGCAGTTCATGTATAGCAGGTATGCAAATTAATTCTCTAAACACGGTAGCTCCAGAAAGGGTTCAAACCCTCCCCAGCAATTCATGTATAGCAGTTATGCCCAAAACCACCACTCCTCCTCTCTCCCTTTCAAAGGAAATCAACCTAGGGAGAGTGGCAAGGGTCCCTCCCCAACCAGGCCAGCATTATACCCTGACCACCACCCACATGACCCTTCTATGGTAAACCTGTTCTCTCAGCTCCCCTCATGGGACAGCCACCTTTTCCCTTCTTCTACCAGGCTCTCCTCCCGAGCAGCCCTCTCCTGTTTCACCTCCTTTCCTTCCAGTTTAGTCAAAGCAGCAATCTCCATCAGCTCCTCTTGCTCTAGTTCCTCCCCCTTTTCTTCCCCTTGCCAGTCCATAGGTTCCTCCCCACACCCATTGCTCAGCTGCTCTCCATTTGCTTGATTGGGCAGGTTCAGAACTCCTTCCCTCATCCTGGCTCTCTGGGACAGGTTTTTCCACCTCCCTTCTCTTGCCCTTCTCCTGACCTCCTCTGGGGGCTGTTGGGGATTGAAGTCCCTGTTTCTACCATGGGATCAACTCAGGGGCTGCTGGGTAGTCTTTTTCTTTTCTCCAATCCCCCAGGGGAAAAGACTCCTTCCTTTCTCTACCCAGTCTCCCTCCCTCTCGAGCCTCCTCGTTCCTCCATGTGCCTTCATTCTCCCTCTCACCCTCATATTCCTCACAATACCCAAGAGCAGTTGTGGCAGGAGGTGTCAGCAATGCGGCAGGCTAATGAGCAACACTTCAGGGCACAGAGGCAGCTCCTGGTGCTACTCGTTAGCCTGCTGCAAAGGGCCATGCCGAGGGTAGAACAAGGCCTCCCTTGAGAGACTTTAAAAAAATATATATTTGTAAATAGTTCTATTTTTTTTGTTAAATACACGTTTGATATTTTTGATATAACAGGGTGTGTGTGTCTCTACTTTGTGCACTACATATTATCAAATTCTGGGGTTGATGTGAGAGGAAGCAGCAATCTGGGTTGCATGACAGGTGAACCGTGACAAAGAAACTTTGGTACATATGTGTCATAAGTGTGGCCATACAGAAGACCACCTGTTCCAACTGCATGGCTGTATGGTAAGGGGGGGGGGGGTGGCTGGGGGGGGGCATTTCTGTTGAGGAACAGAAATGCCCATCCAGCCTCTCCCCCCTTACCACAGAGCCCCACAGCACAGAGTTGTGTAAATAATAGGTATGTTGTCTAGCACTAGTGATTTGCCAAGTACAAACTTGCAGATAACCATAGGTAGCGCCTAGACTATGTTTGCTCGCTGATCAGCCAAACCACATTGGTGAGGGCCAGGAAGGAGCTACAAACAGCTGGGTCATCTTTGTCACACTGAATGTATCAGCAATGGTATATAGTGCTGAGGAGAAAAGGGAAAACAACAGTAAAAGCATTAGAACTGAGTTCAATTCCCGGCACAGGTAGCTCCTTGTGACTCTGGGCAAGTCACTTAACCCTCCATTGCCCCATGTAAGCTGCATTGAGCCTGCCATGAGTGGGATAGCGTGGGGTACAAATGTAACAAAAAATAAAAAAAATAAAATAGATGGATGTTTACTTCATCACAATTGCAATATAATACATCAGGTACAGAAAGGCACAGGCTAGGGGAATTATATAGGCACCAGGCTGTAGCCACCTGCAGGTAATTTAGAATAGGAACTGTAACCAGAACCCCTCTCCCTCAGCATGACTTAAGGGCTCAAGGCCGTGGTAGGCACACACCTGTGGCCACCTTGAAAATGATTTGCAGGATAGAATTTAGAAATGTTGTTGTTCCATAACTATGGAGGATTGTAGGACTGTGTTGAATAATGTGCAAAAGACATTCAGTACATATATGCTTCCCCCCCCTCCCCACCCCCAGAAACCTTCAGAATGGGTGGGCACTTCATAAAAGGGGACTGGGGTTCACTATATAAAGAAGGATGGAACCTACCGGGGAGCGGTACAGGCCCAACGGGAAGCAGTACAGCAGCTCCAACGGCTGAAGCACAGCATCGAGGGCCTATGGCGTGACCTGCAACCACACAGTACAGCCCTGATGCAGTAACAAGTGGTGTCTCCTTCCACCACTGCAAAGCAACCGCCGGCAAACCTGGTGAAAATAGTGGTAAGATTTGAATGCAGAGAACATACAGAGAATGGGGAGCCCTTGACCATGAGGGATGCACACATCCATTCTCAGGGCCTCTTCCCCTCCCCCACCCCACAGGCAGCCACAACTGAGTGTGTCCAATAGAGAACAAGACATACATATGCACATTGAATTGGGTAGAAACAATCATGGCTCTCAGAGTCCAGTGTATTAGAGTCCACTGCTGTCCCTTGCAATCCTGTTGACCAGCTGCAGTGAATTTCATGTTTGTTTAGCACCTACATAGCAGAAGGAGAAGAGGTGGCTGAGAGGTTTGAGCTTATCTTGAACTTTTGGTGCCAGAAATTGCCAAAAGGAACACCAATCTGTTTGCTCCCAGGGGACAGAGGCTGCCTGCTTCAACTAAGGAGAGAGAATGGGGGTCAGTGAGGGACCGCATCAAACACAGCGAGCAGCTCCTGGAGGGTAGAGGTTGGAGAGTTGGTCAGATGCAGATAATGCAGAGTATATGCTAAACTGCCAGCTAACACCCAGTCTGAAACTTTGAAAGGAAAGGTACACAGCCCATACTCCAGTTATCTTTTAAGAATTGGCCAAAAGGTGCCTCCCCCCAAAAAAACAAACAAGTGTACAAAAGCATACAGTGGCAAAAACAAGGTTTACTATTACTGAAGGTAAAACGCTTAGAAATACCACCCCATAATCTAAAGGAAAACCTCTAAAGTGCAAGCACAGAGAAAGCCGTTTTAAAGAGGCGCCAATAAAGGGAATGCAAACTTCCAAACCGAAAGAGCAGCTGAGGACATTTATCATTTTCACCCATAATCCAAAACACAGAGCAGCTGGGGACGTCCATTGTTCCCACCCATAATCGAAATGAGGATGCCCAAATCGGCAGAGCAGCTGGGGACGTTTAGGGATTTTGCCCATAATCGAAATGAGGACATCCATCTTGGGGATGCCCATCCCGCTCTTACATGGGCGTCCTTGGGATGTCCTTAGGACATCCTTCTCAGTATTTTCAAACTTTTGCCTCCCATTGTCAGAATGGCACCAAAACAGTCACCCACCCGCACAGGTAATTTCACTGTGTCCTCTGCACACCTTCCACAGTTCTATGTCTACTCACCTGCCTGTGTAGCTGTCTTGCACATTAGTCTCTAAAGTGCACTCTACTCCTCGTCTCCAGCTCTGTACCATCTACAATGACATCTGTGATTACCTGCTAATGCCATTCTTCATCATCTGTTTCCTGGGTCTTCACATGTGGGGCTATGTATATGAATGCTGCAAAACAAAACGGGGTTATTTTAACCAACACACTTTCGCCCCTTTTGCTATGCAGGTGATGACACCAGTCAGACACAGAAGCTGGTCTTAGTGGGCACCAGCCCCAGCATACTGAAGGGCAGATAGAGCAGCAAACCAGGGACACAGACAAAGGTAACTTAATAAAGAGTTCTCATAAATTAAAAAAAAAAAAAAAGGTATCATGACACTGAACAACTCTCAATTTTCTCTACCAACAATGATCTCGCCACTCTCCAACTCCACAAAATTGCTAATGGGTCTAAAAACGACTTCCCCCTTAGCCTCAGGGGCCTGGGCCCCCGCAGATTTTGCCCTGGACCCCCCTACCGCTGTCAACCCTCCCCGTTGCTTACCTTTGCTGGCAGGGGACCCCAACCCCCCGCCAGCCGAGGTCCGCTTGCCGCCTTTTAAGATATTTCTTCAGCTGACGGGGGACCCCAACCCCCGCCAGCCGACTCGACGTCTTTAAAGTTCTTCTTCAGCCTCCGTGGCCGTGCTGTAATTGACTGTTCAATCCAGTTCGGAGTCTGACGTCCCAGCACGTTGTACGTGCAGGACAACGTGCTGGGACGTCAGAATCCGAACTGGATTGAACAGTCAACTACAGCACGGCAACGGAGGCCGAAGAAGAACTTTAAAGACGTCGGGTTGGCTGGCGGGGGTTGGGGTCCCCCGCCAGCAAAGGTAAACAACGGCAGCGGGGGAGGGTTGACGGCGGGGGGGAGGGTGGAGAGTCATTGGTGGGGAGGTTCTGGCAATGGCGGCAGTGGCGGGGGGGGGGGCTAAAATGTGCCCCCACTCTCTGGCTCTGGCCCCCCCTACCGCCAAAGTCCAGATACGCCCCTGCTTAGCCTGGTCGCTTTTATTTCAGGTCTAAGTAAGGACGTCCATGTTTCTGCCCATGCGAACCCATTTTGCTAACTGTTATACGTTGGAGGTGCCCATCTCAAAACGCTGCCCATAACATGCCCCCTGTGGGGACAACCATAGATGGGCGTCCTCCTGCTGAGGACGTCTTTACGGCCCTGTTTTGATTATTGCATTTGGATGACCTTCTTTCACAGGGACGCTCATGTGCCTTTTATGTCGCTTTTTGGACGCCCTTCTCTTTCGAAAATGAGCCCGATAGTAACATAGTAGGTGACGGCAGAAAAAAAACCTGTACAGTCCATCCAGTCTGCCCAACATGATAAACTCATATGTGCTACTTTATATGTGACCTTGACTTGTGGCTACCTTTTTCAGGGCACAGACCGTAGAAATCTGTCCAGCACTAGCCCTGCCTCCCAACCATCAGTGCTGCTAAGCTTCTGAGGATCCATTCCTTCTGAACAGGATTCCTTTATGTTTATCCCACGCATTTTTGAATTCCGTTACCATTTTCATCTCCACCACCTCCCGCGGGAGGGCATTCCAAGTATCCACCACTCTTTCAGTGAAAAAATACTTCCTGACATTTTTCTTGAGTCTCCCCCCTTCAACCTCATTTCATGTCCTCTAGTTCTACCGCCTTCCCGTCTCCGGAAAAGGTTTGTTTGCAGTTGTATACCTTCCAGACATGGTAAAAATCCATTGCTAACTGCTTAACACGATATGGAGTAGTGGGGGTTATGAGTGGAGCTAATGGTAAGGATAAGTGTCATGCATTTAATACAGCACTTTCTGTAGTACAATACTACTACTACTACTACTACTATTTAGCATTTCTATAGCGCTACAAGGCATACGCAGCGCTGCACAAACATAGAAGAAAGACAGTCCCTGCTCAAAGAGCTTACAATCTCATAGACAAAAAATAAATAAAGTAAGCAAATCAAATCAATTAATGTGAACGGGAAGGAAGAGAGGAGGGTAGGTGGAGGCGAGTGGTTACAAGTGGTTACGAGTCAAAAGCAATGTTAAAGAGGTGGGCTTTCAGTCTAGATTTAAAGGTGGCCAAGGATGGGGCAAGACGTAGGGGCTCAGGAAGTTTATTCCAGGCGTAGGGTGCAGCGAGACAGAAGGCGCGAAGTCTGGAGTTGGCAGTAGTGGAGAAGGGAACAGATAAGAAGGATTTATCCATGGAGCGGAGTGCACGGGAAGGGGTGTAGGGAAGGACGAGTGTGGAGAGATACTGGGGAGCAGCAGAGTGAATACATTTATAGGTTAGTAGAAGAAGTTTGAACAGGATGCGAAAACGGATAGGGAGCCAGTGAAGGGTCTTGAGGAGAGGGGTAGTATGAGTAAAGCGACCCTGGCGGAAGATGAGACGGGCAGCAGAGTTTTGAACCGACTGGAGAGGGGAGAGGTGACTAAGTGGGAGGCCAGCAAGAAGCAGATTGCAGTAATCTAAACGAGAGGTGACAAGGGTGTGGATGAGGGTTTTGGTAGAGTGCTCGGAAAGAAAGGGGCGGATTTTACATATTATATAATAGGTCGGTCATGGGCAATGTTTGCAGTTACTGTAGTGCACAGTAAGTGACCATGCACTGTCACCATTGCCTATAATGTGGGTGAACTTAAAGCCTCCTCAACAGGAGGTGTCAGTATGCATTAAGTGTGGTCCTGATCAACCCCGTAATAGGCACCCAATCTCCTATGCAGCATCCCTAGTTGCCTCTTGATCTCCCCCCCCCCCATTAGCATCATGAGAACCCCTCTGATCCTCCCATCTACATCTAGACCTTTCACCCTCCTTCCACCCTCACCCCCAGTATTTCTTGGGGCTTTCCTTGGTGGTATAGTGGTAGAACAGGATTGACCCCCTAAGTTACCTGCCTTATTGTTGCCAAGATTCAAAATAGTGGCTCTAACCCTTAGCAGTAGACTCATGGTAATACCACTAGAGTCAAGCTGCCAAATAAGAACCTTTTACTCTTATTTGGAAGCTTGACACCTAGTGGCTGTACCATGAGACTACAGCTAGGGTTCAGTGCTGCCATACTGAGATGAGCAGCAACAAACCATGAGCATTGAGGGATCACTCTTACCCCCTATTATACTACCACGGAAAGTCTTGGAAAGTGCTCGGGTGGGAGGTGGGGGATCAGGGTGCAGGAAATTTCTGGTGCCTCTTTGGAGGGTGGTCTTGATATTGATGGAAGGGTCAGAAGGGGGCTTTGATACTGGTCGGTAATCCGAAGGGGGTTGCTGATGGAAGGGATGCAAACGAGCAAGGTTAGAGATAGTGATCAGAGTGTTGGGGATTTGTTTTCATGTGTTTATTTTCCTATTTATAGCCCATCTATTAACTAGGTGGGTTCCAATAAAAGCGATCACTATAAAATTACAAAGGCTGAATGTAAAAAGAAAGCAACAGTCCATATTGTCTCCTCCCTGCTCTGTCTAATCCTATAACAGATATGCTTGTAGAAATAAGTATGGTTTTAACCAGTGGTGTGCTGGAGCAGGCTCTCACAGGCTCGCAAGAGCCGGTTGTTAAGTTTTTAAGAATTTTGGGAGCCGGTTGTTAAAGTAGGGCCCTCCATGGCTATTTTAACAACTGCAACCAAAATGTGGGCTTGGGCCCCCTGCTGAATTCTCTTTTACTTTGCTGGTGGGGATGCTGAGCCCTGCCAGCCAAGTAAATAGACTGCTGCTGCTCCCCACTCCTTGTTTCCAGCTCTGAGCAGCATGCTGGGACTTCTCCAGCATGTGTGAGAAGTTTCAGCATGCTGCTCAGAGCAAGACGTTGGGAGTGGTGGCAGTCCATTTACTGGCTGCCAGCAAAGGTATGCCTAGTGTGCCCCCATGAAGGGAGGGAGGAGAGGCAAGTGTTGCTCCCCCCACCCCCCACACCGGCCACCCCTGGCCCTTCCAACTGCAGAGCTGGCTACGTCCGGAGAAAGAGCCTGTTGTTAAAAATTTAACAGCACACCCCTGGTTTTAACCTATTCTAAAATTCAAAGTAGACAGGAGATGCAAGCTGCTTGGTAATTTGTCCCACAGCATGGGTCCAACCATGGAAAGAGCATTGTCCTGTGTGTCTGAATAACATATCTTCACCGACAAAGGCATAACTAATTGCTGCAAACCCACAGATCTAAGAGAGCAGATTGGGTTATAAATCTACAGCACTTGCATCAGATGCAATGGAACCATACCAGATGGGGTTTTAAAAATGAATATCAATAACTCTAACTGAGTTCTAAACCACACTGGGAGCCAGTGTAAAGCTTTCATGGAGGCAGTGATACGACCAACTTGATTTAATCCAATGATTAAGTGCACCACAGCATGCTGTATAACTTGCAAAGCCTTATAACACGATTGCATAAGACCCAGATATAAACTGTTACAATAGTCTAACATAGACTGTTCAAAAGAGCATACCCCACCGACCCAACACAAAAATACATGGTCACCTGCAACACAATGCAACCAAAGAATGTAAAGGACATTACCTGACTCTTCCTCCCCCGCCCCCTCTCTACGTTCCCCCAACTACACCTACCTTACATGTAGCTTATCTACCACAACATCACCTAAGTACATAAGTAATGCCATACTGGGAAAAGACCAAGGGTCCATCGAGCCCAGCATCCTGTCCACGACAGCGGCCAATCCAGGCCAAGGGCACCTGGCAAAAGCTTCCCAAACGTACAAACATTCTATACAATCAAGCCATTGTGACATCACTAATGAGGTTGGCTCTTATTGGTGGAATGAGCCACTATGACATCACAATAGGTTAAATCAGTGCTCTATGTAATGAAAGTGAGCCAAGTAGAGGACATAAGTACATAAGTAATGCCACACTGGGAAAAGACCAAGGGTCCATCGAGCCCAGCATCCTGTCCACGACAGCGGCCAATCCAGGCCAAGGGCACCTGGCAAGCTTCCCAAACGTACAAACATTCTATACATGTTATTCCTGGAATTGTGGATTTTTCCCAAGTCCATTTAGTAGCGGTTTATGGACTTGTCCTTTAGGAAACCGTCCAACCCCCTTTTTAAACTCTGCTAAGCTAACCGCCTTCACCACTTTCTCCGGCAACGAATTCCAGAGTTTAATTATACGTTAGGTGAAGAAAATTTTTCTCTGATTTGTAATCATTCGTACCATGTGTTTGTTCAGACCGGAATCGGCTAACGCCGTTAACGGCAATACGTAAGCCACATTGAGCCTGCAAAAAGGTGGGAAAATGTGGGATACAAATGCAACAAATTAATAACATAGACAAAATCAAACTGCAAAACAATCCATTGGCTAAATGTTACTCAACGCATGCAGGTTTGTACAACTCTGGTTACATGAGTCTTTAAATTCAAATGTGTAACACCCCCAAGATTAAAAATCTGATTCTTAATTGGCAAACAGCAGTGTTGAAACTTACAGGTGCAAAAACGTAATCATCACATCCTAGTCTAATTATTATGATTTTTGTTTTAGTTCAGTTTAAAACAAGCCTGTTTTCATTCATCCAATGCTGTATGTTTAAAAGAAAAATACTGTAACTTAACACGTCTTGTTTAAAAAATAACATCAATTGGAAAACAAAAATTGGACATCATCTGCTTACATCCTACAATCTACTTGCAACACTCTACATAGGGGCTCAAATAGAGATTGAATAACAAAGCTGATAAAGCGGAACCTTGTGGCACTCCAATTTCCACTGATAAATATCAGATACAATATCAGCCAAATTCCGCCTAATATTCCGCCAGTGTCGTTATGCTCATATTAGCCCTCTCCTCAAGTCACTTCATTGGCTCCCTATCCGTTTCCGCATTCAGTTCAAGCTCCTCTTACTGACTTACAAAAGTGGAGGAGTGGCCTAGTGATTAGGGTGGTGGACTTTGGTCCTGGGGAATTGAGTTCGATTCCCACCTCAGGCACAGGCAGCTCCTTGTGACTCTGGGCAAGTCACTTAACAAAAATAAAATAGATACTATTGGAGATTCTACATGGAATGTTGCTACTATTGGAGATTCTACATGGAATGTTGCTATTCCACTAGCAACATTCCACGTAGAAGGCTGCGCAGGCTTCTGTTTCTGTGAGTCTGATGTCCTGCACGTACGTGCAGGACGTCAGACTCACAGAAGCAGAAGCCTGCGCGGCCACATTGGTAATCTGCAAGGGCCGACTTCTACACTAGTGGAATAGCAACATTCCATGTAGAATCTCAAATAGTAGCAACAGTGGAGGAGTGGCCTAGAGTGGTTAGGGTGGTGGACTTTGGTCCTGGGGAACTGAGTTCAATTCCCACTTCAGGCACAGGCAGCTCTTTGTGACTCTGGGCAAGTCACTTAACCCTCCATTGCCCCATGTAAGCCGCATTGAGCCTGCCATGAGTGGGAAAGCGCAGGGTACAAATGTAACAAAAATAAAATAGATACTATTGGAGATTCTACATGGAATGTTGCTATTCCATGTAGAAGGCTGCGCAGGCTTCTGTTTCTGTGAGTCTGACGTCCAGGACATCAGACTCACAGAAGCAAAAACCTGCGCAGCCACATTGGTGATCTGCAAGGGCCGACTTCTAGTGGAATAGCAACATTCCATGTAGAATCTCAAATAGTAGCAACAGTGGAGGAGTGGCCTAGTGGTTAGGGTGGTGGACTTTGGTCCTGGGGAACTGAGGAACTGAGTTCGATTCCCGGCACAGGCAGCTCTTTGTGACTCTGGGCAAGTCACTTAACCCTCCATTGCCTGCTGCATTGAGCCTGCCATGAGTGGGAAAGTGCTGGGTACAAATGTAACAAAAAAAAATTCACTCTGCAGCTCCTCAGTACCTCTCCACTCTCATCTCTCCCTACACTCCTCCCTGGGAACTCCGCTCACTGGGCAAATCTCTCTTATCTGCACCCTTCTCCTCCACCGCTAACTCCAGACTCCGTTCCTTCTATCTTGCTGCACCGTATGCCTGGAATAAACTTCCTGAGCCGGTACGCCAAGCCTCATCTCTGGCCATCTTCAAATCTAGGCTAAAAACCCACCTCTTCAATGCTGCTTTTAACTCCTAAACCTAAACCTTCAACTGTCCCCTATCCCTGATATGTCCTGTCTGTCTTAACCCTTATCCCTTACTTGTCCTGTATGTCTGTCATAATTAGATTGTAAGCTCTACTGAGAAGGGACTGTCTCTCCA
Organism: Microcaecilia unicolor; assembly: GCF_901765095.1. Lineage (NCBI taxonomy): Eukaryota > Metazoa > Chordata > Amphibia > Gymnophiona > Siphonopidae > Microcaecilia > Microcaecilia unicolor. The sequence continues at coordinate 741,094,594 of NC_044031.1, read as the reverse complement.
TGTTCAAGTGTGAAGCGCTGTGTACGTCCGGTAGCGCTATAGAAATGATAAGTAGTAGTAGATACAATATCAGCCAAATTCACCTCCACAGTGCATCCTATCAAGTAAGAGGTAAAGAAGAAAAAAATAAGAAACACAACAGTGGATCGACACTCTTGAAGAACAAAAATCACTTTATTCCAACCAGCATCTGTGGCACATACAAAAAAGACCCAACATGGCTGTGTTTCAGCAAACAATCCCTGCGTCAGGGGTCAATAAACATCCAAGTGATATGTTACTGATCGCAGGTGTTGCTGATCGCAAAAGCCTTGTCGTCCGACACTGAGTGTATTGGTAGTGTCGCAATAAAACAACTGCCAAAAACGAGCACTGCTAGAGGTTTTGAAGTAGTGCTTCTTGCAACGCTTGGCTTTGGCAGTGGAGGAGTGGCCTAGTGGTCAGGTGCAGCAGGTTGCAGACTTGAGGAACTGCCAAATGACTGGGGCGGTGGGTTTAGATCTTGGGGAACTGGGTTTGATTTCCTCTGCAGCTCCTAGTGACCCTGGGCAAGTCACTTAATCCTCCATTGCCTCAGGTACAAATAATACTTAGATTGTGAGCCCATTTGGGACAGAAAGTACCTGTACAGATATTTGTATGTGAACTGTTCTATGCCTATGTGTAAACTCAAGTGGTACATCAAATGCATTCAATAAGTATTTTGTATTTTTGTTACATTTATACCCCGCACTTTCCCACTCATGGCAGGCTCAATGCGGCTCACATGGGGCAATGGAGGGTTAAGTGACTTGCCCAGAGTCACAAGGAGCTGCCTGTGCCTGAGGTGGGAATCAAACTCAGTTCCTCAGGACCAAAGTCCACCACCCTAACCATTAGGCCACTCCTCCACTGTTGCTACTATTTGAGATTCTACATGGAATGTTGCTATTCCACTAGCAACATTCCATGTAGAAGTCGGCCCATGCAGATCACCAATGTGGCCGCGCAGGCTTCTGCTTCTGTGAGTCTGACGACCTGCTCACTATAGCCAATAAAGCTGAATTTTTTTTCTCCCAGTCCTCTCAAAACTGTTGAAGAATAAGGATCATGAAAAGCCCTAGCTGGAGTCAGGATTTGAGAATAATTACCAAATCTGATTCCCATTATCACCTCAAATTTCTCCCAAAGGCCACTCAATATCAAATCATCCTGCAATTACCTTGCATATAAATGACTCAGAGATCATTGCAAAACATCTTAGACATTGAAACAAATGTAGGCAAATAAAAACCATATGGCCTATCCAGTCTGCCCATACATGCTGTCTACTCTCCCTATCACTCCCTTAGAGACCCTATGTATTTGTCCAAAGCTCTCTTCAATTCAGATACTGTTTGTCTCTGCCACTTCCATCAGGAGGCCGTTCCATGAATTCACCACCCTTTCCATGAAGAAGTATTTTCTCTAGTTACTTCTGAGCAGTGCGTTTTTTCTACTGAAAAAGGTGCCGGTACTCAAATGCCAGGGCAACCCTTTGGGGTGGTTGATCACTGAGGGACCCATCCTATAATAGCCAGGCCCTCTGCAACCAGTCACAGAATTTATGACATGGCACAATTGGTGCGTAGAGCCGGTGGTGGGAGGCGGGGCTGGTGGTTGGGAGGCGGGGATAGTGCTGGGCAGACTTATACGGTCTGTGCCAGAGCCGGTGGTGGGAGGCGGGGCTGGTGGTTGGGAGGCGGGGATAGTGCCCTGATGAGGACAGGTACAAATCAAGGTAGGGTATACACAAAAAGCAGCACATATGAGTTAATCTTGTTGGGCAGACTGGATGGACCGTGCAGGTCTTTTTCTGCCGTCATCTACTATGTTACTATGTTTGAACTCTTTCATTAAAACTTGGAGACCATGGGTCAATTTTAGCAGACAATGGAAAAGGTGCCGGTACTCAGTACCCCCAAGTACCCCCACAAAAAAAGCCCTGCTTCTGAGTCTATCCCCTTTGCCCTCATTCCAGATCTTCCTGTCAATTGAAAGAGTCTCGCCACTTGTGCATTTATGCCGCATAGGTATTTAAATGTCTCTATCATATTTCCCCTCTTCCGCCTTTCTTCCAAAGTATATATATTGAGATCCTTAAGTATGTCCCCATATGCTTTATAGTAAAAACCACTAATCATTGTAGTAGCTGCCCCCTGGACCGACTCCATCCTGTTTATGTTTTTTTGCAGGTACAGTCTCCAGAAATGTGCACAATATTCCAAATGAGGTCTCACCAGAGTCTTATACAAGGCATCATCACTCCTTTTTCCTGCTGGCCATTAATCTTCCTATGCAAACAAGCATCCTTCTAGCTTTCACCTTCACCTTTTCTACTTGTTTGGCCATCTTCACGGTGAAGCCCCAGCCTACATGTCAGAGTTGATAGACTTGCCACCCAGAAATGCCAAAAGATCATCTCGAACCTTCCTTAACCTCCACTTCCCCAATAGCAAAGGCGTGAAATACAAAAAGTTACACGCATCAACCTTTTCTCACAAGAGCACGCAGTATTGGAATACACTGCCGTGCAACCTAAGAACAACCAACGAGCAAGCTTCCTTCCGCAGATTATTGAAGACCCATCTTTTCGAACAAGTCTACGGAAAAAAACAAAACACATAAAGTCCATACTTACTGTTCAATAATGCATCGTACATTCATCGCAGAACTCCCACTCCCAAATTATCACATCACTCATACCTTTAATCACAGAAAGTTATAAACCAAATGACTTCACGTCTTTTTATCGCCCCCAAACTACCATTGCTTCTTTCCAAAGTTGCAATGCCTACGTCCCATTAGTACATCCCTAACGACACCTCAACTGCTTCGCTTAACCCTGCATAATCTAATCTCTACCTATCTGTAACAAATTGTATTTCCAACATTCAAATCATATTGTAAGCCACACTGAACCCGCAAAAAGGTGGGAAAATGTGGGATACAAATGCAATAAATAAAATAAAATAAAATCTTAAGATTTTGTGCCTTAGAACAAAAACATAAAATAAAATAAAATCAATCAATCAATCAATCAATCAATCAATAATAATAAAATCACCAAACATTTCAGCAGTTAGATCTCTTGTATGGAAATAATTCTTCTGCTCATTAGTTAAAGAACATACAGTATTAGAACATTCTCATAATCTATTTATTGCATCAGAAATTTTATTTCTAAAATAATCATTTTTAGTTTCCTCACAAACCCTTACATATATTCATTTAAATGAATCTTAAAAGATTCATAATCTTCTACATCTCTTGATTTTCTCCATAATCTATCAATTGGCCTAAATTCTAAATGTATTTCCTTAATTGCCTCATTCTTCCAAGGTTCATAAGAAGATTTATATGCTGGTTAGAGTACTGGTTAAACATTTAACAGGGCAATTCTATAAGCTGGCACCTAGAGGTACGCTCAAACCCCCTGATTCTATAAAAATTGCCAAACATTGCACATGCAAATTTAGGCATTCACTTTTTTTGTGCGCACAACTTCATAGAATAATGAGCCAATTAGTGCCAATAATTGGCTTTTTAACAAGCAATTATTGGCACTCATTAGATTTAATTGGAATTAGGCAAGTACATTTAGGTGCGGAAGCCACCCCTAAAATTTACACACAGCCTGAAAAAGGAAATGGGAAGGTCATGGGTGTTTTGGGGTGGATCAAGAGCATGGTTTTGAGTTATTTATGTAATTATAGAATACTAGTAAATGAGGCCCGTTTCTGACACAAATGAAATGGGCGCTAGCAAGGTTTTTGTTGGAGTGTGTATGTTTGAGAGTGTGTGTGAGAGTGACTGTGTGTGTGAGAGAGAGAGAGTGAATGTGTTTGTGACAGAGTGAGACTGCTGGGTGCGAGTGTGTCTGCTCTGTCCCATGCTCCCCCTCCAGCCACCCACCGATTGTCCTCTGTCCCCTGCCCCCCCTCCAGCCACCCACCGATTGTCCTCTCTCCCCTGCCCCCCCTCCAGACACCCAGTGATTCTAGTTTTTCCTGTGGCCCCCCTCCAGCCACCCAGCGATTCTCCGTTTTCCTTTGCCCCCACCAATGCTCTTCTCTCCCTGGGCCGTGCCCCCCCTTCCAGGCACCCGGCGAATCTCCTGTCTCCCCTTCCCTACCAATTCGCCGCCCTCCCACCTGTGGTTGGTCAGCTGTTGCGTGTGACGTTCGTAGGGAGAGCGATGCGATTCGGTGAGTGTCAGTGCTCCGCCCTCGATGTCATCACGTTGTGACCTGAGGGCGGGGCAGACACTCATGGGCAAACAGTGATCTGCACAACTACACACTTAGAACTTGGAGACTTCCAGTTCCAGCTTCATTAGAACGTTGGAGGTGTGTTTTATATAGAGAGATGAGTGCTCTGTGTCTAAATTTAGGCACACGCATTTGTACCACCTTTTCGCTGGAGCAAATGGTGGCACCTATATTTATGCAAGACCTGTCTGCTCAAGTGTTATTCTATAAACCGCACTGAACTTTAGGCTCAGCTTATAGAATACAGCTTAAAAGGGTTTTTTTGGTGCCGATTTTTTATGCGCCACATAGAGAATTCACCCCTAAGCGCTATTTTATGAAGTTGCTCCTAAATGACATAACATCGAAGTGCAAGCAGACTGTAAACACGGGCAGAGCATGGGGAGGGTTTACAGAATACTATAAATTACACGCCTCACTTGGCACACCTAGGTGCATCAACTTACACCTGGCACTGAGATGGCATAAGAGGGTGCACATAAGAAATTAAGAATATAAGAATGGATGTATTAGGTCAGACCAATGGTCCATCTAGCCCAGTATCCTGCTTAAAGCAGTGTCCAATCCAGATCACAGCATATAGTAACATAGTAGATGACGGCAGAAAAAGACCTGCATGGTCCATCCAGTCTGCCCAACAAGATAACTCATATGTGCTACTTTTTGTGTATACCCTACTTTGATTTGTACCTGTCCTCTTCAGGGCACAGACCGTATATAAGTCTGCCCAGCACTATCCCCGCCTCCCAACCACTAGTCCCGCCTCCCAACCACCAGCTCTGGCACAGACCGTATAAGTCTGCCCAGCACTATCCCCGCCTCCCAACCACCAGCCCCGCCTCCCAACCACCGGCTCTGGCACAGACCGTATAAGTCTGCCCAGCACTATTCCCACCTCCCAACCACCAGCCCCGCCTCCGGCTCTGGCACAGACTGTATAAGTCTGCAGAGCACTATCCCCACCTCCCAACCACTGGCTCTGGCACAGACCGTATAAGTCTTCCCAGCACTATCCTGGCAGAAACCCAGTAAGTAGCAACAGTCCATGCTACCAATCCCAGGGCAAGCAGTGGCTTCCCTATGTTCATCTCAATAGCACACTATGGATTTTTCCTACAGGAACTTGTCCAAACCTTTTAAAATCCAGATACGCTAACCGCTGTTACTACATCCATCGGCAGTGAGTTCCAGAGCTTAATTATTCTTAGAGTGAAAAAATATTTCCTCCTATTTGTTTTAAAGTATTTCCATGTAATTTCATTGAGTGTCCCCTGGTCTTTATACTTTTTGAAAGAGTGAAAAATCAATTTGCTTCTACCCGTTCTACATCACTCAGGATTTTGTAGACCTCAATCATATCTCCCCTCAGCTGTCAGTTTTCTAAGCTGAAGAGCCCTAATCTCTTTAGTTTTATCTTATACTAGTAAAAAAGGCCCGTTTCTGACATAAATGAAATGGGCGCTAGCAAGGTTTTCCTCGGAGTGTGTATGTTTGAGAGAGTGTGTGTGAGAGTGACTGTGTGAGAGAGAGAGAGTGAATGTGTGTGTGTGACAGAGAGAGAGTGTGGGTGCGAGTGTGTCTGTGAGAGAGTGTGTGTGTGAGAATGAGAGTGTGGGCGAGTGCGTATGCGAGCCACAGTGAGTGTGAGAGAGTGTGTTTCACACAGATACAGTGTGTGTGAGAGAGAGTGTTTGTGTGAGACAGAGTGTGAGAGAGTATGTGTGCGATACACAGACTCTCTGTGAGAGCGCGAGAGTATGAGATCGAGAGTGTTTGAGAGTGATTGTCCACCTTATAATTGAAAGAGAAAAACGACTAGATTTCGACCCAAATCGGGAGATAGACGTTTATCTCACAAAAACGAATAAATCGGTATAATGGAAAAGCGATTTTGGACGTTTTCAACTGCACTCCATCGCGGAAGCGTACAAAGTTGATGGGGGCGTGTCGGAGGTGTGGTGAAGGCGGGACTGGGGCGTGGTTATCACCCGAACAGAGATGGGCGCCTTTCGCCGATAATGGAAAAAAAGTATGCGTTTGTAGCTAGAATTTAGGGCACTTTTCCTGGACCCTGTTTTTCCACGAATAAGGCCCCAAAAAGTGCCCTAAATGACCAGATTACCCCCAGAGGGAATCGGGGATGACCTCCCCTGACTCCCCCAGTGGTCAGTAACCCCCTCCCACCACAAAAAAATGATGTTTTACAACTTTTTATTTTCACCCTCAAATGTCATACCCACCTCCCTGGCAGCAGTATGCAGGTCCCTGGAGCAGTTGTTAGGGGGTGCAGTGGACTTCAGGCAGGTGGACCCAGGACCATCCCCCCCCCTACCTGTTACAATTGTGCTGCTTAATGCTTATTAGTCGTCCAACCCCCCAAACCCACTGTACCCACATGTAGGTGTCCCCCTTCACCCCTTAGGGCTATAATAATGGTGTAGACTTGTGGGCAGTGGGTTTTGAGGGGGATTTGGGGGGCTCAACACACAAGGGAAGGGTGCTATGCACCTGGGAGCTCTTTTACCTTTTTTTTGTTTTTGTAAAAGTGCCCCCTAGGGTGCCCGGTTGGTGTCCTGGCATGTGAGGGGGACTAGTGCACTACGAATCCTGGCCCCTCCCACGAACAAATGCCTTGGATTTATTCATTTTTGAGCTGGGCGCTTTCATTTTCCATTATCACTGTAAAACAAAAACGCCCAGCTCACAAATTGTCGAATAAAACATGGACGTCTATTTTTTTCGAAAATACGGTTCAGTCCGCCCCTTCACGGACCTGTTCTCGGAGATAAACGCCCATGGAGATAGACGTTTTCGTTCAATTATGCCCCTCTGTGTGACACATAGAGAGCGAATGTGATACAGTGTGAGACATAGAGTGTGTCCTCCTCTCACCTCTCAGCTCCTGGAGTAGAACCCCGGAGGAGTGCAGCGACGTGAGAGGTGAGAGGAGGAGTGGATGCAGAGCTGACAGCCGATGGCTGCCAGCAGTGCCCCGCTTCCTTTTTGAAAGCATTTCTGCAGGTTTAATTTTTTTGTTTGTTTTTGTACCAGCCGCTGCTGCTCTACAGGAGAAGCAGCAATGGCTGGAAGTGGCAGCTGAGCTGATGTCGGACGGAGGGGGGGAGAGGCGGCAACCTGGGGGGAGTGGAGGGTGGAGCAGTGGCTACTGCGACCTCGGGGGGGGGGGGGTGGAGGGGGTGAGCGGTGGCAACCTAGGGGGGGTGGAGGGGTGGTGACCTCGGGGGGGGGGGCGGGGAGGCGTGGCGAAAGCCTCCAACATTCCGAACGCTGCTATGTTGTAATTGGGCATTGTCGCTGGTGACGCATTCGGAAGTGGGAGACAGAAGCACGAATGCCTCAAGGCTTATGTCTACGCAGTCAGCTTCAGAACGTTGGAGGTGCTTTTTATTATATAGGATGGGAGGAGTTCCGTCCCCTTTACCATTTTGGTCGTTCTTTTTTGAACTTTTTCTAGTTCCCCTATTTTTTTTTTTTGAGATACGGCAACCAGAATTGAACGCAGAACTCAAGGTTAGGTCGCACCATGGAGCAATACAGAGGCTCCCTTTGCATAACTTTCCAAATAATTCCTAACATCCTGTTTGCTTTTTTGGCCACTGCCACTCACTGGGCAGAAGATTTCAACGCATTGTCTACATTGACACCTAGATCTTTTTATTGAGTGGTGACTCCTAAGGTGGACCATAGCATCAGGTAACTATGATTTGGATTATTCTTCCCAATGTGCACTTAAGCATGGGCTCACCAATGCCAATTTATGCTAGTGTTCTGTAACAGAACCATGGTGCCAAGATGCAATTATAAAATTAGTGCTAAGCATGTGGTATTAGGGCACCTAGACTGATGTGTCAATTTATACAATTGCTTCATGGACATTTTTTTCCCTTGAAGTTGTCACAGTACCTGGTATCTGTCACAAAACGCCTAGCCACCCACCTGGGGTTACCCTGCAGCCACTTAGAGGGTTTATCCCCAGAACAGCTCAGGTCCGCCTGCACCTGCCGCTTGTGCTCTACACTAGCACCCTCCTCCCACCGATTGGGTCCCAACCACCTCTGGGTGAGTCTCCTGCTCTCAAATTATCCCCAGTTCCTAGAAAGCACTCATAGACCGAACACACAAACCTCCAGGATTCTTAGTCAGTCCAGACAAGCAGAGGCAATAAACTAAAAATGTTTATTGTCATGCAAATTTACTACTACTCTTCATTTCTATAGCGCTACTAGAGTACACAGTGCTTTATACATTTCATGCAGGTGCTTTTTTCTGTCCCTAGAGGGCTCACAATCTAAGCTTTTGTACCTGGGAAAATGGAGGGTTAAGTAACTTGCCCAAGGTCACAAGGAGCTGCAGCAGGAGTTGAACACAAGTTGCCAGGCTCAAAGCTTGATGCATTAATCATTAGGTTACTCCTCCACTCAATAAACAATAACAGAAAAGTTGCAATCAGCAATAACAGGTAACTGAAATATGGATCAATTATAACACAAAACATTTGATTACTAGTTAAATAGTACCTGGGGAGATCAGGACATATAACTGCTCACAGGTTATCAAATATAACTGTTAACAGGGCCTCAGCAAAAAAGATCTTTCTCTCTTTTCGCCCTGGCTAAGACTGGAGAAAAAGACAGTACATCCTAGCTGAATTTTTGAGCTCCTGGGCCAATCAGAACCCAGAACAAAAAGTTCTAAAAATAGATAGCCATGTCACTGCAGTTTATCTCTTATCTGTGTTAACTAAAGAAGAACAGTCAGTTCTCTGTAACAGCTTTAAACATAAACATGCACCACCTGCTGGCCAAACTAGAGAAATACACTTCAAGAAATAATACAGTTTTATAGGCTTAGGGGTCCTTTTACAAAGGCGTGCTGAAAAATGGCTTGCGGTAGTGTAGGGATGGGTTTTAGGCGAGTGCCAATCCATTTTTGAGCGCACAGGTAAAAAAAGGCCTTTTCTTTGCCAAAAATGGACGTGCAGCAAAATCAAAATTGCCGCACGTCCATTTTGGGTCTGCCATAGACCTAGCGTTAAAGAATCTGGGCGGTAATGACCTACGTGCATCAAATGCCACTTGGCGCGCGTCCGTTACACGCATCCGAAAATAACAAATATTTTTCAGATGCGCGTATCGGACCTGCACCAAAAATGAAATTACTGCAAAAGCCACGCGGTAGTTGGGCATTAATTCAATTTTTGGCGCCTTTAGACGCTTACGCAGCTTAGTAAAAGGACCCCTTACTGTTTTATCACAGTATCCCTCACCAATTTCACTTTTGGGGAGGACAATAATCACTGGGGAATTAATGGGGGTGACCTCCCGTAATCCCTCCAGTGGAGTGTTACTCAATAGGAGCACTTTTCTGAAACCTAGTTTCCTCGGGTAGCAGTTGTAAATCCCCAAATCAATCTTTTTGGACATAGACATGCATTCCCCTTCTAAAATGGAGAATACAGGTTTATTATTTAGCCTTTTACAAAGCTGCAATTTAGTAAAAGGACCCCAATATAAATTATCCACCACCGCCAACTCCAGGCTCCGCTCATTCTGCCTCGCCTCACCCTATGCTTGGAATAAACTTCCTACTACTACTACTTAACATTTCTAAAGCGCTACTAGGGTTACGCAGCGCTGTACAATTTAACATAAAAGGACAGGCCCTGCTCAAAGAGCTTGCAATCTAAAGGACAAGTGAGTAGACAATACGATAGGGGCAGTCAAACTGGGGCAGTCCGGATATCCTGAAGGTAAGAGTTAGGTGCCGAAGGCAGCATTGAAGAGGTGGGCTTTAAGCAAAGACTTGAAGACGGGCAGGGAGGGGGCTTGGCATAAGGGTTCAGGAAGGTTGTTCCAAGCATAGGGTGAGGCGAGGCAGAATGGGCGGAGCCTGGAGTTGGCAGTGGTGGAGAAGGGTACTCCAGGCTCCGCTCATTCTGCCTCGCCTCACCCTATGCTTGGAACAACCTTCCTGAACCCTTACGCCAAGCCCCCTCCCTGCCCGTCTTCAAGTCTTTGCTTAAAGCCCACCTCTTCAATGCTGCGTTCGGCACCTAACCCTTACCGTTCAGTGAATCCAGACTGCCCCAATTTGACTGCCCCTATCGGACCGACCGTTCACTTGTCTATTAGATTGTAAGCTCTTTGAGCAGGGACTGTCTCTCTTTGTTAAATTGTACAGCGCTGCGTAACCCTGGTAGCGCTCTAGAAATGTTAAGTAGTAGTAGTAGTAGTAGTAGTAGTAGAGGAGGGATTTGTCCTGTGAATGGAGGTTTCGGGTGGGAACATAAGGGGAGATGAGGGTAGAGAAGTAGTGAGGGGCAGCAGATTGAGTACATTTGTAGGTAAGAAGGAGAAGCTTGAACTGAATGCGGTATCGGATTGGAAGCCAGTGAAGTGACCTGAGCCCTTACGCCAAGCCCCCTCCCTACCCATCTTCAAATCTTTGCTCAAAGCCCACCTCTTCAATGTTGCTTTCGGCACCTAACCTTTATACCTTTCAGGAAATCTAGACTGCCCCTATTTGACTGACTGTACATTTGTCCTTTAGATTGTAAGCTCCTTGAGCAGGGACTGTCCTTCTATGTTAAATTGTACAGCGCTGCGTAACCCTAGTAGCACTTTAGAAATGTCAAGTAGTAGTAGTAGTAAGATCACATTCAATGCAACAACATATGAAAGAGAGAGAAAAGCCTGTGGGTGATGTTTGCTTGCGAAGTCCTGCAGAACTATCTAGAAGACTGGGGGGCTACGATTATGTGATAAATGATTGAATTAGTCTGGACATCGTCTTATTTTCCTGCAGTCTGGCCTGCCTGCCCTTTCAGAACAGAACCCCTGATAACATTCTTTTCCCTTCGCTGGCTTCCATTTCTCCTGTTAGGTTGTCAAAATGTCATTGTCAGGAAGAGAGGAGGGAAGAAAAAGAAAAAGCTTTGCTTCTGCCATCTCATTTCACGAGCACTGTTTTCACTTGATTACTAAGTCTGTGCAGATGCCATATAGAACTGTTAAGTATTTAATTAGTGAAAACGCATTTACTAATGTAAAGATGTGGAAAGTCATGTAAACACGCTTTTGTGAATAAAACATTATCAGCTTCATTAAAAATTTTCAGGAACCCATTTGCCTTTCCTGATAAGCAGAGAGGCACTTCAGATGCCGCTAGCATCAGGAGTTGGGTGGGGAAAGTAACACGATCATATTAATGTTTGCGCAATAAGTATGAAGGTTGTCCCCATTTCAACATGTCCTCATCTAGTCTCCAGACATACAAAATTCTTTACCACGCGTTAAAAAGGCAATTCTATGAACAGGACTCCTACAGTTAGATACCCAGAGAGCACATGGAAGGAACTTATTTTATAAAAGAAAGTTTGTGCTGTACTATTCTAAACAATTTCTTGCAAAATTACCACATAAGTGTTATTGAATTTCCCCCAAAGTATAGTTGAGGAGGAGATCAAGTGCACCTGTGTTAACTACTACTACTACTACTTATCATTTCTAAAGCGCTACTAGACGTACGCAGCGCTGTACAGTTGAACATGAAGAGACAGTCCCTGCTCGACAGAGCTTACTGTGGTTAAATACCAAAGTCTAACCACAATGTCCTGTCCATGTCCATTCTTCACTCATAACCCAACTATTTCCTGTCCCATAACACGACATGCAGTTACCCCTGGATTCTATGTAGGTTGCCCAAAGTTGGATGCCTAAATTTCGGCGTGGAGCCCAGATGCATGTGCAAAATAATTAGTCATTCGGGTGATAAGTAATTATTGAGGTCAATTGGAGTTAATTGGCACGTAATTGGTACTAATTTGAATTAATATACAGGTCTACCTACACGTTGTTCTATAATGATGTGCACCCAAGTGACCCGGGTGCAACTCAAAAGGAGGAGTGGCCATGGGAGGGGCATGGGTGGGTCAGGGGTGTTCCAAATATTTAGGCACAGTCCACCCGATATTTTTAAAAAATGGCCGCTAAAATGGAACTTAGGTGGCTATCTAGAAATGTTAAGTAGTAGTAGTAGTAGTAAATTAGGTTCATCTTAGGTTCAATCCGGTGTGTTTTGAGACTAATTTCTTTCCAAGTCTGCTTTTCAGTTTTCCACTACAAACTGCATTCCTGGCTCATCTATAGCAGAAACTATACTGAGGTTTTCCGTTTTTATCACTTCTCATTCTTTTTTTTATTCCAGTTTCTAAGAGGTCATGTTTTTTTTCTGAACTTCATGTGATCATGTTTTAATCCGGTCCATCTTAGTTTTTAAACATTTTGTTGTGATCTGTGCCTTCTAAATCTCCTCATAGTTTCTTCCTCTCTTGTAACCTCTAGATTGTAAGCTACCTACACTGACTACATAAGTTGTAAGTTACCTACACTGACTACATAGTTTGTAACCTTTAGATTGTAAGCTCTCTTGAGCAGGGACTGTCCTTCCCCATGTTAAACTTGTACAGCGCTGTGTAACCCTGGCAGCGCTATAGAAATGCTAAGTAGTAGTAGTAGTAGTAGTCTAAGGGGCCCTTTTACTAAAACTTAGCACTCACCTAGCATATGCTAAGTGCCACGTGGATCATTATTTATTTTAATTTATTATTACATTTGTATCCCGCACTTTCCCACTCAAGGCAGGTTCAATGCGGATTACAGAGAATTGATAAAGAGAAAATAAGTTAATTAAAGCAGAATAATAAAAGAGATAGGTAGGTAGAGATGGGCAAGGGTGAAGGGAGTAGGAGAGGTATGAGCAAGGGGTAGGTGAGCATTGGAGGAGGGGTAGAGGAGGTGGGAGTGGGGATGGGATACGGGAAAAGCATAGGGAAATTTGGTAGGAGATGTAGTCTGGGTCATTGTCGTAGTCTCCTGGATATGTGTTAGGTAGATGGGTTCATAGGATTAGTTTGGGTCATTTGGGTAAGCTTGCTTGAACAGATGGGTTTTTAGTGACCTCCAGGAGGGTAGATAGGTATAAAATAGGATGCACAGCATTTAGCATATGCTAATGTCCATTACTACACACCAAGCATCAAGTAAAAGGGACCCTAAGAGGCCCTTTTACTAAGGTGTGCCGAAAAATGGCCTGCGCTGGTGTAGGCGGGTGTGTTTTGGACGTGAGCAGATCCATTTTTCAGTGTACCTGTAAAAAATCCCCTTTTTAAATTTTGGCCGAAAATGGACGTGCGGCAAAATGAATATTGACGCACATCCATTTTGGGTCTGAGACCTTACCGCCAGCTAATGACTTAGCGGTAAGGTCTCATGCATTAACTGGGCGGTAATGGTCTACGTGCATCGAATGTCTTTTACCGCCCGGTTAGCGCTGCGTGCCAGAACATAAAAATTATTTTCCAGCACATGTAGTGGATGTGCATAAAAAAAAATGAAATTACTGCCCGGGGCCACTCGGTAGCCGGGCGGTAATTCCAAATTGATGCACGTTGGGCGCACGTAGGCTCCTACGCGGCTTAGTAAAAGGTCCCCTAAGTTCTCTATCAGGTCCTATTTTTCATTTCTGACAATATTCATTCCAGGACTACATTTGTAGACAAGCAAAAGGAGAAATGTTTCAGGTTCTTGATGTTTCAGGGCTCCTACATGCTTTCACGTGAAACCTAACTGCTATCATTGGTTGAAACACATTGTTGGCCTTCCATATATAAATTTTGCAAGGTGCATTTTAAATAGTTATGACTTGGTGGTAGCCAAGACAGACCAAATTGTGGACAATAGCTAAAGAGCGATGGATTGGAAAAGTGTAATTTTTTTAGGTATTGGAACTCCCACAATATGAAGACTGTACTGCAGTTTATGTAGGGCCTTATTGGACTGAATGAATGATGAAGTTATCACACTCCAATCTGTAGCTCTTAAAAGTCTTAGGTGCCCTTTTACTAAGCTGCGCTTAAAAGTGGCATGCGCTATCACTATCACGAGGCTTTCCTGCGCTGGGACCAGTTTTAGCGTGGCTGTAAAAAGGCTGCATTTTCCATTTCTTCTACTAATGGCCACACCCTAATTTTCCCATTATCGTGTGGTCATTAGTGCACGAGCACTTACTGATATCTATTTTCTAGACAGTAAGGGCTCACTAGCTAATCCTGTGCTAATTGGTTAACGCACACCGATGTAGTTGAGCTAATCGATTAGCACAGAACACGCCTACTCTCTGCTCTCAAACATGCTCTCAGTTAGGGTTACCATATTTTGTCCCCCAAAAAGGAGGACACATGCCCCGCCCCCACCACACACCCACCCCGCCCCCTTTCACACCCTCGCTCCACCCCCTGTCACATTTTCCCCTCCCCCCTGTCACACACCCCGCCACCCCTCCTCCTCATCACCCCCCTCCCCTTACCTTACTACTGCCCTGGTGATCTACTGACCTCTTTGGGGCAGGAAAGAGCCCCCTCTTTCCTGCCCGGAGCGCTGCCCTGCATGCATCCTTCCTGTTGCTGATCTCAGCGCCGATTCAAAATGGCCGCCGAGAGTTGAAGTCTCGCAAGGTCACGTCAACTCTCGGCGGCCATTTTGAATTGGCGCCGAGATCAGCAACAGGAAGGCTGCATGCAGGGCAGCGCTCCGGGCAGGAAAGAGGGGGCTCTTTCCTGCCCCGAAGGCGGAAGAGGTCACTAGACCTCCAGGGCAGTAGTAAGTAAGGGGAGGTGAGGCTAGCAATCTGCCCGTTTGTCCGGATTTCTGGACAAACGGGCAGGCTGGCAGGTGGGCCGTCCTATAGGACGGCCCGCCCACCAGCCTGCCTGTTTGTCCAGAAATCCAGACAAATGGGCAGATTGGCAAAACCCACCCAGTTGCCCGGACATGTCCTCAAAAAGAGGACATGTCTGGATAAATCCGGAGATATGGTAACCCTACGCTCAGTGTTAAAAATTTTTTTCCATGTGGGAAGTGTGCGCCAATCCAAAAACTACCATGATATGCCTTAACGCGCCCAGTGGTAGTATTTTTGAACCTGTAGTAAGCACACGTTAGTGCTTACTACAGCTTAGAAGAAGGGTCTTTTAGGGTTTTACTTATATAATGTACTGTATCAAGTGCTACAAGTATACAATGGGGCTCATTTTTGAAATTATAAAAACATACATAAAAAAATAAGAACATTAAGAATAGCCATACTGGGTCAGACCAATGATTCATCTAGCCCAGTATCCTGTTTCCAACAGTGGCCAAGCCAGGTCACAAGTACCTGGCAGAAACCCAAAATCATGGCAACATTCCATGCAACAAATCCCAGTGCAAGCAGTTACTTCCCCATGTCTGTCTCAATAGCAGACTATGGACTTTTCCTCCAGGAATTTGCCCAAACCTTTTTAAAACCCAGAAACGCTAACTGCAGTTACTACATTCTCTGGCAAAGAGTTCCAGAGCTTAATCATTTGTTGAGTGAAAAAATATTTCCTCCTATTTGTTTTAAAATTATTTCCATGGAACTTCCTCGAGTGTCCCCTAATCTTTGTACTTTTGGAACGAGTAAAAAAATCGATTTACTTCTACTTGTATACTGCTCAGGATTTTGTAGACCTCAATCATATCTCCCCTCAGCCGTCTCTTTTCCATGCTGAAGAGCCCTAACCTCTTTAGCCTTTCCTCATGTGAGAGGAGTTCCATCCCCTTTATCATTTTGGTCACTCTTCTTTGAACTTTTTCTAATTCTAGAATGTCCAAAAAGTGTCATAAAGCAGCATTTGGTTGAATTTAATCTCAAAACCAATTTTGTAGACATTTATCTAAGCAATTCGCTCGCAGTGCATCAAAATCACAAGGGGTGTGTCAGGGGCATTTTGGGGTGGGCTTAGGAACAAAACAAAACAAAAATGTCTAGGGCTGAAACGTCAACATTTTGGTCTACACCTGTAATGAATAAGGCACAAAAGATGCCCTAAATGACCAGATGACCACTGGAGGGAATCAGTGAATACCCCCACTTACTCCCCTAGAGGTCGCTGACTCCATCCCAGTGGCGATCCTAGGTTGGCTGCCACCCGGGGCGGATTGCCACTGTGCACCCCCTCCCGGGTTCAGCGGTGTCTGTCCCCCACAGGATGCAGTATGACACCCTCCAGCGCAATGACACCCCCCTCCCTGGCGCATCAAGCCCCCCTGGCGCAATGACACCCCCATCCCCAGTGCATCAAGCACCTCCCCCCCCCCCCCTGGGTGCATTCTTGGCTGCTGGAGGGTGCAGAGAGCAGCCACATGCCTATCAGCTCCACTGGCTCCCTCTGCCCCGGAACAGGAAGAAACCTGTTCCGGGGTAGAGGGAGCAGGGAACCAGCAGAGATGACAGGCGTGCAGCTGCTCTCTGCACCCTCCAGCAGCGTGCACCCAGGGCGGACCGCCCTCACCGCCCCGCCCTTGCTACACCACTGTTCCATCCCACCCCCCCACCCAAGATGTGATTAAAAATATTACTTACCAGCCCGTATGGCAGCTTCAGATGTTACAAAATCTATTAGAGCAGTGGGCAGTGATGTGCACTATAGAGAAGAGGACCCAGGCCAATATCTCACTCTACCTGTTACACTTGTGGTAGAAAGTGTGAGCTCTCCCATACTCCCCAAACCTACTGTACCCATATATAGGTGACCCCTTCACCCATAAGAGCTATTGTAGTGGTGTAAAGTTGTTTTCTTGGTGGGTTTTGGAGGGCTCAGTATACAGTACAAGGGGTTAATGGTGATATGTGCACCTGGGAAATTTTAATTGAAATTCACTGCAGTGCTTCCTAGGGTGCCTCATTGCTTTCCTGGGATGTCTATGTGACCAGTCTACTAAGAATGTTGGCTCCTCCTACAAAAATGGCTTGATTTTGTGCATTTTGCCCTTGAAATTTTTCTTTTTTTTTTTTCAAAAATGGACTAAAAAGATAAACGTACAGAGCATAAAAACATCTAACAACTGGCCATTAAAAAAAAAAAAAGACAGACATTTTGCTGTTTCAAAAATGGTCATATTTGTTATTTGGATTCTGGACATTTTAAGCAAAATGTCCAAAGCAGGGGCGTAGCCAGACCTCGGCGGGAGGGGGGCCAGAGCCCGCGGTGGGGGGCACTGTTTAGGTGCCTCTCCCCGCTGCCGACCCCCCTGCCACTTTGGACCCCCCGCAGCCGCCGCAACCACAGACCCCCCCGCTGCCGCCACTTTAGACCACCGCCGTAACCGCAAACCCCCCCCACCCGCCTGCCCCCTGCCCCGCTGCCACATCAGGTACCTTGTTTGCTGGCGGGGGTCCCCAATCCCCGCAAGCCGAAGAGTCTTCTTCAGCGCCGGTCGACTCTGGCGCCTTCGTTGTGGGATCACCTGTTTCTGTTGCCTTACATCCTGGACGGGGCTACATGCACGGTGCAGGACGTAAGGCGTCAGAAACAGATGATCCCACAACGAAGGCGCCGGAGTTGACCAGCGCTGAAGAAAACTCTTTGGCTGGCGGGGTTTGGAGACCCCCGCCAGCAAACAAGGTACCTGATGCAGCGGTGGGGCGGGCGGCGACGGCGGGGGGGTCAAATGTAGAGGGGACCCGGGCTAATCTGTGTGGCCCCATGCCCCCATGGCCCCACGTAGCTACACCCCTGGTCCAAAGTAGGACTTAGACATCATATTGAAAATTCCCCTCTACATCAACTAACAGGGAGCCTGCACAAGGAAGAAATTTTGGGATCACTGCATCTTGAACAACGGGGAACATTTTTGTTCCTGGATAAATAGCAATCTTCCTATCATTTTCATGTTTCTCTCATGGGTTTTTGATATTCAAGTCTTGCTTCTACTCTTCTTTCCTCGCAGACTGTAAGATGACAGCTGCCAAAAGCCACAGAGTCCTAAACCGTTTATCCAATCTTGACGTGAACCTCAAAAGAAAAAAGCTCCTGTTTGTGGGTCCTCTTGAATGAGGTTGATGGGTTTTAGATGTGTTAAACTGGTAAGTACTACACCTTCCATCTCCAGTAATTATTCCACCCAATTCACAGGAGTTTTTGCAAACAAATCATTTCTAATTACAGTAACTCTCCAGCTTTCTTCATTGTATCAGATACTTTCTCTGTTTTAAATTAAATGGATCTCTTACTATATACACTGGTTTGATACACTTTTATATACCAATAGAAGGACATTAATTGACTTTCTCTTTCCTTTAAATTTGTTCACCACCACCTTACTCCGGGATTTTCCTTTGCTCCACTTCGAAAGGGAACAAGACGTTATCCTCTTTATCTATACTCGAGATCTGTCCCTTTTGCCACTATAAGCAGTAGGCGGTATTGTTGTTAAAACTGTGTCTTTGAACCTTCTGTGCCAGTGAGTTACCGTATTTTTCGGACTATAAGACGTACTTTTTTCCCCCAAAATTTGGGAGGAAAATGGGGGGTGCGTCTTATAGTCCGAAGGTAGCGAGTTCGGGATCGCCCTCCCCTACTTACGTCATGCGATGTTCCCTGGTGGTCTAGTGACGTCGGGGCAGGAAAGAGCCCCCTCTTTCCTGCCCAGCGCGCTGCTCTCCGTCCTCCTGAATGCTGCCTGACGGTCTCGGCGAGATTCAAAATGGCCGCCGAGACTTCAATTCTCGGCGGCCATTTTGAATCTCTCCGAGACCGTCAGGCAGCATTCAGGAGGACGGAGAGCAGCGCGCTGGGCAGGAAAGAGGGGGCTAGACCACCAGGGAACATCGCGTGACGTAAGTAGGGGAGGGCGATCCCGAACTCGGACAAGACGCACCGGAGCACCAAGGTTTTAGAGGAGGGAAAAAGGAAAAAATTTTTTTTTTCCTATTTCCCTCCTCTAAAACCTAGGTGCGTCTTATGGTCCGGTGTGTCTTATAGTCCGAAAAATACGGTAATCAGACCAATTTGGTACCTTGAGGGTTCCTTTTACAAAGACGCGCTGAAAAATGGCCTACAGTAGTGTAGACGTGTGTTTTGGGTGCGTGCAGAATCATTTTTTCAGCGCACCTGTAAAAAAAAAAATGCCTTTTTAAAAATCTTTGCCGAAAATGGACGTGCGGC
This sequence comes from Microcaecilia unicolor, assembly GCF_901765095.1. Taxonomy (NCBI): domain Eukaryota; kingdom Metazoa; phylum Chordata; class Amphibia; order Gymnophiona; family Siphonopidae; genus Microcaecilia; species Microcaecilia unicolor. The sequence continues at coordinate 741,075,256 of NC_044031.1, read as the reverse complement.
AAAATGAAAATTGCCACGTGTCCATTTTGGACCTGAGACCTTACCGCCAGCCACTGACCTAGTGGTAAATACTCACACGGTAACAGGGCGGTGGTGACCTACGGGCGTCAAATGCCACTTGGCGCGCATACGATACGCGCGTCTGATGATACTGCAAAAGTCACGTGGTAGCCAGGCGGTAACTCCATTTTGGCACGTGTTGGGCACGAGTAGATGCTTATGCGGCTTAGTGAGAGGGCCCCTAAATCTGGTGACTCAATCCTACTCCTTTATGTCCCCTATCACAGTTCACCTGTTCACACTTGTAAACCACATCAACATGACTTTTATTCAGTGCAATACATGTTCCACTTTAATCCTTAGGAAACTATCTGGACCCTTAAAGCTTGTCCTATCTGTCTCCAAATATCAGCTATGAAAAATAAGATCAACAAGCTCAAGAAGGAATTATAGTGCTTTAATTTCCACATGGAAATCAAAACTTATTCTACAACAATGCGTGCAACTTAATTGGTTAACTAATTAATCAGCACTGTTAATTGGATGTTAACAAGCAATGATCAGCACTAATTGGCATTAATTAAGATTTATGCGTGTAACTCACTAAGCATATTCTGTAAGTCGCGTAGTTGAAAAGAGGGCAGGGCCATGGGTGGGGCATGGGCATTTCTAAAATCTACGTACTTTTTTAAAAAATAGATTACACCCACTCTGTGCCTAATTTAGATGTCAGGATTCTACTTCTTCTTCCAAATATTTTATTAATTTCCAAGAATACAAATAACAGGAAAACAATGATGGAAAAACATAGGAAGCAAGAAACACAACAGGTGGGAAAGGAAAAAAGAGAAAGGAAAGAAGAGAAAAAAGGAGGGGAAAGCATCCAGGTGTTTAACAAATAAGTCCTTTGTACTGGTTTAAGGTGTGGCCTGAATAGTTTGGAGGTAGTTGTCCAAAATAGACCAAATTATTTTCTTAGATACTATCATCCGACTTTTCGCAGCCATGGCGAGCTCAAACTTCTGATGCTGCAGGACTATATTCCACCAGAAGTGAATATTCAGCAAGTAAAACGTCGCCTAAATAGTCGCAACTACATTTGGTTACGTGGAGAGGCATTCGGCACTATTCTATACACTACATGGAAATGTACACCTATCCTATAAAATAAATGCCACAGCTTCTGTGTCGAGTCTTTTTGGTGTACCTTAAATACATTTTATACTCAAGATCCTTTTTGTCTTTCCTGTGGCTTTTGGAAGCGCTATCCCCTTCACCCTATAGAATCTATACCTGAGTGACTTGCCCAAGGTCACAAGGAATTGTAATGGAAATTGAACCCAAGTTGCTAGGATCAAAGCCTGCTGTATTAACCATTAAGCCATTGTAAGCAAGATTTATTTAATTATTTATTTTTAAGTATTTATTGCATTTGTATCCCACATTTTCCCACCTATTTGCAGGCTCAATGTGGCTTACAAAAACCTGTTATGGCAACGCCATTCCAGGAGACAGGTACAATTGGTGTTACAACAAGATCATGGATGAGAAGAAAAGAGCTGAACAAAGTTATAGAAAGATGACTATCAGAATAGGGTGAAGTAGAAAGGTGTTATAATAAGCTATGGATTCTCATTTTAGGCCTTGTTGAAGGGATAGTTTTTCAGTGATTTCCGAAAGTTAGTTATTTCATTAATCGTTTTCAAGTCAGTTGGTGGTGCATTCCATAGCTGCGGGCTCATGTAGGAGAAGCTAGTCGCATGAGTTAGCTTGTACTTTAGTCCTTTGCAGTTGGGGAAGTGCAGATCAAGGAATTTGTGGGCTGATTTTTTAGCATTTCTGGGAGGCAGGTCCACGAGGTCTAGCATGTTGCTTGGGGCATCATTTAACCAAGTTGTGGTACAAAATGCTGAATCAAGAGATAAAATTCCCAAAGGTTGTGAACATAACTGTTCACGATACTGCATCCTAGTCACATCACTAAGGCACTGACAATTCACATTTAAATGTACATTTGGTCTTTAATTGTATGGCACATGCCAAAAAAAGTGCTATTCTATAAGCCATGCTTAAAGTTAGGCATGGTTTGTAGGATAGCATTTACGCCCAGGAGTCATGTCTAACTTTAGGTGCGGCCATTTGCACCAGCTGAAACGTGGTACAAATGTAACCCCCCTTATTGTATGACAACATGTGTAAATGCTAGGAATTTTATCCCTCCAACAGTCTGTGGCCTATCCCTCTTTCAAACATTTAAGAAGGCCTTGACAACGTTTTTCTTTGAACAGGCATTTTCGCCATCACTGGACTAATAATTTCTGGGACAGTGGTCGGCTGAAGTGAGGATAATTCAGTTCACCTCCTTTTGAATGTGTTATATGTTTTAATTTATGTTTTAACAATTTATTTGTGTGTTTTTGTTTTTAACCTGTTCATTTTCTTGATCGAATGCCCTTTTTTTGGTCTCTTTCCTTTTAATAATGGTGTTCTTTTCTTTTCCCCATAATTAGTCTGTACATCGCTTTGACCTATCCAGAAAAAGAGGTATAGAAAGTCTTTTAATACACTATAAACTATAACTAATTGACTTGTTATTCAATTAGTTACAGTTTGACATGTCGAGCGCATTCGACATGGTAAACCATAATATACTACTAAGACTCCTTGGCCACTTCGGGATTGTTGGTAATGCACTCAACTGGATCAAGGGCTTTCTCACCACCAGAACATACCAAGTAAAATCAAATTCAAACATACCACCACCATGGAAAGCAGCCTGTGGAGTACCTCAAGGATCACCATTATCACCAATACTCTTCAACATGATGATGATCCCACTGGCAAATTCCTTATCCAATCGAGGCCTTAACCCATTCATCTATGCAGATGATGTTACAATCTACATTCCCTTTAGACATGCCTTGACTGAAATAACCAATGAAATCAATTATGGCCTGAACATCATGGACTCTTGGGCAAACTCATTCCAACTGAAACTGAACACTGAAAAAACACACTGCCTTATCCTCTCATCTCAACATAACAACTACAAACCTGCAACCATAAACACCCCAGGACACACACTCCCTATTTCAGACAGCCTAAAAATACTCGGAGTCACAATTGATCGCAACCTCACTCTCGAGAACCAAGTAAAAACCGTAATAAAGAAAATGTTCCACTCAATGTGGAAACTCAAACGAATAAAACCTTTCTTCCCGAGGGATACCTTTTGTAAACTAATACAATCAATGGTCCTAAACCATGCAGATTACCTCAATGGAAGCTATGCGGGATGTAAAGAACAACTCACAAAAAAACTCCATACCGCCCAAAACACAGCAGCCAGACTGATGTATGGTAAAACACGATTCGAAAGCGCTAAACCCCTTCGAGAAAAGCTGCACTGGCTTCCAGTCAAAGAACGGATCATCTTCAAAATCTGCATTTTGGTCCACAAAATCATCTATGGTGTAGTCCCAGGATACATGACAGACCTTATAGATCTACCAACAAGAAACAGACTTGGATCAGCACGATCATACCTAAACCTACATTACCCAAACTGCAAAGGGCTAAAATACAAAACAACTTATGCATCTAGCTTCTCCTACATAAGTGCACAACTATGGAATGGACTCCCATATGCAGTGAAAACAATACATGACCACCTAAACTTCAGGAAATCATTAAAAACCCACCTCTTCAAAAAAGCTTATCCTACCGATCCAATATAAATCCTCACACCCAGCAACGCAACATAATCAATGTTCGTACTGGTCAATTTACTTTCCTCTTTCCCCTCGACACCATGATGCCTGATTCACTTCTACCTCATCTGACCTCAACACAATCTTGTATTTGTTATCAGCCGAAATTGGCAAACGCCTTTACGGTACTTTGTAAGCCACATAGAGCCTGCAAATAGGTGGGAAAATGTGGGATATAAATGTAACAAATAAATAAATAAATAAAGTTATGTGTGCAAATAGAGCGTGAATTCAAATTTGCACATGCCCTTTCTTGGCAGCCTTTATTTGTGGCATTTATATCCCGCTCTTTCCCGCTCAATAGCAGGTTCAATGTGGCTTACATAGCATGTTACAAAGTATCACAGAGATAATACAGGGATAGAAACAATGTATCAATGTATCAAAGAAATGACAAGGTATCATATAGATAATATAGGGATGGAAACAATGTATCAAAGAGATGACAAAGAATCATAGAGTTAATACAGGGGTGGAAACAATATATCCGAGAAATGACATAATTACTTAGATTAGGTTCCATATGGTACGATGTATCACAGAAATGATACAAAGTATAGAACAAAGTGTCGTAGGGACGGTATAATTTCATAGAGTAGGATAATTACATTGATTGGGACATTGGTAAGGGATGTGAGGAGGGATTGGAATGTGGGTGATATATAGGAGTGGGGTTGTGTTTGAAGTTATGACGGGTCGTAGGCTTGTTTGAAGAGGTAAGTCTTCAGCAGTTTTCGGAAGGGTAAAATGCTCAGTGGTTTTTCGGATGTGTCGAGGTATGGCGTTCCAGAGTTGGCTGCCAATTACAGAGAAGTTGGATGCGTAGTAGGTTTTGTATTTAAGGCCTTTGCAGTTAGGGAGATGAAGATTGAGATATGTTCTAGAAGTACTGGTCCAGTTTCTGGCTGGAAGATCGATCAGGTTGGACATATAGTTCGGGGATTCGCCATTGAGGATCTTGTGGATCATTGTGTGGACTTTGAATTGTATTTATAGAATCAAAGGGTATATGTGTCTTTATTCATGTTGATAGGAAAACAATTCATTGTCTTCTAGCAAGAGGTTTGGGCAGGTTATTTATTTTATAAAGACTTGGAGGCCTTTCCACCTGCTCCGAGGTAGTTAATAGTTGAATCTGGGGTCCCCATCAATGACTGAGGGGACAACTATGCTTATCTTGAATATTAAGGAGAGAAAAGAGAGGGGAAACTGTTATTTCCCTCAGTCATATAACGGGCTTTTCTTGCACTGCAATCTTGTGACATATAGGGCCAGATTCTATTTAAGGTGCCTAAAAAATCTGTGCAGTAAACATTTCCGGCTATGCGTATTCTATAAGTGGCATCTAGATTTAGGCACGGTATATAGATATGCTTAGTTGAAATCACAGCACCTAAAAAAAGGTGCCTCCATTTACACCAACAAAAATGTGTCATAAATCCCTGCGCATAGATTTACGCGCACTGGACCATATTCTATAACTCCGTGTGTAAATTTTGGAACGCCCATGAAACGCCCATTTTTCTGCCCATAACCACGCCCCTTTTAAACTGCGCACATTAGAATTTAGACGCAGTTTATTACAGAATACGCTTAGTGAGTTGTATGCATAAATTCTAATTATTACCAATTAGTGTTCATTATTGCTTGTTAGGTGCTGTTATCAACGCTGATTAGCTTGTTAAGCCAATTAATTTATGTACATAAGTACATAAGTGTTGCCATACTGGGACAGACCGAAGGTCCATCAAGCCCAGTATCCTGAAAATATTTCTTCATTCAACGTGTAATTAAAATCTAGAATTCATTGCAAGAGAATGTTGTAAAAGCAGTTAGCTTAGTGGGGTTTAAAAAAAGGTTTGGCTAGTTTCCTAAAAGAAAAATCCATAAGCCATTATTAAAATAGACCCACTGCTTATTTCTAGGATAAGCAGCATAAAATGTATTGTACTGTTTTGGGATCTTGCCTGGTACTTGTAAACTGGATTGGCCACTGTTGGAAACATGATGCTGGGCTTGATGTTTGAAAATATAAGTGAGATTAAATAAAAATGCTACCAACAATAAAGAACAACAACGTGAATGCAGCAGCTCATATGTTTGCTTTGAGTGTACGCAGAACGACGGCTGCGCAGGGAAGGGGAAACATAGACTAACCTAAGTGGCTTCAACTTTTCAATGTAAACTTTTTGAAGTCATGCCATCTCATGTTCTCCTTAGCTGATCCTCAGAAGATTGTAAGCTCTTTGAGCAGGGACTGTCTTTCTTCTATGTTTGTGCAGCGCTTCGTACGCTTTGTAGCGCTATAAAAATGCTAAATAGTAGTTGTAGTAGTAGTAGTGGTAATGTGGGGGAAGGGCAGGTATAGGCTGAGGCAGTCATGCAGAGAAATCCAAGCTGGAGGGAAGGATCCTGTGGGCAGGCTGGTATTTGCAGTCTCTGACTAAAGCCTCCTAATAGGAGTAAAGTGTGGCTAGAGTGTGCCCCTGAACGAAAAGAAGTGGCAGGACTCAGAGGCTACCATAGAGAGGAGGGCACTAGAAATAACAATTTGCAAAGGAGTAGGCAGGAGACAGCTGCCCCAGGGGAAACAGAGTTTTACCCTATCTCCAGTTATGGACATCTTTTCTTTTACCCTGGAACAACGATATCTAAGGATGACACCTATTTTGTGATGACAGGAAGTAATGGAGAGCTGAGGATTTTCCTTTGAGGAACTCTGTCACTGAAAGTAATTTTTTTTTCTCTCTCTCAGATTTTTGGAAATGGCAAGTGGAATAAGGCTGGGACAATACCCCCCTTTATCTTCTCTAGCCCTGGAAGATAGAGGCCAGGGGAAAGGGGCTGAAGCAGTGCTGTGATAAAAAGAAGCACTGAAGCATGATGGAAGTATTTGCAGCCATATGCTGGAGCTTTAAAGCAAAAGCCATTATGCTGAAGCAGGAAGGCGGTGAGCATCAGTGGGAGAGGCTGTTATGTAAAACAGCTAGAATTAAAGCTGGCTGAGATGTTTAAAGAAGCTATTGAAAGTTAAAGGAAAAGCTGCTGATAAAAAGTGCCATGGAACAGAAATTGCTGAGGAGCTAGAGTGCTTGATATGTAAACTGGTGTGTGAGATAAGAGAAAAGTGAGAGCCTATGTTTGCAGAGTTCAATGGGACTGTTTGAATTCCAGATAGTTATATGCAGCCATCCTATGAGAAGACATCCAAAGAGAACTATGTCAAGCTTAATCCACTCTTAATCTGGATTACAGACTATACCCAAGGTGAATTGAAAATACAGTGAAGACAGTTGGCCCAGGTACTTCCAGGGAGTGGATGGGGGCCAGGTGTTGTCTGAGACATGCGTAAACAGAGTGTTGGCTGCTCTCTTATAAATAAAACTAAAGACTTGTAGAAATCTGTTCTGAGACACTGCAGTGGCAACAGGGTAGACCCGTTTCAGAAGGGGACTCCACATCAACCAAACCAAGCAAAGCAAGATCCACACATGCAACCCTCATATTCAGGGATACAAAATGGACAATCTCACCATGGTCAGATCACTACAAGGCAACCACCTCCCTCCTCTGGAAAACAAAAGAGAAACAACAAAAACAAGAAAAGAAAACCTATACTATGAGAGGCAAAATAGACCCTCTAACATTCTGGCAACAAATATATACTGAGGAATGGACCACAACTACAGAATCACCCCAATTTCTACAAGAATGGGACAATAGATGCAGAACAGTGTTAGACAAAATATCACCGCTCCAAACGAGAACCTCACACAGGAACAACTCAATCCCATGGTTTAACGAAGAACTGAAAGAACTAAAAACACAGGTCAGAAGACTAGAAAGGGCATGGAGCAAAAAAAAAAAAAAGATGATCACACACTCAAAGAGTGGAAACAGGTACAAAGAAAATACAAATACAAAATCAGACATACCAAAAGAATGCACTTCAAAACTATAATTGGACCAAACTACAAGGACACGCACAAACTCTTTTCACTTGTAAACAACCTCCTAAACACCACACGGGTCACCTCGAATAGCACAGACACCCCATCGGCCACCAACTTAGTGAAATATTTCAATGAAAAAATCACAAAGCTCTGACGTATGATGCCAAGCAATACCATTGCGTATACAAGCATCCTTGAATGCTTAGACCTAAATCCTGGGGAATACCCAGCTGATCGATCATGGACCAATTTTGACCTGATCTCAATAAATGAACTCACACACTGGCTCAGTAAATATGCAAAATCTCAATGCAAACTTGACATTTGCCCTACCAGCCTAATAAGATCCGCACCCAAACAATTCAAACAAGACCTCACGAACCAAGTAAACTACAGACTCATAAATGGACTCTTCCCCACGGAAAATGGAAATATCCTACTCACTCCACTGGCTAAAGATGCCAAGAAAAGCACAATGGACTTAACCAACTACCGACCAGTCGCTTCTATCCCACTCACAACAAAATTGATGGAAGGCATAGTGACGAAACAACTCACGGAATACCTGACCAAACACTCAATTCTACACAAGTCTCAATCAGGATTTCGATCAAATCATAGTACTGAAACTGTACTAGTGTCAGCAATGAACACATTCAAAAAAACGATCACAACCGGCAAGAACATACTCATACTACAATTCGACATGTCTAGTGCCTTCGACATGGTGGATCATGAAATACTATTACACCTACTAGAGTACTTCAGAATCAGAGGCCCAGTTCTTAAATGGTTTGAAGGATTCCTCACCACCAAATCCTACCAAGTAATAACGAATACGGACAGATTGCCACCTTGGAGACCAGAATGCGGAGTTCCTCAAGAATCCCACCTCTCACCAACTATCTTCAACCTAATGATGATACCATTAGCCAAACTCCTAGCCAATCAAAACCTTAACCCTTACATATATGCCGATGACGTTACGATCCATATCCCGTTCAAAAGTGACTTAAACGAAATAACCAACGAGATCAACCAGAGTTCCAGACCATGCACTCTTGGGCGGACTCATTCAAGTTAAAACTCAACGCAGAAAAAACTCAGTGTCTAGTTCTCACCTCCCAATACAATACAAACAAATACCCCACAATAACCACACCCTACTGCACACTTCCTATCTCAGAAAATCTTTGGAGTCACTATTGATCGAAACCTCACTCTCGACACCCACGCGAAGAACACGATGAAAAAAATGTTCCAATCGATGTGGAAACTCAAAAGAATAAAACCTTTTTTCCTAAGAAACATCTTCTGCACCCTAGTACAGTCATTGGTATTAAGCCACTTGGACTACTGTAACGCTCTGTACGCAGGCTGCAAAGAACAGACCATCAAAAAACTCCAAACAGCCCAGAACACCGCAGCCAGACTCATTTTTGGAACACCTAAATACGAAAGTGCGAAACCCCTCAGAGACAAACTGCACTGGCTCCTGCTCAAGGAACGAATTGAGTTCAAGATCTGCACGACTGTACACAAAATCATTCATGCAGATGCCCCACTCTATATGTTAAACTTAGTGGACTTACTGCCCAGGAATGCCAAAAGATCGGCCCGCAAATTCCTCAACCTGAACTTTCCCAGCTGTAAAGGAATGAAATACAAACAGGCTTATGCTACTACCTTTGCGTACAAAAGCACACAGTTTTGGAACGCACTACCCATGGCCCTAAAAACCATGACCAATCTAACCAGCTTTCACAAAGCTTTGAAAACACATCTCTTCAACAGAGCCTACAAAAGTCACCCTCAATGAAACAAATCATTCCTTAAACCACCCAAGTACACCAAAACACCTCTCACATGACCTTACCTAACACCCTCTACCTAAATTCCTCTTTCACCTCAGCTTATGATCGACTGTTTTCTTAAATCATGTAATGACGTTCTCATTTTCATACTCTGTAAGCCACATTGAGCCTGCAAAAAGGTGGGAAAATGTGGGGTACAAATACAATAAATAAATAAATAAAACCCAACCAGCAGGGGGCAATATATTCAGTTCATTAAGAGGCCCTCTTACTAACCCATGTGGAGGGGCATAATCGAATAGGGGCACCCATCTATAAGGGCGGCCATCTCTAATGACGGCCTCGTTAAGCAGCGTACCTAACTGTATTATTGAAACAAGATGGCTGGCCATCTTTCGTTTCGATAATACGGTTGGGGCCGGCCAAATCTCAACATTTGGGCCGCCCTTAGAGATCATTGGTGTTAGAGATGGCCGCCATTGGTTTTCGCTGATAATGGAAACTAATGGCGGCCATCTCAAACCCGGCTAAATCCAAGCCATTTGGTCATGGGAAGAGCCAGCATTTGTAGTGCACTGGTCCCCCTCGCATGCCAGGACACCAACCGGGCACCCTAGGGGGCACTGCAGTGGACTTCACAAATTGCTCCCAGGTGCATAGCTCCCTTACCTTGTGTGCTGAGCCCCCCAAAACCCCCTCAAAACCCAATCCCCACAACTGTACAACACTACCATAGCCCTTAAAGGGTAACAGGGGGCACCTACATGTGGGTACAGTGGGTTTCGGATGGGTTTTGGAGGGCTTGCTTTTTCCTCGAGAAACATAACAGGTAGGGGGGATGGGCCTGGGTCCACCTGCCTGAAGTGCACTGCAGTACCCACTAAGAACTGCTCCAGGGACCTGCATAGTGCTGTGATGGAGCTGGGTATGACACTTGAGGCTGGCATAGAGGCTGGCAAAAAATGTTTTTTATTTTTATTTTTTTGGGTGGGAGGGGGTTGGTGACCACTGGGGGAGTAAGGGTAGGTGATCCCCGATTCCCTCCGGTGGTCATCTGATCAGTTCAGGCACCTTTTTCGAGGCTTGGTCATGAACAAAAAGGGACCAAGTAAAGTTGGCCAAATGCTCGTCAGGGCCGGCCTTCTTTTTTCCATTATTGGCCGAGGCTGGCCATCTCTTAACCACGCCCCCATCCTGCCTTCGGTACACTGCCGACATGCCCCCATGAACTTTGGTCGGCCCTGCGACGGAAAGCAGTTGAAGCCGTCCAAAATCGGCTTTCAATTATACCAATTTGGCTGGCCTTAGGAGAAGGCCGGCTATCTCCCGATTTTTAATGGAAGATAGCCACCCTTCTCCTTCGAAAATAAGCAGGATAGGCACCTATGCGTGCCCAACACGCACCAAAATGGAGTTACCGCCCGGTTACCGCGTGGCCATTGTGGTAATTTCATTTATGGCGCATGTCTAATACGTGTGTCTGAAAAATATTTTTTATTTTTGGGCGCGCGTAACGGATGCACGCCAAATGCCATTTATCACACGCGTAGGTCATTACCGCCCGGTTACTGCGTGAGTGTTTACCACTAGGTCAAGGGCTGGCTGTAAGGTCTCAGACCCAAAATGGACGCGCAGCAATTTTCATTTTGCCGCACGTCCATTTTCGGCCAAAAAAAGGCCTTTTTTACAGGCGTGCTAAAAAATGGATCGGCGTGTGCCTAAAACCCATGCCTACACTACCGCAAGCCATTTTTCGGTGCGCCTTTGTAAAAGGACCCCTAAATCTCTTCTCATATGTCTTTTGGTGTAAACGCCATACCATCTTTGCTGCTTTTGTCTGGACCATTTCAATTCTTTTTATGGCCTTAACTGGATGTATCCTCCAAAACTGAACACAATACATCAAGTGGGGCCTCATCAATGACTTGTATAGGGGTATTATTAGGCAAATCTCCTAGTTGCACCCTTCTCCTCCATCGCTAACTGCAGACTCCGCTCCTTCTATCTTGCCGCACCTTATGCCTGGAATAGGCTTCCTGAGCCATTACATCAAGCTCCTTCCCTGGCTGCCTTCAAATCCGGGCTAAAAGCCTACCTGTTTGATGCTGCTTTCGACTCCTGACTTGTCACTTTTATCTTATCCTTGTGTCCTTCTGTCTGTTCTTCCCTTATCCTTATTGATCCTGTCTGTTTGTCCTGATTTAGATTGTAAGCTCTTTTGAGCAGGGACTGTCTTTCTTCAAGTTCAGTTGTAAAGCGCTGCGTACGACTGGTAGTGCTATAGAAGTGATTTATAGTAGTAGTAGTATTATCACCTCCTTTTTCTGCGGTTTCTCTCTCTCTGTGTGCAGACTAGCATTCTTCTGGCTATGGCCACCACCTTGTCGTATTGTTTCACCCTCTTGTGATCCTCAGACACTATCCCCCTAAGGTCTCTCTCCTTAACTGTGCTTATTTATTTATTTATTTATTTGTAGCATTTGTATCCCACATTTTCCCACCTATTTGCAGGCTCAATGTGGCTTACATTTTCCATGATGGTGATCACCAATTCCGGAAGAGAAATACATATTTAAGGTGAAGGAGACAGAGAGGATTAGGAATACAGTTACAGAAAGTGCATTTTCATAATCAGAATTAAGAGATGTTGGATTAACGTCAATCGTGATAGATTAACTTGGACAATCAGAAATATTAAACTTCAATCATGTTGATTAATATGGATAATCGGGAAGTATAGAATTATGTTTAGTGAAGATTCGGTGTAAAATTTTGATTAACTGGTATTTAGGATGGATTATTGCAGTATGCTTTGTTGAATAGGTTGGTTTTCAATAATTTACGGAAATTATTCATGTTGTGTGTTGTTTTTATTGATTTAGGTAGTTCGTTCCATATTTGCGTACTTATATAGGAGAAACTGGATGCATATGTTAATTTGTATTTCACTCCTTTGCCGTTAGAGTAGTGAAGGTTCAGGAACGTGCGTGATGATTTAGTAGAGTTCCTGTTTGGTAGGTCTATAAGGTCTGACATATAACCCGGAACTTCACCATCCATGTATGATCTTATGAACCAGAGTGCAGATCTTGAACGTAATGTGCTGTCTTAGTGGAAGCCAGTGTAGTTTTTCTCTAAAGGGTCTGGCGTTTTAATATTTCGTTTTGCCAAATATGAGTCTGGCTGCCGTGTTTTGGGCAGTTTGGAGTTTCTTAATAATTTGTTCTTTGCAACCGGCATAAATTGCATTGCAGTAATCTAGTTGGCTTAATACAACTGATTGTATCAGTCTGCAGAATATTTCCCCTTGGGAAAAAAGGTTTTATTCTTTTAAGTTTCCATGAGTGAAACATTTTCTTTGTTACGTTTTTCGCATGGTTTTCTAGTGTAAGATTTCGGTCAATTGTGACTCCTAGGATTTTCAGATTATCTGAGACAGGAAGGGTAAAATTTGGGGTACTTATAATGGTGGGTTTGTACTTGTTGTGTTGTGATGAGAGAATGAGACATTGTGTTTTATCTGGATTAAGTTTTAGTTGGAAAGCATCAGCCCATGAGTTCATAATTTGGAAGCTGTAATTAATTTCTTTAGTAATTTCTGTCAGGTCATGTTTAAACGGGATATAAATCGTGACATCACCCGCATAAATAAAAGGATTAAGGCCTTGGTTGGATAACGTTTTGGCTAAAGGTGTCATCATTAAGTTGAAGAGGCTATGGCCACCCTCTTGTGATCCTCAGACACTATCCCCCTAAGGTCTCTCTCCTTAACTGTGCTTATCAAACCCTCACCCAGTATCTCATACATCTCTTTTATATTTCTACACTCCAAGTGCATCACACTTTGCATTAAAGCTATGCATGTATAAATCCTACCCATGATCTGCCCAGACTCCACTTGTGTTCACACCCATCTGTCCAATATTTGCTGACATATGGACATTTATAGAATCAGAATTTTAACATTTATGTGTGTATATGCACTCATGCATGCATACATGCCATTGTTCTAATTCTTTACATGCATACTCAGTGTGGAAGTGTTTCAGTAGCATTCAGAGTGCATTCAGATAACTACACGATGAAGGTTTGGAGCTAGATGACGGCACCCCAAAGGAGCACATGGCGAAACATGGTCTAAGGCCTCTTTTTGGAGCTAAACTTGACAGCAGTTCCTTCTTTTGAGACAAGTGTATACTATATTGAGATAATATGAGAATGTTTAAAAAAAATGTATTGATTAAAAAAGTATTTTGAGAAAAAGATTAAAAATTGTACAGCTGCAATTACACTGACCAGTGCAGAGGCAGGCTAGTTGCGGTACCATGAGAGCCCGTGTGAAATGGGTCGCCACTGAGGTCCCAGCTAGCTGTTGTTCTAAGGAAGCATTTGAAGTGTTGGGAACTCACAGTCCCAGAGTACATGCAGCATGGTAAAAGTAAGGATTTGGATTTACATAGTAACATAGTACATGACGGCAGAAAAAGACCTGCACGGTCCATCCAGTCTGCCCAACAAGATAAACTCATATGTGCTACTTTTTGTGTATACCTTACCTTGATTTGTACCTGTCCTTTTCAGGGCACAGACCGTATAAGTCTGCCCAGCACCATCCCCGCCTCCCGTCACTGGCTGTGCCACCCAATCTCGGCTAAGCTCCTTAGGATCCATTCCTTTTGAACAGGATTCCTTTATGTTTATCCCACTCATGTTTGAATTCCGTTACCGTTTTCACTTGCACCACCTCCCACGGGAGGGCATTCCAAGCATCCACTACTCTCTCCGTGAAAAAATACTTCCTGACATTTTTCTTGAGTCTGCCCCCCTTCAATCTCATTTCATGCCCTCTCGTTCTACCGCCTTCCCATCTCCGGGAAAGGTTTGTTTGCGGATTAATCCCTTTCAAATATTTGAACGTCTGTATCATATCACCCCTGTTTCTCCTTTCCTCCAGGGTATACATGTTCAGGTCATCAAGTCTCTCCTCATACGTCTTGTAACGCAAATCCCATACCATTCTCGTAGCTTTTCTTTGCACCGCTTCAATTCTTTTTACATTCTTAGCAAGATACGGCCTCCAAAACTGAACACAATACTCTAGGTGGGGCCTCACCAATGATTTATACAGGGGCATCAACACCCCCTTTCTTCTGCTGGTCACACCTCTCTCTATACAGCCTAACAACCTTCTAGCTACGGCCACCGCCTTGTCACACTCTCCTTTCCAAATAAAGTCATAAACACATTTATTATAATCCAAAAGCACACATTAACTCCCGAACAATAAAGATGTACTGTAAAAGATAATATTTCAAAACAAACTGAGTGACAGAATGTTTCTGCGAATGCGGCATTGATTAACAATACTTACATAAGAAAATATTCTTTTCTAGCCTACTTTCAATGAATCTGCTCCCTTGACTCACATATTCTCTTGAATTTTATTAAAACGAAATTCAGCTGACATATTTAACCATAGAGAAATGGTAGAAATCTTTAAGCCCTGTACTCCTGGCTGTTTTTGCTAACCTTGAATATCTTATAATGGGAAACTCAAATGCAATTTCAATAAGCACATCAAACCAGAGAAGGGTGGAGAGTTTCAATAGAAGTAGTCCAAATGAAGCCATGATAATGTCCCATTCTAGCAATGAAAATCTTTGCAAATGTAATTAAAGACTACTTTTGCTAGAAAGGACTTTGTAATTGTGTAGTCTAGCCATTTCCCTGAGAATATTGAAATCACCCATAAATCAGCAAAGCAGGCCAAGGCTACAAAATTTAAGAACTGCTGAACAATCTTTCTGAGCATTGTCATTTACATGTGCTGTGCAAAATTACTCAAATGGAATTTAAGTGGAGTCTTGCATTTGAAGGAAATCAGCTGCCCAAGGGGTTCCTTTTACTAAGTTGCACTGAAAAATGGCCTGCGGTAGTGTAGGCGTGGGTTTTGGGCACGCACAGAATCATTTTTCAACACACCTGTAAAACAGGTCTTTTTTAAAATTTTTGCCCAAAATGGACGTGCGGCAAAATGAAAATTGCCGCGTGTCTATTTTGGGTCTGAGACCTTACCGCCAGCCATTGACCTAGTGGTAAAGACTCATGCGGTAACCAGATGGTAATGACCTATGCGTGCCAAATGCCACTTAATAAAAAATATTTTTCAGATGCGTGTAGCGGACGTGTGCCTAAAATGAAATTACGGCAAGGGCCACGCGGTAGCCAAGCTGAAACTCGGAATTGGTACGCATTGGGTGTGTGTAGGCGCTTGTGCGGCTTAGTAGAGGGCCCCTAAGTATAGCGTTAGGTAGCTAGATCCTGGGGGTGAAGTATTCCTTCACCAAGGGGGGCATTTTTTCATAGAGTGCTTTCACAGAGTGCTTATATAAATTCCTAAGTGGAGGCGTGGCCTAGTGGTTAGAGCACCAGTCTTGCAATCCAGAGATGGCCAGTTCAAATCCCACTGCTGCTCCTTGTGATCTTGGGCAAGTCACTTAACCCCCCATTGCCTCAGGTACAAACTTAGATTGTCAGCCCTCTTAGGACAGAGAAATATCCAGAGTACCTGAACGTATGTGCAGGACGTCAGACTCACAGAAACAGAAGCCTGCGCGGCCGCATTGCTGATTTGCAAGGGCAGGCTTCTACATGGAATGTTGGTAGTGCAGGAGTAGCCTAGTGGTTACTGCAGTGGAACATTGAACATTGCTACTAGTTGAGATTCTACATGGCATGCTGCTGAGTGGAGGATTGGCCTAGTGGTTAGAGCACTGGTCTTGCAATCCAGAGGTGGCTGGTTCCAATCCTGCTGCTGCTCCTTGTGATCTTGGGCAAGTCACTTAACTCTCCATTTCCTCAGGTAAAAACTTAGATTGTGATCCCTCCTGGGACAGAGAAATATCCAGAGTACCGGAATGTAACTCACCTTGAGCTACTACTGAAAAAGGTGTGAGCAAAATCTAAATACAAAACAATGGCTGTATTTTATAAAGTCAATGTATCACAACTATTTTCACTGGCTTTACTTGCTCCACAGGAAATATCACTATACAAATATAGGGGTCCTTTTACAAAGGGGCACTGAAAAATGGCTTGTGGTAGTGTAGGTGCGGGTTGTGGGTGTGCGCCGATCCATTTTTTAGCGCACCTGTAAAAAAGGCCTCTTTTTTGGCAAAAATATGGATTCTGAGACCTTACCACCAGCCATAGACCTAGCGGTAGAGAATCTGGGCAGTAATGACCTATGCACATCAAATGCCACAAGGCGCGCATCCATTACGCGTGCCAGAAAATAAAAAATATTTTTCAGAGGTGTGTAGCAGACACGCGCCAAAATTGAAATTACTTCAAGGGCCACATGGTAACCGGGCGGTAACTCCAATTTGGTGCGCTTTCTGCACACGGGGCATAATCGAACGGGGGCCGGCCATCTATAAGGGTGCCCATCTCTAATGACGGCCCCGTAAAGCAGCGTACCTGACCGTATTATCGAAACAAGATGGGCGGCCATCTTTCGTTTCGATAATACGATCGGGGCCAGCCAAATCTCAACATTTGAGCCGCCCTTAGAGATGGCCGACATTGGTTTTCGCCGATAATGGAACCTAATGGCGGCCATCTCAAACCCGGCCAAATCCAAGCCATTTGGTCGTGGCAGGAGCCAGCATTTGTAGTTCACTGGTTCCTCTCACATGCCAGGACACCAACTGGGCACCCTAGGGGGCACTGCAGTGGACTTCACAAATTGATCCCAGGTGCATAACTTCCTTACCTTGTGTGCTGAACCCCCCCCCCCCCCAAAACCCAGGCCCCACAACTGTACACCACTACCATAGCCCTTAAAGGGTAACGGGGGGCACCTAGATGTGGGTACAGTGTGTTTCGGGTGGGTTTTGGAGGGCTCACATTTACCACCACAAGTGTAACAGGTAGGGGGGATGGGCCTGGGTCCGCCTGCCTGAAGTGCACTGCACCCACTAAAAACTGCTCCAGGGACCTGCATACTGCTGTGATGGAGCTGGGTATGACATTTGAGGCTGGCACAGAGGCTGGCAAAAAAATGTTTTTTAATTTTTGGGGGGGTGGGAGGGGGTTGATGACCACTGGGGGAGTAAGGGGAGATGATCTCCGATTCCTTCCGGTGGTCATCTGGTCAGTTTGGGCACCTTTTCGAGGCTTGGTCGTGAACAAAAAGGGACCAAGTAAAGCCGGCCAAATGCTCGTCAGGGCCAGCCTTCTTTTTTCCATTATTGGCCGAGGACGGCCATCTGTTAATCACGCCCCCATCCCGCCTTCGGTACACTGCTGACACGCCCCCTTGAACTTTGGCCGGCCCTGCGACTGAAAGCAGTTGAAGCCGGCCAAAATCGGCTTTCGATTATACCGATTTGGCCGGCCTTAGGAGAAGGCCGGCCATCTCCCGATTTGTGTCGGAAGATGGGCACCCTTCTCCTTCGAAAATAAACAGGATAGGCACCTAATGCGGCTTAGTAAAAGAAGCCCATCGTGAGTAATTTCCTATTTTGCTGAGAGTAAAAATACAAGGAGGAAAAAGGACTTCAGTGGCTTAGATCATGTCTAAAACAAAGCTTGGACTAATGACCCGCCCTACTTCTTCATCAGTCCTGAAAAAACCCTCCTTATATTTGATTCCATAAATCTTTAATTTTTAAACATGTTTTTCCTTTTTCAATTAAATTAAAAAGTCCAAATACAGAAAGATAAATGTTTTTGATGTCACTATAAATGTTATAACCTTAAGCTTCCAGTTAAGTAGACACAGTTTTGGATAATTTGCTAAATATGTTTTATAGGGTACTGAACGTGCTGCATGATAATAACGCTCCTGATGAAGCTGGGGTGAAACAGCCGTTCTGTGGAGCATTGCAGCGTTCGTTCCAGATAAGTACCTGGAAGAATTTGATTGTATATAGGCAACGCACGTATCTATAGGTCTTTAAGTAGAGAGGTGTGGTAGCCGTGTAAGTCCACTCTTAAAGGTTATCAATAGAAATCAAACAAAATAAAACATGGAAAAGAAAATAAGATGATATCTTTTTTTATTGGACATAACTTAATACATTTCTTGATTAGCAGATCAGGTGTAGTGTTATAGAATACTGGGGCTACATGTCCAACCTGCACACCAGGTTTCGGCAGGTGTAAATCCTCAAACCCAAAGTTGAGTGGGCCTTTATGGAATAACGCTTAGTGCAGGTGTTTCCTTGCTCCTAAATTAGAGCAAGCCAAAAGATTAGAGTGAAGGGGTAGGTGCATCCAAAAGCCACAGGAAAGGATCTTTTATATAAACTTTATTTAAGATACACCAAAAAGACATGGCATAGCAGCTGTGTTTCGGCACGGTAGCACCAACTTCAGATGTCTACAAGATACATATAAATAGATCAATGTAAGAACAATATAAATAAATTAATATCAAAACATACATTTTATAAATGATAAAATATTAAAAGAATAGAAAAATTAACAGCTGTTGGTGTACCTTAAATAAATTTTGTATTCAAGATCCTTTTCGTCTTTCCTGTGACTTTTGGAAGCGCCTACCCCTTCACCCTACTCTTTTGACTTGCTTACAATGATCGTAGGAATTGTTGTTCCTCCATTCCATGTGGTTCTTCCTCTCACCTAAATTTGAGTGTCATTTACTGAATCTGGCCCTAAGTGCTTAACACACTTTAGTAAAAGGGCTCCATAATTCTAGTTGGAATAATTTTCACTGGCTGAAAATAATCTTAATCTCGATCCCAACCAAGGCCATCTCAAACTGAACTTAAAATATAGAATAAAGCTGACTATTTTAGCAACTCAGCCACAGGGTGGATATCAATCCCTCACTCCCTCATTTGAAGCTAAAAAACAAATAGCAGCTTAGCATTTTAAAGGAGAGAAAAGGTTGAACATATTGTAAAGAAAACACAATAAGAGTGATTATTTTAGAAGCTCTATTCATGATTTGGACATGCATAAACTGGCATTTAGATGTGTATACTGAATACTGATTTTAGAAAGTCAGGATATAAATATTTGTTTTCTGAAATTGTGTATAGCAGAATTTCATGTATGTGCAGACACAAATCGGCTGATATTCAAAACTATTTAACTGGCCAGGAACAGCACCTGGCCGGTTAAATAGTCTTAAACCAGCTGAATATTACCACTTAGTGGTCACCAGCTATGTCACATGACATAGCCAGTTAGTGCCAATATTCATTGGCTGACCAGCTGCATTTAGCGGCCAGATAGGCCCGTGTAAATAGAAGTTCCATCTATGGCCGCTATAACTTAA
Organism: Microcaecilia unicolor; assembly: GCF_901765095.1. Taxonomy (NCBI): domain Eukaryota; kingdom Metazoa; phylum Chordata; class Amphibia; order Gymnophiona; family Siphonopidae; genus Microcaecilia; species Microcaecilia unicolor. Next base: position 741,055,410 of record NC_044031.1, on the reverse strand, counting down.
CTGGTCAGCAGATGAATATTGGCTTTGTATCGCTCCATGGTGCGACTGCACCTCGAATATTGTGTTCAATTCTGGTCGCCGCATTTCAAAAAAGATACAGTGGAATTAGAAAAGGTACAGAGAAGGGTGACGAAAATGATAAAGGGGATGGGACGATTTCCCTAAGAGGAAAGGCTAAAATGGCTAGGGCTTTTCAGCTTGGAGAAAAGGTGGCTGAGGGGAGATATGATAGAGGTCTATAAAACAATGAGTGGAGTGGAACGGGTAGATATGAAGCATCTGTTTGCGCTTTCCAAAAATACTAGGACTAGGGAGCATGCGATAAAGCTACAAAGTAGTAAATTGAAAACGAATCGGAGAATTTTGTTTTTCACTCGACGTGTAATTAAACTCTGGGATTCGTTGCCAGAGAATGTGGCAAAGGCGGTTAGCTTAGTAGAGTTTAAAAAGGTTTGGATGGCTTCCTAAAGGAAAAGTCCATAGACCATTATTAAATTGGACTTGGGGAAAATCCACTATTTCTGGGATAAGCAGCATAAAATGTTTTGTACTTTTTTGGGATCTTGCCAGGTATTTGTGACCTGGATTGGCCACTGTTGGAAACAGGATGCTGGGCTTGATGGACCTTTGGTCTTTCCCTTTATGGCAATACTTATGTACTTATGTATGTACTTATGGCTTAACTGGCTATGGACCCTGTTTACTAAGGTGTGCTAGCGCATTTAGTGCACCCAAATGCTAGAGACACCCTTTTATTCCTATGGCAGTCTCTAGTGTTAGCTCATGCCAAAAATGCTAGTGTGTCTATGGTGCAGCTTAGTAAACAGGGCCCTCTGTTTTCAGTGGCCAAAAGAAACCGGAAATTCAAGCCTGTTGCTGGATATGGCCCCGGCATTGAACTTCCAGGTTCGCTGCTGACTGCTCCGGTGGTCTCGGTAACAACCCCAGCGACATCTATGTAGCTATGTTCCCTCTTCTGTCCCTTGCAGATGATAGATAATATTCTCTTAGGACATAGCTTCATAGTCTAACACTGAGGGCCCAGCTGAAGAGAAATTTAATGAGGAACACAGGAAGAAGAGACCTGCCATCGAGTGAACATTTCACATTTTGAAAACTCACTTTAGCTGACTGAACAGGTTGCGGGGGAGGGGGGGGACACTTCCCTACACTCCTGGCAAAATTTGTGAGATATTCCTAGCTTTGTTGCATACTCCGCAACCTTGCTATCAACCGACAAATGCCTGAACCAGAGCCACTGATGTTGGCAAACATCCAGATATAACAATCTCCCAAGACTTCTGTTTCTTTGGAAATCAGCTGAGCGCGATTAAAAAATCTTTGTCTTAATTTAAAACTCTCTTTAGAACCACCATAGTAAAGATCACTGATTCAATAAGTGGGTGCCTCCTATGTTATAATGGCACCTGGGTGTCCAACGTCTGCATGCTTTACATGTATATCAGAAAGTAAATTTCCCTGGCCCTAAATATATAGAAATAGCACCAACAACAGCTATATACCATTGCTGAAATCCTATCAGGCAAATTTTCGAAAGAGAAGGGCGCCCATCTTTCAACACAAATCGTAAGATGGCCGTCCTTCTCACAGGGTCGCCCAAATCGGCATAATCGAAAACCGATTTTGGGCGTCCTCAACTGCTTTCCGTCGCGGGGATGACCAAAGTTTCCGGGGGCGTGTCGGAGGCATAGCGAAGGCGGGACTTGGGCGTTCCTAACACATGGGTGTCCTCGACCCATAATGGAAAAAAAGGGTGTCCCTGACGAACACTTGGACTACTTTACTTGGTCCTTTCTTTTTTACAACCAAGCCACAAAAATGCCCTAAATGACCAGATGACTACTGGAGGGAATTGGGGATGACTTCCCACCCTAAAAATTTTATATTTTTTCCAGCCTCTATGCCAGCCTCAAATATCATACCTAGCTACATGACAGCAGTATGCAGGTCCCTGGAGCAGTTGTTAGTGGGTGCAGTGCACTTCAGGCAGGTGGACCCAGGCCCACCCCCCTACCTGGTACACTTGTGGTGGTAAATGTGAGCCTTCCAAAACCCACCACAAACCCACTGTACCCACATGTAGGCGCCCCCCTTCATCCCTAAGGGCTATGATAGTGGTGTACTGTTGTGGGGAGTGGGTTTGGGGGGGTTGGGGGGGCTGAGCACACAAGGTAAGGAAGCTACGCACCTGGGTGCTTTTTCTGAAGTCCACTGCAGTGCCCCCTAGGGTGCCCGGTTGGTGTCCTGGCATGTGAGGGGGACCAGTGCACTATGAGTGCTGGCTCCTTCCATGACCAAATGGCTTGGATTTGGCCAGGTTTCTGAGATGGGCGTCCTCGGTTTCCATTATCGCTGAAAATTGGGGACGACCATCTCTAAGGACGACCATCTCTAAGTTCGACCCAAATGTTGAGATTTGGGCATCCCCGACCGTATTATCGAAACAAAAGATGGACACCCATCTTGTTTCGATAATACAGGTTTCCCTGCACCTTAGCGGGGACGTACTGCGAGGACGTCCTCAGGAAAACTTGGGCACCCCTTTTGATTATGCCCCTCCATGTAATGCTTGCTGTTGTAAACTAACAATAACAAAAAGATATGTAAAACAGATCCTCAGAGTTAACCTTCCACTTAAGCCTTTGGATTTGGAAATAATGGAAGTACTGTAGGTATTTCACCTTATCTCTTCATCAATCTGAAATATTTTTTTTCTTTTTCTCAATCGAAATATATGAAATATGTGAAATGATCAATATTTATTGATTTTTATAAACTTTTCACCAAGCATAGTTCAAACTTATAAGCTGATAAGCATTACTTATCTGAGCTGTAGAATAGGGGTAAATGTACTGACATGTGTTTCACCCAAAGCGGTTGTGGTAAGCTTGAACTATGCTTGGTAAAAAGTTTATGAAAGTAAATAGACTAAAATGATAGCGGGGATGGAATGACTTCCCTATGAAGAAAGACTAAGGAGGCTAGGGCTATTCAGCTTGGAGAAGAGACGGCCGAGGGGTGACATGATAGAGGTATATAAAATAATGAGTGGAGTGGAACAGGTGGATGTGAAGCGTCTGTTCACGCTTTCCAAAAATACTAGGACTAGGGGGCATGCGATGAAACTGCAGTGTAGTGAATTTAAAACAAATCGGAGAAAATTTTTCTTCACCCAACGTGTAATTAAACTCTGGAATTCATTGCCGGAAAATGTGGTGAAGGCGGTTAGCTTAGCAGAGTTTAAAAAGGGGTTGGACGGTTTCCTAAAGGACAAGTCCATAAACCGCTACTAAACGGACTTGGAAAAATCCAAAATCCCAGGTATAACATGTATAGAATGGTTGTACGTTTGGGAAACTTGCCAGGTGCCCTTGGCCTGGATTGGCCGCTGTCGTGGACAGGATGCTGGGCTCGATGGACCCTTGGTCTTTTCCCAGTGTGGCATTACTTATATACTTATGTCCTCTACTTGGCTCACTTTTATTACATAGAGCAGTGATTTAACCTATTGTGATGTCATAGTGGCTCATTCCACCAATAAGAGCCAACCTCATTAGTGATGTCACAATGGCTTGATTGTATAGAATGTTTGTACGTTTGGGAAGCTTGCCCGGTGCCCTTGGCCTGGATTGGCCGCTGTCGTGGACAGGATGCTGGGCTCGATGGACCCTTGGTCTTTTCCCAGTATGGCATTACTTATGTACTTATTTCACTTATTTCATATATTTTGATTGAAAACAAAAATAAAAAAAAAAGATTTAAAAATATTTCGGATTGATGAAGCGATAAGGTGAAATACCTACTTCCATTATTTCCAAAGCCAAAGGCTTAAATGGAAGGTTACCTTTGAGGATATGTTTTACATATCTTTTTTTGATTGTTAGTTTACAACAGCAAGCTTCACATTACATTTAAATCAGCCATAAACCTGGTGTAACTGAGTGTGTGTGAAAACAGTAACGGAATTCAAACATGCATGGGATGTGCATAAAGGAATCCTATGCAGAAGGAATGGATCCTCAGAAGCTTAGCTACAATTGGGTGGCAGAGCAGGTGGGGGGAAGAGGAGTTGGTGGTTGGGAGGCGAGGATAGGGGAGGGCAGACTTTTATACGGTCTGTGCCAGAGCCGGTGATGGAAGGCGGGACAGGTGGTTGGGAGGCAGGAAAAACTGCTGGGCAGACTTATACGGTCTGTGCCCTGAGAAAGACAGGTACAAATCAAGGTAAGGTATACTCATGAGTTTATCTTGGGCAGACTGGATGGACCGTGCAGGTCTTTTTCTGCTGTCATCTACTATGTTACTATGTTACTAAAAGGGGCCCTTTTTCTAAGCTACGTAAACATCTATACGTACCCAACGCGTGCCAAAATGGAGTTACTGTCCAGCTACTACGTGGCTCTTGCAGTAATTTCATTTTTGGCATGCTTCTGATACGCACGTCCGAAAAATAATTGTTATTTTTGTAGCGGTTATTAGACGCGCGCCAAGTGACATTTGACCTACGTAGGTCATTACCGCCCGGTTACTGCGTGAGGCTTTACCGCTAGGTTAATAGCTAGCAGTAAGATCTCAGACCCAAAATGGATGTGTGGCAATTTTCATTTTGCCACACACCCATTTTTAGCGAAAATTTTAAAAAGGCATTTTTTGCAGGTGCGCTGAAAAATGATTCTGCACGCGCCCAAAGCACGTGCCTACACTACCACAGGACATTGTTCAGCATACCTTAGTAAAAGGACCCCTAAGTGACGTATAACTGGGAGGCATGCCCACATCTTGCCCATGCTACGCCCATGAGTATAAAATCTTTCATTTGCACTCTATGCTACTTATACCTGCCCTCACAGAATAGCACACTAATGGGGCTTAAATGTGTAAGTGCTGATACACACCCTTGGGCGCCTTGCTATGAAGAGGATAATCCATATTTGAAGTGAAAATTAAAAGTATAGATATAACAAACATCTCTTGGTGTTCCTAATTGTGTGAATTCTCATACTTCATTGTTCTCTAGAAATAAAAGTTGTATTCTCTGGGACTAGAGTCAGATCTAAGAAGAGGTCTGGGAGGATGTAACTACCTTTTTTTGCTGCATTAAAACATTGTAGTTTAGGAACACTTCTGTTTTCTCCAGGACCAATACAACTACTAGAGATTTGCACTACAGGTGTCCAAGAGTATCTCTACAGCAGGGACGTAGCTAGGTGGGGCCACGGGGGCATGGGCCCCCGCAGATTTAGCCCTGGCCCCCTGCTTTCACCCCCCCCCCCCCACTTCCAACCCTCCCCCGCCACATTTGACCCCCCCTCCCGCCGCCGTCAGGTACCTTTGCTGGCGGGGGTCTCCAACTCCCGCCAGCTGAAGTGCTCTTTAGCGCCGGTCTCCGGTGCATTGCTGATCTGGATTCTGTTTGTGTGAGTCCTGACATCATGCACGTAGGAACGTGCAGGACTTCAGGATTCACACAAACAGAATCCAGATCAGCAAACGCGCTGGACTCGGAGAGCGGCGCTGAAAGGGACTTCGGCTGGCAGGGGTTGGGGACCCCCACCAGCAAAGGTACCTGGCGGTTGCGGGGGAGCGCTGGCAGCGGCGGGAGGGGGGTTGAAAGGGACAGGGGAAGGGTAGTGGCTCTGGTGGGGTCAAAAGTGGCAGGGGGGTCAGTGGCACCAGAGGGGCTAAAATGTGCCCCCTCACCTCGGGCTCTGGACCCCCCTCCCGCTGAAGTCCACCTACGCCCCTGCTCTACAGCAGTAGTTCTCAACCTTTTTTCCATTGCGACATACCTGACAGACAAGGTTTTGGATTTGAGACACTGAACACTTGTCCAGTGAGAGTCTGCCGAACCAGAGGAACACTGAAATCCCACGAAAATAGACCAACACACAAAAAGAGTGGAAAGTAGAGAGTTGAGAGTTTGAGAGTACAGATAACTCGCTGTTTCTTTCACCGTGTTTGTGTTACAAAGGTCTTTTTCTTTCTTTTTTTTTAATTAATTTTTTAGATTTATAAATCAAACAAACTTAAAAAGCTTGTAAAGGAAGTTCAGTTAGCTACAATTAAGATTAATAGAACATAGTTCTAATAGAAATAAAAAAAAAGAGAAACTTAACCTCACAAAAGTCCACAAAATGGAGTCCATTGATGGTATATGGGAGATATAAAGAAAATACTTCAACATGTAAATCGGTTGCAACAGATTCACTATCAATAATCAAAAGTTGTTATTCTGTCTTATTAGTTTTAGATGTTATAAAAGAAGAGAGTTGAATAGGATCATTTACTATAATAAAACTCACCCTCAAATTCTGAAGACAACATTCTGAAGTCACTCAGTCAGTCACTGATGCGTTCATGGATTCATGGTGGTGAAGCCTCAACACTGACCATGTCTCACTGCCCCGCCCTCACATGACGGACCAATCAGAAAAAACACCCTCAACATTCTAAAACACAAAGGACCATCACAACACCGTTCCCAGGCAACACTAGGCAACGTAAGACGGACCAATCAGAGGAAACTACAAGACAATAAGGGAGGAGCATTCCCCAGCAGAATGGCTCATTATCTGTGCAGCACGGAGAGCACAGAACCACCGCTGGAACGAGAGAAGAATATTCCTGCTGTGGGTATGTGCAAAAATTTACATTTCACCAACAGAAAGACCCCCCTCCACAAACCTCCTTGACAGACAAAACCACACACACACAATACAACAGAAACACACCCTCAAAGCCACACACCAATCCAACCCACTTTGCCAGCACAGCACAGCACATCCCCCAACCCCCAAGCAAAAAACAAAACAAAACAAAAAAAGAAACACATCAACAACCTGCACACACACCGCACCCTCACACACTCACACACACACACACACACACACACACACACACACACACACACACACAAAATAACTCTGTGACACATACACACACACAAAAAAAAAACCACATGCTAGTGCCCGTTTCATTGGTTTTGGAAACGGGCCTTTTTTACTAGTAGTATACATATTTCATTTACTGGTAAGTGACTAAACATTTACATGGGTATTTAAGAAAAAATGTAGCTCCAATTTTTAGTGTCTCTTGTTTCATCTGAAGAAATTTCCGACGTCGCTTTTGTGTTTCCCTCGAGACATCTGGAAAAATTCGAACTTTTAGTCCTTTGAAAATTTTGTCCTTATTTTTGAAAAACAACTTCAGTATCCAAGTCTTATCCGGAGTTAGAGCTACTGTCACCACTAAAGTAACAAAGGTCTTTTTTAAGTCCATTGTTTTTACTCCTTGTCCCAATTCATGATTACTCATTTGTGATTCACTTATTTTTATATGAAGACTCCTGAAGCAGGCTCACCACCGAAACACAGGTCTGTGTCGAGTCACTAAACACTAAAATTCACAGCTACCCCGTATCAAAACAAATATGCAACACATCACTCCCAGATTTGTCACTTATACAACAATACAAATATATATTCAAATTCTGGAACCACCTCAGTAACAGCAACACAAAATCCCTCCACTGTCAGATATTGTGAAGCGACACAAAAACCTGCAAATATGCTACCCAGAATCTATGTAGCAAACAGAACCTATGGACAACAGACCTGCAACATTTTTAGTTGGGGTTATTATTGGGGTTTGTGGGGAAGCAGAAATAGGAACCAGTTATTGGGATTTCAAGAACCTGACACTCAAGATTGCTGGTCTTCCCAGCTCTTACTGATGCCTGTAAAGGAAACACAGGCTTGCTGACATCAAGTGTTTTGCGACATACCTCCTAGCTCTTGGGGACATATCAGTGTGTCCCAACACACTGGTTGAGAACCACTGCGCTATAGTGAAGGAATATACAGCAATCATGACATGTACAAATGCCCTACAAGCAGCTTTTAAGTGCTACCCAAATAGATTAAATGTAGCAAGAAATTCTACTTATAACCACAAGATAAAGAAACGTAATTGACTTTTTTAGGAACAAAATGAAGTCAAAATATCAACAGTCCAGCTTTGCTTGATTCCATGTGTGCGTCACTTTCAAAATTACACAGCTGATGATCATTGTATGTCAAGTGCTTCCCGCAGTTAGACACACAAACTGTAATTAGCAAATCTAAATGCTTTGACACTGAGGCCTTTGCAGAGCAAACTGTGCGAACAGAAACCTGCATTATAATTAGCGTACTTTGAGTTCGCGCAGAAGGATGTAAAGTATTTTGCTTTGTTTGCTTTTCTTTCAGCTGAAGCCCATTACATATGATCTGAGTCTTTTGGAGAAATTTGACTGAAGATTCTGAACTTTTTTCTTTTAACACTAGCTCTCTGCACTGAATAAGAATTTAAGCCACCCAAGAGGGGTGAGTAAACTACAGCCTATGGGTCAAATTCAGCCCACTGAGTCCTGGTTTTCGACCCTTCCCTCATGTCCCAAACTTATGCATTATCTAGTCTGCTAATACTAGTTGCTCATATGCCCGGGTAGCATCATCACTGAAGGCCCAAAATGGCCACCTTTGATATCACTTTGAGAGGGGAAATTATTAATGTGGGCTACGGTTATGATGGGTTATTTTAGTACAAGCCATGCTACTGTATCACAGGGTCCTATTTTATGCAATGAGACCCTGTGCCAAAATAGCATGACTTGTGGTAAAACAACCCTTCTTAATGGTAACCCATGTTAATAACTTCCACCCTGAGATGCACATGTCCAGGTTGGACATTTCAGACTTTTGGACCCCTCCGAGAAAAGCTGCATGGGCTCCCAATCAAAGAACGTATCATCTTCAAAATCTGCACCTTTGTCCACAAAATTATCTACGGCATAGTCCCAGGATACATGACAGATCTCATAGATCTACCAACCAGAAACAGAAACAGAATCAGATCATCACGATCATACCTAAACTTACATTATCCAAATTGCAAAGCACTTAAATACAAAACAACTTATGCATCCAGCTTCTCCTACGTAAGCGCACAACTATGGAATGAACTCCCCAAAGCTGTAAAAACAATCCATGACCATCTAAACTTCAGAAAAATCACTAAAAACCAACCTCTTCAAAAAGACTTACCCCACCAATCCACCGTAAATCCCCACACCCAACAACACAGCACAACCAATGATCATACTGGACAATATACAATCTTCATTCCCTTCAACCTTCACGGTGCCTGACACACAGCTACCTCATTCGACCACAATTCAACCTTGTATTTGTTATCAACGCCTTTACGGTACCATGTAAGTCACATTGACCCTGCAAATAGGTGGGAAAATGTGGGGTACAAATGTAACAAATAAATAAATAAATGTTCCCAGGGAAGATGAGCCAAAGAACTTCTCCACATTGTGTTGCATGGAGGTACCCATGAAAGCAAGCTGCCGACAGACGTTTGTGCTCACTGAGTAGCTTGGAGGGGGGATGCTAGAGACAGACTATGAAGAGGGTTTGGAGGATTCTGGATCGGTCTAGTCTAGGCTGGGCTCAGGGAGGGGATGCTGGGGTCTGACTGAGAGAGTTACAAGACTTGGCTGGTAACCCCTTCCCTTTCATAGTCTATTAACTCCTGCCTCCCACTGATTCCTCATGCTAGTCATTTCTCCAAATGGGCATTTTGTGCCAAACAGTTTGTCTTCTCTGCCCTACCCCCACCAGTAGGTGACCGTGGAAGCATGTGTGGGGTGCAAAGATAGCCTGTCCTAGTAACTAAGAAACAGTTCCATATGAATGGATCCTCAGAAGCTTAGCCAAAATTGGGTGGCGGAGCAGGTGGGGGAAGAGAGGTTGGTGGTTGGGAGGCGAGGAAAGTGGAGGGCAGACTTATACGGTCTGTGCCAGAGCCGGTGATGGGAGGCGGGACTGGTGGTTGGGAGGCGGGAAATACTGCTGGGCAAACTTGTACGGTCTGTGCCCTGAAAAAGGCAGGTACAAATCAAGGTAAGGTATACACATATGAGTTTATCTTGTTGGGCAGACTGGATGGACCATGCAGGTCTTTTTCTGCCTGTCATCTACTATGTTACTATGTTACTGGGGCTGTTGGAAAAAAAGAGACAAATAGAACTCAGCTTCTTAGCAGCTACCCAGGCAGGAACAAAAAAATTCAACTTCTTGACAGCAAGCAGAGCAGAATTAGCACTTGAGTGGGCCCCAGATAAGCAAGCGTGCTGGCCTTCTCAATATATATAAATACACCGGTCAATATTCAAAGTGATCTAAGTGGATAAAAGAGGCTCCTACCCACTTAAATTGCACTTAGTGGGCTGGCTGCTGATATTCAATAGCACTTCACCAGACTGTTGCTGAATGTAGGCTCTGAGTGGCCATTTTTGAAGTGGGCTTGGAGAGGTGCTTTCTAAGGGTGGAGTCGGGAAGGAACTGGCAGCTATGCAAGAGCCAGAAATATTTAGGGCTGGTGACTGCATAGCTTAGCAACCAAATAGGATCATAAATAGCAGTCCTAATTTGGGTCACTTAGCTGTATGGGTGCAGGCACTGAACAGAATCCGGGTACCAGCCTACAGTGTGTCAATCCCCTGTCCCTTTCTCACTCCACCCCGAACACCATGAAAGCCCCTTCCAATCTCCCTCCCTGCCCTAAATATCACAAAAGCCCCTTCTGATCCCTCTTCCCTCCCTCCCACCCCAACATCACAAAAGCCCCTTTTGATTCCCCTCCCTCTCTCCCACTCCCCTGAATATCATGAAACCCACTTCTAATCCTCCTCCCTCCCTTGAACATCCGCAACACCCCCTCCTCCTGGATCCCTTGGGACCTACCTGCCCAATCCCTGGTGGTTGAGTGGGGGAATTGGAAGGAGCATTGCTCACTTGCTCCTGCCCACTGTGCTTGCTCCTTCAAAATAGCTGCTGCAACCTTGTGATACTGATGGGACTGTCAAGATGGGTAAAAGTGAACGGGCATTGCACCTGCTGAATCCCCTGCTCCACCACCAGGGATCGGGCAAGTAGGCCCGAAGGGGTCCTCCTGTGGGAGGGAATGTGGATGTTCATGGAAAGGGGATCAGAAGGGGCTTTTGTGGTGTTTGAGAGGTGGGAAGGAGGGAGTCGGAATTGAAAGGTGGTTTTGAGATATTTGAGGGAAAGGAAGGAGGGGTATTGGAAGGGGCTTTCATGATGTTTGGGGGGAGGAAGGGAAGAGGGGTCAAAATCTTGGATGTAAGGTTCTGGACCTGGCCAGATATCCTTATGCAGGTCCTAGCCGAAATTCAGCCAGGATTTATGTGCATCCTGGTTGAGTATTGGCCAAGACCCTGCAGCCAGCACAGGCCAAATTAGCCCTGGATTTTGCATGGCCTGACATTGAATATCTAGGGCTAATTCTGCTGAATATTGGCCAGGAAATTTTTAACCCTCTCATAACTTCATGTCCTCATGGAATAATTACTTTTCTATTTCCCACCTCTGAGATTTTCCTTCTCTCCCGATCCCCAATCTCTTCGCCTTTCTCTATTCTGTATCCCCTCATACCCATCTTCTGGCATATTCACATCACCTCCCTTACCCCTCCACACCACTAACATAATCATATCACTCCCTCAGTGTCACTTAGCATAGTCATTTTTCTTGCCAGTTCCTTCCCTGCAACACATAATCCCTTGCAGCAGACAGAAGTCGGTGAGCATTGCTTCTTAACTGCTTTGCTAGTTTTCCTCTGCACTGCAAGCCAGGAGATTTGGGGCCTTACATGATTCTGACAGGAGAGGGAAGTTGGAAGAGGAGGAGGCAGCAGCAAGGAAGGAAGGAGTGTTGCTGGCTTAGCACTACTGCCAGCTGGAAGACACTGTACAGGGAGTGGGGAGGATAGACGGGCAAATCTATTTCAATTGAAAGGAAGCTCTGAAATGAGGGGGGCATAGGTGAAAGGGTAGTCTCATGGTTAGTGCAGTAGACGGAGATCCTGGGGAACTGAGTTCAATTCCCAACGCAGCTCCTTGTGACCCTGGGCAAGTCACTTACCCCTCCATTTCCCCGGGTACAAAAAGCATCCTAGATTGTGAGCTCACTAGGGACAGAGAAAGTGTACAGTACTGTGTGTGTCTAGTAGGACTATAGAAATAATTAGTAGTAGTAGTATTCAGATGTAACCTGAGAAAATTCTTCTTCATAGAAAGTATGGTGAATTCATGGAACAGCCTCCCTGTAGAGGTTGTGGAGACAAAAACCGTAACTGAATTCAAGCTTAAGACAAGAACCTAGGATCTCTAGAGGAGCGGAAGGGATAGTAGATGACATGGGTGGGCAGATTAGATAGGCCATATGGTCTTTATACAATACAACTGCTATTTCTATTCTGCAATTACCCCAAAGAGTTCTATATGGTTTACAAATAAGAGGCTAGGCATTCGTAAGAAAATACATTGTCAGATAAACAGTTAAAAACTTTCCAAAAAAACTAATTTTTAAGCATTTTTCTAAACTGTAATTTGATGAAGATCTTATAACCGCTGGTAGTAAATTCCACCAGAGAGTAGCTTGATACAAAAATCAACCTGAAAACACTGTTTTATATTTAACCTTCTTAGACGCTTACTCTGACCCCAATGTTATACTCAATCCCTCATCTTCTTCCCTCCATCCTTTACCATTACCCTCCCATTCTCCTTCCCTTTCACCTATCATATCCTTGTCTACCTTCCCTATTCTAGTTCATTACGTTCTTTTCACATGTCCTTTGTAATGCCTTTCATAATGTAAGTAGTTATGATCATCACAATTTATAATACTGTTCCTACATTTCCTTGTTTTTACTGTATTCTTTACCATGTAAGATGCTTTCTTTTACTATGTAAGTCGCACTGGACCTGCTGTATGTGGGAAAGAGCGGGGTACAAATGTAATAAATACATACCGTATTTTTCGGACTATAAGACGCACCTAGGTTTTAGAGGAGGGAAATAGGAAAAAAAAATTTTCCTTTTTCCCTCCTCTAAAACCTAGGTGCTCCGGTGCGTCTTGTCCGAGTTTTGGCTCGCCCTCCCCTACTTACGTGACGCGATGTTCCCTGGTGGTCTAGTGACATCGGGGCAGGAAAGAGCCCCCTCTTTCCTGCCCAGCGCGCTGCTCTCCGTGCTCCTGACTGCTTCCTGACGGTCTCGGCGAGATTTAAAATGGCCGCCGAGATTCTCGTCAGGAAGCAGTCAGGAGCACGGAGAGCAGCGCGCTGGGCAGGAAAGAGGGGGCTCTTTCCTGCCCCGACATCACTAGACCACCAGGGAACATCGCGTCACGTAAGTAGGGGAGGGCGATCCAAACCTCGCTACCTTCGGACTATAAGACGCATCCCCCATTTTCCTCCCAAATTTTGGGGGAAAAAAGTGCGTCTTATAGTCCGAAAAATACGGTAAATAGAGTTTAGATAATTTAAGGTCATATACGATCTCCCCGAAGCATTACAATTTCTATTTGGTAAATCTATAAGTTTGAACATATAAATTGGAGCTAATCCTTGTAGAATTAGATAAGTTAAAGAACGAACTTTAAACATAACACATACTCTAACTGGAAACCAGTGAAATTTCTGGAACAATGATCTAACTCTTTCAAATTTAGAAGATCTGTAAACTAAAAGTGCTTCCTTATTCTGCAGTATTTGAAGTTTCTTATATATTGAATCGCTAGTTCCAATATAAACCGAGTTACAGTAATCGAAATGGGCCAGCACCATTGACTGAGCTATCTGTTGAAACGATTGACCAAATTTAGCCCTTCATTTATCCGTGTTTCTATATTTGAGATATCTAGGTATCAGAAAAGTGCTCCATTGGAAGGATAAGGAGAGATTACCCCTTTAATCTCCCAATAGTTGATGCCCCCCCCCTCCAAAAGTGAAACTGGAAAGGAATGACAAGGTCTATGGGAAAAACAAACGTTTAAGAAGGTCTTTTACTAAGGCGTGCTCTTTTTTTTTAGTGCACGCTAAAATTGTTGGCGCGCTAAATGTTAGAGATACCAATGCATCCCTATGGGTGTCTCTAACGTTAGCGCGCCACAATGCTAGCATTCGCTAAAAACGTGAGCGCGCCTTAGTAAAAGACGCCCTAATTTTTCTAAAATGGCTGACAAACACTTATGTTCTGGTACATAAATTTTAATATAGCTGTTTCATAGTATAAAGGTGTTTATGCAGGCATATAAATGCCCATTTTGACCCATTGATATTTTGCACGATTTTGATTCTAAAATGGATGTTCTTGCAGCAGTAACTGGCACCTAAACACCAATTTCACCATGTATTTTAGAACACGCTTTATGTTGGCAATCCTGTTCCTAAATACTAGGAGGAACTTGAGACATCCCGACCTGGATGTCTCAGTTCCATTTGTACATTCTTTCTAAAATACATTTCCACATAATTATTCATTTTCTCTCCCTCTAATTAACCAGTAATACCAGTAGCATAGGCAAGTTGAGGGCACGGAGGGAGTGGAAAGCAGACTATTGATGGCCCCGGCACGTATTTTAAACATGACAGATTACGTGAAAAATAGGTGCGGATGCCATCGGAAGTCCATTTGGGGGATTGGCCACTCTCCCGGAGACCCACCTAGCTATGCCTCTGAGTAATACAGAAAACAGTGGGTAGAGTTAAATGGCCATTTTTCTCAATGGAGGAGGGTGAATAGTGGAGTGCCACAGGGATCTGTACTGGGACTGGTGCTATTTAACATATTTATAAATGATCTGGAAATTGGAACAACGAGTGCAGTGATTAAATTTGCAGATGACACAAACTATTCAAGATTGTTAAAACACATGCAAACTTTGAAAAATTGTAGGAAGACCTTAGGAAATTGGAAGACTGGGCATCCAAATGGTCAATGAAATTTAATGTGGACAAATGTAAGTTGATGCACATTGGAAACAATAATCCAAATCATAGTTAACTGATACTAGGAACCTAGTGTGTGCTAAATATTGGCACGTGCTAACCATGTAGACACCCATAGGAATATTATTTATTTATTTATTGCATTTGTACCTCTTATTTTCCCACCTATTTGCAGGCTCAGTGTGGCTTACATAGTACCCTGAGGTGTTAGCTACCTCCGGTGATGAAACAAATACAGAGTGATGTTGTTACAGTCATATTAGAGAATCAAGAGAAGAAGAGTAATATATTGTTCATTGCAAGTTTTGGTTTCGTTGTGTTGCTGAGTTCAGGCACTTAAGTTGGATCAGTAGGGTATGCCTTTTCGAACAGATCAGTCTTTAGTGATTTCCGGAAGTTGAGGTGATCCTGCATTGTCTTTATGGCTTTTGGTAATGCGTTCCATAGTTGCGTGCTTATATAGGAGAAGCTGGATCCGTAAATTGATTTGTACTTGAGTCCCTTGCAGCTAGGGTGGTGAAGATTTAGGTATGTTCGTGATGTTCCAATTGTGTTTCTGGTTGGTAGGTCTATGAGATCAGCCATATAACTCGGGGCTTCGCCATAGATAATCTTGTGGACCAGGGTGCAGATTTTGAAAGTAATACGTTCTTGGATTAGGAGCCAGTGCAGTTTTTCTCGTAGGAGTTTGGCGCTGTCGAATCGCGATTTTCCAAATATAAGCCTGGCTGCTGTGTTTTCAGCAGTCTGTAGTTTCTTTATGAGTAGTTATTTACATCCCGCATAAAGTCCATTGTAATAGTCAGCATAGCTTAGTACCATTGATTGTATCAGGTTGAGGAAAGTTGCCCTCGGGAAGAATGGTTTCACGCGTCTACATAGTAACATAGTAGATGACGGCAGAAAAAGATCTGCACGGTCCATCCAGTCTGCCCAAGATAAACTCATGTGTATACCTTGCCTTGATTTGTACCTGTCTTTCTCAGGGCACAGACCGTATAAGTCTGCCCAGCAGTTTTTCCTGCCTCCCAACCACCTGTCCCGCCTTCCATCACCGGCTCTGGCACAGACCGTATAAGTCTGCCCTCCCCTATCCTCGCCTCCCAACCACCAACCCCTCTTCCCCCCACCTGCTCTGCCACCCAATTGTAGCTAAGCTTCTGAGGATCCATTCCTTCTGCACAGGATTCCTTTATGCACATCCCACGCATGTTTGAATTCCGTTACTGTTTTCATCGCCACCACCTCCCGCGGGAGGGCATTCCAAGCATCCACCACCCTCTCCGTGAAAAAATACTTCCTGACATCTTTCCTGAGTCTGCCCCCCTTCAATCTCATTTCATGTTCTCTCGTTCTACCGCCTTCCCATCTCCGGAAAAGATTTGTTTGCGGATTAATGCCTTTCAAATATTTGAACGTCTGTATCATATCACCCCTGTTCCTCCTTTCCTCCAGGGTATACATGTTCAGGTCAGCAAGTCTCTCTTCATAGGTTTTGGAATGCAAATCCCATACCATCCTCGTAGCTTTTCTTTGCACCGCTTCCATTTTTTTGACATCCTTCGCAAGGTACGGCCTCCAATAAGTTTCCATATTGAGTGGAACATTTTCTTGATTGTAGAGTTAACTTGGGTCTCGAGTGTAAGGTTTCGGTCGATTGTGACACCAAGTATTTTCAAGCTTCTATATGGTTAGTGCACCCTAATATTTAGTGCATGCTAAAAATGCTAGCGTGCCTTAGTAAACAGTGCCCTAGGTGTCATTGTAGACAACACACTGAAATGTTTTGCCCAGTGTGTGGCGGTGGCCAAAAAAGCAGAGAGGATGCTAACAATTATTAGGAAAAGGATGCAATATAAGACCAAGACTATTATAATACCTCTGTATCGCTCCATGGTGCAACCTCAACTTGAGTATTGCGTTCAATTCTGGTCACCATGTCTCAAAAAAGATACAGCGGAATTAGAAAAGGTTCAAATAAGAGCAACCAAAATGATAAAAGGGGGTGGAAATCCTCTCATATGAGGAAAGGCTAACGAGATTAGGGCTCTTCATCTTGGAGATGGCTGAATGGAGATATGATTGAGGTCTACAAAATCCTGAATGGCGTAGAATAGGTCAAAGCGAATAAATGTTTTTACTCTTTTTGAAGGGGACACTCAGGTTATATGGAAATACTTTTAAAACAAATAGAAGGACATATTTTTCAATCAATGAATTGTTAAGCTCTGGAACTCCTAAGCATATCTGGGCTTAATAAAGGTTTGGACAAGTTCCTGGAGGAAAAGTCCATAGTCTGCTATTGAGATAGACATGGGGAAGCCACTGCTTGCCCCTGGATTGGTAGCATGGAATGGCGCTACTAAATGGGTTTCTGCCAGGTA
This sequence comes from Microcaecilia unicolor, assembly GCF_901765095.1. NCBI lineage: Eukaryota > Metazoa > Chordata > Amphibia > Gymnophiona > Siphonopidae > Microcaecilia > Microcaecilia unicolor. The sequence continues at coordinate 741,038,140 of NC_044031.1, read as the reverse complement.
CCTGTGACCTGGATCGACCACCATTGGAAGCAGGATACTGGGCTAGATGGACCTTTGCTCTGACCTAGTATGGCTATTCTTATGTTCTTAATCTAAGAACCCATTTTTCCCATATCCTGCACTATCCACCATAAACCAGCTTTTTTTTTTATAAAATAAATTTTAAAAACCACTTTGTATATAATTGCTCTTGATCTTGATGGCAGGGATAATGAATTGTCATAATTCAGACAGAGTACTCTGCCATATTTTCATGATAAACTTGATGCACTCCACCTGTCCAGGGTTCATGCTGTACATTTCAAGGCAATTTATTATCCAAGAATGTGGGATGCTATCAAAAGCTTTTTTTTTTTTAATAGTCAATCTATGCAATACTCAGGTTTCGACTTTTCTTACAGCTGCTCTTTGCTTCCATATGCTCCTCTTTGTTGTCCTTCTGTTCCATTACTGTGATGTTAGTAGGCTGTGCGATTGTGTATTCCGTGTGCATCTTTTGCAGTAAACAGCTTGTAAATTATAGGAAAATAAGATTTTGGTGATAGGTCTCCTTTTGGAAGAAATGTTCTTCATGTTATTAGCCATCACGTCTATTCTGGTCTTGAAATACCGCCTTAGCTTAGGAAAGGGTCAAAACGGTGTATGGTGTTCATATTAGCCATTGTGATGTTAGTTCTGACTGTCTGATCAATAGATTTTTGCAGTTTTACTTCGTTGAGTGATGTGAAACATTTGAGCCAAAGGTTGGCTGCTCCTTTCCGGCTTGGGACCTTTGAAACTGTGACTCTTCCTAACCTAGGGCCTGATGCTCAAAAGATTTGCAGAAGAGGGATCTTTATCACAAATCCTGGGCAGAAAAATCAACGCAACGTGCTCAGAGTAATGAGCATGCAAATTCATGCTGTGTTAAAATTGCCACAGTAATGTACTGCTCATTACTCTAGGCTAGCTTTTCTGTCAGTGCCTGAGCGCTGATTGGTTCTGGCACTGGCAGGAAAGTTAAAAACAACAACAAAAATGAACCATGCTGCGGCATCCTGTGGCCCATGACCCCCAACCCCTTCCCTAAAGAAACTAAAACCAAGCCTGAGCCTCCCCCTGCCTGAAACCTAAAAAAAAAATCCCCAGAGGTCTTGTGGGCCCTTCCTAGTCCCCTCCCACACAAAAAGCCTGGTGGTCCAGCAGGCCCACCAACCCAACTTGATTATGCCGGCCCTGGCCAGACCAGACCAGACCGGGCCAGCCATTCCTGACTCCCCCTCTCGTCACTATTGGCCCTAGTGGTCTAGTAGAATCTCAACTCCCGGACCCCTCCACATACCTTTTGATATGAGGCAGGAGGGATGCCTACTCCCTCCTGCCTCTGGGCCCTCCCACTTCAAAATGGTGCCACTGTGCCCCACCCATTACATCCTTGGATGCACTGGGAGGGGCCTAAGTACCTTATAAGGAGTTTTTCCCTTATAGGGTACTTAGGACCCCCCAGTGCATCCCAGGATGCACCGGGCAGGGGCGGGATGCTGCCATTTTGAGGAGGGCGAGCCCAGAGACAGGAAGTGCTAGGCTTTCCTCCAGCCTCCTACAACAAAGTATGTGGAAGGGTCTGGGAGTTGGGATTCTACTAGACCACAAGGGCCAGTGGTGACTAGGGGATTTGGCTCATCTCTGCTTGGTCCGGCTTGTCCTGGCCTGGCTGGTGGTCTGCCAGGTTAGGTCAGATCGGTGGGCCTGCTGGACCACCAGGCTATTCTTTTGTGAGGGTGGGCCGGGAGGGGTCCACCAGACCACCAGGGATTTTTTTAGGTTTCAGGGGGAGGCTCGGGCATGCTTTTTTCAGGAAGTCTGTGCGGGGCAGGGTGGTCAGATTGGTGGGACAGAAGGGGTACCATTAGGTACCTCATCCCTCAACCAACCCTCAGTGCTGTTCTGGACCAGGCATTAGCTTTCCAGTGCTAAACGCACCAGAGAGAGTTTATTAAAAGCATTACTTTGGGCTTTATAATAACCACATTTACATGCATTTAAATGTGGTCTGCACTAACAGTTTGAGCAGTGGGGGAACATTAACTCCAGTGCTAGTCCAGTGCTAATTGTCTCCAATGCTGGTGTTTGGTTTTGAGCATCGCCCCCCCCCCCCCCCCCCCCTAGTTTACAGCTCTTCGATTGTTATGTCAGATAATTCCATAATTTTGGCTTGCCTTTTTCCTGTTCTTTTTAATGCTGGGTAGTCATTTTGCTTGTACTCTATGGGCTTATATACATTTTTATAAAACTTTTTCTTTTTTTTTTACTTTAGTTGGAAATATTTTGACTATGTGGTTGGGAGGCGGGGCTGGTGGTTGGGAGGCGGGGATAGTGCTGGGCAGACTTGTACGGTCTGTGCCCTGAAGAGCACAGGAACAAATCAAAGTAGGGTATACACAAAAAGTAGCACATATGAGTTATCTTGTTGGGCAGACTAGATGGACCGTGCAGGTCTTTTTCTGCCGTCATCTACTATGTTACTATGTTATGTTACTATCTCCAATTTCATGTAGAATTACTTTGGATTCTTATCTGTTTTCTCATCTCTATGCAGTTTTTTTTTTTTTGGTTTATTTAGTTACTTTATTTTTGTTTAAAAATTGTTATAGCATACCATACCATATAAGCTCATATCCCGCTAATACCTTACAGTAGTTCAAAGTGGGTAACAAAGCAATGAAAATTCTGGGATATTATTAAAAGGAACAACAAAATCTAATTACAATTAAGCACTATTTTAAAAGAATACATTTCTAAAACAGTGAGGTCTTAACCTTTCTCTTAAATATCATATATGAACTGGAGGAGAAGAATATCATAGCACCATCACCACCACCATTATAAATAATAAGTGGGGAAGTTGTCAATGTGGGCTACCGTTAAGATATGTCTTTTAGCACATGTTGCATTTTATGCAATGAAACCTAGGGGCTCTTTTTACTACATCACAGCCTTTGTCTATACAGGTCCCATGCTAAAAGTTCCATTAGTGTGCAGATTTAAGGTGGGGGTACTTAGAGGCTAATTTTCAGACCACAGGAGTTACATAAGTACATAAGTGTTGCCATACTGGAACAGACCAAAGGTCCATCAAGCCCAGCATCCTGTTTCCAACAGTGGCCAATTCAGGTTACAAGTACCTGGAAAGATCCCAAAACAGTACAATACATTTTATGTTGCTTATTTTAGAAATAAGCAGTGGATTTTCCCCAAGTCCATCTTAATAATGGCTTATGGACTATTCTTTTAGGAAGCTATCCAAACCTTTTTAAACCCTGCTAATCTAACTGCTTTTACCATTTATTTATTTAGATTTTACTCACACCTTTTTCAGTAGTAGCTGAAGGTGAGTTACATTCAGGTACTTTGGATATTTCTCTGCCCCAGGAGGGCTCACAATCTAAGTTTGTACCTGAGGTAATGGAGGGTTAAGTGGCTTGCCCAAGATCACAAGGAGCAGCAGTGGGATTTGAACTGGCCACCTCTAGGATTGTAAGACCTATGCTGTAACCACTAGGCCACTCCTCCACTCCATAGTCTCTGGCAATGAATTCCACAGTTTAATTATACATTGAATGAAGAAATATTTTCTCCGCTATGTGCTGAGACCCGATATTCAATGCTAGGCCATTTCCAGTGACAGGCACTGAATATCTGATTTATCTTTGGCTGGTCAGAATTTAACCAGCCAAACTGATATTCAGCCCTGGCTGGTTAATTCAGACTGGCCAAAGATATTCTAAGGTTGCACGCAGCCAAATATGGCCGCCAAGCTTGGCCGGTCACATATTATTGTCGGATAGCCGGTTATATTCAGTGATACGTGACTTGCCATGTATCACTGAATATCGGCAGACAGCCAGTTGTCTGGCATTTAACTAGCCAGGTGCCGATCCTAGATAGTCAAATGCTGCTGAATATTTGGGGGGGGGGGGGAGTAGTACCTCCTATTTAGGAAGCAGGAACTAGCCCCATGTTAACTGCACAATAGTTGGTTAATGTGTAGAATTTACAACACACCAACCACAAAACACCTTCCACTCCACTTTTCAAACACGATACACCCGCTAACACAGAAAGCGTACTTTATAGAATAAGCCTAAGCGAATTTCATTTCGGTGATATACAGAATCTAGTCCTAAGTGCTTAATGTAGATTAGTTGAAAGGCACCCTAGTTACTAATGATTGGGGTTAACAGTAAACACATCTTAATGGAGTCAGTTTTGATAACTCTTCCTCCCCCCCCCCCCCACCCACCCTCACCTTGTCTCTCTCAGAATTTGAGTAGCCTAATGGTTAATGCAGCAGGCTTTGATCCTGGCAACCTGGGGTTGATTCCCACTGCAACTCTTTGTGTTCTTGGGCAAGTCATGTAACCCTCCATTGCCCCAGGTACTAAAACTTAGATTATGAGCTCTCTAGGGACAGAGAGGTGTGGTAGCCTTGTTAGTCCACTTTTAAAGGTAATCAATAGAAATAAAACATGGAAAAGAAAATAAGATGATACTTTTTTATTGGACATAACTTAATGCATTTCTTAATTAGCTTTCGAAGGTTGCCCTTCTTCGTCAGATCAGAAATAAGCAAATGTTGGTAGATGACAGTATATATAAGTGAAACATCAAAGCATTTCAGTGACAGTCTAACAGGATGGGGGTGGATAGGTGAGAGACAGGAAGAGTTGGGTGGATGAGGGACAGGGAGATATGCATGGAGACAGGAGGGTGACAAAGCAGTAGAATTTTATGGTTTACTAGTAAAAAAGGCCCGTTTCTGACACAAATGAAACGGGCGCTAGCAAGGTTTTCCTCGGAGTGTGTATGTTTGAGAGAGTATATGTGAGAGTGACTGTGTGTGAGACAGAGAGTGAATGTGCGAGTGTGTGTGTGTGAGAGAGAGAGAGTAAGTCTGGGTGCGAGTGTGTCTGTGAGAGAGAGAGTGTGTGTATGAGAATGAGAGTGTGTGCAAGTGCGTATGTGAGACACAGTGTGAGAGAGAGAGAGAAAGTGTGTTTCACACAGATACAGTGTGTGTGAGACACAGACTCTCTGTGAGACTGAGTGTATGAGACCAAGAGAGTGTGTGAGTGACTGTGTGACACAGAGAGTAAATGTGATACAGTGTGAGACATAGAGTGTGTGAGAGACAGTGTGTGAGAGTGAGAGAAAGAAAGAAAGACATTGACTGTGAGAGAGAGAAAGAGAGTGTGTGTGTGACAGAGATACCTCCCCCCCCTCTCTGGTGTCAGGCCCCCCCCTCCCTCCCTCTCTCTGGTGTCAGGCCCCCCCTTTCTCTCTGGTGTCTGAGTGTTACTGTGCAGGACGCTGAGCTCTGGCTGTGCTTCAAGGAACTGACCAATCCTATTTAATAGAATGCACCTCCAACATTCTGAAGCCGAGAAACCTCGTGTGGTTGGTCACTTCTGCTTGTGACAAACCCGGAAGTACGTGATGTCAATTCAGGAGATGGATACAGAGAGCAGGAATGCCTCAGCCATGCAGTCAGCTTCAGAATGTTGGAGGTGCCTTTTATTATATAGGATAATGGGCTAGAAAACCCAGATCTTTGTTAAGACCTGTCTGGTGGGTGTCAAAATATTTAATCATTCTGACTTCAAAGGTCTTACGTTCCTGTATTGTTTTTAAGTTCCCTTTTAAGATTCTTACCATGAAGTCACTGGTACAGTGTTCTGGTTTTGTAAAGTGCTGCCCCACAGGCGTGACATCTTTTTTGGTACAAGCATTTTTCATATGGTGCCTATGTAAATTAAATCTCTTCTTTAGCATCTGACTGGTTTCTCCAATGTAGCAGCCTTCGTTGCATTTTTTACACTGAATTATATATACCACGTTGGAAGATGAGCACGTGAAAGATTCCTTAATGTTGAATATTTTTCCTTTGTGAATGACCGAGGGGTCCTGCGAAATGTTTTGGCATAGTTTGCAGCTGGATATATTGCAAGGATGTGTGCCATTCTTTTCTTTTTGAGTCTGTGTTGGGAGATTACTTTTAATTAGCTTGTGTTTTAAGTTGGGTGGCTGTCGGAAGGCCAGCACTGGTGGGGATGGGAATATCTCTTTCAGTAATTCATCCTCCTGGAGTAGAGGCTGAAGATCTTTAATGATTTTTCTTAATTTTTCCAGCTCTGGGTTGTATGTCACTATAAGGGGGATTCTGTCTGTGGCTTTTTTTTCTTCGTACTGTAGCAGATTTTCCCTGGGTGTTTTGAGGGAGGAGGCAATATTCTTGGAGATTATTTTGGGTTGTAGCCTTTCTGTTCGAAGGATGCAGTCAGGATTTCAAGGTGTCTGTCTCTGTCCCCTGGGTCAGAGCAGATACGGTGGTATCTTGTGGCTTGGCTGTAAATAATGGATCTTTTTGTATGTGAAAGGTGGAAGCTGGAGTTGTGGAGGTAGCTGAATTTGTCTGTGGGTTTCTTGTATATGGATGTTTGTATATATCCATCGCTGACTGAGACTGTGGAGTCCGAAAAATTGACTTGTTTTTGGGAGTAGTCAATTTTGAATCTGATTGTAGGATGGTATGTATTGAAGGAACTGTAAAATTGTTTCACAGTTTCTTCCCCCTCAGTCCAAATCATAAAAATGTCATGGATGTACCGGTAGTATTTTAGGAGTTTGGTCTGGTATGTATTCAGAAATGTCTCTTCCAGAGAAAGTGCCCATATATAATGTGTACAGTGGTGCTATAGAAATGATTAGTAGTATATTTTGTATTTTAGGTGTTCTCGATTCTTTGTGTTACTCATCTTTCTCTTTCTGTAGTATGTTATCTTTCTTCATTACTTTGGAACGTATGCTTTGTCATTTTCTCAGTAATTACTTTTTGTTATACAATATTATATTCTGTTTATTTCTGTGATGTGACTAGATCTCCCTTTATGGCCCAATTAATCTACTTTTCACTACTACTGTCTGGCTTGATTTAGATGTCATTTTCCTTTCCTTAACCCTAGCATTCCCATCCATCTCCACATATTCCAGGAGCTCAGTTAACAGCTCTTCCATCTCCTGATCACTTAGGGGCCCTTTTACTAAGGCGCGTGAGGGCTAACGTGCAGGAAGCACATGCTAAATCGGTACTACTACCAGGCTAGCACATGCGCCGGCAGTAATTCTGAGTTTAGCGTGTGCCAAATCCCGCGGTAGAAAATATCTTGTGAATTTTTCTAGTTCACACACTGAACCGGTCCATGTACAAAAGATGTCATCACTATATCTCACCCATAGTTTGGCTTCCTTTAACAGGGGAGATATATATACATGGAACTCCTCGAATCTAGCCACGAATAAGTTAGCCACAGAAGGGGCGATCGTAACACCCATCGCCACTCCAGTTTTCTGTTTAAACAATCTACTACCGTCAAACTGGAAAAAGTTAGTCTTCAAAGCTAACGCTGCTAATTCTGTGATGAAGGTGGATGGTATCCGACGGTCATCTCTCAGACCCAGAGTGTCTGTCACTATGCCTAACGCCTCTTCCTGGGGGATTATTGTGTATAGACTGACCACATCCATTGTAACCATTAACCAGTGTTCTTCTAACACATCTATCTTCTGTATCTGGTTCAAAAAAATCTGTGGTTGATGGTTACAATGGATGTGGTCAGTCTATACACAATAATCCCCCCGTCAAGTGTATCTTCTCTTATAGCCACTCAGTGAAATCAGCAAGAAGCTCCTACCATGGAAAGTTGGTGGGCAAAGTTGTGGCATATTAAAGAAATAGAATGAGCAGCTAGCACATTTCAGGACGGGATAAATGATTTTCAAGTAGATTAGCAACTGCTATTACAGCAACTTTTATTTTTTATTTTTGCATCAATTTTTTTTAATAAAAAGATTTTGAATTTGTAACTGTTGCTTTTCCAGTTATTCCTTTGATATTATTCCTCTTTCTGCTTTCTTTACGAACCTTCTTAATAAAAAATGTGGCATTAAAAAGTAGTACATTATGATGGTTATTTTAAAAAGACATATTTATGATTAACATGTGTAAATATTGGCATTTACATGTTTGTATTGCACACGTGTAAAATTCCATTTCAGAAGGCCAGTATGTGCAACTCCAAGGTGTGTGCACATTTCAAGGTGGGCATGGGCAGAACTAAAATCTACGTGTGTATTCTGTGCTGGCGGGGCTTCACCACCTTATAAGGGAGTTCTCCATTATATGACTCTGGAAGAGGATGGAGTGTGCTACTCCCTCCTCCACCGCTAAAGTACAGGAGGGAAGGGGACCGCTAAACCACCAGGTTGGGGGGGGGGGGGGGGCTTGCTTTTACTGTCCACTGAGCCACCAGAATTTTTTTGGGGGGGTGAGGGGGTTAGGGAGGTCAGGGGGACCAGAGGTCTACCGGACCTCCAGCACCCATGTCACCGCTTGGGGAGGGGAGGTTGGGATTCCTGCAGGGGGTCCTATTAGGGGATGGGGGGGCTGCTATCATGCAAATGCATGCTGGACAGGGCTCCCAATCCCTCCTCAATGTTAAGCAAACCCTACCGCCAGCTCTAAGCATTGGGAGGAATAATAAAATACCCGTTTAGCATGCATTTGCATGCTACTTGCGCTAAGATCCCGCGAGCGCATTGTTTTACGTGCTTGGGGGCTCTGATCATGGGACAGTAGCAAATATGGATGCTAGTACGGCGCTAATTGCCTTTAGTGCCTGCGTTTGCATTGGATCATTGGCCCACTGATGTTTTTCCTGTTCAAAAATAGCTGCAAGATGGACTTTTTAAAAAAATGTTTTGTGCTGGATTGGTTTTTTTTTGGCACTTAGACGTTCTTTTGAAAATGCCTCTCCACGTTAGTACATATGCACTCCTGCATGCATTTTAGAGAAAGCTTTGTCAGCAGATCCTTTTCAAAAATGATACCAGAATTACCATTACTGCCAGGTACACAACGGTGCAAGAAAAATAAAAATATTTTTGTAGTGCCAGAAATGGCGCACGCTGGGGGTGGGAACTACTGCCAGGCTGCTGCGGTAGCCCAGTGGTACTTACGTTTTAGTGAGCAGTAAGCCCGCATTGGGCTTACCGCCGCTTTATAAAAGACCACCAAAGTGATTTAACTGGGTACAGGAGGTTCTTACCAGATTAAATCGTGCTCAGCATCCCAGCCTTTCTTTTTAGTTCAATAATATTTAATGAGTTTTTGGTAAAAGTACAAATAAAAACAGTAATAAACCATGAAAAATTATTATTGATAAACAAAATAGAACAGGTTCATAAGTCCTATATAAGGAAAGGGAAAAAACAACAGAAAAAAAGTACAAATAATCATAAACAAGCCTGATAATTTCATATCGTAACATAACATGTCTTAGGTATATATTATGGAGCCCTTTTACTAAGCCGAGTAAGCGTCTACGTGCGCCCAATGTGCGCCAAAATGGAGTTACCACAAGGCTACCATGTGGCTCTTGTGGTAATTTCATTTTTGGCATACGTCCGATACGCACAGCCGAAAAATAAATTATTGTCTGCTGCACGTATGGGACGCGCCAAGTGGCATTTGGCGCGTGTAGGTCATTACTGCCCAGTTACCTCATGAGACTTTACTACTAGGTCAATGGCTGGTGGTAAGGTCTCAGACCCAAAATGGATGCGTGGCAATTTTCATTTTGCCGCAAGTCCATTTTCGGCAAAAATTTTAAAAAGGTCTTTTTTTACAGGAACGCTGAAAAATGATTCTGCGCACCTTAGTAAAAGGAGCCCTAAGTTTGAGTAACAAGCATCCCAGCCTTTGAGATTCAATGCATTTAACTGGGAAGTACCACTGATTATTAGCTTTGACTGTAGCATGATATGAATTTAATTATCAGAGTTATTGATTTTGCTGGATCAGATACAATATAAAAAAATATACAGATGCAAAGACTTTACTGTCACCTTCCCCCTTCCCCCTGGAAACTACTGATAACAAAAACTAGCTGGGTGAATTCCTAAGCCCATCAATACATCTCCAAAGAATAAAAACTCTGAAGATGGGCAGCAATCACAGAGACTACAATTAACAAAAGACAGTGAAACTCCACCTATTCTCAGACAAAGACTCAGAATGAAAAGCCCATCTAAGCCCACTTACTCTCAGACAATGGACCCGCAGGTGGACAGACAAAGCCTCATAGATGAAACCAGTTACTAAAAATAGATGAAACCAGTTACTAAAAATAGATGAGACCAGCTACTACAAAAGGGGCTTGAATTATCTTGCTGCTGACTTCTTCCCTCTGGAATCTAGGCTCATCGATTCCTGACCGGTCTCTCTCTTGGGATCTGGTTCTCTTCGCTCTGCCTCCTGCATCTCTCCGGGACTTCACCCTGATAAGAATTCTCCAGGCAACAACAACAACAACTCTGCAACCAAAGACTTCTATATCAGCAAGGATCTCCATCACTCCATCCAGCAGCCTCTATCAAAGTGAGTTACCATATCCAGCATAATTTATAATTCAGAATTGATATCTTGAAAAGCACATTTCCACTTGTGAAAGATTCTTAAAAACTGCCTCTCTCTTGTAACATTATTACATTACCTGTATTGTAAATAAACATTATTAAAGTTAAATATATGGTCTTTATGTTTTATTTATTTATTTATTTATTGCATTTGTATCCCACATTTTCCCACCTCTTGTTCTGAGCACATGTCCTTAAACCTTGCAGTGCAGGTTAATGAAATTCAACCAATATAGTATTTAATTCCCTCTTTTTCTTACATATTCTTATCTTATTACCTTATAGGTAATTGGTGGAGAATAAAATATATATATTATTTAACATGACCACTGCAGCACTGCCTGGGCGGAGTCAGAGAGGAACATCCAGTTATGTGGGCACTGGCCATATTCCATGATGATGTCTGCATAGCCAAGTAGGTAGATAGGATTGCAGGAAAGGCAGTCCTGTGTTTTGCCTGCTTAGCTATGCAGGTGCCGGCATTGAATATCAGTCCTCACCTGCCTAACTTCCAGATTGATGGCTGACCTGGATATAAAACTCTAATAAACAGAAAACTCTGTATGCTCCATTCAACCAGTGAGTAAGGCTTATCAATATTAGTAAATTTGACCTCAAAACTCCAAAACACTGCTGTCAACACAATTGTTTTCTATCAGGAGACCCAATTATTATAGGCCTGCTTCACCCAGAAAAAAGAACGGGAATAAAACTGTATATAAAAAAGAAAGTCCCATTCAAAAAAAAAAACCCCAAAGCAAAACAGGTGAGCAAAAAGTGATGCAATTATATGTAACAAGGCTCTTGTTGAGAACTTATGACACATGTGGACTGTGATTATAAACATGGCTGATGCAGGAAATGTTTTATGGAATCGCTGATGAATTGAGACACTGGTGTGTCAGATAAGTGTTTTTGCTTGAGCATTTTTGCTGTGTACACATGGGGGGGGGGGTTGGTAATTTTTTTTTTTACTAGTAGAACTGCATACTCCTTGCAGTGGGTGTTTTGAGCTTATGTTTTTTGGTCACCTGTATTTTTGGCATGGGACCTTTCTCTTTTTATAGAGGTCCCCCCCTCCCCACCCCCTGTTCTTGTTTTTTGGATAAAGCTGATCTATGATTTTTTTTTTTTAGTTCCAATATTTTTATTTAATTTTATCAATGAAACAAAACACATTTAATATTGGTCTATGGACTTTTCCTTTAGGAAGCCGTCCAAACCTTTTTTAAACTCTGCTAGGGTAACCACCTTTACCACATTCTCTGGCAACAAATTCCAGAGTTTAATTACATGTTGAGTGAAGAAACTTTTCTCTGATTCATTTTAAATTTACTGCATTGTAGCTTCATTGCATGCCCCCTAGTCCTAGTATTTTTGGAAAGCGTAAACAGATGCTTCACATCTACTCGTTCAACTCCACTCATTATTTTATAGACCTCTATCATATCTCCTCTCAGCCGCCTTTTCTCCAAGCTGAAGAGCCCTAGCCGCTTTAGCCTTTCCTCATAGAGAAGTCGTCCCATCCCCTTTCTCATTTTTGTCACCCTTCTCTGTATCTTTTCTAATTCCACTATATCTTTTTTGAGATGTGGTGACAAGAATTGAACACAAATGTTTGAGGTGCGGTTGCACCATGGACCAATACAAGGGCATTATAATACCCTCATACCCTCATTTTTTTGTTGTTACATTTGTACCCCGCACTTTCCCACTCATGGCAGGCTCAATGCGGCTTACATGGGGCAATGGAGGGTTAAGTGACTTGCCCAGAGTCACAAGGAGCTGCCTGTGCCTGAAGTGGGAATTGAACTCAGTTTCTCAGTTCCCCAGGACCAAAGTCCACCACCCTAACCACTAGGCCACTTTTCCACTCCATTCCTTCCCTAATAATACCTAACATTCTAATTGCTTTCTTAGCCGCAGCAGAACACTGAGCAGAAGGTTTCAACTTATTATCAATGACGACACCTAGATCCCTTTCTTGGTCTGTGACTTCAAACACGAAACCTTGCATGACGTAGCTATAATTCGGGTTCCTCTTTCCCACATGCATCACTTTGCACTTGCTCACATTAAACGTCATCTCCCATTTAGACACCCAGTCTCCCAGTCTCGTAAGGTCCTCTTGTAATTTTTCACAATCCTCCCGCGATTTAACGACTTCGAATAATTTTGTGTCATCAGCTTAACTGTGCCTTCAGTTGTCAGCAGTTCAAAAATTGCTGACTTTTGTGGGCTGAATATCGACCTCATTTTCTTCCCAGGTTCTTATAAGTATTTTACAAAAGGTTCTATGTTCAGTGAGCCTTTTGTAAAATATCTTGAATATACTGAACATCCTGACTTAGATGACCCTTTTTTAAGTAACGACCGATACAAAATCAGGCTTCAAATCCACCAAAATGTCTGATTCATCTTTTTCTAGTAAATATAAATGAAATGAACTCTTTTGCCGTATGGCTTTGTTATATTACATTAGTTCATTGGTATGTTATAGAAAACTTGAAAAAAAAAATCTTTTGAGGCCACTTTTGTCAATTCTTACTGAAGCTCAGAAATCATTTACTCCCTAGCTCTTCCAAGCTACATTGTCTAAATCTCATCATCATAGGTGGCTATAAAGACATCTTAAGCACCGAGTGGAAGAGTAGCCTGGTGGTCAGTGCAGCGGATTTTGATCTTGGGGAACTGGGTTCGATTCCCGCTGCAGCTCCTTGTGACTGTGGGCAAGTCACTTCACCCTCCATTGCCCCAGGTACAAAGTAAGTACCTGTATATATGTAAACTGCTTTGAATGTAGTTGCAAAATACCACAGAAAGGCAGTATATCAAGTCTCATTTCCCTTTCCCTTAAATCACCATTACTTCACAGCTAATTGAATCTGATTATCCTGGAGATAAATTCTTTTCCTAACCTGTTCACATTAGAATATAGACACTAATATATTTGTGTTGGTTCTCATTTGTAATCTCAGTTCTTCTTTGGAGTAGGCTTATGTCAGAAGTTTGTTAATAAAGTTTGTGATGAAAATAGACTAGAAAGACATTTCCAAAATGAAAATGACAACCAGGTAGCTTTCCAGTCCTATTTTGTCTCTGCAGCACTTTAAATTTTATCACTTTTTCCTTTGCAGACTCAGAGATGCAGTGGAAAGGAATGGCTGTGGTGAAAGCTGACATATTTCCATGCCCCTAATATCAGACAAGGATGAAATTGACTGAATTATCAGATAGTAGCAGGGTGGTCTCTCGAGTGCTCTTCTCCACCTCTTTTCCATTAATAAAGTTCTCCCGAGCACAGTCTGGGTACTTCGATCTCAGTTCTAGTTTCAAGGAAATTCAACGCTTCTTCTCTTACAATTTACCACAATCAAGGAATCCCTTATTCCTGGCGAAGAAGCTGCACCAAGGGCCAAAATGATGCCACAGATGCTTCTGGTTTTGAGATTTGATTCCAGTCTATTCAAATCTTGGACAGAGGTTCTGAATTAAATTAAAGAACTTCAGTGATCAGCCCTTAATGACTACCCTCTTTGGTTACTACAGGATTTCCCATGGGCTTTGCATGACAGCTACACATGCAAGTAAATCTTTTACATGAAAATTTTGGCTGTGCTGACGAAAACAAAGAGATGCGCAGTCGGAAACACCAGCCCATGAACGCACTTTAATTCACTGGTTTTCAAAAATTGTATTGATGATGTGCTGTTTGTGTGGTTTTTTTCCCCCTTACAGCAGCTCGTTGTAAAAATAAACAAACTTTTATGCCTAGAAGACTGTGACGCTCACTTTTGAAGCAGAGGGATGTCTCAAAATGGCCCTAAAAAGTCCATCTGCCAAGAATGTCCAAATCGTGATTTTCAAAAGGCAGAATTTGGAGGTTTTATACTGCAGTTCATCCAAATAGTAAAGGGGCATGTTGGAGGTATGTTGGAGGCTAATTCTGTGCCCAACGTCGGTGTGGAAATACACTCTAACGGATGCAAGGTGCTAAAATGAGACTGAAACGGCAGATCGATGTAGAAATCCACTTATGTGCCCAGTTATAGAATAGCGACTAAGTATATCCATGCACAACTGCAAAGGAGACGTTCCCATGGAAGGGGGATGGGCAGGTCAGGGGCGTTCCAGAAAATGTATGCAGTACTATAGAATACCGTGAATACACATCCAATCTGCACACTAGGATTACACCTGGTTTCAGCTGGTGTACGTCCTCATGCCCAAAGTATTCTATAAAGGAAGCCGACCAGATGTATAGGAGGGTTGGTCGGCATCTCACAGGTAGGTATAGGCAAGTTAGTCACATGGGTAAGAGAGGGAAGGCAGTAAAAGGGAGAAGTGATGGGGATGCAGGTAATAAGAGGGGAGATCCTGGAGGTGGAAAAATGGGTGAACCCTGGTGGCAGGAAGAAGGGTTGATGCAGGAAGGCAATTGCCCCAAGAAACAGAGACAATGGTTAAAAGGGATGGGCTTTTACTGTAACCCCTTAACAAGGCCATGTTGGTGGCGCCTTGGCATGTCACGGTATGTGCCTCAGGTGGAGCAGGAAAGGTGCCTTGTGAGTAAGGCGGAAATTGATAGAGCTGTGTGACTCAGAAGGCTAGCCACCCTGCCCAAAAATGCTCTAGATAGAAGAACTGTCCATGTATTTTATTGCTCAATGTCATTAACTGCACGCATGTATGTATGTATGTATGTATGTATTTGCATGATACAGTAAAACATAAGTAGTTGAAAGCTGCAGCCATATTAAATTCCACTCTTCTCGGACGATGTGTCATATGTGGATATCGGAATGTTTTTGTGTGCTGAAAGGAGTGTGACAAGGTGTCGCTTGCCCTGTTTGAGAGTGTTCATACTGGAGTGCCCTTTATTTATTTTTTATTTTTTGTTACATTTGTACCCCGCGCTTTCCCACTCATGGCAGGCTCAATGCGGCTTACATGGGGCAATGCAGGGTTAAGTGACTTGCCCAGAGTCACAAGGAGCTATAGAATAACGCTGCATTTGTGTGTCATTTACTGAATTTGGCCCTATATTATACATGGGTGCCTTCTCCATCTAGGCATTTTGTTGTAAAGTTACTCTTTAAGGGGTAACTTTATAACTGTCTACACCATCTTAGGTGGTTTTGACCAAGGACAGGGCATATAAAGTTTTATGAAAAAAAAAACATAGGTACAAATTTTGTCTTATGTGGCTTCCATGACTGTGGAAAAGGAAAATGTATTTATTTATTTATTTATTTATTTATTTATTAGGGCTTGCTATACCGCTTTTGCTAACCAGCAATTCAAAGCAGTGTACAATAGTAAAAATACAACATAAATCAGGTTGGAAGTGGAACTACCAACTTAGTCCCACTTAGAGGGGCATAATCGAACGGAAACACCTATCTCCATGGGCGTTTATCTCCGAGAACGGGTCCATGAAGGGGCGGACCGAACCGTATTTTCGAAAAAAATAGACGTCCATGTTTTATTCGACAATTTGTGAGCTGGGCGTTTTTGTTTTTCAGTGATAATGGAAAATGAAAGCGCCCAACTCAAAAACGAATAAATCCAAGGCATTTGTTCGTGGGAGGGGCCAGGATTCGTAGTGCACTGGTCCCCCTCACATGCCAGGACACCAACCGGGCACCCTAGGGGGCACTTTTACAAAAACAAAAAAAAAAGGTCAAAGAGCTCCCAGGTGCATAGCACCCTTCCCTTGTGTGTTGAGCCCCCCAAATCCCCCTCAAAACCCACTGCCCACAAGTCTACACCATTATTATAGCCCTAAGGGGTGAAGGGGGGCACCTACATGTGGGTACAGTGGGTTTGGGGGGTTGGACGACTAATAAGCATTAAGCAGCACAATTGTAACTGTAGGGGGGGGGATGGGCCTGGGTCCGCCTGCCTGAAGTCCACTGCACCCCCTAACAACTGCTCCAGGGACCTGCATACAGCTGCCAGGGAGGTGGGTATGACATTTGATGGTGAAAATAAAAAGTTGTGAAACATCATTTTTTGTGGTGGGAGGGGGTTAGAGACCACTGGGGGAGTCAGGGGAGGTCATCCCCGATTCCCTCTGGTGGTAATCTGGTCATTTAGGGCACGTTTTGGGGCCTTATTCGTGAAAAAACAGGGTCCAGGAAAAGTGCCCTAAATTCTAGCTACAAACGCATACTTTTTTTCCATTATCGGCGAAAGGCGCCCATCTCTCCTCGGCCAATCACCACGCCCCAGTTCTACCTTCGCCACGCCTCCGACACGCCCCAGTCAACTTTGTACGCTTCCGCGATGGAGTGCAGTTGAAAACGTCCAAAATCGCCTTTCCATTATACCGATTTATTCTTTTTTGTGAGATAAACGTCCCGATTTGGGTCGAAATCTAGGCGTTTTTCTCTTTCAATTATAAGGTGGTTAGTCACCTCTCCCCTCTCCAATCGGTTCAAAACTCTGCTGCCCGTCTCGTCTTCCGCCAGGGTCGCTTTACTCATACTACCCCTCTCCTCAAGTCGCTTCACTGGCTCCCTATCCGTTTTCGCATCCTGTTCAAACTTCTTCTACTAACCTATAAATGTACTCACTCTGCTGCTCCCCAGTATCTCTCCGCACTCGTCCTTCCCTACACCCCTTCCCGTGCACTCCGCTCCATGGATAAATCCTTCTTATCTGTTCCCTTCTCCACTACTGCCAACTCCAGACTTCGCACCTTCTGTCTCGCTGCACCCTACGCCTGGAATAAACTTCCTGAGCTCCTACGTCTTGCCCCATCCTTGGCCACCTTTAAATCTAGACTGAAATCCCACCTCTTTAACATTGCTTTTGACTCGTAACCACTTGTAACCACTCGCCTCCACCTACCCTCCTCTCTTCCTTCCCGTTCACATTAATTGATTTGATTTGCTTACTTTATTTTTTGTCTATTAGATTGTAAGCTCTTTGAGCAGGGACTGTCTTTATTCTATGTTTGTGCAGCTCTGCGTACGCCTTGTAGTGCTATAGAAATGCTAAATAGTAGTAGTAGTAGTAGTAGTAACTACAAAAACTGATAGGAAAGGATAGAATAGCCTTGTGCTCAACAGATGAAGAAAGCAGGACAGGAAAGTCTGAAAGTCGGTGAAGGTGGAGGAAGAGAAACTGGGGTTAAAAACAGGACATTAGCAGCACTTTTTATGACTTAGCAGCACTTATCAGGATTTACCACATTGAGGAACCAGGTGCCTTCAGATTGGGGGAGGAAGGGAGAAAGAAACGCTTGTTGAAAAAGCCAAGCTGGACAGATGATTTGAATGGTGTAAAGGATAATATGAGGGAGGGAATTCCAAAGAGAGTGGTCTGTTTAGGCTGGGGGGGGGGGGGGGAACAATTCAATCATCATTCAAGGACAGAGAGTACGGACAGGAGAGTAAGGAATAGGAAGGGAGGACAGATAAAGCAGGAGAGCAATCCTAAAAGCTTTAAAGGTGAACATGAGCACTATGAAAAAAATGCATTGTCCTATAGGAAGCCAGTGATGAGATTTGAGAAGAGGAAAGACATGAATGGTGCAACATGCGTTACACTCATAGCAGTGTTTTGAAGGGTTTTCGGTTTTGTTAATTGAGAGTGGTTACAAGCAAGGTAGACAATATTACAATAGTCTAACTTGGTAGCAAACAGTGAGACAATAAGGACATATAGAGAGCTACGATACGATACAGGAACTGCCGAATAGAAAGCATGAGCTTACATCTATACATGCTGTTTTCCGATCATAAACCCCTGGATACTATATATGGTACCCAAACTTGGGTGCCAATATTTAGGTATCGATTTAAGATGTGTGCCCAACTATATTGGCTAATGAGCCAATTAGTGTGAATAATTGGGTACTAATCGACACCAATTTGAATTTGCATGCACATCTTGCTATAACAATGAGTGCCGAAATCCTATGCGTGCAACCCAAAAGTGGTGCGGTCATGGGAGGTACATGGACGGGTCAGGGATGTTCCTAAAATTTATACACAGCACTATATAATACTGGGGATATGTGCCCCAATTGGGCGCCGGGAATTATACCTTTAGATTGTAAGCTCTTTTGAGCAGGGACGGTCCTTCCCCATGTTAAACTTGTACAGCGCTGCATAACCCTGGCAGCGCTATAGAAATGCTAAGTAGTAGTAGTAGTAGTAGTAGTTTCGACAGGCATAACCCCTGGAACCCTAAATTTGAGAACCGAAATCAGCACTGAATGCTATTCTGTGATTGGGTGCTCATTTTTGAGGGCCCGTTACAGAATAGCATTGAGCACTGATCTTTATCGGCACCCAATTTTAGGCACCACTTACTGAATCTAGCCCAAATTGTCTAGCTTAATTTACACGCATAACCTCTGCTACCATAAAGTTGCGTGCCAACTTTGCGACTAGCATGCAAAGTTGTGTACGCACTTTATAGCATAGAGTCAGTTACATACATAATTTAATAATCTAATGAGCTGCTAATTGGTGTTAACAACCTACAAATACTGTTCCCTCTAAACTGAGTTGGAGTCCTCCACTTACAGTCCTGCCAGTAGGAGGTGCCCTTTCACTAGTGAGGAACAGGCAAGCTCTGCAGGACTCCATGGAAGCTGCCTGTTTCTAGCAATTGATAACACAGTATTGAAGCACCAGCCCCCCTCCCCCCAACTGGCAGCAATGCGATTGGAGGATTCTGCTCAGCTTCGAGGGAATGGTGACTATAATTGGCGACAATGGGCTGTAATTAGCAGTTATGCATGCACCTGCCCCTAGCTGCTATTCCATAAATTGGGCATGCAAATTCCAGACTTTGCAACTGCATGGACCTGGAAGGGGTGTGGGTGGGCCAGGGGGCATGTCTGGCAGTTTCATGGGTGGTTTATAGAACAGCTGCATTTATGTGCCTATAGTTAGGTGCAAAATAAATTCTTGTTATTACCCAGCTCCAACAACCTCTTATCACTATCCTTACACACCACTTTTAAAGGGTACTGAGTATTGGATCCATCAGATATCCATGTCACCATCATTCAGGCTATATATATATGTGAGCCAGGCACTTTACTATGGTGGGCATGTATTCGTCATTGATCCATGATTTTAATCTTTTAACTTTCTTCTTTCTACTTTCACCCAACAATTTTATCTTGTAATCAAAATTACACTTAGCTTAGTTGAAGTTTCGCTATTTCGCTGTTCGTTTTTTCTTTTTCTTTGAAATTGGTCATCTTAGAGACATCAGCTGATAATCACCTACGCACATCAAGTCGGAGTTACCACCCAATTTTCGCTGTGAAGCCAAAAATAAAATATATTTTCTGGTGCGCATAGCGGCCACGTGTAAAAAATGAAATTACCGCACAGGCCACGTGGTAGCCGGGCAGTAACTCTGAATTGGCACGCGTTGGGTGCGCATAGGCGCCTACGTAGCATAGTAAAAGGGCCTCTAGGTTTCTACGAGGAGCCCAGAACTGCCCCCTATGTACATAAATGCAAGTAGCTTGTGATTCCTCCCCTGGTAAAACGGGTGCACGGGATGTACTTGAATCACTTTATATGCAGGGCAGACATGTAATTTTATAAAAAAAATCTATTTCTACACATACGGCACTGCTTTACCCACAGGAACGCTTTTGAAGAGAGTTGTTTCTTTAGGCCATTCCATAACTTTGATGTCTGCCTTCTTCCAACTTCTCCCATACGCAGGACAGCCTTGCAGTGTCTCCGTTCTGCTCTGCTGGGTCCTCATTTAAGTTTCTCCAGAATGTTTTCTGTTTCTTCTTTAGTTGATGGTGTTTTCATTGTACTAATGCTCTTCCCCACTTCCCCGGAGAACTGTTCGGATTCTCCATAAACAGTTTGTTTTGATATATGCTTCCTGTTTTCTCCCTGTCTGTGCTTTTGAATATTACCCTCCTTATGTTAAATTAGTAGACGCTGAGGCAGAAGAACCTGAATAAATTGGTATTTAAATAAAAAAAAAAACACAATTGAATCAATACAGATCCAAAATCTATCCCTTGATTGAAAATCATTTTGCAGGTCTACAGTATTAAAAAAAAATACACGTTTCTTCAGATTTACTAATTAATATGCCACAATAAGAAAAGAAATTTGCATGCATTTTTGATTGTCAGTCATTAGTGTCGGCAGATAGGTGACATCCGGGAGGCAAAAAGCAGCTGGCTTCAAAATTATCATAATCACTTTTGTGTGCCTCATTTGAGAGAGGCTTAGCTAAGCGCTGGGGGTATGTTCTGCACCTTGCAATGCAAAAATATGAAATTTGAACTAAATACATAAAACAGCTATTACAATGGCTTCCTTTGGAATTTGGCCTATAGGCGTTACGTTACCAAAACTGTTCCTTTTTATTTTGTTTTAATTTCAAGGAAAACGCAAGTCTAAGAATTGGATTTACTATAAGAAGATATGATTGATGCTCTGTCATAATGCATTGCAGACTTGACTAGTCACACACACACTGCTCCAATATTTTCTGGATCTATCCTGTTATCTTCAGTAGTCATAAATTATCAGAGCTTGATTCATCAGGTCTGCTTAGTATTCTTGGTAGATACAAAGCTGAATAATCATGGCAGCATTTTATAATCTGACAATAATGTGGTTCAGTTCTTCAGGATAAGCAAAGATGAGAAAGAGAGAAAGAATCAGAGCTTTTTTTGAGGGGGGTACTTGGGGGTACTGAGTACCAGCACCTTTTCTATTGTCTGCTAAAATTGACCCATGGTCCCCAAGTTTTAATGAAAGCGCTCAGGCTCTACACACCAATTCTGCCTTGTCATAGATTCTGTAACTGGTTGCAGGGAGCTTTGCTATTGTGGGATAGGCCCCCTCAGTGATCACCCCACCCCTGAAGTGTGGCCTGGAATTTGAGTACTGGCACCTTTTTTGCTAGAAGAAAAGTACTGGAAAGGATATATAACCACCTTATAATCGAAAGAGAAAAACGCCTAGATTTCGACCCAAATCGGGAGATAGACGTTTATCTCACAAAAACAAATAAATCGGTATAATGGAAAGCCGATTTTGGACGTTTTCAACTGCACTCCATCGCGGAAGCGTACAAAGTTGACGGGGGCGTGTCGGAGGCGTGGCAAAGGTGGAACTGGGGCGTGGTTATCGGCCGAGGAGAGATGGGCGCCTTTCGCCGATAATGGAAAAAAAGTATGCGTTTGTAGCTAGAATTTAGGGCACTTTTCCTGGACCCTGTTTTTTCACGAATAAGGCCCCAAAAAGTGCCCTAAATGACCAGATTACCACCAGAGGGAATCGGGGATGACTTCCCCTGACTCCCCCAGTGGTCACTAACCCCCTCCCACCACAAAAAATGATGTTTCACAACTTTTTATTTTCACCCTCAAATGTCATACCCACCTCCCTGGCAGCAGTATGCAGGTCCCTGGAGCAGTTGTTGGGGGATGCAGTGGACTTCAGGCAGGTGGACCCAGGCCCATCCCCCCCCACCTGTTACAATTGTGCTGCTTAATGCTTAGTCGTCCAACCCCCCAAACCCACTGTACCCACATGTAGGTGCCCCCTTTCACTCCTTAGGGCTATAGTAATGGTGTAGACTTGTGGGCATGGGTTTTGAGGGGGATTTGGGGGGCTCAACACACAAGGGAAGGATGCTATGCACCTGGGAGCTCTTTTACCTTTTTTTTTGTTTTTGTAAAAGTGCCCCCTAGGGTGCCAGGTTGGTGTCCTGGCATGTGAGGGGGACCAGTACACTACGACTCCTGGCCCCTCCCACGAACAAATGCCTTGGATTTATTCGTTTTTGAGCTGGGCGCTTTCATTTTCCATTATCACTGAAAAACAAAAACGCTCAGCTCACAAATTGTCGAATAAAACATGGACGTCTATTTTTTTCGAAAATACGGTTCGGTCCGCCCCTTCACGGACCCGTTCTCGGAGATAAACGCCCATGGAGATAGACGTTTTCGTTCAATTATGCCCCTCATAAACCTGCTAATAAGTGGGAAAGCGTGGGGTATAAATGTTACAAATAAATAAATTATATATATATATACACACACATACATACACACATATACATGCAGTGGTGTGCTGGTAAATGTTTAACAAAAGACTCTCTCCCCGGTCCACCTCTGTGCCCCCCCCTGTCTACCTCTGCTTCCACCCGTCTACCTCTGTGCCCCCCCCCCCCCCAAATTACAGAGCTGGCTATAGCCGGGGAGAGAGCCTGGGGGGTGGGACGGCAATGCATTACTCTCTCCAGGAAAAAAAAAATTGAATGCTCCCAGGTTCCAATCTAATTTATGTTTAATGTGGGATAAAATGCCATAAATAAGTAAATAAATATAAACTTTTAACGTTGAGAACCTGATTCTCATAACATGATGTCTGTTTTAGAAGCCCTTTACCAGGAAAGAAAATCTCTGCAGTATACCCAAAATGACACAAACCAAATTAGCATACAGACCAGGAATTAGGAGAACAGACAGTCTTGCCAACTCTGAAAAACAATGTGTTATCAAAATCTCAGAACCTAATAAACAGATCCTTATTCAGACACTTGGCCTTGCAGTCACACATGCAGAACAGAGATAGCCCCTCTTCAAATTCTTCAAAAATTAACCTGAAATCCTAAGAAGTTAGACTCTGCATGCAGCACAATACCAGAAAAACAGAAAGAAACACGTTGCTATACACTGCAAAATATGATAGCAGATGTAAATTCTCAAAGTGGACATATTCCAAAAGTAACTGATTCTGCTGCTCTCTATCTGTTCCCTTGACTCCGTTTCTAGTCCTAGTATTTTTGGAAGGAGTAAAGAAATGATTCACGTCTACCCATTTCATTCCACTCATTATTTTATAGATCTCTATCATATCTCCCCTCAGCCGTCTTTTCTCCAAGCTGAAGAGCCCTACACACTTCAGCCTTTCCTCATAGGGAACTCATCCCATCCCCTTTATCATTTTCGTCAACCTTCTCTGTACCTTTTCTAATTCCACTATATCTTTTTTGAGTTGTGGTGACCAGAATTGAACACAATATTCGAGCTGCGGTCGCACCATGGACCGATAGAAAAGATGCCATGCAAAATTTGCAGCTACCATGTGGTAAGATACCATGCTAAGCTGTGGTATGTGCAAATTTTAGCACATATAATAAAAGGGCTCAAAAATATTAAGGTGTATTAAGGAGCCAAATGTACATCCCTACAACAGATTGTTAGTTACTCTCTGCCAATACTCTAGTGTCACGGACACAGGACGGTGAGCCTTGGTTCGCAGCCAGACCCCAACTGCAGTAGACAAGTCCCTTGGGCTAGCACAAGGCAGGAGTCTGGGCAAGGCAAACCAAGGCAGGAACTGAGGCAAGGCTGAAACAAGGGCAGATAGGACTAGGCTGGACAAGGCAGGTACAAAACAAGGCAAGAACTGGACAAGGCAAGGCAAGACTAGGGAAGGCAGGACAAGACAAGGCTGAGCAAGGGAATGCTAGACTAGGCAAGACACAAGGGACAAGGCAAGACAGACAAAAGAAGGACAGGATCCGCATGAGGCAAGGAAAAGCAAGGCAGTGGGGCTAGAATGGAACCACAGACAAGGCAAGGCAAGACAAGACATGGAACCAGGTTAAAACTGGGTCCAGACATGCAAGACAAGGGCAAGGCAAGAGGTGGATCCAGACAGGACTGGACAAGACAACAAGCAAGACAGACAAGACTAGGACTAGACACTAAAGTCAAAGCAGGGCATGAAGAAAGGACTAGTCAGGGCAAGGACAAGATTCCTAGGAAAGGCAAAACTGGCTGGGTCTAGGACAGAACAAAGACATAAGGTAGGTCAGAGCACAAACTTAGCAGGAGCTCTGAGACAAGGCAGAGCTGGAGCTTGGCAGGAGCTTGGACACAATGCAGTGCTGGAGATTGGCGGGAACTCAGAGACAAGGCAGGACTGGAACTTGGCAGGAGCACACACACACAAGGCAGGAAGACCTTGAAAGCAAGTCCCCAAAGGAACAGTTGTGAAGGCCCCAAATAGCATCCTGAACACTCTTAAAAAGGACTCCACTGTAAACATCACAGGAAGGCACCTCCCATGGACTCCCGCTGCAGGATCTACAAAGGATGGCTTCCGGCACACGTACACACGTGCATGCACCCTAGGAGAACAGCAAGAAGTCCTGCAAAGTGGGAGCAGGACGCCACTGGAACGGTGTGGAGGCCAACCTCTGGAGCGGTAAGAGTGATGGAGGGATCGGGGCAAGAGTCACGGTGGGATCTGTGACATATAGACTATTAGATCCATAAATACAAGTCAGTCTGTCATGTGCCAGCACTTAAAAAAAATGACTATGCAACTTTTGTGTTCCAGATATAACTCTTCTCAATTATTCATAATGTCCAGCTTGTGTACTTAGATTAACAAATGTTCTACATTGGCGTATGATATATCTGAGGGGTAGGGGGGTGGGGAAAAGCCTCAGAACTCTACCTCCACCTGTGCTTTGTTTATAGGCGGTAGGATTCATCAGGGTAGTTTATGTCATAAGCATAAAAAACCTCCCCAGTTCAATCATTGAAACTCCATGAGGTCTCAATCCATCTGTTGACCCATTTAAATTGTGACTGTGACTTGTTAAATCAAAAAAGGCCAAAAAAAATAACCCAAAAGAGAGAACTTGCTTTGATTAATAAGTGCTGTCTGTACTCAGTCGCTGACCCTACCACTGTAGCCAGACTTTTGCCTATGGCTGTCTCAATGTGTAACGGATCATATCAGCTGGACATTATGAGTCATAGTGAAGAGTTAGAATTGGAATCTGAATAGCCTCTTTGATCCTCTGATATTTTGTTACAAGTTGTGCAACTTCCATAAACATTTTTACTATTTCATGTTATATTGTCATTATTTTGTTTTATTTGTTTTTTGCATTTCCTTTATTTAAAATATTTTAAAAAATCAACAAATGACATTTAA
The DNA here is from genome assembly GCF_901765095.1 of Microcaecilia unicolor. Classification (NCBI taxonomy): domain Eukaryota; kingdom Metazoa; phylum Chordata; class Amphibia; order Gymnophiona; family Siphonopidae; genus Microcaecilia; species Microcaecilia unicolor. The sequence continues at coordinate 741,012,653 of NC_044031.1, read as the reverse complement.
AATAACAAAAACAAAAACTCAAATGAAATGCACTGTTGACTTTGTTTTTCTTTCATTTCCAATGAAAACACATTCCTAACTCTTACTAGGATCATATAACCTGTGAATCTCTGCAGCACATGGAAACATTCTACTTTGGTTACAGAGAGTTCTGATATTTTTCAAACCTCCTCTTCAGGAGGAATAAGATACTATAAAAACCCATAAAAAGAGAAAAAAGTTTATATATATATCTGCAATTGTCAAATGAGTTAGGGATTTAGCAAGGAGGATTAGTTACATTTCAGGAGCTGTACAAGGGTGAGCTCCGGTCTTGGAAGCCTGCCGTCTTTGGGTGATTTTATTTGGTGAAGTATAAAAAGTAATTGCTCAGGACCAGTAAGGCTACAAAATACTGCCTTACTTTTCAAGAAATATACAAAATAGAGTAACAGATCTTTATGCTGCGGCATTAAAAAATTGTTATGAAACTTAGGGTTTTTTTTTTTTTTTTACAAAGGTGCGCTAGTGTTTTTAGTGTATGCTAAAAATTCATGGGGTCCTTTTACTAAGTTGCGCTGAAAAAATGGCCTGCGCTGGTATAGATGCGTGCATTTGGACGCACGCAGGCCCCTTTTTCAGCACACCTGCAAAAAAGGCCTGTTTGTTTGTTGAAAATGGTCAGGTGACAAAAATAAAAATCAGTGCACGTCCATTTCGGGCCTGAGACCTACCGCCACCCATTGACTTAGCGGTAAGGTCTCACGCATTAACCGGGCTGTAATTGGCGCACATCCACTACTAATTGCTGCCCGGTTAGCGCTATGCGGTAAAAAATAAAAAATATTTTGTGCTGCGCGTATCGGACACATGTAAAAAAATGGAATTACTGCCTGGGGCACACTGTAAATTTATTTATTTATTTATTACATTTGTACCCCGCGCTTTCCCACTCAAAGCAGGTTCAATGCGGCTTACATAGTAATAGGGGAAGGGAGATGGGATACGGGATAAACATAGGGAGTTTTTGTGGGAGATGTAGTCTGGTTCCGGCAGTAATTCGAGATTGATGTGCGTGGGTGCCTACGCACCTTAATAAGGGGTCCTCATGTGCACCAAATGCTAAGATGCCCATAGGAATATAATAGGCATCTTAGCGTTTAGTGTACGCTAATTTTTAGCGCACATTAAAAACGCTAGCTCCAGGGGTGTAGCCACAGGCGGGCCTGGATGGGCCCAGGCCCAGCCACTTTCCCTCCAGGCCCGCCCACCCAACATCCCTTGCTGTCGCTGCCTTTTCTCCCGCTCCGGGTACGATCGCCCGGAAGCATTCAGCAGCGTTGCCTGGCCCTGCATGCCTGAAATTCTTCTCCTCTCCGCCGCTGCCTCGGTCCCTGCAGATTTCTTCTTTTCGCCCGTTGCCGGCAGCGCTCTGACCGCTGCCATTCACACAGGCAGCTCCGCTCCCCCCTGCCGCGTCCATCCGGCCCTACGTAAACAGGAAGTGCATCAGAGAGGGCAGGATGGACGCGGCAAAGGGGAGTGGAGCTGCCTGTGTGAATCGCAGCACTGCCGAGGAACGAAAGCAGCAAACCTTTCTACAAGTAAAAGTTGGTTTGTTTTAGTTTTGCTGGTGGGTGGGGGGTTGTGTTTTATTTGTTTTATACTTTCTGCATCCAGGATGGCAACTCGTCCACCTACCCTCCTCTCTTCCTTCCTGTACACATTAATTGATTTGATTTGCTTACTTTATTTTTTGTCTATTAGATTGTAAGCTCTTTGAGCAGGGACTGTCTTTCTTCTATGTTTGTGCAGCGCTGCGTATGCCTTGTAGCGCTATAGAAGTGATAAGTAGTAGTAGTAGTCTCTTGTAACCAGAGCTAATATTGTGATGTCATAATGCCTCAGCCACCAATAAGAGCCAACCTCATCAGTGATGTCACAATGGCTTGATTGTCCTATACTTGGCTTACTTTTATTACATAGCTCTTTGAGCAGGGACTGTCTTTCTTCTATGTTTGTGCAGCGCTGCGTATGCCTTGTAGCGCTATAGAAATGCTAAATAGTAGTAGTAGTAGTAGTAGTCATGCTGCTGTGAGTAGAAAGTGGTTTGTTCTTATTTTCGGTGATAACTTGTGTTATGTTGTATTGTGGCTATTAAATTAGCTACAAAAACTTAATGTTAAGGAAAGGTAGGCGGTATAAAGTGGGTTTTAAAGTTGGTGTAGAATCACCTATAGTCAAACTTGGTCACTGTTGGAAACAGGGTACGGGGTTAGATGGACTATTGGTCCGACCCAGTATGGTTACCTTTATGTTTTTGCTTTTGGAATTTATCTACAACTCTCTAAATGACGAAAACAGCTGCAAAGGAAAAGTGACTTGTTACTGGAGAATAATGAGGCAGCATTGTATTTTAGTATGTTTACTTATTTTGGCTTATTGTGTGTTGGGTGGTATTTTTTCTCTCTCTACTACTACTACTACTACTACTATTTAACATTTCTAAAGTGCTACCAGGGTTACGCAGCGCTGTACAATCTAACAAAGAAAAACAGTCCCTGCTCAAAGGAGCTTACAATCTAAAGGACAAAAAAGTGCAGTCAATCAAATTGGGGGCAGTCTAGATGTCCTCTCTCCTGGGGCTTTAGCTACTTTTAAGAGATCCTGAAAACTGTGCCTATTTGAATTAGTTATTCAGTCATGAAATTGTAAGTTATTGGGAGTGGGGTAGGTGTGCGGTAGGAATAGGGGCATGGGCAGGGCATGTCAGGTGCCCATCCATCCAACCTGTTGGCCCACCCAAAAAATGCCTTCTGGCTATGCCACTGGCTAGCTCACCTTTGTAAAAGGGGCCCTTATAATCTACCAGGAAACTTTATTTCCCTAATATGTAGGCCAGTGGCGTAGGAAGGGGAGGGGGCGGTGGGGCAATCCGCCCCGGGTGCACGCCGCTGGGGGGGGTGTCGACTCTGCTGGTTCCCTGCTCCCTCTGCCCCGGAACAGGTTACTTCCTGTTCCGGGGCAGAGAGAGCAGGGAACCAGCGGAGCCGACGCAGCTCCCAGCGACGTGCACTCGGGGCGGATCAGCGTTCCTGCCCGCCCCCTGCTTTCGTATGGCAGTAAGAATGCACTCCAGGGGGGAGGGGTTGCGCGCTGAGGGGGGGGGGGGGGTGCGCCGTGCTGCACCGGGGGGGGGGGGGGTGCGCAGCGGCGACCCACCCCGGGTGTCAACCGCCCTCGCTACGGCACTGATGTAGGCAGAAATCGTGAATCCTATAGGATTTCCTCCACTACTGTTAGGGCACTGTTTTCTACTGCAAGGCTGCTAAGAGATTCAGCATAGCCTGGCTTTCACTGTTTTTCACCAGGGGACCACTAACATATCTTTGAATACAAAATGGAATTACAAACACGGCATAAATCAAATCTCCCAAAGGAGCACGGGGGGACTTAGGAGTCTGCACGGGAGAGTAGAGTTTAAATGTCCTCAGACACATTCTCTTTACAATTACACAACCAATTAGGACTTCGCAGAGAATCAATGTTGGAGGCTCGGTTGAGTTATGATGAGCCATCCTGATTACTGCTGTAATGGAGTATTTGATTAATTAATTATGAATATTTAAAATCTTTTTTTTTAAGATGTATATTGTAATATCAGATGGACTACTGATGATGTCTGCCTACTGCTCTAAACTTAGGAAAAAAAAAACCCTGTGTCTTATAAAGAATGAAACTATATAGGTGTAAGTTGGACTGCCTGAGCTAAGAGTAACATCTCATGGACCGAAGTTGTGAAAAGGTTAGCGCTTACTTCGTGCATGACGCATTTCTTTCTTTTTAAACCATATAGACCATAGTGAGTTTCCTGCCTTTCACCACTTTAAAGTTTTGCTGCAAAAACACCATCCCCTGGATCAGTGGTGTGCTGGTAAATTTTTAACAACAGATTCTCTCCCCGGTCCACTTCTGCGCCCGCCCCCCCACAACAGGCTCTGTCCCCGGTCTACCTCTGCGTGCCCCCTCCCCACAACAGGCTCTCTCCCCGGTCTACCTCTGCGCCCCCCCCACCCCACAACAGGCTCTCTCCCTGGTCCACCTCTGCGCGCCCCCCCACAACAGGGTCTCTCCCCGGTCCACCTCTGCGCCCCCCCCACAACAGGCTCTCTCCCCGGTCTACTACTACTACTACTACTCTACCTCTGCGCCCCCCCACCCCACAGCAGGCTCTCTCCCTGGTCCACCTCTGCGCCCCCCCCCCCACAACAGGCTCTCTCCCCGGTCTACCTCTGCACCCCCCCCCCACAACAGGCTCTCTCCCTGGTCCACCTCTGCATGCCCCCCCACAACAGGCTCTCTCCCCGGTCTACCTCTGCGCCACCCCCCCACAACAGGCTCTCTCCCCGGTCTACCTCTGCGCCCCCCCCCACCCACCCCACAACAGGCTCTCTCCCTGGTCCACCTCTGCATGCCCCCCCACAACAGGCTCTCTCCCCGGTCTACCTCTGCGCCCCCCCCACAACATGCTCTCTCCCCGGTCTACCTCTGCGTCCCCCCACCCACCCCACAACAGGCTCTCTCCCTGGTCCACCTCTGTATGCCCCCCCACAACAGGCTCTCTCCCTGGTCCACCTCTGCGCGCGCCCCCCCACAACAGGCTCTCTCCCCAGTCCACCTCTGCGCACCCCCCCCCACAACAGGCTCTCTCCCTGGTCTACCTCTGCGCCCCCCAACCCACCCCACAACAGGCTCTCTCCCTGGTCCACCTCTGCATGCCCCCCCACAACACTCTCTCTCCCTGGTCCACCTCTGCGTGCCCCCCCACAACAGGCTCTCTCCCCGGTCCACCTCTGCGCCCCCACACCCACCCCACAACAGGCTCTCTCCCTGGTCCACCTCTGCGCCCCCCCACCCACCCCACAACAGGCTCTCTCCCTGGTCCACCTCTGCATGTCCCCCCACAACAGGCTCTCTCCCCGGTCCACCTTTATGTGCCCCCACCCCCCCACAACAGGCTCTCTCCCCGGTCCACTTCTGTGCGCCCCCCCACAACGGGATCTCTCCCCAGTCCACCTCTACGCCCCCCCCCCCCAAATTGCAGAGCTGGCTATAGCCGGGGAGAGAGCCTGGGTGGGGGGTATTACTCTCTCCAGGAAGACTGAGATTCTGTGGTGCAGAGCAAGCTGGCTCTACTCTTCTCCTCCTCCCCCGCCCCGTCCCGCCCCGTGCGAGCTACAGGGTCCCAGACTCTTGAGTCCAGTACATAACTGAAGAAGGCAACCTGGTTGTCCAGTGGATTCTTCGGGGCAGGCAGGAAAGATCCCCAGTCTTTTCTGCCCGCTGCTGGTGACGTCAGAGGGCAGAACAGTGAGATGGAAGGGAACGCTGTAGGCTGGCTGACGTCAGGAGATGTTACTAATGGAACGGAAGCCATCTGTCACGCTTCTCATGGAACCTCAGGGTTAGTGAGCCCTTGGGCCACTGTCAAGGGGTGGCAGCGGCAGGAGAAATCACCCAAACACAGACAAGGCAGAACAGACGTACCAGCAAATTCAGGACTGGAACTACCAGGCGAGGACTGCAGCCGAGGCAATGCAAGCTGGAGCAAGCAGGACAGGAATTCAGCCCAAACTTCAATTGCGCTTGACCGCCGTTCCTCAGGAGTTGAGCCCCTGAGTGCAGGCGGCCGAAAGGAGTTACCAGACAGGGCAAGAAGGCAGAACTGCAGGAACAGAAGCCGGCCCGCGGACAGCAGGACACATCCAGAAAACACAGGCAGGCAGCAAGTAGCAGAACAAACCAGAAAACAAGCCGGGTCTGGGCAGGCAGCAGACAGAAGAATAAACCAAAAGTCAAGCAGGGTCAAAGCCACAATCAGGAAATAGCACAGCAGCACTGTAACAACTCTCACCAAAGGAAACTCTTCTGAGGACCTCTGTTGCAAGGCAAACTAGAAACCTTCCCAGGTGGTTAATAAAGGCAGCATACAAGGGAGTTCACCAGGTACGGGTACTGCTTAGTACCAAAAAACTCCCAAAACAATCTGGAAGGCTGGAAGATCAGGACCGGACCAGCATATCAGGTGACTGAGAGCAAGGAACCTGGGCACAACCGTGACACCAGCGCCAGAGAACGTTCAGGTACAAATCGAGGGGAGGAGAGAATTGCGGGACATCGAGGGGAGGGAGGGAGGAAGGAAGGGAAGGGGAGGAGAGGGCAGGGCAGAGGAGAATTGATGGACATGGATGGGATGGGAGGACAGTAGAGGAGAGAATCACGGGACACGGATGGGAGGGCAGGGAAGAGGAGAATCACTGGACATGGAGGGGAGGGCAGAATGGCTGGACATAGAGGGGAGGGCAGAGGAGAGAGAAAAAAAAAAGCTTAAATGACAGCCTTCCTAGGGCCCGCTTCATTGTTGAGGAAATGGGCATGGGTTCACTAATATATGATATTAGGGATCTTTGCAACATTAAAGTACAAAGTCCTTGTAGATGGTCCATTCCCCAGTGGGCACACTGGGGTTCTGTTCTGTTGATTTCTCCTGGGACCCTCTTCTGGTCCCTTCTCATTTCTTCAGACTTGATCTTGTTACCTTTTCTCTTTACTGTACTTTACTACTTTACATTGTTTGATTTTTTTTTGCTTCACCTAATGCTCTAAGCAGTTTACAATAAAACCATATACAATGTAGCTCACTAATTACTCATCCCAATAAAACATTTCCTAAAAAAAAAAAAACCAAGCCCTTCAAAATCTCTTAAATGTTTCGTAACAAAGGGGTCCTTTTACAAAGGTGCACTAGTGGTTTTAGAGCACACTAATCATTAGTGCACGCTAAATGCTCTCAACGCCCATAGAAACATATGGGAGACTCTAACGTTTAGCGCTTGCTTATTTTTAGCACACCCTAAAAATGCTAGCGTGCCTTTGCAAAAGGACCCCACTGAATTTCATGGACTTCTTAAGTAAATTACTACTACTACTACTATTTAGCATTTCTATAGCGCTACAAGGCGTACGCAGCGCTGCACAAACATAGAAGAAAGACAGTCCCTGCTCAAAGAGCTTACAATCTAATAGACAAAAAATAAATAAAGTAAGCAAATCAAATCAATTAATGTGTACAGGAAGGAGGAGAGGAGGGTAGGTGGAGGCGAGTGGTTACAAGTGGTTACGAGTCAAAAGCAATGTTAAAGAGGTGGGCTTTCAGTCTAGATTTAAAGGTGGCTAAGGATGGGGCAAGACATAGGGGCTCAGGAAGTTTATTCCAGGCGTAGGGTGCAGTAAATCACTCCACAGTTTAGACCCATGAATTTCAAAGGAATCTTTATAAGTAGACTGTAGTTTAACTTGCTTGATATATTCAGAAGACCCCGTGAAGATGACCTAAGATATCTACTCGGGTTGTATTTCTTCAGTAAGTCCAATAAATATAATGGGTCCCCTGAACGTAAAGCATTAACCCCTAATTCTATAAAAGTTGCCAAAAATTGTGTGCACAAATTTAAGCGCATGTCCAATTTGTGCAATTTAATTGAATAATGAGCTAATTAGTGCCAATAATTGGCTTTCTAACAAGCCGTATCTCAAAAAAGATATAGTGGACTTAGAAAAGGTGCAGAGAAGGGCGACAAAAATGATAAAGGGGATGGGACGACTTCCCTATGAGGAAGGGCTAAAGCGGCTAGGGCTCTTCAGCTTGGAGAAAAGGCGGCTCAGGGGAGATATGATAGAGGTCTATAAAATAATGAGTGGAGTTGAACGGGTAGATGTGAAGCGTCTGTTCACGCTTTCCAAAAATACTAGGACTAGGGGGCATGCGATGAAGCTACAATGTAGTAAATTTAAAACAAATCGGAGAAAATTTTTCTTCACTCAACGTGTAATTAAACTCTGGAATTTGTTGCCAGAGAATGTGGTAAAGGCGGTTAGTTTGGCGGAATTTAAAAAAGGTTTGAACGGCTTCCTAAAGAGAAAGTCCATAGACCATTATTAAATGGACTTGGGGAAAATCCACTACTTCTGGGATAAGCAGTATAGAATGTTTTGTACTTTTTTGGGACCTTGCCAGGTATTTGTGACCTGGATTGGCCACTGTTGGAAACAGGATGCTGGGCTTGATGGACCTTTGGTCTTTCCCAGTATGGCAATACTTATGTACTTATGTACAATTATTGACACTAATTAGATTTAATTAGCATTTACGAATATAAATTTAGGCTTGGGATCTGCACCAAAAATTTATGCGGGATCTGAAAAAGGGGGTGTGGAAATGGGAGGGTCATGGCCATAATGGGGAGTTCCTACAATCGACACACGTTGTTATATAATAATGGGGATGTGCACCTAATTTAGGCACATACATTTTCACCACATTTCAGATGGTACTAACCTAAAGTTAGGTGTGATTCCCTAGCGTAAACTCTAATCTATAAACCACACCTAACTTTAAGCACAGCTTATAGAATAGCGCTTATCTAGCCCTAAATATCAAACAGAAGCAATTAAAAGAAATATGCTGTTCAATTGGTGGCCAGTGTAACTTTGCCCTTAGTAGTGTCATGATCAGTTGATTTTTTTTATCCTTCAGTAACTGGGTCACCATGTTTTGTACCAGCTGTAGTCTTTTCGTTTGATATTTTAGTACACCACAGTACAAACTATCAATCAACCCTAAAGGTCATGTAAGCATGTATTAGAATAGCAAGATCGTTTTCATTGAGAAGAGAATATAACCTGAAAAGCAACCGTAGACTGGCAAAGGCAGAGGGAACCACAGAACAAATTTGTTTTGAAAACTTGGGGTCTTTATTTAACCAAATTCCAAGTGAAAGGTGTCTCTGGTTTCTTGAGAACCACATGTAATGAGTTTTTGCTAAATTCAACTTTAGTTCATTCTCTTTAAACCGTGTAGAAAGATCTCTTAAATAAATGTCTAGTCTTTGCATTGAATCGATCTGATCCTGCTCAAAATCTAGCCATAGTTGCACATCATCTGCAAATAAATGACATTTGAGTCCATTCTGTTCTATGATAGACACTATCCCTCGGATTCTCTATACAGTAACATAGTAACATAGTAGATGACGGCAGAAAAAGACCTGCACGGTCCATCCAGTCTGCCCCAGGAGATAAATTCCTATGTGTTACTTTTTTATTTGTACTGTCCTCTTCAGGGCACAGACCGTATAAGTCTGGCCAGCCCTATCCCCGCCTCCCAACCACAAACCCCGCCTCCCACCACCAGCTCTGGCACAGACTGTATAAGTCTGCCCAGCACTATCCCTGCCTCCCAACTACCAGTCCCGCCTCCCACCACCAACTCTGGCACAGACCGTATAAGTCTGCCCAGCACTATCCCCACCGCCCAACCACCAGCCCCGGCACAGACCGTATAAGTCTGCCCAGCACTATCCCCACCGCCCAACCACCAGCCCCGGCACAGACCGTATAAGTCTGCCCAGCACTAGCCCCGCCTCCCAACCACCAGCTCTGTCACCCATTCTAGGCTAAGCTCCTGAGGATCCCTTCCTTCTGCACAGGATTCCTTTATGTTTATGGCGCCTAGATTTCGCGTGGAGATACACGTGCAACATAATTGGCGTAACAAGATAATCAGCATTTTTAACAGCACTTAATGAGCACTAATTGGCAATAATTACAATTTATGTGTGGAAATCGCTAAGTTATTCTATAAATAACTGCACCTAAAATGCAAAGTGTGCAGTTCAAAAAATACTTGCATAGCTTAAAAGGGGCGTGTTTTTGCGCATATTTATTATTTATTATTATTATTTGGTGCATTTTTACCCCACATTTTCCCACATAAGCAGGCGCAATGCGGCTTACATTAAGTCAAGAGTATACAATTCAATATAGGGATGGCACAGAAACAGAATGTGACAGGAGGGGAAGGTACACGGGATGACACGGGCAAAGGACAGGGGTGAGGAGCCAACAAGTGGTAGAGGTTAAACAGAGGAGTAGCCAGGGGAATATGCCTTGGCGAATAAGAAGGTCTTTAAGGACTTCTTGAACTGCTGATGGTCGACGGGCTCCTTAAGCTGTCGTGGCAGGACATTCCACGATTTTGTGCCGATGTAGGGGAAGGACGAAGCATAAAGAGTCTTATATTTTACATGCCTACAGGTGGGGTAATGAAGATGGAGGTAAGTCCTTGCAGAGCTCTGGGCATTCCTAGAGGACAGATCGATTAGAGTAAGCGTGTACTCAAGGGCTTCTCCATAGGTTATTGTGTGTGTAAGTGAGTAGACTTGATAGGGAGCCAGTGTAGTTGAAAACGGAGCGGCTGAGCAGGAACAAAGCGTGATTTCCCCAGGATAAGTCGGCACTTTGTGGGCGCTCCGAAATTTCCACACGTAGTTACAGAATATGGGTCAATGCACCTAAATATATGTGCACAGATTTACACCGGGTTTTATTGACACAAATGGACATACGTAGATTTAGGCGCTACGGTATCAACTAAGTGTATCCTATATACTGCCCATAAATCATATAGAATACGCTTAATTCCAGGTGGATTTTTTAGACACCATATATAGAATTAGGGCCTATAGGAGGGATTCTATATATGGCACCTAAAAATATTTGCACAGAAAACATTTCCACCTAAGTGTATTCTATAAGTGGCACCTAGATTTAGGCGCAGTAGATAAAATATGCTTAGTTGATATCCCAGGACCTAAAACTATGTGCATCTATTTATAAAAACAAAAACATGGCGTAAATCCTGGCACATAGATTTAGGCGCACTGGGCCATATAACTAAGCATGGCCATATTTATAACTAAGCATGTAAATTTTGGAATTCCCATGAAATGTACATTTCCTTGCCCACAATGCTACTTTTTGCTTGGACGAATTAGAAGTTAGGCGCACTGCATTACAGTTACACTTAGCGAGTTGTGTGTGTAAATTCTAATTATTGCCAATTAGTGTTCATTATTCCTTGTTAAATGCTGTTAACAACACTGACTGGCTTGTTAAGCCAATTAACATAGTAACATAGTAGATGACGGCAGAAAAAGACCTGCACAGTCCACCCAGTCTGCCCACAAACTCACATGTGCCATTTTTTGTGTATACCTTACCTTGATTTGTACCTGTCTTTTTCAGGGCACAGACCGTATAAGTCTGCCCAGCACTATCCCCGCCTCCCAACCACCAGCTCCGCCTCCCAACCACCGGCTCTGGCACAGACCGTATAAGTCTGCCCAGCACTAGCCCCGCCTCCCAACCACCAGCCCCGCCTCCCACCACCTGCTCTGGCACAGACCGTATAAGTCTGCCCAGCACTATCCCCACCTCCCAACCACCAGCCCATTTAGAGAATTAAGTTATGTACGTTGTTACACTTGGATTTCAGCGTGGATCTCTAGGCACGCTATGTAGAATCCAGGGGGGTATTGGGCTTAGATACAAATTTAAATAATAATGATGATAATACTGAGCCTTGGAGAAGACCACAAGTAAGGGTTGTAACATCTGATTTTTTGTCCATTCCAAAGACAGATTGAGTTCTTTCTGCAAGAAATGATTGAATCCATCTGACATCTCCTCTAGAGCCTAACTTAAACAATCTTTGTAACAACAAAGAATGATTTATAGTGTCAAAAGTGGCTGTCAAGTCAAGCAAAAGAAGCAGCACATCCCTCCCCTTGTGTACAGTAAACCTTACATCATTAACAAGGGAATGCTCTCGATCCGCCCATGACCCTCCCATAGCAATACCCTCTTTTTGGAGCTGCATGTAACATAGTAACATAGTAGATGACGGCAGAAAAAGACCTGCACAGTCCATCCAGTCTGCCCAACAAGACAACTCATGTGTGCTACTTTTTGTGTATACCCTACTTTGATTTGTACCTATGCTCTTCAGGGCACAGACCGTATAAGTCTGCCCCGCACTATCCCCGCCTCCCAACCTCCAGCCCCGCCTCCCACTACCGGCTCTGCTATCCAATCTCGGATATGTATGTGTGGATCTGGGTGCATAAATATGCATGCATTAATTTTAATTGATGCCAATTAACACCAATAATTGATGGTTAGAGTCCAATTATTGTCGCTCATTAATTGGTTCATTATTCAATTAAATTGCACGCGTAAATTGGGCACAAGCCCAAATTAATGCATGCAATTTTTAGCACCATTTAGAGAATGGGGGGGGGGGGGGGTAAAAGCTCTTTCCTCCTTCACGCTCCTTTACAACTAGGTAATAGTATACATTGGCAGTTTTTCTTCATAAAATAATATTTAAGTAAACTTAACTAATGAAGGTCCCAAGAATTCTTTTTATTCACTTGACACTGCTGGCTGGTTTTATGCTAACCTGGTATTCAATTCAATCCAATCATTTCTTGTATACCACTAGAGAATGACACGGGGATGGGGACACGGACAGAGGCTGTGGGGATGGGGCGGGGACAGATCCCACAGGGACGGGGACAGATCCCACGGGGACGGGGCGGGGATGGGGACAGAGCCCATGAGGATGGGGACAAACTTTGGCCCCGTGCCACTTTCTACTTTGAAGCCTGTTAATGAACTGGAGTGTTATTTACGTTTGATTGATGCAGACGACAATATTTTTAATTTTTTGGAAAAAACAAGCAAACATGCTAACCACAGCTAGCACCATTTGCGTGAGGGATCCTGTACATCCTGCTACCAGCACATCTTCTGTGGAAGACAGGAGAGATAGACTGAATCCTGAGATTGTTGATGAATTCTTATTTGTCCACGGATTTAAAAAATCTCCCCTCTAGAACGGGTTTTGTACCCCTGGACAATTTAACAGGGTGGATTAGGATTCCTTGGGGTAGTAGAACTCGGCTGTTGTTGGGGTTGGAAGGGCAGAGGGTGGTGGTGGTGGTGGGAGGGTTTATTATAGCTGCTAATTGTTATTATTGTTTTCTATTTGTAATTTATACACAACAGTTGCACAGCATACTGTTCCCTTTTATACTTAATTTATTTGCTATATTTGTATCCCACATTTTCCCACCTCTTTGCAGGCTCAATGTGGCTTACAGAATACCGTAATGACTAACACCATTTCCGGAATGAGAAATACAGAATATTATTGCATTTAAGGAACAGAAAATATAATACAAAATTAGAAGTAGATCAATATACAAATATAAAATCTTAAGTGTTTGAGGCTTCTGCGGGTGAGAACAGAGCCCACGGGGATGGGGTGGGGACAGGGACAGAACCTGCGGGAACAGGGCGGGGGCAGAGACAGGGCCTGCGGGGACAGGACAGGGATAGAGACAGAACCCACGGAGACAGGGCGGGGTGTTTCATTCTCTACCGCTAATATCCCCTTTCCAGGGTTCAGTGCAGTTTATATTCTAGGTGAGACAAAAGCAGATAGTGTGCAGCAAGATAAAAGGAACAATGAGGTATGAGAAACATTACAGACCATTATTGTAACGCATGAGACTAAAAACATTAAAGGACCTTCGTGATCTTGTTTTGCTGACTTTGTAACCTGAGACAATAATTCCACTGGTCTTGCAACCCATTCCAAAAGCTGATGCCTTCCCTTCCTATTTCTAAGTACCAATAAAAGAAAGACACATTATATCTTACTGTTTTTTTTAAAGGCACACAAACACAATTGATTTTAAATAAAATTCCAGGCCCATCTCAAGAAACATTTTTCACAAAGGTTAAAAATGATGATGTAGCTTAACTTTTCATTATCCTCTTCGTAACCTCTTTCGTAACCTGCAGGTTTGATGGTCCGCAGTTATTTTGAAGCCTTTGCGAGAATGGCTTCTAGAAGCTTATTACATCGGAAGATATTTTTGATCTGAACGGCAAAAATAATTTCCATTTCCGTAAAGAAAACCTCTAGGAAGTAATCAGTACATCTGGGATACTATTGTTTATACCTTGAAACTTTATCCTATTGTTACCATATAATAAAAGCTGAAGGGTGATTTTTTTTTGCGGTTGATTTCACTGCTCTTTCCATTGACCTTGCATTCAGCATGCTTTAGCACTCACCTTTCTGTGCTGTAATGCTTTGTTGCTTAGTGACTGGAGAATTGAGCTGTGAAATCCAGTGTCAGTTTTCCTTTCTGTCACTCACTGTATCCACTTTTACTTTTTCTGTAGCAAGCAATGGATCCCGTACACCAAGAATGCAAGGAAAATAAGTACATTTATTTTCCTTGCAGATTTCATAATAAAGAATCACAATAGTATTGTGTTCAGTTCTGGAGGCCGTATCTTGTTAAGAATGTAAAAAGAATTAAAGCGGTGCAAAGAAAAGCTACGAGAATGGTACGGGATTTGCTTTACAAGACGTATGAGGAGGGACTTGCGGATCTGAACATGTATACCCTGGAAGAAAGGAGAAACAGGGGTGATATGATACAGACGTTCAAATATTTGAAAGGTATGAATCCGCAAACAAACCTTTTCCGGAGATGGGAAGGCGGTAGAACGAGAGGACATGAAATGAGATTGAAGGGGGGCAGACTCAAGAAAAATGTCAGGAAGTATTTTTTCACGGAGAGAGTAGTGGATGCTTGGAATGCCCTCCCGCTGGAGGTGGTGGAAACGAAAACGGTAACGGAATTCAAACATGCGTGGGATAAACATAAAGGAATCCTGCTCAGAAGGAATGGATCCTAAGGAGCTTAGACGAGATTGGGTGGCAAAGCCGGTGGCGGGAGACGGAGATGGTGCTGGGCAGACTTATACGGTCTGTGCCAGAACCGGTGGTGGGAGTGGTTGGGCGGTGGGGATAGTGCTGGGCAGACTTATACGGTCTGTGCCCTGAAAAGGACAGGTACAAATCAAGGTAAGGTATACACAAAAAGTAGCACATGTGAGTTTATCTTGTTGGGCAGACTAGATGGACCGTGCAGGTCTTTTTCTGCCGTCATCTACTATGTTACTATGTTACTAAAAGTAAATACAAAAGAGCATGGTTACGAAACACTAACTGATTGAGGAAACAATTTCAAAGACTGCAGAAACTATGACCTCCTTCACGAGAGAAGATCCAACTCACAAACTCACTTTACTGCTGCTACTACTTGCCATTTTTATAGTGCTACTAGATATACACAGCACTGTACACTATACAGAGCTTGCAATCTCTTTAAGCAAGCCTATCCTAATGCCCCAACCTAATCTCACCAACCTCCACTCCCAATTCTGTTCTGACTTAGATGACGACCTCATCATTGGTTTTATTTACCCCACCTCCCCATTCCCCCTCTACTCATCCCATCCTTCTCTTCTCCATCTCCACTTTATTTTGCCCCTCCTTACCCCTTTTCTCCCAAATTATACTATCCTATCCTGTCTACCCTCTCTTATCCTAATCATACACTATCAAGCTCAATTTATCATACGCCATCAAGCTCAACTTACAACGTTTTGAAATTTCTATTATATGACTTTGTATTTCAATTTACTATGTAAGCCGCATTGAGCCTGCATTATGTAGGAAAGCACGGGGTACAAATGTAATAAATAAATACATCTATTCAAGACAGACAAACAGGACAAATAAGGGATTTTGGAATTATGTATTGTGGGAATGATTAAAACAAACCTGGGTACTGAACAGGTGAGTAGGGGATTAAGGGGTCCTTTTACTAAAGTGGGCCAAAAAATGGCCTGAGCTGGTGTAGACACGTATTTTGGATGCACGCAGGTTCATTTTTTTTGGCAAAAATGGATGTGCGGCAAAATGAAAATTGGTGCGTGTCCATTTTGGGCCTGAGACCTTACTGCTACGCGTTGACTTAGCAGTAAGGTCTCACACGTTAACTGGGCACTAATCGTCAGCGCGTGTACAATGCCGATTACCACCTGGTTAGCACCCCACACTGGAAAGTTTCTGGCGCATGTAGTGGGTGCGCGTAAAAACTAAAATTACCACCTGGGCCACACAGTAGCCAGGCAGTAGTTCTGAATTGGCTCGCGTTAGGCATGCATGAGCACCTACGTGGCTTAGTAAAAGGGCCCCTAAGAGCTTTAAAGCCTCAAAAAGGTGGGCTTTTAGCTTAGACTTGAATAGGGTCAGAGTCGGAGCTTGACTTACTGATTCAAGAAGCCTATTCCAGACATACAGTGCAACAAGATAAAAGGAACGCAGTCTAGAGTTGGCAGTAGAGGAGAAAAGTACAGATAAAGATTTACCCGATGAATGGAGTTCCCAGGGAGGGGTGTCTGTCCTACCCTTATCCCTTATTGGTCCTGTCTGTACTGATTTAGATTGTAAGCTCTTTTGAGCAGGGACTGTCTTTTCTTCATGTTCAGTTGTGAAGTGCTGCATACGACTGGTAGCGCTATAGAAATGATTTGTAGTAGTAGAAGCCTGCCCTTGCAGAGCAGCAAAGCGGCCGCGCAGGCTTCTGTTTCTGTGAGTCTGATGTCCTGCACGTATGTGCAGGACGTCAGACTCACAGAAACAGAAGCCTGCGCGGCTGCAAGGGCAAGCTTCTACATGGAATGTTGCTAGTGGAATAGCAACATTAACATTCCATGTAGAATCTCAAATAGTAGCAACATTCCATTTAGAATCATTCCTATGTATCCTATCTGTCTGTCCTACCCTTGTCCCTTATTGGTCCTGTCTGTCTGTCCTGATTTAGATTGTAAGCTCTTTTGAGCAGGGACTGTCTTTTCTTCATGTTCAATTGTGAAGTGCTGCGTAGGACTGGTAGCGCTATAGAAATGATTTGTAGTAGTAGTAGAAACAGAAGCCTGCGCGGCCACGTTGCTGATCTGCAAGGGCAGGCTTCTACTAGCGGAATAGCAACATTAACATTCCATGTAGAATCTCAAATAGTAGCAACAGAATCTCCAATAGTAGCAACATTCCATTTAGAATCATTCCTATGTATCCTATCTGTCTGTCCTACCCTTGTCCCTTATTGGTCCTGTCCATCTGTCCTGATTTAGATTGTAAGCTCTTTTGAGCAGGGACTGTCTTTTCTTCATGTTCAATTGTGAAGTGCTGCGTACGACTGGTAGCGCTATAGAAATGATTTGTACTAGTAGTAGTAAGATACTGAGGAGCTGCAAGAAGAGTTTGAACTGCGTATGGAAATGGATGGGGAGCCAATGAAGTGACTTGAAGAGAGGGATTATGTAAGTGTATCAACATTAGTAGAAGATAAGTAATGCAGCAGAATTTTGAACAGATTGAAAGGGGGAGAAATTGTTTAGTGGGAGGCCTGTGAAAAGCTGAAAAGAAAATAAAAAAACTCAAAAGCAATAACATGAAAAATAAATGGAGCATATTGCCCATTACACTTACAAATATCAAGGCTAAACAAATATTAGAAATATCAGTTAAACAACAACTTTATCAGCTACAATGTTTCCAAATGTGGTGGTTCACGAAAGATGTAATTGTTTCCCCCCCAATAGCCAATTATGCACTTACAGGCAAACCGGAGAGAAAGGGTGGCTTCTGTCAACGAGATTTAATTGACAGGAGATGACATCATGTGATAAGACTGAAGCCATAGCCCAATCCTGATACACTAAAACCAAAGCAAACTATTGGTCCACGCCAAGCCACACATAGGCAGTCCTTATTTCTAATAAACGTTTGCTATTGTTTTGGGTGACCTAATATGGCGGCAGGGCCCCGGGCCCGGCCCAGTCTCTCGGCGGCCCTGACCTACACTACCGCAGGCCACTTTTTACTGTGGCTTAGTAAAAGGACCCCTAAGTAACTCAGCTAAAGCACCCCTTTTCCATGCTGACACTCCAAAGAAAAATAAAACAAAATCCACCGGAGACCTCACCTCATCACCCTCCTTCCTCACATCACAAATAGTCAACATGACGTAAATTCTGAGCGAATGGGTTTGTTCAAGATATCTGCTTTCTTCTGACTCCTCCTCACTACACTCACCCCCTTTTTATCTTTCTCTTTTTCATTTCTAGATATCATGAAAGTTTTATCCCCTACTTTTACTGATTGGGGAATATCGTTCTTTGTACCTTTGTCAGTCTAAGGACCCTTCCTGTCCCCCTTTGTTTTGCATGGTAGTCTTGCCTGTCTTGTTCTACAAAAAAAGTGAAGGTTACTGTTTATAACTGTGCTGTTCCCTATTTCATTGGTAACCTACAGAAATAGCTTTGTTCTTTTCCCCTTCTGATAAGTGTGACACACAGATATTTTGCCTTTTTTTCAGAGCTCTTTTTTTTTTTGGTTTCATAGTTCATCTGTACCTTCTAAATCAAATGTCAACATTTAGCTTTATTTTGATACACTGCCTCTAGGCACTTTACACTGACATGGAAGTCAAAATAATCCATAAGCATATGCAATAAACCGTAAAATTAACATAACACAGAACATATGTAAATTTCCACCTAGGAAACCATGAGGATCAAGAACCAGACAACCAGATATGGGGGAAGGGAGAAGATAGACAGAGAAAAAAGGTTTATTATAGACCATCCAGGTCAAATACAGGATTGCTGTGAAAACAGCAGTTCCAGCAAATGCTTGAACATCAACCAAGTGCACATTCTTAACCAGAAGTACCATTAAACAAAAAGACAGTTGGTAAATAATAACCGTTCTCTAACTTTTAAAAGAAAATTGACAAGGTGATAACACTGGCCAGCAGAATGTTTCAAACACCAAACAAGCTGACCACACCTCCTTTCTAATTACCATGCCTTTTATCCTTAGGATGCTGAATACTGTGTTTTAAATGTTAGGAGATGAGACGGAAATGTGTTCTTTGGAAAATGGCAGATAATTTAATTTATAATAGCATGGGAGAACCGATTCTGACTGATCTCAGAACCAGAGGGAGATGATAATTGTAATCCAAAAGCTATACAGGTCAATTTGTAAACAGTTTGGGGGTCCTTTTAGTAACATATATAGTCATTGGAGCCGACTCTGTGGGTGCTGTGGGTGCTTGAGCACCCCCAATATTGAGAAAATTCCTTGTATGTGTCCAGGGAGGGGTTATTTTCATTGGGCTTAGCACCCCCAATAATTTTGAAAAGTTGGTTCCTATGTATATAGTAACATAGTAGATGACAGCAGAGAAAGACCTGTATGGTCCATCCAGTCTGCCCAACAAGATAAACTCATATGTGCTACTTTATATGTATACCTGACCTTGATTTGTATCTGCCATTTTCAGGATGCAGACTGTATAAGTTTTGCCCAGCACTAGCCCTGCCTCCCAACCACCAGCCCCGTCTCCCAACCACCGTTGCTGCCACCCAATCTCCGCTAAGCTACTGAGGATCCATTTCTTCCGAACAGGATTCCTTTATGTTTATCCCACGCATTTTTAAATTCCGTTACCGTTTTCATCTCCACCACCTCCCATGGGAGGGCATTCCAAGTATCCACCACTCTCTCCGTGAAAAAAATACTTCCTGACAGTTTTCTGGAGTTTGCCCCCCTTCAACCTCATTTCATGTCCTCTAGTTCTACTGCCTTCCAATCTCCGGAAAAGGTTTGTTTGCGGATTGATACCTTTCAAATAATACCTTTCAAATAGTAAGTTATATCAAGCACTAGCACGTACTTACCGCAGCAAAAAAGACCATACCACAGTCACGTTCAGGGGTCCCAGGGTAATTTTGTGATCAGTGCGTGTTTCCCAGCGCTGGGACGAGTCAGGGGGTGGAGAGTAGGGGTGTTCTAATTGATTAGCGCAGCTACGTTGCTGTGCGGTATCCAGTTTGGATGTGATTAGCACGTGAGTCCTTACTGCCTACAAATTAGGTGGCCACGTTAATGGCCACGCCTATATGCCACACCTAAATCTAGGTGCCGCTTATAGAATACGCTTTGGCGGAAATGTTTACCACATGGATTTTTAGGTGCCGTATATAGAATTTGGCCCTATGGGACCTTATTCTATAAAGGTTATCTCCCAGATACTATATAGCGTGCCTAGAGATCCATGCCGAAATCCAAGTGGATTCTTTAACAAAGCGCGTAACTTAACAAGCTTAACAAGCTAATGAGTGCTGATAGCAGCACTTAACAAAGAATGATGAGCACTAATTGGTACTAATTAGAATTTATGCACACAACTCGCTAAGCGTATTCTGGAACGAAGTACGCCAAACTCGTAATGTGTGCAGGTAAAAAGGGACATGGTTATGGGCTGGGAAATAGGCGTTTCATGGGCATTCTGAAATTTAGGCACGTAGTTATAGAATACAGCCCAATGCATGTAAATCTACAGACAGGGATTTACGCCACATTTTTGTTTGTTTAAATGGATGCGTGTAGTTTTAGGCATTGAGATAGCAACTAAGCATATTCTATATACTGTGCCTAAATCTATGCTCCTAAATTAGGAACATAATCTATTTTGGAGAATAAAGTAAGCTCATAATTTAGGAGCATAACCTTTATAGGATAAGGCCCTATATGTGTAATGGCTGGGTATATAAGAAGATTACTTTTTAACAAGCAATTATTGGCACTAATTAGAATTAATTGGAACTTACGTGCATAAATTTTGGAGCAGGATTCATGCCTAAATTTTAAACATGAGCAAAAAAAAAAAAAAAAAAAAGAGGTGGAAATGGAAGGGTCATGGGTGGAACGGGTGTGTTTCTAGCATTTATGGATGTTGTTATAGAATAATGGAGATACACACCTAATTTAGGCATGTTCATTTACACCACATTTTAGTTGGTGTTAATGGTCGTGCTTAAAGTTAGGCTTGACTCACAGGCATAAGTAGCATTCTATAAACCACGCCTAACTTTAAGCGCAGCTTATAGAATAGTGCTTTTCTCAATGCTGATTTTTTTAGGTGCCATATATAAAATCTAGCCCTTAATGTGGTGTAGTGTACAGTATCCTGCAACACAGGATCTGATTTACCAATGACATTCTATGCGAGAGAAACCTCTGAATAAATTAAGATCCTCATGCTAAAATACATCATAAAATGCATTTGTTAGTCTCACAGAGGACAGCTAGGTTCTGATCTGTTGAACTTGCATTGTAGCAAAGTATTTATCATCACAAAATACGACAATTTTAGTGATCCAAACAAACAGAAATGGAGACGTTGCATACACCTACAATGGAATGGAATGGAACGGGTTGATATGGAGCATCTGTTTATGCTTTCCAGAAATACTAGGACAAGGGGGCATGCGATGAAGCTGCAGTGTGGTAAATTAAAAATGAATCGGAGGAAAATTTTCTTCACTCAACGCGTAGTTAAACTCTGGAATTCGCTGCCGGAAAAGGTGGTTAAGGCAGTTAACTTAGTGGACTTCAAAAAAGGATTGGACGGCTTCAAAAGTCATAGAATGTTATTGAATGGACAAGGGAATACAGTATTTCTAGTATTGGCGGGAAAAATTGCTTGTTCTTTTGGCCGCTGTTGGTAACAGGGTGCTGGGCTCGATGGACCCTTGGTCTGTCCCAGCATGGCGATGCTTATGTACTTATGCAAGAGT
Source organism: Microcaecilia unicolor (assembly GCF_901765095.1). Taxonomy (NCBI): domain Eukaryota; kingdom Metazoa; phylum Chordata; class Amphibia; order Gymnophiona; family Siphonopidae; genus Microcaecilia; species Microcaecilia unicolor. Next base: position 740,991,191 of record NC_044031.1, on the reverse strand, counting down.
GTGTATCAACAAATCTAAAAATATTTAAGATCATCTGTCATCAAAAATAAAACAAAGCAAAGCTATATTCATGAGATATCATCCCAGACGAGTTTACAATCCAGCTTATTTTCGAAAGAGAAAGACGCCCATATTTCGACCCAAATCGGGAGATGGGCGTCTTTCTCCCGTGGGCGAACTAATCGGTATAATCGAAAGCCGATTTTGGTCGTCTTCAACTGCACTCCATCGCAGGAACGAACAAAGTGGACGGGGGCGTGTCGGAGGCGTGGTGAAGGCGGGACTGGGGCGTGGTTATCAGCTGAGGAGAGATGGGCGTCTTTAGGTGATAATCGAAACAAGAAGGGCGTTTTGGACGAGAATTTGGTCCGCTTTATTTGGACCCTTTTTTTCAGGTCCAAGTCCCAAAAAAGTGCCCCAACTGACCAGATGACCACCGGAGGGAATCGGGGATCACCTCCCCTGACTCCCCCAGTGGTCACTAACCCCCTCCCACCAAAAAAACCCACTTTACAAACTTTTTTCCCCAGCCTGTATGCCAGCCTCAAATGCCGTACCCACCTCCATGACAGCAGAATGTGTTCTATCCTCTGACAGCCTTTCCCTGGTTCTGATGTGGCTCTCGGGTGAGTGTGACACCTTTTCTGTTATGCGTACTGCAAAGTCACATCAGCAATGCATTGTGGTGGGTGTAGGGTATTGGGCACTGTGAGTCCACTAGCTTATGTTCAATGCTCAAGATGTTGGTAGTTGGTAGGCTTTACTCCCATGGTGCTTTTCCCCCTGCTTACTGGGTCAAAGTGTGCCCTGTTTTGTTTCCAGTAGTCCATGTGGTAGTGGCCATTTTTGTAAGCCAGTTTTAGCTCCCTTTCATGTGTTACCCACGTTACTGAAAGTGGGCATTGTACAGCATTCTGCCAGCTCTGACCTACTGCTAATCTCAGTACCAGGGAGACTCGTTGCCAGTGGGGCACAACCTCTGATCTGCAGTTAACTGTGAGTAAACGTGCTTATTCCAATAAAGGACGTTTTCGGAGACATTAGTGTTCAGGTGTCAACTGGTGTGCCAATGTTATACAGCAGCAACAAGTCCTAGAGGCCTGCGTGTATGCAGGTCCCTGGAGCACTTTTAGTGGGTACCGCAGTGCACTTCAGCCAGGTGGCCCCAGGCCCATCCCCCCCCCACCTGTAACACTTGTGCTGGTAAATGGGAGGCCTCCAAAACCCACTGTACCCACATGTAGGTGCCCCCTTCACCCCTAAGAGCTATGGTAGTGTTGTACATTTGTGGGTAGTGGGTTTTGGGGGAGGGGGTTGGGGTTGGGGGCTCAGCACCCGTGGTAAGGGAGCTATGCATGTGGGAGCTGTTTCTGAAGCCCACCGCACTGACCTCTAGGGTGCCCAGTTGGTGTCCTGGCATGTCAGGGGGGCCAGTGTACTACGAATCCTGGCCCCTCCAACGACCAAATGGCTCAGATTAGGACGTTTTTGAGCTGGCCGGTTTTAGTTTCCATTATCGCTAAAAAAAAAAACGCCCAGCTCAGAAACGAACAAATCCATGGCATTTGGTCCGTACAAACCGTATTTTCAAAAAATAAAAAGACGTCCATTTTTTTCGAAAATACGGTCTGTCCCTCCTCTTCACTTACCCGTTTTCAGACATAGACACTTATGGAGATAGGCGTTCGCGTTCGATTATGCCCCTCCACGACAGCCAGGCTTACATATTACATATTAGCCCTCTCCTCAAGTCACTTCATTGGCTCCCTATCCGTTTCTGCATACAGTTCGAACTCCTCTTATTGACTTACAAGTGCATTCACTCTGCAGCTCCTCAGTACCTCTCCACTCTTATCTCTCCCTACACTCCTCCCCTAGAACTCCGATCATTGGGTAAACCGCTCTTATCTGTACCCTTCTCCTTCACTGCCAACTCTAGACTTCGTTCCTTTTATCTTGCTGCACCATACACCTGGACTTCCTGAATCGGTATGTCAAGCTCCATCTCTGGCCATCTTCAGACCTAGGTTAAAAGCCCACCTCTTTGAGGCTGCTTTTAACTCCTAACCCCAATTCACTTGTTCAATACCTATGTCGGTTTTATTATTCCCACCTTAAGTAATTCCATTATCCCTTATTTGTCCTGTTTGTTTTGATTTGATTGTAAGCTCTGTCGAGCAGGTACTGTCTCTTACATCAGGTACTGTCTCTTACATGTTCAGTATACAGCACTGCATATGTCTAGTAGCGCTATAGAAATGATATGTAGTAGTAGTTGGGATTCTGCACAGAATCTTGCTACATCTTGGGATTCCAGAATCTTGCTACTCTTTAGGATTCTGATCAGAATCTTGCTACATCTTGGGATTCCGGAATCTTGCTACTCTTTAGGATTCTGATCAGAATCTTGCTACATCTTGGGATTCCGGAATCTTGCTACTCTTTGTTCTTATCCCTTATTTGTGTACAGTGCTGTGTACATCTAGTAGCACTATAGAAGTGATAAATAATAGTAGTAGTAGTAGTAATAGTAGTAGTACAAGAAGAACAAGATACAGGGATGGATGATATGCAAAACAAGAATTTCCAATTTTACCTTGGATGAAATCACTGAGTATGTTTTCAAAGGAGGATAACAAACAGAAAGCAATTATTTCTCTCCATTTAATGGAGCGGAGGAAGCAAATTATAAATACAGTTGACTTATCTCGGAGGAGGAGGTGATTTTTATCACAGAGCCTTTTGCACAGAACACTCATTTGCACTTTCATATCTGTAAGAATGAAACTACAGCCCAGAATGCTATTTTTTCACTCACTTGTAAAAAATTATTATGTTGGCAGTGCGTCGGGTATGATTGAATTCACCATGTGAAATAAAACAGAAAATAAAATCGCAACACATAGAAGTGCTTTTGATTTAAAAAATATATATATATCGAGAGCTAAAATGGGCCAGGTTGCACGGTAACAGCTTCAGAGCACCTGTGGCACCTGCCTGCATTTTGTCCATGACAGATGGCGGTGCCTTTGCTCTGGGCCATGACCGCTATCTCAGACACTATTGTAATAAGATATCCCACTGACTTATCTGCTGAGATACCATAAAGTCAGTATTTGGAAGGCAGAGCTGGGATGTCAAGTCAGCAAGTAATCAAAACACTGTTTAAAACCCAGTCCAACTGTTTTAACTGGCCCTGACTTTGCATTGAGGAGAACGGGGAAGTAAGCGGCAGGTGGACGAGTTTCCTCTTGTTTATATGGGATATGTTTTGCTATCCTGCTTTTAGACTTAACTGGAGTGACATGTCAGGATATGAGGAGTTTTATAGCTGAAAGGAATAAACCAAAGAACTATGGAATTTTGAAGGTAAGATCACAACAGGAGGCCTCTAAAAAGACCCAAAAATGGGTCTGCTTTGAAAGATGATATAACCACCACTCTTCTCTCTAAGGGGATCCTCCAACCGCTTAGCTACCAGTAGGGAGTAGCAGGGGCGTAGCCAGACCTCGGCGGGAGGGGGGGGCAGAGCTCGAGGTGGGGAGGCACTGTTTAGCCACCTCTCCCCGCCGCCTCCCCCCGCCACTTTGGACCCCCCACCGCCGCAACCCCCCTGCCCCGCCGCCGCATCAGGTACTTTGTTTGTGGCGGGGGTCCCCAATCCCCGCCAGCCGAAGAGTCTTCTTCAGTGCCGGTCGACTCCGGCGCCTTAATTGTGTAATCATCTGTTTCTGACGCCTTACGTCCTGAACCGTGCATTTAGCCCCGTGCAGGACATAAGGCATCAGAAACAGATGATCATACCACAAAGGCGCCAGAGTTGACCGGCGCTAAAGAAGACTCTTCGGCTGGCAGGGATTGGGGACCCCTGCCAGCAAACAAGGTACCCGATGCGGCGGCGTGGTGGGGGGCAGGGGGTGGCGGTGGGGGGGTCAAATGTAGAGGGGGCCAGGGCATAATCTGTGGCGGCCCATGCCCCCGTGGCCCCACGTAGCTACGCCCCTGGAGAGTAGTGCTTCAATATTGTGTTTTCAGTCTTGCAGAACTTGCCTGTCCCTCACTATTGAAAATGTGATAGCAAAACAGCACCACCAACTGGCAGGACTGTAGGTGGAGGACTCCCACTCAGCTTAGAGGGAATAGCGATAGCCACCTATGTATGTTTATAAAATAGGCTGCCAGAACAAGCCCCAACAGCCCATAAATGTTCTTGCGCGGAGTTGTGCCTGTTCTAAGGGAGATGCAACTGTGTTTTTCTAACTCTGTGCAAGTACAAATGTACTGGGTGTTTTCATCTTAGTCCCACCCAAACTCTGCCCCTATAAATGCATACATATATATTCTGTAAAAATATATGTGGTCTTGTTGGTGCACATATTTGTGTATGGGTGTATATATGCACAACCTGTTAAAATGTGAAAGCACTTTATTAAGTTACCTCCTATGTGCACAACGGTATTCTAACACACACACACACACAAAAAAGGAAAAGAACAAGCCTTTACACAAATAAATGGAAACTCGGAGATATATGATAATTATCTGAGAAATAATAATATAAGATTTATAGATTTTCCAAGAATTAAAATGGTGAAGCCGACGGAAATGATTAAGAGATGTCTTCATGAAATTTTAGAGGTTCCTGAGTCAAATTTGCCCCCCATTTAATCAGGTATATGATGTTCCTCAAAAGAATTTACCTCAAGAAAATAAAGACTCCTTAGATTTAACAGCATTCTTGGAGACCTCTGAAGTTGAACATGTACAGCCTGCAACGTTAATAGCAACGGATGCTTTAACACCGGATAAGCAGTGGCTTTTTCGACTGTTTTTCAAGAACAGAGATAAATTATTTTCTGGGCTTGAGAATTAATATGTTTCCCGATATAGCAAAAGAAACCCAGAAACGTTGAAAAGAATTTCTATTACTAAAACCTGCGGTTCTCCAGTTAGGAGGCATTATTTTATTTGAGGTTCCCTTGTAAATGCGACTATGTCTTGACTATTGCAACCTTCTCCTCGCTGGCCTCCAGCTTAGCCACCTATCCCCCCTTCAATCTGTCCAAAATTCCGCCGCACGTCTTATCTACCGCGTGAACCGATACTCTCATATCACCCCTCTCCTCAAGTCGCTTCACCGGCTCCCGATCCGCTACCGTATACAGTTCAAGCTTCTCCTTTTAACCTTCAAATGCACTCAATCTGCAGCCCCCCCATTACCTCTCTACCCTCCTCTCCCCGTATGTTCCCACCCGTAACCTCCGCTCTCAGGACAAATCACTCCTATCTGTACCCTTCTCCACCACCGCTAACTCCAGACTCCGCCCATTCTGCCTCACATCATCATATGCCTGGAACAGCCTTCCCGAGCCCATACGTCATGCGCCCTCCCTGCCCATCTTCAAGTCCTTACTCAAAACCCATCTCTTCTCCCTTGCTTTTGGCGCATAACCACCTTCCCCACTCTTGATACCTACACTGACTACATAGTTTGTAACCTTTAGATATCAATAGAAATCAAACAAAATAAAACATGGAAAAGAAAATAAGATGATACCTTTTTTATTGGACATAACTTAATACATTTCTTGATTAGCTTTCGAAGGTTGCCCTTCTTCCTCAGATCGGAAATAAGCAAATGTGCTAGCTGACAGTGTATATAAGTGAAAACATTCAAGCATTACTATGACAGTCTGACAGGGTGGGAGGAGGGGGGTGGGTAGGAAGTATGCATGGGGACATCAAAGCATATCATTGATATTCTAACAGGATGGGTGTGGATAGGTGAGTGTTGGGGTGATCAACAGAGACATACAGCTTTATGGTTTATAATGGGCTACCGTATACAGTTCAAGCTTCTCCTTTTAACCTTCAAATGCACTCAATCTGCAGCCCCCCATTACCTCTCTACCCTCCTCTCCCCGTATGTTCCCACCCGTAACCTCCGCTCTCAGGACAAATCACTCCTATCTGTACCCTTCTCCACCACCTCTAACTCCAGACTCCGCCCCTTCTGCCTCGCATCACCTTATGCCTGGAACAGCCTTCCCGAGCCCATACGCCAAGCGCCCTCCCTGCCCATCTTCAAGTCTTTACTCAAAACCCATCTCTTCTCCCTTGCTTTTGGCGCCTAACCACCTTCCCCATTCATGATACCTACACTGACTACATAGTTTGTTACCTTTAGATTGTAAGCTCTCTTGAGCAGGGACTGTCCTTCCCCATGTTTAAACTTGTACAGCGCTGCGTAACCCTGGCAGCGCTATAGAAATGCTAAGTAGTAGTAGTAGTAGTAGTAGTAAATGTATCATACGATACGATCCATCTAGATATGTATTCTTGGACCCTTCACAGTTGACATCTTTCATAACTTCTAAAAGATCTGGAGGTTCAAATTAATTAAACTTCTTTGCCCCCTCTAGGTGCAGCATAACCTATTGCAATTTTTCTTAATTATTATTTTTCCTGTTTTATTTTTTTGAAAATCTCGGATCCATATTATTATTGTGGACTTGAGTGCTAAACAATAACTATATATATATATATATATATATATATATATATATATATATATATATATATATATATATATACTAGCCGTTAAGCCCGTTAAAACTGGCGCGTATTGGAATGTTTTTTTTCCCAAGGCCCCCCTCCCGTTGCAGCTGCAAGGCCCCCTGCCATCCTCCTTCCCTGCCAGCTCCAAGGACCCCTCTGTCCCTCCCTCCCAGCTCCAAGGCTCCAGTCCTCCCCCCTTCCCAGCTGCAAGGCCCCCTGCCTGCCCTCCCTCCCTCCCTCCCAGTTCCAAGGCCCCAGGCCCTCCCCCCCAGCTCCCAAGGCCCCCTTCCCTCCCTCCCAGTTCCAAGGCCCCCTGCTCTCCCTCACAACTGTAAGGGGCCCCATTCCCTCACAACTGTAAGGGCCCCCCCCCCGTGCCTTCTTCCCAGCCAGCTGGAAGGCCCCCTTCAGTCCAGCCCTCCCAGCTCCAAGGCCCCCCTCCTTCTGAGACCTCCCATGTCCCCCCCCAAGGTAGCCGCTACCGCCCCCCCACCCCGGAGTCGCCCCTGCTCCCCCTTCACCCGGCCAGGGCCCTCTCTTCGTTATTCAACTTACAGCAGCGCCAAAACAGCAGCAAGCAGCAGCTCCCGTTGGCCTTCCTTCACTGCCTGTGCCTCACTGAAGCTGAGCTGCTTGCTGCTGTTTCGGCGCAGCTGTAAGTTGAATAACGAAGAGAGGGCCCGGGCCGGGTGAAGGGGGGGGGGTGGTGGCGACTCCAAGGGGGGCGGTAGCGGCTACCTTGGGGGGGGAGCGGTAGCGACGTCAGCGGTTCCCTCCCTCCCCTTCTGCGCAGTTTCCCTCTCTGTCCCGCCCCCCTCCCCCCATCATCACGTCTTGACGCGGGGGCGGGACAGAGAGGGAAGTCTCTACTGCGCATTTGCAGGTGAGTCGGTCACTTGCCATTTATAGGTTTGATTCCTTTATGTTGATTTCCTATATAACATTGTACCTGTATTAACACTTCTTGATCAAGTGTATAACCTTGAAAATGATGTTAAACATTTGCAAAAATAAAATATAAATAAATAAATAAATGGAAACTCAAGCAGCAAAGGTGACAAAAAAGTCCCAAAACAAATGGTGTGTGCAGAAAATGATTGGAAAGTATCAAAGACTCAACACGAGCTGTGTTTGGACCACATGGCCTGCCGCAGGAATCGAAACACGCGATTCCACAACGATAAAAAAAAAAAAATCTTGAAATACACCTGAACAACTGCACCAATGTCGCACACCAAAAATATCCAGCCTTAATGTAGTGCTGTGAAATTGCAGGTATTGACTCTTGAGGCAGGCCTTGCGGCCGAAACGCGGCTCGTGTTGAGTCTTTTGATACCATCCAATAAATTTCTGCACCACTCCATTTGTTTTGGGACTTTTTTTTTGTCACCTTTCCTGTTTGTGTTTCCACAACTGCATTGCACCAGGTATATGTTACTTCTGTGGGTATTGCAGTATATGCTTTGAATCTGTTAATGTATTGTGGAAACCTATGTGGTAAAATTTGCATTCTATTATTTTCATTTTTATAAAATTTATTTTTCAGGCTCTCAGTACTCTATTTGATTATTCTATCCTAGGTGTGGATGGTATTCAGAATGAAGGGAAGGTTGAGTTTCACTTGTCCGCAGGAAGTGTGGGAACTAATATAGATAGCTATAGGAACAGGGGGGAAGGGGGGATTTAGAGGGGGGAAAAGTGTTAAAATACGATGTAGAAATCACCACAATGTGGGCAATCATATGTTTTGTTTTATGATGAAAGATTCAGAGAGTGTTGATTGTCTATTTTATCTGTTCATTAATAAAAATCATTGAAACATAAAATTTATTTTAACAATGATCTTTCTTATACTTTTATTGATTTTATTATATTTACGGTTTGTAGACTGATGATAAGTGTTTTTCTGAAGCTTGGCCAGGTTGGGTCCTGTTTTCCATTAAAGTTGACATTTGAATACATTCTTGCTGTGTTTGTCCTTTCATGGATCGCTGCTGCTGTTTGGTTGTCTATATAAATTAGGGCACCAGACACACTATCAGATTCATGCATCAATGTATAATGTCCACTCTGGTCCGGATCTGTCTCAGAAATATTTACAATCTAAGGGTTTGAGTAACACGTACAGTATATGCAAATGAGGCAGTAGAAAAATGAAATCCAATCTTCTGGCTCCCAGCTCAGTACAGGCCTTCCCGGAGCTCTGCCATTCTCATTTAAATATAAAGAAAGTCCTTGCTGTGTTTTACTCTAGTGGACCACTTTATATTCTTATAGTAGTTTGGGATCTTTTCCACTTTGTGTAGGCTAGACATAGGATTACCATATGTCCGGATTTACCCGGACATGTCCTCGTTTTGAGGACATTTCCGGGCATCCGGGCGGGTTTTGCCAATCTGCCCATTTGTCCGGATTTCTGGACAAACGGGCAGATTGCTAGCCTCCTCTGTTGGAATGTAATTGTATTTTACATGCATTGCCTGTCAGCAATCTTTTCTCTGTGATTACTCTGTGACCTCTGATGTGAATTACTTAGAGAGGTCACACAGCTATGCAACTTCCTGTGGGGGTTAGACACAGCAGATGCAGCACATGCAGCACATGGAGCACATGGAGCTCATGATCTCTCCTAACCTGAGAGGATCTATGGTGGTGTGAGCATCCATTACCATCTAAGCACATGGAAGGAGCTGATAAGACAAATGTATAGTAATATGTATATATAAGCCTGTCTGATTATAATCTAACTACAAACTGTGAGTAAACAGATGTTTTGTTACTTCAACTTTAAAGTGACTCAGCAGTGAATTATTCAGGGGTGAATGAGAGAGAGATGAAGAAAGAAATTAACATTTCTAAAGCTGAAGCTGTGTGTACTAAAATCTGCTAATTATTTACTACAAATAATCCAACAAAAGGGTTATGGGCCCAGGGCTCAGGAATTGAAAAAGAAGAGAAATATTACCAGGCAGAAAAAAAGGCCACATTTTTTCTCTTAAGTTTTAAAGGAAAGATTCAGTCTGTCTCTCTCTCCCCCCACACAGCAGACAGAAGGCTAAGAAAATGGCTGAGGGAGGAAATTCACCATTTTTCTATTCTCTCAAGGTGCCTAGATTAAATGAGTTTAATTATCAGCAGTGGGAACTAAGATTCATATGTCTCCTTCGAGCAAAAGGATTAAATATATGCTTAGACCAAGACAGAACAGCTGAAAATATGGCTGAATGGGACAATGCAAACTATTATGTGAAGTGCATGCTTTTGGAAGCTCTCTCAGAGAAACAAGCCATATTAGTGGAGGGAAAAGATACACCAAAGGACATTTTATATAAGCTGAGAACTATGTATGCAACTACATATGCAAAGCAGCAACCAATTTGGCTGGCAGAGTTGAATGAAACCAAATTAAGGGATAAAAGTAAATGTAATGATCACATTATGCATCTTATGTCTTCATTTCAAAAGCTAGAACTTTCTGGAATTCCCATGTGTGATGCATTGAAAAGAGCATTTCTTTTTACCTCACTATCAAAGAAGTTTGATGTTTTTAGGTCTGTAAATGAGGCCATTGAAGGGCAATCTTTTGAACAGACAACATCAAAACTAAGGCAGGAATGCATAATAAATGATTCTGAGGAGATGTGTTCTCAAAGTCAGTCAGAGAGAAATGAAACAAATTTCTTGGCAAAGAACAGAGGAAGGCGGAGCTATGGAAAAACTCCACCCAAGGGCAAGCTGATTTGCTACTCATGTGGAAAGGAGGGACATGTATCTAAATGGTGTAAGGAAACACAAAACACTCCCTCTAGCTCACCTAAGCCAATGGAACTAAAGAATTTTCAAACCAGGAAATGTATGAAGGACAAAGATAAACACAAGGGCTTTCTAATGGCAGAAAAATCTTTGACTATGGTAAATAATAATTCAAATGAAAGTACTTGGATTTTGGATTCAGGGAGCACATGCCATTTAACCAATTGTAAAGATTTCTTTCAGGAAATGTGTCCAGAAGAAGGTATTCTTAAAACTGCAAACGCAGGGACTGCTAAGATCCAAGCAAAAGGTATTGGATTCTTAAAATGCAAAGTGTCTAATGAAGTTAAAGAAATTCCTGTAAGTGATGTCTTGTATATTCCCCAAGCAGTTTGCAATATGCTTAGTGTATCTACATTAGATAAGAAGGGATTTGTGATTCATTTTGAAAACAGTAAGTGCACAATCTCTAAAAATGATGAAGTGTATGCTGAAGCTTTTATGCATAATGATGTTTATAAACTGAGCATTTCAGGTGAAGCCTCACATATGGCGCAAGTAAGGAAGAATGATGGTAAATGTAGTCTGGAAATCTGGCATCGCCGCCTGGGACATCGTGATTCTAAGGTGATCCAGGATCTTTACAGTAAGCAACTGGCCACCGGCATTCAGATAAGTGCAGATGCTGGTAAAATGGAGAAATGCATAGACTGTGTTACTCAAAAAGGTGTGAGACCCTCATTTCCTGCATACACAGGAAATAGGAGTAATAAAGTACTGGACTTAATACACAGTGACTTATGTGGACCGTTTAATATCCCATCATTGGGAAATAACAGATTTGTGCTAATATTCTTGGATGATTTCTCTAGATACTGTGTGGCCTATTTGCTGAAAGAAAAAAGTCAAGTCACAGACATGCTGAAGAAATACGTAGCCATGGTGAGCAATAAATTTGAAAGAAAACCAAAGGTTCTTCAGACCGACAATGGTGGTGAGTTCACTTCGCAAAGCATGCGCACATTTCTAGAACAAGAAGGCATTCAGCATATCACAACAGTAGCTTATACACCAGAGCAAAATTCTGTTGCAGAGAGAAAATTTAGGTCACTTGTGGAAATGACCAGATGTATGCTGTCAGATAGCAATCTCCCTAAAAGACTATGGGGGGAAGCCATTCTCACAGCAGTGTACCTACAAAACAGAATGCCAACTAAAGGCGCTGAGCGCACACCACATGAGACATGGCATGGTAGGAAGCCAAACCTGTCACACATAAGAACATTTGGAAGTACAGCATATGCTCATGTACCAAAGCAAAGAAGGCATAAGCTGGATTCCACAACAGAAAGGGGCATTTTAGTTGGCTATGCTCCAGGACACAAAGGATATAGAATTTTGAATCTGAAAACTGGCATTGTTGGCATAAGACATGTTACATATTTTGATGAAAACAAGAGGGTTGATAAAGGCTGGATTATCCCAGATGAGCCTTATCATCCAGAATATGAAACTAGAACCATAATAGACATGCCAGTGTATATAAATGCCATACCAAGGCAGATGTCTGAAAGCAACTCACCTGTATCTAACGAGGAACAGGCAGAGGAAGCAGACACAGAAAGAATCATTGAAGAAGACAGTACAGTTGGAGAAGGGGAATCAATTGGAGAAGGACTCTCAGATTTTGAGGATGCGGAAAGGTCAGACCAACTTGTTGTCAGACGCTCATCCAGGGAAAACAAAGGTGTTCCACCCCCAAGACTGTCTTACCTAACAAAGTCAGCAGAAGCTCAAGAGCCCTTAACATGGGATGAGATTGAGAAAATGCCAGCAGAAGAAGCTGCTGAATGGCATAAAGCTGCACAAGAAGAAATTGATGCATTGGATAAAAATAATACTTGGATTCTTACAAAATTACCTCCTGGCAAGAAAGCTATAGGATGCAAATGGGTATTCAAGTTAAAAAGGAATGCACAAGGAAAAGTGGAAAGGTATAAAGCCAGATTAGTGGCAAAGGGATATCTTCAAAAATATGGAGAAGATTTTGATGAAGTGTTTGCACCTGTAGTGAAACACACGACAATTAGAACACTTCTGAGCATTGCAGTCTCAAAAGGCATGCAAGTCAACCACATTGATGTGAAAACTGTTGGATTATTTGTAGTAAATAATTAGCAGATTTTAGTACACACAGCTTCAGCTTTAGAAATGTTAATTTCTTTCTTCATCTCTCTCTCATTCACCCCTGAATAATTCACTGCTGAGTCACTTTAAAGTTGAAGTAACAAAACATCTGTTTACTCACAGTTTGTAGTTAGATTATAATCAGACAGGCTTATATATACATATTATTATACATTTGTATTATCAGCTCCTTCCATGTGCTTAGATGGTAATGGATGCTCACACCACCATAGATCCTCTCAGGTTAGGAGAGATCATGAGCTCCATGTGCTCCATGTGCTGTGTCTGCTGCATCTGCTGTGTCTAACCCCTACAGGAAGTTACATAGCTGTGTGACCTCTCTAAGTAATTCACATCAGAGGTCACAGAGTAATCACAGAGAAATAATAGGTGACAGGCAATGCATGTAAAATACAATTACATTCCAACAAACCCCTTCTCATGCATAACTGTCATGCAATTATTTATTCATACAAAGTCCAAGCTTTATACGCAGATTCACAAAATGTTCTCTGGGTAACGGTTTGGTCATGATGTCAGCTGTCATCTCACTGGTGTGACAATAGTGTAGACTGATGACCCCTTCTTTCGCCAACTCTCGCACGTTGTGGTATTTCGTTGCGATGTGCTTGGTGCGTGACTGAACCTTGTCATTCTGTGACAGTCGGATGCAGCTCTGATTATCTTCCATTATCTGGATTGGTCTCTTTTCAGCTATTCCAAAATCCAGCAAAAGTTTTTCAATCCACATCAGTTCTCTGCACGCTTCCGATACAGCCACATATTCAGCTTCTGTAGAAGACAAACTCACAATACTTTGTTTATGACTGGCCCATGAAATTTGTACATTTCCATACATAAACACATATCCACTTGTGGATTTATAATCAGAATGATCCCCTGCCCAATCTGAATCACAGTAACATATTAGTTTTGGATTACTATTGGCTGAAACCTTTAATTTACAATCAATGGTACCCTTTAAATACCTTACCATCCTTTTAACTGCAGTCCAATCTGATTTGGTAGGTGAGCTGACCCTTCTGCTCAAAATTCCTACTGCATTTGCTATATCAGCCCTGTATGTGGTAGCTAGATATAAAAGCTTACCTATGGCTGATCTATATTGGATGTTATCTGGTAAAGGTTCTCTTACTGTTTCATCCTTCAGAAAATCAGTGATCATGGGAGTGCTTACAACTTGGGCATCTTGCATACCTAAACTTTCAATAAGCTCATTTATTTTCTGCTTCTGGCTTAGAAGATAAGAACCATCATTTTGTTTCTCAATTTCTATACCAAGATAGTATGACACATTACCAAGTTCTTTTATCTCAACATTGAGGTTTAAACATTTTACAATGTCCTTGTACTCTTGCTCACTTTTGCTTGCAATGAGCAGATCATCAACAAAAGCTAAAATGTATGCATATTGTCCATTTGTGCACCTAGTGTACAAGCATTTATCTGCTTCACCTTGCTTAAATCCTAAATTTGTCAATATTTCATGCAATTTATCATTCCAACATTTTGCACTTTGCTTTAATCCATAAAGACCTTTGTTTAATTTACACACTAGCTGTCTTTGTTTTGTATTTATGAAACCTGTTGGCTGTTCCATGTACAAGTCTTCAGTTATTTCTCCATGAAGAAATGCTGTTTTCACATCAATGTGGTTGACTTGCATGCCTTTTGAGACTGCAATGCTCAGAAGTGTTCTGATTGTCGTGTGTTTCACTACAGGTGCAAACACTTCATCAAAATCTTCTCCATATTTTTGAAGATATCCCTTTGCGACTAATCTGGCTTTATACCTTTCCACTTTTCCTTGTGCATTCCTTTTTAACTTGAATACCCATTTGCATCCTATAGCTTTCTTGCCAGGAGGTAATTTTGTAAGAATCCAAGTATTATTTTTATCCAATGCATCAATTTCTTCTTGTGCAGCTTTATGCCATTCAGCAGCTTCTTCTGCTGGCATTTTCTCAATCTCATCCCATGTTAAGGGCTCTTGAGCTTCTGCTGACTTTGTTAGGTAAGACAGTCTTGGGGGTGGAACACCTTTGTTTTCCCTGGATGAGCGTCTGACAACAGGTTGGTCTGACCTTTCCGCATCCTCTAAATCTGAGAGTCCTTCTCCAATTGATTCCCCTTCTCCAACTGTACTGTCTTCTTCAATGATCCTTTCTGTGTCTGTTTCCTCTGCCTGTTCCTCGTTAGATACAGATGAGTTGCTTTCAGACATCTGCCTTGGTATGGCATTTATATACACTGGCATGTCTATTATGGTTCTAGTTTCATATTCTGGATGATAAGGCTCATCTGGGATAATCCAGCCTTTATCAACCCTTTTGTTTTCATCAAAATATGTAACATGTCTTATGCCAACAATGCCAGTTTTCAGATTCAAAATTCTATATCCTTTGTGTCCTGGAGCATAGCCAACTAAAATGCCCCTTTCTGTTGTGGAATCCAGCTTATGCCTTCTTTGCTTTGGTACATGAGCATATGCTGTACTTCCAAATGTTCTTATGTGTGACAGGTTTGGCTTCCTACCATGCCATGTCTCATGTGGTGTGCGCTCAGCGCCTTTAGTTGGCATTCTGTTTTGTAGGTACACTGCTGTGAGAATGGCTTCCCCCCATAGTCTTTTAGGGAGATTGCTATCTGACAGCATACATCTGGTCATTTCCACAAGTGACCTAAATTTTCTCTCTGCAACAGAATTTTGCTCTGGTGTATAAGCTACTGTTGTGATATGTTGAATGCCTTCTTGTTCTAGAAATGTGCGCATGCTTTGTGAAGTGAACTCACCACCATTGTCGGTCTGAAGAACCTTTGGTTTTCTTTCAAATTTATTGCTCACCATGGCTACGTATTTCTTCAGCATGTCTGTGACTTGACTTTTTTCTTTCAGCAAATAGGCCACACAATATCTAGAGAAATCATCCAAGAATATTAGCACAAATCTGTTATTTCCCAATGATGGGATATTAAACGGTCCACATAAGTCACTGTGTATTAAGTCCAGTACTTTATTACTCCTATTTCCTGTGTATGCAGGAAATGAGGGTCTCACACCTTTTTGAGTAACACAGTCTATGCATTTCTCAATTTTACCAGCATCTGCACTTATCTGAATGCCAGTGGCTAGTTGCTTACTGTAAAGATCCTGGATCACCTTAGAATCACGATGTCCCAGGCGGCGATGCCAGATTTCCAGACTACATTTACCATCATTCTTCCTTACTTGCGCCATATGTGAGGCTTCACCTGAAATGCTCAGTTTATAAACATCATTATGCATAAAAGCTTCAGCATACACTTCATCATTTTTAGAGATTGTGCACTTACTGTTTTCAAAATGAATCACAAATCCCTTCTTATCTAATGTAGATACACTAAGCATATTGCAAACTGCTTGGGGAATATACAAGACATCACTTACAGGAATTTCTTTAACTTCATTAGACACTTTGCATTTTAAGAATCCAATACCTTTTGCTTGGATCTTAGCAGTCCCTGCGTTTGCAGTTTTAAGAATACCTTCCTCTGGATTCATTTCCTGAAAGAAATCTTTACAATTGGTTAAATGGCATGTACTCCCTGAATCCAAAATCCAAGTACTTTCATTTGAATTATTATTTACCATAGTCAAAGATTTTTCTGCCATTAGAAAGCCCTTGTGTTTATCTTTGTCCTTCATACATTTCCTGGTTTGAAAATTCTTTAGTTCCATTGGCTTAGGTGAGCTAGAGGGAGTGTTTTGTGTTTCCTTACACCATTTAGATACATGTCCCTCCTTTCCACATGAGTAGCAAATCAGCTTGCCCTTGGGTGGAGTTTTCCCATAGCTCCGCCTTCCTCTGTTCTTTGCCAAGAAATTTGTTTCATTTCTCTCTGACTTGCTTTGAGAACACATCTCCTCAGAATCATTTATTATGCATTCCTGCCTTAGTTTTGATGTTGCCTGTTCAAAAGATTGCCCTTCAATGGCCTCATTTACAGACCTAAAAACATCAAACTTCTTTGATAGTGAGGTAAAAAGAAATGCTCTTTTCAATGCATCACACATGGGAATTCCAGAAAGTTCTAGCTTTTGAAATGAAGACATAAGATGCATAATGTGATCATTACATTTACTTTTATCCCTTAATTTGGTTTCATTCAACTCTGCCAACCAAATTG
Source organism: Microcaecilia unicolor (assembly GCF_901765095.1). NCBI lineage: Eukaryota > Metazoa > Chordata > Amphibia > Gymnophiona > Siphonopidae > Microcaecilia > Microcaecilia unicolor. Next base: position 740,974,505 of record NC_044031.1, on the reverse strand, counting down.
GTTGCTGCTTTGCATATGTAGTTGCATACATAGTTCTCAGTTTATGTAAAATGTCCTTTGGTGTATCTTTTCCCTCCACTAATATGGCTTGTTTCTCTGAGAGAGCTTCCAAAAGCATGCACTTCACATAATAGTTTGCATTGTCCCATTCAGCCATATTTTCAGCTGTTCTGTCTTGGTCTAAGCATATATTTGATCTTTTTGCTCGAAGGAGACATATGAATCTTAGTTCCCACTGCTGATAATTAAACTCAGTTAATTTAGGCACCTTGAGAGAATAGAAAAATGGTGAATTTCTTCCCTCAGCCATTTTCTTAGCCTTCTGTCTGCTGTGTGGGGGGAGAGAGAGACAGACTGAATCTTTCCTTTAAAACTTAAGAGAAAAATGTGGCCTTTTTTTCTGCCTGGTAATATTTCTCTTCTTTTTCAATTCCTGAGCCTGGGCCCGTAACCCTTTTGTTGGATTATTTGTAGTAAATAATTAGCAGATTTTAGTACACACAGCTTCAGCTTTAGAAATGTTAATTTCTTTCTTCATCTCTCTCTCATTCACCCCTGAATAATTCACTGCTGAGACACTTTAAAGTTGAAGTAACAAAACATCTGTTTACTCACAGTTTGTAGTTAGATTATAATCAGACAGGCTTATATATACATATTATTATACATTTGTATTATCAGCTCCTTCCATGTGCTTAGATGGTAATGGATGCTCACACCACCATAGATCCTCTCAGGTTAGGAGAGATCATGAGCTCCATGTGCTCCATGTGCTGTGTCTGCTGCATCTGCTGTGTCTAACCCCTACAGGAAGTTACATAGCTGTGTGACCTCTCTAAGTAATTCACATCAGAGGTCACAGAGTAATCACAGAGAAATAATAGGTGACAGGCAATGCATGTAAAATACAATTACATTCCAACAAAAACAGCATTTCTTCACGGAGATATAACTGAAGACTTGTACATGGAACAACCAACAGGTTTCATAAATACAAAACAAAGACAGCTAGTGTGTAAATTAAACAAAGGTCTTTATGGATTAAAGCAAAGTGCAAAATGTTGGAATGATAAATTGCATGAAATATTGACAAATTTAGGATTTAAGCAAGGTGAAGCAGATAAATGCTTGTACACTAGGTGCACAAATGGACAATATGCATACATTTTAGCTTTTGTTGATGATCTGCTCATTGCAAGCGAAAGTGAGCAAGAGTACAAGGACATTGTAAAGTGTTTAAACCTAAATGTTGAGATAAAAGAACTTGGTAATGTGTCATACTATCTTGGTATAGAAATTGAGAAACAAAATGATGGTTCTTATCTTCTAAGCCAGAAGCAGAAAATAAATGAGCTTATTGAAAGTTTAGGTATGCAAGATGCCCAAGTTGTAAGCACTCCCATGATCACTGATTTTCTGAAGGATGAAACAGTAAGAGAACCTTTACCAGATAACATCCAATATAGATCAGCCATAGGTAAGCTTTTATATCTAGCTACCACATACAGGGCTGATATAGCAAATGCAGTAGGAATTTTGAGCAGAAGGGTCAGCTCACCTACCAAATCAGATTGGACTGCAGTTAAAAGGATGGTAAGGTATTTAAAGGGTACCATTGATTGTAAATTAAAGGTTTCAGCCAATAGTAATCCAAAACTAATATGTTACTGTGATTCAGATTGGGCAGGGGATCATTCTGATTATAAATCCACAAGTGGATATGTGTTTATGTATGGAAATGTACAAATTTCATGGGCCAGTCATAAACAAAGTATTGTGAGTCTGTCTTCTACAGAAGCTGAATATGTGGCCGTATCGGAAGCGTGCAGAGAACTGATGTGGATTGAAAAACTTTTGCTGGATTTTGGAATAGCTGAAAAGAGACCAGATAATGGAAGATAATCAGAGCTGCATCCGACTGTCACAGAATGACAAGGTTCAGTCACGCACCAAGCACATCGCAACGAAATACCACAACGTGCGAGAGTTGGTGAAAGAAGGGGTCATCAGTCTACACTATTGTCACACCAGTGAGATGACAGCTGACATCATGACCAAACCGTTACCCAGAGAACATTTTGTGAATCTGCGTATAAAGCTTGGACTTTGTATGAATAAATAATTGCATGACAGTTATGCATGAGAAGGGGTTTGTTGGAATGTAATTGTATTTTACATGCATTGCCTGTCAGCAATCTTTTCTCTGTGATTACTCTGTGACCTCTGATGTGAATTACTTAGAGAGGTCACACAGCTATGCAACTTCCTGTGGGGGTTAGACACAGCAGATGCAGCACATGCAGCACATGGAGCACATGGAGCTCATGATCTCTCCTAACCTGAGAGGATCTATGGTGGTGTGAGCATCCATTACCATCTAAGCACATGGAAGGAGCTGATAAGACAAATGTATAGTAATATGTATATATAAGCCTGTCTGATTATAATCTAACTACAAACTGTGAGTAAACAGATGTTTTGTTACTTCAACTTTAAAGTGACTCAGCAGTGAATTATTCAGGGGTGAATGAGAGAGAGATGAAGAAAGAAATTAACATTTCTAAAGCTGAAGCTGTGTGTACTAAAATCTGCTAATTATTTACTACAAATAATCCAACATCCTCTCCCCTTACTTACTACTGCCCTGGTGGTCTAGTGACCTCTTCCGCCTTCGGGGCAGGAACGAGCCCCCTCATTCCTGCCCGGAGCGCTGCTCTGCATGCATCCTTCCTGTTCCTGATTTCGGCACTGATTTAAAATGGCTGCCAAGAGTTGAAGTTACCTCTCGAGACTTCAACTCTCGGCGGCCATTTTGAATCAGTGCCGACATCAGGAACAGGAAGGATGCATACATGGCAGCGCTCCGGGCAGGAAAGAGGGGGCTCTTTCCTGCCCCGAAGAGGTCACTAGACCACCAGGGCAGTAGTAAGGTAAGGGGAAGGGGGTGACAGGGAGGGGGAGTGACAGGGGGGAGGGGAAAATGTGACAGGGGCGGAGTGAAGATGTGAAAGGGGGCATGGTGGGGTGTGTGGTGGGGGCGGGGCATGTGTCCTCCTTTTGGGGAGACAAAATATTGTAACCCTAGCCAGACACCCATGATAGTTCCTCCCCTTGGGATAGTTTTCTTCACCAGGTCCTATCCCCCACCTTCATAGCTGTTACCACTAAAGAGTAAGCAAGTCCCAATTCACAACTGGGATTCAATCTATTCCCTTCAGGTTTCCATAACTTGTGGTTCCACTAGATCTCCTGCATCAGTGCTGTCTATGTGTTCAGAATTAGATAATAGCTGATCCTCAGATTCCTCAGGCATTACTATTTCCGTACTCTCTTCAGGCTCTTCAGGGGGAAATGGGTCCAGACTGCCTTCCTTCTTCCTGAGTGAATGCTTTTTCCCAAGGTGCATGTGGGCATCCCTCCCCCTTCCAGCCTCACTTTGGTTCTAGCACATATCGCTTGGTAACCCAGGGAAATTGGAACTCATCTGAGCTCTACCCTCTTAGAACATAAGAATATAAGCGTTGCCATACTGGGACAGACCGAAGGACCACAAGCCCAGTATCCTGTTTCCAACAGTAGCCAATCCAGGCTACAAGTAACTGGCAAGATCCCAAAACAGTGCAATGCATTTTATGCCGCTCATCCTAGTTGGCGACCCTATTTCGCCTTCACTTTCTTAAAAACTGCTAATGTAAGTTTTAGGAGGGAAAAGAAGAAATTGACAAAAAGTATCATTTTAACCTATTGTACCTCTTTTCTCTCCTACAGTTCTTTGCTTCTGTATCCTTGAGATGTGCAGTCCTAGACCCAGGTCACCTGGCACACTACAACTGTTCCTTGCTATTTGCTTTCACAGTTTTTCCTTGGCCTTTCCCCAGGATATCGTAGTCCCTAATACAATTTTAGACACTGTAAAAAGCTTAGAAACATATTTCATGTTTATTCTTGGCCTTCTCTCACCTAAACAAAAAAAAATTGCTAGACTTAAGTCTGTGCTGTTCCATATTTCCATCTCTTTCACCCTTGAGGATACATATGAAGGAAGGGCATACCTGTTTGTTTGTTCTTGTTTGGATGGCATTCTTTTTGAGCCTAATCCTATCAGGCTCAAGACAGCTTGAGACAGGACACTCTTTGTGTTGGAGGGATAGAGATGGGTGATTTGGATTTAGATCACAACTTTCTCAGTATGTTTATGTTTAATAAAATGTTTATAGTAGCTCAAAGTGAGATACATTCAGATGCAGTAGGTATATTTTGTTGCCCCCAGAGGGTTTACAGCCTAAGTTTGTACCTGGGGCAGTGGAGGATTAGATGACTTACCCAAGTTCATAAGGAGCATCAGTGGGATTTGAAGAGGATTTTCAGCCAGCTACTAAGGCATCAGACACGAGATGTACCCTCACGATACTTGTTGGGATTCGTGTCATTTAAGGGCCAGGATTTATAGTTAGTTAGGAATCCTTCTTTTACATACTGTTTTCCTCCTTCTAGTAGGAAACATTTATTATTTTATTTTTTTAGTTCCAATCATAGATGTGACAAATACCACCCCCAAAAAATGATTTACCACCCCAATTCGAGTGTGCAGCATTGGCAACAAAGGAGAGTGAAGCCACGGGGTACCCCATCTCACATATGCCGCTGCATGCTCCGCTGTTCTAATTTGATGCATGTTGTACGCGCATAGACGCCTACGCGTCTTAGTAAAAGGTCCCCTTAGTGCAAAGCTCAAAAGGGGCATGGCCATAGGAGGGTCAGGAACATTCACCAGGTTTTAATTGGTGTAAATCATTGTGCTCAAAGTTTGGCGTGCAAATGGACATATCTAACTGTAAACAGCTCAGGGGAACAGAAACCAGTGATGGGATGTGTGAACTCACCATTCCTGAATGGTGTCAAGTGTTCTAACCACTAGGGTATCTCCTGCAAGCTTTTGGAGTATGAACATTATTGTGAACTATTGCTTCACATTAATGTCTTTTGGCATTTGGAGATTCATTACAATTGTGTTATACAGACATTCTACATCAGATATATTTAACTCCTGAGGCAAGCAAGTAGGTTGTTGAAACACAGTTCCATGTCGAGCCTGCAGTAGCTTGATTTTCAATTAATCTACTGCAATCAACCTCTGGCTGCATTCTTTGTCTTCATTGGTTGGCCTACGGCCCTTCCCTACTTTTTGGACTTTGCGAAATCAGTGACTACGACTAAAATTTCTTTGCTGTTTTGAAGTTTGGTTTTTGGACTTATTGCGGCACCCTTCCTGAGGCAGCCAGAAACTTGGCGAAAGAAGAAGGGTGACATTTGGAGGGTGTCACGAATTTACGTTGGACAGCTGGAACACCTCTCCGGTCAAGCTGGCGACAGCCTAATTTCCTGGGGGGCCACTTCAGCCTTTAGCTAAGTACCGTTGGTTTTTCAGATCTATAAGGTTTATAGCTGAACAATTATCTGAATAAACACACAATCCCGAAATGTAGAGTGGGTGTTTGGCTGATAGTAGGTGGTTCTAGCAACACAGCATGACCAATGATCGTACTGGACAACATACAATCTTCATCCCTCCTGACCCTTTACAACTACCTCATTTGATCACTATACAACCTTGTATTTGTTCTCAACCGACTTGGTGAACGCCTTGACGGTACTGTGTAAGCCAAATTGAGCCTGTGAATAGGTGGAAAAATGTGGGGTACAAATGTAACAAATAAATAAATATAGAGAGAGTTTAGGCATGTGTGAGAGTGTGTACACGGGGGGAAGTTCCTGTATTTTGAATGATTCATGTAGAGTCATGTACAGTTTACCCCGTCTAATTGGTTTGTTGTAAGGTGTCTCTCACTTTGTTAAAATATAGGAGGATGAGTTTTTTAAATCATCCGATTTTCTCCTTTATAAGTGAGTTTTTGCATATGATTCTTTTTTCTCTTTTTTCTCCTTATTGGGCCAATGATATTACCTTACTCCTAATTCGATAGTGGTTTTGCAATACTATCTGGAGCTTTGAGGTTTTGTTTTGTGTAATTTGATATTACGGATTTCTATATAGGAATCTTTTTTTAAACTTAGGGGAGACACCAACAAACTAATTTTTCAAACTTCCTTGAGTATTTGGATCATATCTAAGTTTGCCATGTAAAGCACATAACATAATATTCTATAAGATAGGTGTGCATATTGGAGACATGCCCAAGTCTCCGCTCATATGTATTTTCCTTTTGCAGTTGCACTCTATGTACACAGCACTTTTCTATGCACTCACATGTGCAAGGGATGCTGACTCCTGAAGACGCTAGAACAGCGAAACACAGACTGTGTTGAGTCTGGGGTGTTCCGGCTGAGTGGATGGATTAATGCACTTAGTTGAGAATTTGTGGAACTGAGTACATGACTCAGTTTGAGTACCCGGGTCCTGTATATGTGGCTGCTGTGTGGAATTATGGATTTCGTTTAAGAACATGGGAGATGACTTTTGGACTATTAAGCTTTGTAGAAGTGGACTGTGTATGAAGGATTATTAAGCTTTGTACAAAGTGAACTGTGTATGAAGGAATCATCTAGAAGCAGCACAGTTGAACATAAAAAAATTGACTCAAAGTGGGAATCACAGTCCAAGAAGTAATTTATTTAGAGGGGGATTGGAGAAGGTACCGGGTAGTCAGTGATATGTTGTATTAGTAAGTTTTCTCAAAATGTGCAAAGGTGTATGTGAAGAGAAGTGTATGGTGTAGGGTGAAGGAGTATGAATGTGGGAGTGAATGACAAGTAGATAAAATTTGTAATATGTGATTTTGTATTAAGCAATAAACAAAGGTGTAGCATAACTGATAGAGTGTGGTATATTTTGTAAAGCCGGGAAATGGACGTTAAAGTTCAGTACATCCATATAGCAAGGGGGTGTGGTCTAGGTGAATTTTGAGCAGACTAGGAAGGATCCAAAATATGGACATCCCCAACTCCGATTTCAGAAGAGGAAGGACATCAATGTCCAAAAAAAAAGAGACATTGGTATTTAGACTTTATACTTGGCATGTCCATGTTATAGAAAGATGCTCTAATTGAGTAGCTCTCCACATTAATCCCCAAGTAGTACTCCTGGTAGCTGATGTCACATCTTCAAAGCTGGAACTAGGTTTGTGAGCCCTTGGGCCACTGCTGAGGAGCGGCAGCGGCAGGCAAAACCGCCCTACACCAGAGACAGGGCAGAACTCTGGCAAACAGGCTTCACCTGCACATGGCCACCTTTCACCAGGAGTTGAGCCCCTGGCTGCAGGTGGCCGGCAGGACTTATAGGACAGGGCAGGAACAGGATCCCAACAAGGCTGAACAGGGACTGAGGGTCAGAGGGGAAAGGAATATACCGGGGCAGCATGGCAGGGAAAGGATAAGCTAAAGGACAGGACTGAAAGCTGCAAGCAGCCACTAAAACAGGGATAAAACAGGGAACAAAACACAGATTAACAAGACACAGAACTGAAAGCTGCAGAGCAGCCACTAAGACACAAGCAGACAAGGACTAAACACAAAACTATAACCCAGAGACAAACCACAACCTAATCTAACTACACACAGACTAACTGAAAACAGACAAGAAGTTCAGGCAAGAACCCACACAAAGCAGAAGTGCAACAAGCACCAACAAACCAGGGCCTAAGGCGCTGCAAAGGCAAAGCAGAAACGTTTCAAAATGGCTAATAAGTCCAGCAGCAGCTGAGGCTAAGCTGCAGCAATCACCAGGCAACTACGGGTGCTGTGTAGGTCCAACCAAAGCAAGCAAGTCTGGCAGCCCGGAAGATCCGGACCGGACTGGGCTGAAATCTGGAACGGGTGACAATAACCAGACAGTCCATTGCAGCCACCAGGTCTGGCCACCAGGTGGCGAGAGGAAGAAGAGCATGAAACATGGGCACAACCGTGACAGCTGAGGAGCCTGGAAGGCATTTCACTTTGCATGGCCCCTTGAACTGTGTTTCAAAGTTAATGCCTCTGATGATGGAATCCCCTATTAGCAACAGTTTCCTGGTTTGACTTTCAATATTAGTGCTTTGAGGGTGACTTTTCTCTTTGGGCACCTTCATTGCTTTTTGTTCCACCTTCACTGCTTCTTGTTCTGCCTCAGTTCTATTTTCAGGGACATCACAGTGCTATAATGGAGCAAAAGAATTCTATAGGGGCAACAATTGTGAGGTCAGATGCTTCTATGCCACATAACATAGTCTTCCTGAGCCTACTGTGAGCCATCTATTCTTAGTTGGTTTTATCCTTTGAGGCAGTGATGAGTACTTGGTATGAATCTGTGCAGTTATAGAAGCTGCTTTAAGTGCATCCAATTCCTGCTTTAGTTTATTGAGCTCCTGTTTTAAACTAGCAAGCTGAAGACAGATAGGACAAGAAGTCTCCAGATGGTTTGCCTTGGAACTAAAGCACCACAATTATTACAGAGAATAAAAGTCATCTTGATTGGTTGAAATGGGTATGAACAGGTGTACTGTGATAGGGTTAACAATCTACAAGATTGCCTGTGTGTGACTGAGGACTAAGTGAAGTTAATGATTTTTGGCTTGTCTATATATGACTGGTTAAAACCTGGGGTGGGTGGGGTAAGGGGAGGGTGGGTGGGACTATAAGTCCCAGTGAGTCAGAAAGGTGCTGTTTCCAAAAATGTTATCTGGGTGTGGCCAACAATGATACAGTCTGATAACAACAAATTCTATTTGATTCAATCAGATTCCACTAGAATATAATTTTCTTTTAGTAAATCTAAATATTCCCACTAATTACAGCAGTTTCATCAATGTAAAATGCACATTTATAACCAGTTGGGATACTAACAGGCTTATTTTTGAAAGAGAAGGGCGCCCATATTTTGACACAAATCGGGAGATGGGCGTCCTTCTCCCAGGGTCTCCCAAATCGGCATAATCAAAAAGCCAATTTTGGGCATCCTCAACTGCTTTCCATCACAGGGATGATCAAGGTTCAAGGGGGCATGTCGGAAGCATAGTGAAGGCGGGACTGGGACGTGCCTAACACATGGGTGTCCTTGACTGATAATGGAAAAAAGAAGGGCGTCCTTGATGAGCACTTGGGCGACTTTACTTGGTTCATTTTTTCTTACGACAAAGCCTCAAAAAGGTGCCTGAACTGACAAGATGACCACTGGAGGGAATCAGGGATGACCACCCCTTACTCCCCCAGTGGTCACTAACCCCCTCCCACCCTAAAAAAACTTTTTAAATATTTTTTGCCAGCCTCAAATGTCATACCCAGCTCTATCACAGCAGTATGCAGGTCCCTGGAGCAGTTTTAGTGGATGCAGTGCACTTCAGACAGGCAGACCCAGGCCCATCCCCCCCTACCTGTTACACTTGTGGTGGTAAATGGGAGCCCTTCAAAACCCACCAGAAACCCACTGTACCCACATGTAGGTGCCCCCTTCACCCCTTAGAGCTATGGTAGTGGTGCACAGTTGTGGGGAGTGGGTTTGGGGGGGGGGTCAGGGGGCTCAGCACCCAAGGTAAGGGAGCTATGCACCTGGGAACAATTTCTGAAGTCCACTGCAGTGCCCCCTAGGGTGCCCGGTTGGTGTCCTGGCATGTGAGGGGGACCAGTGCACTACAAATGCTGGCTCCTCCCATGACCAAATGGCTTGGATCTGGTCATTTCTGAGATGGGCGTCCTTGGTGTCCATTATCGCCAAAAATCGGGGACAACCATCTCTAAGGATGACCATCTCTAAGGTCGACCTAAATTTTGCAATTTGGGCCTCCCCGACCGTATTATCAAAATGAAAGATGGACGCCCATCTTGTTTTGATAATACGGGTTTCCCCACCCCTTCACCGGGACGTCCTGCGAGGACGTCCTCAAGAAAACTTGGGCGCCCCTTTTGATTATGCCCCTCCACGGCTGCTTTTTTTCTTTTTTTGCCTAGGATTGGCATTCGGCAGTGCATTCCGACGTTACGTACAAATGTAGGAGAAACTAGATGCATATATTGTTTTAAATTTAAGTCCTCTGCAATTGGGATAATGGAGATTCAAGAAGGTACGTGACGAACGTTTTGTATTCCTTACTGGTAAATCGACGAGGTCAAACACATATGTCGGGGCCTCACCATGAATAATTTTGTGGACCAGGGTACAGATTTTGAATGTAATTCGATCTTTTAATGGTAGCCAGTGTAATTGTTCTCTGAGGGGTTTGGCACTTCCATATTTCGCCTTTCCAAATATGAGTCTGGCTGCAGTGTTTTGGCATTTACATGCATATTTGTATAGATATGTGCATATATGCTGGTATTTTAGTCATAAATATTAGCGCCTTCTTTATAGACTCCCCCTCCCCCCCGCAAGGACCCTTTGGGAAGCTCGGAGACCATCTGACAGTTCATGCTCCTGATCCCTTTCTTTCAGGAGGGGAAGACAGTCTTTCAAAGCCTTTTAGGCATTTTTAAAACCAAAACCCCGCAGAATTAATTTCCAAAATACAAGTGTACTGGGGTACTTGATTGCAAACAAAATATCTGCCTGATTAATACATATAGCAAAAGAAGTCAATCTAGTCCACAAGGTAGTAATTGGAAAAATGCACACTAGGGGTTTCTTCACCCCCTCACCTACTCCCTAGTAAAAGCACTCTTCCGAGAGGGACCTCCCGGGATTTCCTTTTATACGACTTGATGTAGAACTTGCTCTTCAGTACAGAATTGAAATCTTTCTCCTGACCAAACTGCTGATGAGCTCCTGCTGATTTTCTTTCAGACAGTAACTGTAGAATTTCTACCTGTCTGGCAATCTTTTACTCTGAACGAGGGCTATATTTCTTGAAACACTAGTGCTAACTTCAGTAAAATACAAGGAGTATGGGTCTATCTTACATTTCATTCTGTTTCTCTTATATTTCTAGACCCTCCTTTCCTATTCTTATGAATACTTCTTTTCCTAGGCACCCAAGTAGGGTTACCATATGGCTCCAGAAAAAGAAGGACAGATTGATTGCTCACATTCAGCAGATTGCCAAAACCTGTCGTTTCTTTCTCTATAACATCAGCAAAATCCGTCCCTTCCTCTCTGAGCACTCTACCAGAACCCTTATCCACACTCTCATCACTTCTCCTCTTGATTATTGTAACCTGCTTCTCACCGGCCTGCCTCTTAGCCATCTCTCTCCTCTTCAATCAGTCCAAAACTCTGCTGCATGACTCATTTTACACCAAAGTCGCTATGCTCACATTAGCTCTCTGCTTAAGTCACTTCACTGGCTCCCTATCCGTTTCCGCATTCAATTCAAACTTCTCCTATTGACCTATAAGTGCATTCACTCTGCCGCTCCCCAATACCTCTCCACTCTTGTCTCTCCCTACGCCTCCCCTCGGGTACTCGTTCTGTTGATAAATCTCTCTTATTTGTCCCCATTTCCTCTATTGCTAATTCCAGACTCTGTTCCTTTTATCTTGCTGCACCTCATGCCTGGATTAGACTACCCGAGCCTGTACTTCTAGCCCCGTCTTTGGCCATTTTCAAGTCCAAACTTAAAGCCCACCTCTTTACCACTGCTTTTGACTCCTAACCACTACTCACTTGCCCTATCCTTTTATCCTCACCTCTTTATTCCCTTACCCTTATTGTTCTGTCTGTTTACCTCTCTTATCTAGATTGTAAGCTCTTTGAGCAGGGACTGTCTTTTTGTGTATGGTGTACAGCACTGCATATGCCTTGTAGAGCTATAGAAATGATAAGTAGTAGTAGATTGAGCCAGTCTGGGTTTTACTTCCTTTGCTTTCAATGGAAGCAAAACCCGGACTGGGTCATAGTAACATAGTAGATGACGGCAGAAAAAGACCTGCACGGTCCATCCAGTCTGCCCAAGAAGCTAAATTCATATGTGCTACTTTTTTATTTGTACTGTCTTCAGGGCACAGACTGTATAAGTCTGCCCAGCACTATCCTCGCCTCCCAACTACCAGTCCCGCCTCCCACCACCAGCTCTGGCACATACCGTATAAGTCTGCCCAGCACTATCCCCACCGCCCAACCACCAGCCCCGGCACAGACCGTATAAGTCTGCCCAGCACTAGCCCCGCCTCCCAACCACCAGCTCTGCCACCCATTCTAGGCTAAGCTCTTGAGGATCCCTTCCTTCTGCACAGGATTCCTTTATGTTTATCCCATGCATGTTTGAATTCCGTTACCGTTTTCATCTCCACTACTTCCCGTGGGAGGGCATTCCAAGCATCCACCACCCTCTCCGTGAAAAAATACTTCCTGACATTCTTCTTGAGTCTGCCCCCCTTCAATCTCATTTCATGCCCTCTTGTTCTACCGCCTTCGTATCTCCGGAAAAGGTTCGTTTGCGGATTAATACCTTTCAAAAATTTGAACGTCTGTATCATATCACCCCTGTTTCTCCTTTCCTCCAGGGTATACATGTTCAGGTCCGCAAGTCTCTCCTCATACGTCTTGTAACGCAAATCCCATACCATTCTCGTAGCTTTTCTTTGCACTGCTTCAATTCTTTTTACATCCTTAGCAAGATACAACCTCTAAAACTGAACACAATACTCCAGGTGGGGCCTCACCAACGACTTGTACAGGGGCATCAACACCTCTTTTCTTCTGCTGGTCACACCTCTCTCTATACAGCCTAGCAATCTTCTAGCTACGGCCACCGCCTTGTCGCACTGTTTTGTCGTCTTCAGGTCCTCAGATACTATCACCCCAAGGTCCCTCTCCCCATCCGTACCTAGCAGACTCTCACCGCCTAACACATATACCTCTCTTGGATTTCTACTCCCTAAGTGCATCACTTTGCATTTCTTCGCAATGAATTTTAATTGCCAAACCTTAGATCATTCTTCTAGCTTTTTCAGATCCTTTTTCATGTTTTCTACTCCCTCCTCATGTTTTCCACAATCTGTCCTCCTTTTTCTGGAGCCATATGGTAACCCTACACCCAACCCAAGAGCTCCAACCCATTTAGCCTTATTACCCTCCTGGAATAAGATTAGTGTTGACAGCCTACCTCAAATTTTCAGGGCAGGCTAATCAAGTCCTGGTTTTCCTACTACCTGCATGGACTTGTAGTCTTGCTTTCCTTAGACAAACCATTTTGAACCTTAGGTCAACCTGGCCTGAAAATCTGGAGCCCTAGACAAGAGTCCAGAGGAATAAGATGGAAGGAAAAACATAGAGGTCCTTTTATTAAGCCGTGGTAAAAAGTGGCCTGTGGTAGTGTAGATGCGTGTTTTGGGCGTGCGCTGGGCCATTTTTTACCACAGCTGGGAAAGAGGGCTTTTTTTAATGGGCCAGAAAAAGGGTGTGCACTGAAATTAAAACTAGCGTGCGCCTATTTACAGTCTGAGCCCTTACCACCGCCTATTGATTTAGCAGTAAGGGCTCACGCGCTACCCGCGTGGTAACCACACCCTCTGTGATAGAAAATAGAAGATTATTTTCTACTGTGGGGTTCGGCATATGCCAAACTCAGAATTAATGCTGGTCACACGCACTAGCCCGGCAGTAGTTTCAATTTGGCGCGTTGGCCCTCCTGCGCCTTAGTAAAAGGGCCTTTTCTATTTTCTATGGTCTACCACGGGAGGGGGCATTTCCGGTGGTAATTAGCAGTTGGCGCTTGCTGTATGGTTACTGCATAGGTAGCATGTGAGCCCTTACCATTAAGTGAATGGGTGGCAGTAAGGGCTCAGGTTGTAAATATGCACTTGCTAATTTTAATTTCAGCGCACGCCCATTTTCTAGCCCTTTTTTCCCAGCTGCAGTAAAAAATGACCCAGCATGTGCCCAAAACCTGTGGCCGCACTTACGTTTTACTGCGGCTTAGTAAAAGGACCCCATAGTAAATGATGACTGATAAAGGCCGGAATGGCCATCCAGTCTGGCCAGAAAGGTGGCCAGAATTGTACCTACGACTCTGTGTGGGTTACACCCTCTTTGTCTATAGGGTTGTAACTAATGCCCCTCTATGCTCCTGTTTTCTTAACGGTGTGAAAGTTATTTATTTTTCACTATGAGTGGAAATCATGTCGATATTTATTGCATCTTCATGCTATATAGGGAACCTTTGTGGTTATCTCACATCTTTTTGATTTCTGTCACTGCTTTTGACCCTGCTGCTTCTTCCTGATGAAAATTCCAGGCAGCCTCCACCCTCTCTGTGAAAAAGTATTTCCTGATACCGATACATGCTTATATTCTGCAACAACCTTTAAATTCAATACGGATTACGTCAATTGAAAGAATTCAGACAAACTCCAAAAAGATTTACAAACCAGTAAGAATATAACAATGCTATCATCATCAATCCTAAATGAATAAAATATTTATTACAAAGAAACATTGCTTTTAAGTTTCTCTCCTCGCAACTTCATTTCAGGTCTTCTAGGTCTACAGCTTTTTTTTGGATAAGGTTGTTTTGTTCCTTGATATCTTTAGAAATTTAAATGTCTGTACCTATCCACACCCATCCTGTTAGAATATCAATGAAATGCTTTGATGTCCCCATGCATACCTCCTACCACCCCCATCCTCCCACCCTGTCAGACTGTCATAGTAATGCTTGAATGTTTTCACTTATATACACTGTCAGCTAGCACATTTCCTTATTTCCGATCTGACGAAGAAGGGCAACCTTCGAAAGCTAATCAAGAAATGTATTATGTCCAATAAAAAAGGTATCATCTTATTTTCTTTTCCATGTTTTATTTTGTTTGATTTCTATAGATTCTACATGGAATGTTGCTATTCCACTAGCAACATTCCATGTAGAAGTCAGCCCTTGCAGATCACCAATGTGGCCGCGCAGGCTTCTGCTTCTGTGAGTCTGACGTCCTGCACGTATGTGCAGGACGTCATACTCACAGAAACAGAAGCCTGCGCAGCTTTCTACATGGAATGTTGCTAGTGGAATAGCAACATTCCGTGTAGAATCTCCAATAGTAGCAACATTCCATGTAGAATCTCCAATGGTATCTATTTTACTGTCATAGTAATGCTTGAATGTTTTCACTTATATACACTGTCAGCTAGCACATTTGCTTATTTCTGATCTGAGGAAGAAGGGCAACCTTCGAAAGCTAATCAAGAAATGTATTAAGTTATGTCCAATAAAAAAGGTATCATCTTATTTTCTTTTCCATGTTTTATTTTGTTTGATTTCTATTAATGTCTATATCATAACTCCCCTGTCTCTCCACTCCAAGCAGGTATACATATTCAAGCCTCTTCCCATACATCATCTGTCAAAGACTTCTTACCATTTTGGCTGCTTTCCTCTGAAGGGCTTTGAGTCTATATCCTTGGAAGGTATTTCCTCCAACACAGTACTGCTAATGGGATCTCACCAATGACTTGTACAAGGGCATGATCACTTCTTTTGTTTTGCTAATTATGCCCCTCTCTAGTACTTCTAGCCCTGGCCACTCTCTGGTCACATTGTTTCATCACTTGAGATCCTCAAACACTACGGGTTCCTTTTACTAAGCGGCGGTAAGCCCAACACGGGCTTACCGCTCGCTATTTAGGAAGTACTGCCGGGCTAACGCAGCAGCCCAGCGGTACTTCTCACCCCTAGTGCGCCGTCATTTCCGGTGCTACGCAAATTTGTAACGCGGAATACTAACCAGTTGTAATCAGGCAGTGTCGTGCGCTGTCCGGTTACCGCCGGGTTAGCGCAGAAGCCCTTATTGCCACCTCAATGGGTGGTGGCAAGGGCTCCAGCCATTTCCTGAAGGAAAGAAAGACTGGCCCTTTTACCAGCTATGGTAAAAGGGGGCCTCGGCGAGTGTGTAAAACACGCACCGACGCCAACGCAGGCCCCCTTTTGATGCAGCTTGGTAAAGCGGGTCCTATCACTCTAAGGTCTCATTCCTGGTCCCCGAGCATCAGCATCTCACCTACTACAGCTACAGCTCCTTTGGATTTCTGCATCCCAAATGCATCACATAGTAACATAGTAACATAGTAGATGACGGCAGAAAAAGACCTGCACGGTCCATCCAGTCTGCCCAAGAAGATAAATTCATATGTGCTACTTTTTTATTTGTACTGTCCTCTTCAGTGCACAGACCGTATAAGTCTGGCCAGCCCTATCCCCGCCTCCCAACCACCAACCCCGCCTCCTAACCACCAGCTCTGGCACAGACCGTATAAGTCTGCCCAGCAGTATCCCTGCCACACACCACCGGCTCTGGCACAGACCTTATAAGTCTGCCCAGCACTATCCCCGCCTCCCAACCACCAGCCCCAGCACAGACCGTATATGTCTGCCCACACTAGCCCCGCCTCCCAACCACCAGCCCCAGCACAGACCGTATAAGTCTGCCCAGCACTGGCCCCGCCTCCCAACCACCAGCTCTGCCACCCATTCTAGGCTAAGCTCCTGAGGATCCCTTTCTTCTGCACAGGATTCCTTTATGTTTATCCCACGTATGTTTGAATTCTGTTTCCGTTTTCATCTCCACCACCTCCCGTGGGAGGGCATTCCAAGCATCCACCACCCTCTCCGTGGATGCACTTCGTCACATTACTACTACTACTTATCATTTCTAAAGCACTACTAGACATACGCAGCGCTGTACACTTTAACATGACGAGACAGCCCCTGCTCGACAGAGCTTACAATCTAATTAGGACAGACAAATAGGAGAAACAAGAGATAAGGACAAAGTGTAGCAAGATTCTGGAATCTCAAAGAGTAGCAAGATTCCATGCAGAATCCCAAAGAGCAGCAAGATTCCAGAATCCCAAAGTGTACCAAGATTCCAGAATTCCAGAGACTACTACTACTACTACTTAGCATTTCTATAGCGCTCCTAGACGTATGTAGCGCTATACACTTTAACATGAAGAGACAGTCCCTGCTCAACAGAGCTTACAATCTAATTAGGACAGACAAACAAGAGATAAGGGAATATTAAAGTGAGGATAAATACCAAAGTGTTTTATAAAAATAATCCATTGGAAGATATCTCCTTATTAATTCGGTGTTAGCAGGTACACTAGTGCAAATAGTAAGGGACACTTCTGTGATATCTTTATATCAATGTGAGACCTGACTGCCAGTCTGTTTCTCTGTCAATTCCCTAAATATACTCTATAACTGGCTTTCCACTTGAGTAACCAGAGAGATGAACGTTTAAAAATCACATTTAGCAGTACAAGAGTTAGTCACATGGCATCACCAATGTACTAATTATAAAAGTAGGATAATATCACAGCAAAGAAAATAATCAACTCGGTATAAAAGATGTCTAATAGGAGCAATTTTCAGACTGGCGTTTTTTACTTATGAACTTTGCACTGGATTAGAAAGAGAATGCTCAGTAGGATGCCGATTATCAGGACTAACCTCGGCAGAGAGCAGTCCGGATAACAGAAAATCCAGATGACATTCCCTTTTGAAAAGAGCACACACTTTCAGAGTTCCATGTTGAGCAATATTCTTCTGTTTTCAATAATAAATGGAAAAAAATAGCAAACTATTTGTGATGTTATACTTTTTTTTTTACTGTATATCAGGCATAATGCAATAACTATAATGCAGAAATTAAGATAACAAAATTTAAAAAGATAAAGAACAGAAGCAATTTGGATAATTGGACATCCAGATAATTGGAGTTCGGATAATTGGCGTCCTAATATATTATATACGCTTTTCATTGGAAACTTCTTAAGAGCAGTTTTTTTTTAATGTGGTCAATTCACAGTCATACATACATAGTAAAATAGTAGATGACGGCAGAAAAAGACCTGCACGGTCCATCTAGTCTGCCCAACAAGATAAACTCATATGTGCTACTTCTTGTGTATACCTTACCTTGATTTGTATCTGCCATTTTCAGGACACAGACCGTAGATGTCTTGCCCAGAACTAGTCCCATTTTCAGGACACAGACCATAGAAGTCTTGCCCAGAACTAGCCCCACCACCCAAACACCAGCCCCGCCTCCCAATCTCGGCTAAGCTTTCTGAGGATCCATTCCTTCTGCACAGGATTCCTTTGTGTTTATCCCATGCATGCTTGAATTCCGTTACCGCTTTCATCTCCACCACCTCCCGCGGGAGGGCATTCCAAGTATCTACCACTCTCTCCGTGAAAAAATACTTCCTGACATTTTTCTTGAGTCTGCCCCCCTTCACTCTCAAATCATGTCCTCTCGTTCTACTGCCCTCCCATCTCCGGAAAAGGTTTGTTTGCGGATTAATACCTTTCAAATATTTGAACGTCTGTATCATATCACCCCTGTTTCTCCTTTCCTCCAGGGTATACATGTTCAGGTCCGCAAGTCTCTCCTCATACGTCTTGTAACGCAAATCCCATACCATTCTCGTAGCTTTTCTTTGCACCGCTTCCATTTTTTTTACATCCTTAGCAAGGTACGGCCTCCAGAACTGAACACAATACTCCAGTCGTCCTCACCACTTTTCCCAAACCAAGGGGGTCTTTTATGTAGGCACACTGGCGTTTTTAGCGCACATTAAAAATAGACACGCATTAAACACTAAAGACGCCCATAGAAATACATGGGCATCTTTAGTGTTTAACGCATGCCTATTTTTAATGCGCGCTAAAAACATCAGCCCGCCTAAGTAAAAGATCCCCCGAAATAATAGAAAACACACAGTCAAATGGAAACATCAGGGCTACAGCTTTATTAACTTGCAAAATTCCTAAATTACTATAAATAAACATGTTTAAACTTCTTTGCATACTTCACTAGACAGTTATGTCCTAGTCATAGAAATAATAACTAACATCTGACCTTCCAAGTACCCTTGTGCCCTTGTGGTGATGCTAAGGGCCATTCTATTGAAAGGCTTGATATAATTTTTCCCAGCACTCAAATCACTCTCAAGTGATAATACAAGAGAAGATGTATATTCATGTTCAAATATCAATGCATTACAATATTTTGGTTGAGATATACCATGTCATATCTTTACCACCGGCAAAATGAAGAGTCTATCACTTGTCTTCAGCTTTTCACACCTACTGCAATGCTGATGCCTGTACTCCACATTCCAAAACATCTTGTATAACACTCAAGAAAACATCCAATTCAATCTCCAAGAGATGGACCCCATCAGACCTATAAAGGTCTGGGAAATCCGTCGTTATTAAAAGTCATGAGTAAGAATACTACTTTCTAACAAGAGGTTAGGGCTCTTCAGCTTGGAGAAGAGATTGCTGATGGGGATATGATTGAGGTCTTTAAAATTCTGAGTGGTATAGAATGGGTAAAAGTGAATTGATTTTTCACTCTTTCAAAAAGTACAAAGACCAGGGGGCACTCAATGAAATTACATGAAAATACTTTTAAAACAAATAGGAGGAAACATTTTTTTCACTCAACGAATAGGTAAGCTCTGGAACTCGCTGCCGGAAGATGTGGTAACATCGGTTAACATATCTGGGCTTAAAAAAGGTTTGGGCAGGAGGAAGTGACGTCACCGCTAAAGATGGCTGCCTAGAGCTCTGGCTCCCACTCCTCGATAATAAAAATAAGCAATAAGAAGCAATCACCAGCCCTTTTGGAGCTGCCTGCACTGTTCCACATTGTTCCTCATCGCCGGCAGGATGAGCAAAGCGTCCTCGGCGCGAGCTAAAGACTCAGAGAAGTCCGCCGGCGGCGGGACGAGCAAAACCGCGAAACGCCACGAGGTAATGGCGCCGGTTTCCCCTTCGGACTCTGATTCTGCGCTGTCGTTGGCGGAATCGCGAAAACCGCCTGCAAAAAAAGGAATCTCAGGCGAACTTCGCCAGATACTGTCCGGTATACAAGCGGATATCAAAAAGTCGAAGGACGAGATTCTGGACCGGATGGAGACCCTAAGCTCTGACCTCCGCGAGTTGGGGAACAGAGTAGAAGAAGCGGAAACAAAGCTGGAAGAACAATCTGAATCCTTGCTAACGCATGAGACCCACCTTCAAGCGTTAGACCAAAAGAATATAGAACTTACATATAAACTTGATGACCTAGAAAATAGGGGAAGGAGGAATAATCTCAGATTCCGTGGAGTCCCCGAGGGAGGTGAGACCGAGGATGTCCTGATGATTGTACAAACACTGTGTACCACCCTGCTGGGGACTGAGGCCGCAGCGGCGAAGATCGAGATAGACAGAGCACATAGAACTCTGGGCCAGCGGCAGGACAATAGAATACGGGACATCATCACCCGGTTCCACCGATATGAAGTGAAGGAACAATTGCTTAACTGTGCCAGGAAAAAGCCCAATTTGGAATATGGCGGGGCCAAAATAACAGTGTACCAGGATCTCTCGCAGTTCACCTTACAACAGAGACGCCTCATGAAACCGGCTCTGGACATCCTAACTAAGGAGCAGATAACATACAGATGGGGCTTTCCTTTTTCCCTGAATTATACATTGCAGGGTGCTAAAATGAGAGTTACATCGCTGACCGAAGCCTGGACATCCCTGCTTGAAGCGGGAATGGTGCAAAAGAGCAAACCTCCAGGTGAATTAGCGTCAGCTACGAAGGCCAGGCTTCAAAAATGGCAACGGGTCCCTGCAACACCTAAAAGGAATAACACAAAAAGAAAAGCGGCCGTGGAAGAAACCTGATCGGATAGAGCAGCCTGGACATTATATCTTATTCAAGGTTCTCTCTAAGGAGCAGGCCAGAGGGTCACTGGCTGATATTGACCTCAGGATTGGTAAATATGCAGACAGTACCTAAAATCAAGCTCTGTTTCAGGTTTAATTGTTATCTTCTTTTTTTTTACAAAGGAACTTATGTCTCTTAATTAACAGAGGATATGATATCTACAGCAGTGTGGAATATTGTTTATGATGTTATAAAGTTATATGCGATGTATGAAGGGGTAGTTTAAGGAGATGGAGGGTGGGGGGGGCTAAGTTATTAGTTGTGCAAATGTGGAAAGTTTATTAGGGAAAAGGCTCCTGGTGATGCTGTGAAGCAATCCGGGGGTGGGGGGGTGGGGCGGGCTGGGCTGCCTACGTGCTAGTGTGTTACTTTCTCACATCCCACTACTGGGACATGTGCCTGGTGGTTGGTGTTAGACAGGGGGGGCTGCAGTGGGTAAGAGAGAGGGGGGGGTTAACAATAGGGGGGAGGGGGGAATGTGTGGGTTGGGGGCACCACTGGTATAGGGGAGCACAAATAGGTGTATTAGATGGACCCTGTATAATGGGGGAGAGAGCTGTCATATTGTCCCAGGCATGACCACAGACTTAAAAATTTTATCATATAATGTGAAGGGCCTGAACATGCCTCAAAAGCGGCAGAAGTTGTTCAGGGAGTTACAACAGCTAAGGCCGCATATTGTCCTCCTACAGGAGACCCATCTTCGCAGGGTACATGAGCGACTCCTCTCCCATCCAGATTACCCTAGTGCTTTTTTTGCCTCTTCCACTGATGGCTCCAAAAAGCGTGGTGTGGCAGTGCTGTTCCATAAGTCTATAACAGCCCGAATATTGAGTGTCAAACGGGACCCGGGAGGGCGGTTTTTGTTCCTGCAAATTGTCCTAGACCACACAGAACTCACTCTTGCAACTTTATATGCACCTAATGAACAACAGGGGGCATTCTACACCAAAGTGAAGAACATACTAGCTACATTTACCCGGGGTTCCCTGATCATGGAGGGTGATTTTAATGAAGTTATGGATCATGTGATGGATAGGTCTGGGAGACCTCAACATCCGATCTCTAAGGATTCTTTGGCACTGAACTCCCTGGTCAACTCACTGGGGACTTTGGACGTCTGGAGGCTGGGTCATATGACAACTAGAGATTATACTTTTTTTTCTCCTGTACATAAGTCGTACTCACGCATCGACTATCTTTTTCTTGACGTTACACTAGTTGAGAGAGGCCCGACAGCAGGAATCGGTAGTGCCACAATCTCTGATCATGCCCCAGTTTGGGTCACTTTGCCGACCATTAGAGCTGAGGTCAAAGATAAAAAATGGATGCTTAACACAGAATTATTACAGGAGAAGGAGGTGGTGGAGGGTTGTAGGAGGGTCCTGAAGGAATACTTGGAGCTTAATATAGAATCGGGCCCACCCCTCAGTGTTGTATGGGATGCCATGAAGGCTGTCTCTAGAGGTTACTTTATACAGATAGCTAGTAGGCGTGCGAGGGTCCGTAGGGCCCAGCTGGCGCAGTGCATGGAAAAGATTCGGATTTTGGAGGCGCAGCACAAATCAGGCGGCTCCTCTGCAATTTTGGAGGAGCTGCGCGGGCAGAGGCTCCAGCTGGACTCTATCTACTCCGAACAATTAACCTGGTTACAATCTAGAAATAAAGTTCGAACATACGAATTTACCAATAAAGCAGGACGCCTCCTGGCCATAAAGTTACGCAGGCGAAAAGTAGATCGAACAGTCACCCACATTAGGGACATGAGGGGCAACCTGCTGAATACCTCTGAGTCCATACGGAGGCGTTTTAGCGAATTTTAACAGGAGCTCTATGCACAGGAGATTAATCCTTCTGAGGACACTATATTAGACTACTTAGCTGAGAGTGACTTAGCATCCCTAAATACCCAACAGAGGACTGCCCTTGATGCACCAGTTACCCCAGTTGAGATACAAAAAGCTATACAACACTTGCCCTCATGTAAATCACCAGGGTTAGATGGCTTACCTAATGAATTCTATAAGAAATTCGCCCCCGAACTGGCCCCGTTGTTCGCGGATTTGTTTAACATGATTGGGAAGGGGGAGTCGTTGCCTAGTTCCATGTTGGAAGCCTGGATTGCGGTATTGCCTAAACCGAATAAAGATCATACAGAATGTGGGTCCTTCCGTCCAATATCCGTCTTGAACGCCGATGTTAAAATCTTAGCTAAAGTTTTGGCCAACCGTCTGGCACCGTTGCTCCCAGCTGTTATCCACCCTGACCAAGTGGGTTTTGTTCCATATAGAAAAGCAACAGACAATACCAGGCGAGTGGTCGATTTAATATATTTGGCCAAAAAAATGAAGAGGCCTCTCTGTCTCCTTAGTCTGGACGCTGAAAAGGCCTTCGACAGGGTTCACTGGCCCTTTATGTATAAAGTGATGGAGGCCTTTGGGATAGGACCGCAGTTTAGTGGGTGGATCCAGGCGTTCTACAGCTCTCCTAAAGCCTGTGTTCGAGTAAATGGGGGTAACTCAGCAATGATCCCTTTACACAGGGGCACCAGACAGGGCTGCCCCTTGTCCCCCCTGCTCTTTGCCATGGTTATGGAGCCCTTTGCAACCAGGCTTAGAACCAATCCAGGTATCTCAGGACTTTCTATTGGTGGGAGAAACCATAAACTATCCCTTTTTGCGGATGATGTATTATTGTTTGTCACTAATCCCTTGACCACCTTCCCTGGGCTTTTGAAAGAGATAGAGGAATACTCTAATGTGTCGGGATTTAAAGTCAACATGTCCAAATCCGAAGTTCTGAACGTGACCCTTCCAGAGGAGCTCGTGGGAACGCTGGGGTCCTCCTATGCCTTTAGGTGGACCAGTGGGAGTCTTCGCTACCTGGGAGTAAACTTGTCGGCAGACCTCTCAAATCTTTTCTCAATTAATTATAGGGGCTTGGCAGGGGCGCTCATCGAGGACTTGGGAAAATGGGGTGATCTTGATCTTTCCTGGTTCGGCCGAATAGCGGCAGTAAAGATGAATGTTCTGCCGTGCCTGCTCTACCTCTTTCAGGCTCTCCCAATCAAAATGCCCCGTAAATTCTTATCATCATTACAGGACCGTATCATGCGTTTTATTTGGGCGGGAAAACGACCGCGTCTGGCACGCTCAGTCCTATACCAGGACAGAACGAGAGGAGGGTTGGGAGTACCCAACCTGGCGTGGTACTATAGAGCGGTTCAGGCACGCGCGGCAGTGGAATGGTTTCAGGACTATCCGGATCGGTAATGGGTGCAGCTTGAACAATACACCCTGGGTGAGAGGCCGCTGGAGGCCCTTATGTGGATCCCTGGCTCGCATAGATCTTTGGAGGCAGGACTTTGTCCTTCTATATATGTCACTCTCTTAAATTGGGACAGTCTGTTTCCCCATCGACGTACTACATTATCTCGTCTGTCTCCCATAGCTCACAACCCATTGTTTTACCCCGGAATGATAAAAGGAGTGTTCACAAGATGGTACACTGGAGGCTTACGAACATGGGGTCAACTGTTTGATGGGGAGCATTTACTGTCGTACACTGAGGCCCTTGAGAAGTTCCCGATAGTGGGGTCAGACCAATATGCCTATCTTCAATTAGCCTCTTTCCTTAAGACAAGGGCAGTTCGGGAGGTAGTGGCCAGGGAACAAATAGCACTAGAAACCATCTGTGAGGGCCCACCTAAGACAAGTGGGTTGGTATCGCGCCTCTACCACATTATAAATAGGCAATCCCCGACATATATACTTCACAGGAAGAGTTGGCAGAGGGAACTGGGCATGGAGTTGGAGGAGGCAGGGTGGGAAAAATTGGAGCGGGCTGTGATGGGGGTGTCGTCTCATGTGCCCTTTAAAGAGAATGCGGTAAAGGTATTGTACCGTTGGTACCTGACGCCCGAACGTCTTCAACGTATTTATCCTACATTGACGGGGCTGTGCTGGAGGGGATGTGGGGTGCGGGGCACAGCGGGACACATTTGGTGGACATGCAGGAAGGTTAAGGCCTACTGGAGAGCGGTTCGTAGCAGGTTGCAGAGGTGGACGGGGAGCCTAATACCTTGGAGCCCGACTCTTTTCCTATTTTCTGTCCTAGCTGCAGGTCTCTCCCGTACCCAGCAAACTTTCTTGAGACAGGCCATAAGTGCAGCGAGAGTTACAATTGCTGCTCATTGGAAGCAGCCCACAGCTCCACCGATTAATAGGTGGATTCAAAAATTGAGGCACATCTGCGAGATGGAGAGACTCCTAGCGGAACGGCACAATCAAATGGGTAGATGGCACTTGACCTGGGATCCCTTTCTCCTTCATGTATAATTTGTCTGATGACCTATGTTACGGTGGTGCCCGAAGGGGGGGAGGGGGGAGGGAGGGGTGGGGTGGGTTGGGGTTCTGAGTGACAAGAGTGATACGGAAGTGGGATTTCATAAAAAAAAAAAAAAGTTATTTAAAAAGTTGAAGTTCTGAAATGGTTATTCTGAATAATTTTCTAGGTATTTTACCACAGTTAAAAGTTTTCTTTTGGTATAGCATGAGACTCTTACTACTCTTTGTATTACTTATGTGCTATGCTTCTGGAGACTTATGTTTTGCACAAGTGACATGTAATATTATACTCATGTTGTAATATGTTTCAGATTTTATGTACTAATAATCAATAAAGACTTCATGGAAATTAAAAAAAAAAAAGGTTTGGGCAAGTTCCTGGAGGAAAAGTCCATAGTCTGTTATTGAGATGGACATGGGGGAAGCCACTGCTTACTCTAGGATTGGTAGCATGTTGTTACTACATAGTAACATAGTAAACATAGTGAATGACGGCAGATAATGACCTGTATGGCCCATCTAGGCTGCCTAACAAAATAAACTCATTTTACATGGCATGTGATACTTTATACCCGAGTTTGATTTGTCCTTGCCATTCTCAGGGCACAGACCATATAAGTCTGCACAGCACTGTTCTTGTACTAAGTTCTGAAGCTAATGTTGAAACCCCTTAAAACTTACACGCCAGCCCATCTCTGTCTATTCAGTCACGATCAGGGTGTAGACTGTAGAAGTCTGCCCAGCACCGGTTTTGCTTCCCAATTACCGGCATCACCACCTAATCTCTGCTAAGATTCTGCAGATCCATTCCTTCTTAACAGGATTCCTTTGTGTGTCACGGAACCCAGGATGGTGAGCCCTTGGGCTGCAGCAGACAAGTCCTCTGTGGAGGCACAGAGGTGAACCAGGCACTGAATACAAACTGGATACCAGACATGGCAAATAGACAGAGCACACTCAAGACAAGCAACAAGCACCACTAGAAAAGGAAGATAGGCCACTCAGGTGGGCCTCACGGCCGATCCAGAACCCATTCGTACAGAGTCCAAGTGTACGGGCCTAACGGCCGAACTGGAACCAAATCATACCAGAGGGAAGGGGAAAGAAACAGAACAGAATCTCTTGAGCAAGTACTACTCAAGCAGTGCACACATACTGCACTAAACAGAGCCACAAACAAGGGGTCAAAAGACCCTACACATAGGTACAAAGAACTGAAGGGGAAAAGACAACCCCATTTAGACTCACATGGTAGAAACCACAAGTAAAAGATAAGAAAACCACACAGGAAGGCAGCACAGGACTGGGCTTAGAACCCCAGCTATAAATGAATAGTCCTAACTAAGTCAAACAGACATCACACAGAGAGGTAGCTCAGGGTTGAGAAGAACCACCCACTCAAAGAGAATCAATCAAAGAGGATGAACAGGATTGTGCTAGTAGACACAGCTAAACGGAAGAACGGCCCACTCATGCCACACAGAGAGACCACTCAAGGCTGTGCTAGCAGTCACAGCTAAACAAATAAGCAATCCACTTAAACACAACCAGGAACCTCACAGAGAGAACTCAAACAGAAAGCACACAGGAAAAACTGAAGATAAGGCCATACAAAGGAACACTTACGGCTATGCCATATAGAACTCAAAGATAAGGGAAGCCACTTATAGGAATACACAAGGCTAGCCACGCAGCACTCAAGGGTAAAGGGGAGCCAACTATAGGAATACACTCTAGGCTGTACCATACAGCACTCAAGGGTAAAGGGGGGCCAACTATAATAATACACTCTAGGCTGTGCCACACAGCACTCAAGGGAAAAGGGAAGCCACTCATAGAAATACACAAAGCTGGCCACGCAGCACTCAAGGGTAAAGGGGAGTCAACTATAGGAATACACTCTAGGCTGTACCATACAGTACTCAAGAGATAAGGGAAGCCACTCATAGGAACACTCTAGGCTGTACCATACAGCACTCAAGAGTAAAGGGAAGCCACCTATAGGAATACACAAAGCTGTGCCACTCAACACTCAAGGGTCAAGGGAATCCACTCACAAAAATACACACGGCTGGCCATACATGACTCAAAGGTAAAGGGAAGCCGTTCATAAGAATACACAAGGCTGTCCACACAACACACAAGGGTAAAGGGAAGCCGCTTATAGGAATACACAAGGCTGTGCCACAGAGTCAAATAACAGGCACTAGAGACAAAGGGAAAGGTAAGCAGAGAAAGCTGCCTTTACATACACAGATCAAATAAGGAGCAATGCTCCCAAGAATCAGGAGACAAACACAGCAAAGAGTTAAAGCAGACTAAAGGGAAAGGCTAATTCTAAAACACATCAGAAAGAAGCAGGGCTTACACTGCAGTCAAAGGTTTAAAGCGAACAAAGGGGAAAAACAACAATGTTCTTACCAGAACTCAGCCAAGAAAGGAAGGGAAAAGCAGGCAGAGGCAGAGTATACCCACCTGCATGGGAGCAAGGTAATCAGGAAAGCAGCTAGGCTGTGGAAGCAAAGTAATCAAGAAAAGCAGCTGGGCTGGCAACAACTGGCTCTCTGAACAGTGAAAGGTAACAAGGAAAACCACACAAGGAAGCAAAACAGGTTTAAGCTAGAGAGCCTAGATAACAAGAAAGGAATCTATTCAGGTTCAAACCAGAACCACACACAGAACAGGACTTTGCTTGAGGAGCAAAGTTAACAGACAAGTAATCCATACAGGTTTAAGCCAGAACAACACACACACAAAAACAGAAGAGGGCTTTGCTTGAAAGCAAACCTAACAAGCTTCTCCTTCTTACCTACAAATGCACTCAGTCTGCAGCCCCTCATTACCTCTCTACCCTCATTTCCCCTTACGTTCTCGCCCGTAACCTCCACTCACAGGACAAATCCCTCCTCTCAGTACCCTTCTCCACCACCGCCAACTCCAGGCTCCGCTCATTCTGCCTCGCCTCACCCTATGCTTGGAATAAACTTCCTGAGCCCTTACGCCAAGCCCCCTCCCTACCCATCTTCAAATCCTTGCTCAAAGCCCACCTCTTCAATGTTGCTTTCGGCACCTAACCTTTATACCTTTCAGGAAATCTAGACTGCCCTATTTGACTGACTGTACATTTGTCCTTTAGATTGTAAGTTCCTTTGAGCAGGGACTGTCCTTCTATGTTAAATTGTACAGCGCTGCGTAACCCTAATAGCGCTTTAGAAATGTCAAGTAGTAGTAGTAGTAGCAGTAGGTAATCCATACTGTTTCAAACCAGAACCACTCACACAGGGCTCAGGGCAGTGCCCAAAGACACAGATTAACAAGAAGACCAGTTCCCTCAGAATCAAACAACAGTACAACAAGAAAAGGGAAAAATAGACCTGTTGCAAAGGCCAAGCAGGAAAGCTCCCTGGGTCCTTATAAAGGAGTAGGCTGATGATGTCACAAGTTGGAAATGAAGCAGAAGCAGGGAGACCAAAGCGAGGCTTGGCTAACAGGAAGAACAACAACAGGAAAAAAGGCAGACTGGAGAGTTCACAGAGCTAGATACAGAGAAACAGAAGGTCTGAACATAAGGGCACAGCCACAACCGTGACAGTGTGTTTATCCCACGCACGTTTGAATTCCATTACCGTTTTCATCTCCACCACCTCCCGCAGGAGGGCATTCCACATATCTACCACCCTCTCTGTGAAAAAAATACTTCCTGACATTACTCCTAAGTCTGCCCTCCTTCAACCTCAATTCATGTCCTCTAGTTCTACCGCCTTCCCGTTTCCAAAAAAGGTTCGTTTGCGGATTAACACCTTTCAAATATTTGAACGTCTGTATCACGTCACCCCTGTTTCTCCTTTCCTCCAAGGTATACATGTTCAGGTCAGCAAGTCTCTCCTCGTACGGTTTGCAACGCAAATCCCATACCATACCGGTTTCTGCCAGGTACTTGTGACCTGAATTGGCTACTCTTGGAAGCAGGATACTGGGCTAGATGGACCATGGATCTGACCCAGTATGGCTATTCTTATGTTCTAACAACAAGGCCAATTTATTGATTTAGAGTTTACCCTTTTTCTTAAATGCTCAATGTCTTCAACCTTTTTTTAGCTCCTCTCCAGACCCTTCTGGGAATAATATTAGACCAAATAACTCTGGCTTTAGATTCCATTTTCCTTCTAAATAGGAATTTGTCAGGATCTGTTTTATTTTGACTGCAGCTGATCTTAGCTGTTCCCAGGAAATATGTCATCCTAGGTGACTGCCTAGTTTGCTTGATGATTAAGCCAGCCCTGAGTGCTCTTCTCGTGTCTATTGTTCCGTTCTTGCTTTTCATTAGGCTTTGGAAGTTGAAAATTATGTTGTACAGTCTCTTCTTATCCTTTTAAATTATTTTGGAGAATGGCTCCATTCAATACTCCTTTGCAGATAACTTGAATTTCCTGCTATGCCATCTGTGGCATTTTAAATGGAATATCTCTACCCATCAGGCACTTTTAAACACATTTCATTCATAAATTAAATCTTTGACATGCCATATTCTGTGTGATCAATATGTTTGTTTATTATCAGCAGCTGCTTTGTTTTAGCAAGCTGGTGGGCTTTAGCAAAGAGGGTAGGATCTTAACCACAAAGCAGAACCAAGGACAGGGAGAAAAAAGACCTCCTGTCAGCAAATGGGAGCTAGAATGGATAAGGTTTCACGGTAATGGCCCTTTAATTGAAATTGCTGGTTGGGAAGGATTACTCATCCCAGGAAAAATCTGTTCTGATTGCTCCTGGCCTAGACACTTCAGCAAGTAGTCCATTAACTCTGGATGTGTGTTTGTTGGTTGGGCAAATAAAGAAAGGCAACAAACAGGGAAAAAAATGAAAACATCTTGGGTGATCAATCACGGAAAATTCCGGGGAACGTATCTTTAGAACTGAATGAGAACAAGCCAGTGCAAGCGGAAGAGAAACAGTGGGGAATAGCAATGAACAAAGTTCTGCAATTTTTATAATTCCTATTATAACATTATTTATTTGCCTATGCAATGACCACTAGGAGCAAGGTGCATCATTAACACATAGAATGTATCAATAATTAACATCCAAAATGGCATAAAATGACATCATATTCTTTAGATAAACATTTCCAGAAACAGCTATCCCGCAAACCTACCTGAGCATAAATTTGATCCCCAAAGACATCTAAAAATCCAAACCATGATTTCATAAGCTAATTAAGTGGAGAGGTGTGGTAGCTGTGTTAGTCTACTCTTAAAGGTTATCATTAGAAATCAAACAAAATAAAACATGGAAAAGAAAATAAGATGATACCTTTTTTATTGGACATAACTTAATACATTTCTTGATTAGCTTTCGAAGGTTGCCCTTCTTCCTCAGATCGGAAATCTTTTCCATGTTTTATTTTGTTTGATTTCTATTGATAAGCTAATTAAAAAGCCACATCTCTAGGATCTACTGAAAACCTAAAAGAGTAGAGATGCAACAAACATTAGATATAACATTCCATAACTTGGGAGCCACACATTAAAAAAGTAAAAAGCCCACTCAGAAGAGAGCCCAGCTTTTTCAATGAGGACACTGTAGTAACCCTTTATCTTATCATCTCAAATCTTAAACTGGAACATTTTCTGTCAGTTATCTTGTCCAAGTAAGCCAGACCTAAGCCAAATATGATTTTAAGTACCACAGTAAGGGGTCCTTTTACCAAGCTGTGGGATAAAGGGCCCTGCGCTAGCAACAGGGGCCGTTTTTCCTGGACGCCAGGGCCCTTTTTACCTCAGCGGGTAAAAATGCCCCCAGCACACATGGCCATGCAGTAAGAGAATTCTTACCGCATGGACAAGTGGCAGGGAGCCCTTACCGTCAGCTATCGAGGTAGCAATAAGGGCTCCTGCATTAACCCTGGCGGTAACCGGGCAGCCCCAGGTTATAGCCACACAAGCCATTTCTGGTTCTTTTCTTTTTCCCCCAGAAATGGTGCATGCTCAGGGTGGGACAATTTGGACCAAAAATGGACGTGCGGCAAAATGAAAATTGACACGTGTCCATTTTGGGTCTGAGACCTTACCATCAGCCATTGACTTAGCAGTAAGGTCTCACATGTTAACCGAGCAGTAATGGTCTATGTGCGTCAAATGCCTTTTACCGCCCGCTAGCACTGCGCGCCAGAAAATACAAATTATTTTCTGGCACGCATAGTAGACGTACGCCGAAAATGAAATTACCGCCCAGCACACACGGTAGCTGGGTGGTAACTCAGAACTGGCTCATGTTGGGCACGCATAGGCCCTTATGTGTCTTAGTGAAAGGGCCCCTGAGGCCAATATTCAAAAACCTGTGGAGGGGCATTTTCGATATTATTTATTTATTATTACATTTGTACCCCGCACTTTCCCACTCAAAGCAGGTTCAATGTGGCTTACATAGTAACAAGGATTACAGAGTTTGAAGAGGAAAAATAAGTTGAGTATTATCAGAATAATACAAAAGAATTAGGTAGGTAGAGATGGGCAAGGGTGAAGGGAGTAGGAGAGATATGAGCAAGGGTAGGTGATCATTGGAGGAGGGGTAGATGAGGCGGAAGGAGGAGGGACATGGGATAAGCACTGCGTATGACTGGTAGTGCTATAGAAGTGATTTATAGTAGTAGTAGTAGTAGGGACATGGGATAAGCATGGGAACTTTGGTGGGAGATGTAGTCTAGGTCATTGTCGTTGTCTCCTGAATATTTGATGCGTAGATGGATTAGTTTGGGTCATTTGGGGAGGCCTGCTTGAACAGATGGGTTTTTAGTAATTTCCGGAAGGGTAGATAGTCACTGATTGATCGAATGGGTCTGGGGAGGGCATTCCAGAGTTGGCTGCCTAAGAAGGAGAAGTTGGATCCATAATAGGTTTTGTACTTGAGTCCTTTGCAATTGGGGTAATGTAGGTTGAGGTAAGTGCGTGAAGTTACAGACATGTTTCTGGTGGCCAGGTCAATCAGGTTGAGCATGTAGTCTGGAGATTCACCATGGATGATCTTGTGGATTAATGTGTGGATTTCGAAGCTGATTCGTTCTTTGATAGGGAGCCAGTGAAGTTTTTTTGCGAATCGTGATTTGCCAAAAATGAGTCTTGCTGCTGTGTTTTGAGCAGTCTGAAGTTTTTTCAGGATATGGGTCTTGCAGCCTAAGAAAATACCGTTACAATAGTCGGCGTGGGTAAGATATGATGTCTGCATCCGGTTTTGGCCATTTTGCAAAAAAAAAAAAAAAAAACCATCCAAATATACAGTAGTGGACACGAGCATTTTCAAACCAGAAAAACATCCAACTTTTTGTTTCCAAAATTGCCATTGCCTACATCTTTTTGTGCTCAGTGCATCTACCCCTTTATTTTCAGAATTTATTTTTTAGTTTGGCTACCTTCCAGAAGCTATCGGAGCTGCTCATATTCAGGCAGATTTTAGATAGGACATGGAAAGGGGAATTCATGTGTCCGAGTTAGGATGTGGGGAATTCCCATATTTCTTTTACAAATATAGAACGTCTTGTAAAATAGGAGCCAAACTCACATGAAAGCCCCTCCACATAAAGAAGGAGTAGGTATTTTAGAAAGCTACATATGAGGAAATAAACTATGGAAATTTCCCCTCATACACACAAATAGATGTGAGAGCCCTCCCATCAGTGGTGGCCTCCCAATGCCCGCCTTCCTCCTGAATCATGACCCCCCCCCCCCAACAATGCAGATACTCCCAAACATGCCTCCCCAGACTCAACCCCCAATTTAAGCCTTCCTGTACCCTCCCTCCTGAAGCTCCAATGGTGAAGGTCCCCACATGTGGCAACTGCAAAAAAGATGGAAGTTCCCCCTCAGGCCCAAATCTTCCAAGGCTCAACCCAAGTAAATGGTGTCCTCAGCAGCCCCCTATCCACTTCCCAAATTTACTGAAAGTCCCTGAGTTCTAGTGGGGTGGGAGTGATTCCCACTTGCTCCCACCTTGAGGTTCAGGCCATCTAAAATGGTCGCCAAGTTTTTGTTTTTTGCAGTAATATGGCAGTATTACCACTAGAGGCCAGACTTCTATACACAACCTGGCAACAACTGGACCAACGTTTTGGTTTTTTTTTTTTTTGGGGGGGGGTTCTTTTTGAGAGGGGTAGGGGGGATCAGACGTTGAGGGTTCTAATGGGGAAGGGCAGTGATTGGCGGTGATTGATGGGCGGACGTCAAGATTTACAACTAACTCTATAGTAGGCACTTAGATATGCCTCAGGGCAGCTATAAATAGAAATGTGGATTCCCTCTGTGAAATTTGGAATCCTCGTCTATATTCAAGAAAGCGTAGGCTAGGTGTGTGGGATCTGTTCGGGGACGGAAGAGGTAGAGGATGATATGGATGAGCAGCCTGGATAGACCATATGGCCTTTACCTGCCGTCATTTTCTGATTCTATGTATTGCAGGTCTAACCAGACTATTCCCTCTCCCCACTCTTCCCATGCCCCCCTCGACATGTGAATGACCTCTGTTCTGAAATGTCATTTAAACATCTGAGCCTCTCCAGACATTTAAATGCTGCCATTTACACATGGGGATGCTTCTAAAATAAGGGTCATTTTTCCCTATCCCTCGTGTTCTCCAAGATTTGATATTGTACTTTAGGATGTCTTATCCCCTTTTATACCTTGGGATTATTTTGCTCTTATCAGTCTCTTTCTTAGGTTTTGTAATGTTTATAGCTGTTATGTTATGTACTGCTGTTTTATCTGTTATTGTATTTTTACATGTACAACGTCTTAATGTATTTGGATGAATTGGCAGTATATCAAACATTAAACTCTAAACAATAAATAGCTGGCATGGACTATGTGAAAAAGTGTATAATCTGGTTTGCATAAAGCAACATAACTCAAACTTTAAAGTACTTAAGAGCATTAACTTGAATTACCTGTCACTAAACTTGGATTCCATTCAATTTTGCAAACTCAGGGAAATAGGAGTAGAGTGGTTTTGTGCTCTGAGATATGAGTGCAATATTTGTATTAAAGAAAAGCAGGGTAATGTACAATTAGGAGGTTAAAATGGAGAATAAGGACATAAGTATTGTCATACTGGGAAAGACCAAAGGTCCATCAAGCCCAGCATCTTGTTTCCAACAGTGGCCAATCCATGTCACCAATACCTGGCAAGATCCCAAAAAAGTACAAAACATTCTATGCTGCTTAACCGAGAAATAGTGGATTTTCCCCAAGTCCATTTAATAATGGTATATGGACTTTTCCTTTAGGAAGCCGTCCAAACCTTTTTTAAACTCTGCTAAGCTAACCGCCTTTACCACATTTCTGGCAACAAATTCCAGAGTTTAATTACACATTGAGAGAAGAAAAATTTCAATATCAAGAATATTATAAATTTGCAAAATATCCTTGTTTTAATCCATAGGAGTATAGCTACCATAGAACGAGTATGGCAAAATGCCCAGGGCCACTCAATGGTAGGGGCCACCTGCTGTATCACTCCTCTTTATACTTATTCTGCCCCATGGATCTAGCATGCTCTCTCCCTTCTCTGTCCCTCCCATGGCTCTAGAATCCTTCCCTCTACCTTGCCTAATATCTTCCTCCTCTTCCCACGGCCCTGCAAACTTACAGTCATCACTGAGCATTGATACAGATACAGATGCACTGCTTCTGATTGGCAGACCCTCCGCCTTCCTTCTTCTGAGTCCCACTCACAGGAAATTGTGTCAGAGGAAGCAGGGTGTGGAAAAAGTAAGACTGCAGGGTCTGCCAATCAGAAGCAGTATGTCTGTATCTGCATTGCTGCGCCAAGTGCTGGCTGTAAGTTTGCATGGGGGGAGGGTGTTAGGAGAGGTAGAGGGAAAGATATTGGACCATCGGGAGATTAAGGGAAGGGAGAGAGCTTGCTGGACCTAGGCATGTGGGGGATGAATGAGATATGCCAGACCCATGGGATGGGGTGTTTGAGAGTGAAACATGCCAGGCTCATTGGAGGGAGGTGGGGAAGAAAGGGGGAGAAATATTGAATTCTATGGGCAAAGGAGGGGATGGAGGGAAGAGATGGAGAGGCTAGAGGAGGAAGAAGAAGAGAGATGCTGAATTGGGGGTAAAAGAGGGAAAATATAGAGAGACACTAGAACCTGGGGCAGGTGGAGACGCTGGACCGTTGGAGGGCAGGAGGGAGAGGGAGAGGTTCTGGCTCCAAAGGTGGAGGGTGCAGGAGGAAGGGAAAATGGAGGGGACAAGCTGGGGAAGGCCAGGGACACTACTGAGTGTTGATGCTAGACATAGGAGGAGGGATAGGGACACTGAGAGGACAAATGCTGAACAGGTGGGCAGAGACAAGGAGGACGGATAAGAGATGCAGAAGGAAGGTGGCTGGTGGACATGGAGAGATAAGAAATAAATGATCAGGAGAACCTGAAAAGAGAGGAAAAATATAGAAAAGCAGAAAAGAGACACTTGTACCAAAACAAGTGGAAAAATAAAATGCTCAGACCATAAAGAAAGAAAAAATGTCAACTTTGGGAAATATATATCTCTAATATCTTGCATTTCATTTTCTATTTCTCTAGTACTGCCGTACACGTAGAATCTGACTTCTTAAAGTTTCCAGTTCTGTTACTGATGTGTGGTTCATTGTTTCTTATTTACTGGGGGGGTCTGTCTGTGTTTTGCATGTGTGTCCAAGGTTTGGTATTCTATTAGCATGTAGTTTCTGTGAAGTATTCTGCTAGTGTTTACTTTCTGTGCAGGGAACTGTAGAAGTCTGACTTATTCTGGTTTTCCAGCAGGACGTATATTGGTATTATAGATAGCGTTGTTGCTATTTGAGTCCTGGTCATAAGTGCTGCTTTATTGTGACTGCTTTTCTATAGAGGTTTGGAATGTGTTTGTTTTTGGTAGCACTTGGTTACTGAAGCTTCATATGGGTCATACCCCCCCCCCCCCTATCTGCAGTACCTTTAGAGAGATGAGGTGGCCCATTCAGTCCTAGCTGCACCACTGATAATCCACAATTGGCACTGTATCTTGGTTGACAGAAAATGAAATAGTATGAAAGTATTTATAACCCAACAGATAGCCAAATTCTTCATTGTAATTGATTATATTCCCCAGAAACACATGTGAAGACCAATTTTACATAGCATGTTAAGAGTGGAATTCAGATATCCAGGTCAGCACAATCTTAATTCCTCTGGTCTTTTACAAAAGGCTCTGCCAAATGTTGAACCTTTTGTAAAATAAATACATAAATAAGTAAATAAATAAATACATGTGTGTTTGCCAGCATGTACAATAGGAACGGCCATTTTACAAATATACACAAGGAAAAAAGTGGCACAAACCCAGCACTTTCCACCTGAAAGCAGCAAATTTGCAACTTCCACATGCAAATTATTATTAGCATTTGTATAGCGCTACCAGACGCACGCAGCGCTGAACACCTGACACAGAGAGACAGTCCCTGCTCAATAGAGCTTACAATCTAAAAATACAGACAGACAAGACAATTAAGGGTGAGGGAAGTACTGGGTGAGAAAGGAACAAGGGAGGGCAATTGAGTAGTGGCTAGGAGCCAACAGCAGTGGTGAAAAGGTGGGTTTTCAGCATAGATTTGTTTCCACGTGGAGAGTTTTCATTTTACAAATCTAGAAGTATAATTTCCAGCAATTAAATAGTGACGTTGCAATTGTCAGTTTGCTTCATTTTGGATGCAGAAATAAACAGTAGGAGATTCAGTTTATCTTGATTCCACACTTGATAGACTGTCTTTCTGTAGATGCAGTCAAAAGTCCGAATGGGCTCACAATCTAAGGTTATTTGTACCTGGGGCAATGGAAGGTTAAGCGACTTGCCCAGGGTCACAAGGAGCAGCAATGGGAACTGAACCCAGTTCCCCAGGATCTCAACCCACTGCATTAACCATTAGGCTTAAACCCTCATAAAAAAAATCCTGGCTGAAACAAACACTTTTAAGAAAAATCTTTCTTTGAGCTGCTATAAACCCAGCAAACCAGATGGGGAAATTGGTAAACATATTCTTCTTGTACAATGGGGAGCACACATGTAGAGTTTTGTCCCGCCCAATGTAAGTCCAAACCATCTCCCTGTAAATCTCTGGGTGACATGGGTCTCCATGTGTAAATAACAACTTTCTAAAATCACCATGTATATGTGTGTGCAATCTACATGTGTACATGGAAATGCTCCTAAAATAACGTCCTCCTTAGAATTTATCCAATCAATATTCAGCCAGTACTAGTCAGTGCTTTTCTAAACGTTGGAAAAGGTGCAGAGAAGGGCGACAAAGATGATTAAGGGGATGGGACAACTTTCCTATGAGGAAAGGCTAAAGCGGCTGGGGCTCTTCAGCTTGGAGAAAAGGTGGCTGAGGGGTGATATGATAGAGGTATCCCTCCTCTCAGAACCCTTCTCCACCACCGCCAACTCCAGGCTCCGCCCTTTCTGCCTCGCCTCACCCTATGCTTGGAATAAACTTCCTGAGCCCATATGCCAAGCCCCCTCCCTGCCCATCTTCAAATCCTTACTCAAAGCCCACCTCTTCGATGTCGCTTTCGGCACCTAACCATTATACCCCTATTCAAGAAATCTAGACTGCCCCAAATTGATTGATTGCACATTTTTTGTACTTTAGGTTGTAAGCTTCTTTGAGCAGGGACTGTCCTTCTTTGTGAAACTGTACAGCACTGCATAACCCTAGTAGCACTTTAGAAATGTTAAGTAGTAGTAGTAGTAGTAGGTATATAAAATAATGAGTGGAGTGGAAAAGATAGATATGGAGCATCTGTTTATGCTTTCCAAATATACTAGGACTAGGGGGCATGCGATGAAGCTGGAGTGCAGTAAGTTTAAAAGAAATAAGAGAACATTTTTCTTTACTCAGCGCGTAATTCGACTCTGGAATTCATTGCCGGGCTCCCGTCGGCCTTCCTTCCCTGCCTGTGTCCCGCCCTCACCAGCGTTACGTCACACAAGGGCGGGACACAGGCAGAGAAGGAAGGCCGACGGGAGCTCTGCTGGTCTGCGTGCTGCGTTTCGGTGAAGTAAGTTCAATAGCGAAGAGAGGGCCCAGGCCTGGGCTGGGTGGAGGGGTGGCGGCGGCGACTCCGGGAGGGGGCCTGCAGCAGCGAGGGGAGGGAGCCTTGTAAAAACCCCATACTAGCCCGTTTTAACGGGCTCAACGGCTAGTTCAATAATAAAGCATAATAGGGAGAATGGAAGGGGGAGCTTAGGCACCAGGGTCAGCTGACAGAAATTTTTTGAAAAGGAAAGATTTCAAAAGCTTATGAAAAATCAAATAATCACATTGAATTAGACTCCAATATTCAATGCCAAGCTATATTTATTTATTACATTTGTACCCCGCGCTTTTCCATTAAAAGCAGGTTCAGTGCGGCTTACATAGTAATAGGGATTACAGAATATTTGTCAGGCCTCTCAAGGGGAAACAGGATTTGTGAGCCCTTGGGCCACTGCCGTAGAGCGACAGTGGCAGGCAAACCCCCCAACCAGTACTGGGCAACACACCAACATGGCAGGAAACTGCAGACGTAGATAAGCAGGCAGGGATACAGGACTGGAACAGACTTCACCTACACTTGACCACCATTCCCCAGGGGTTGAGCCCCCAGGTGCAGGTGGCCGGCAGGACTTACAGGATCCAGGAACACACACAGGGGAAAGGACTCGAGCAAGCTTGACTAACAGGGCCAAGAATCAGGACACAGAACTGGGGAACCTCCCCAGGTAACAGGACTCAGCAACAAGCTTTCACAAACAAGGACTGGAGGGAAAGGCAGAGGGAAACAAGAACACAAAATAGACAGACAAGGCTAAACCCAAAGCTGGGCTACAACTACTACCTAATACCTGAACACAACATAAGGCTAAACACCAGGCAGCCACCAACACACAGGGAAATAAAACAGAAAGCCCACCAACAGACAGAACACAAAGGCAGAAACCCACAAACCAACACACTAAGGTAGTAGGCAAAAAGTCCACAAACGGACACACTAAAGCAGAAGGCAAAAGCCCACAAACAGAACACAGAAGCAGAAGGCAAAAGCTCACAGACAGAACACAGAAGCAGAAGGCAAAAGCCCACAAACAGAACACAGAAGCAGAAGGCAAAAGCTCACAGACAGAACACAGAAGCAGAAGTGCAGAAGCACACCAACTGACCTATAGCAATGCAAAGGCCAAGCCTAAAAGTTCCCAGGTGCTAATAAAGGCACTATAGGTGAGGTCAGCAGCAGGGTGGGGCTCAGCAACACAAGAGCAGAGCACAGCCTGGCTGGAACAGGATCCCGGAATGGACTAGTCTGGACTGGAACAGATTTCAGGATTGCCACCCAGGCTTCAGGATTTACACGCTGACTTAGCTTGGCTGGAGGAACCCCAAAGCAAGTCCAACAGGGAATATAGTCACAATCGTGACACTATTGATAAAGACAATAAAGTTAAGCATAGTAGAATAATAAAAGAGAATAGGTAGGTAGAGAAGGACAGGGTGAAGGGAGTAGGAGAGGGGTGAGCAAGGGTAGGTGAACATTGGGAAAGGGGTGGAGGAGGTGGGAGGGGGATGGGTTACAGGATGAACAAGGGAATTTTGGTGGGAGAAGTAGTCTAGGTCATTGTCGTTGTCTCCTGGGTATGTGTTGGGTAGTAGGGTTCATAGGATTAGTTTGGGTCATTAGGATAGGCTTGTTTGAACAGATGGGTTTTTAGTGATTTCCAGAAGGGTAGATAGTCACTGATTGATCTAATAGGTCTAGGGAGGGCATTCCAGAGTTGGCTGCCTAAGAAGGAGAAATTGGATCCATAATAGGTTTTATATCTGGGCACCGGCATTGAATATTTGATGTTGACCAGACAAGTTTGCCGAGGAGCAATAATAGTGTAGAGGACCGCAGATGAAACAATGAGGCGGAGCCAGGATACGGAGGAAGAAAACGGTAATGGAATTCAAACATGCATGGGATAAACACAAAGGAATCCTGTTTAGAAGGAATGGTTCCGTGGAATTTTAGCGGAGATTGGGTGGCGATGCCGGTAATTGGAAACAAAACGGGAGCTGTGCAGAATTCTACGGTCTACACCCTGATCGTCATTTACTATGTTACTATGTTACAGATTATCTCTATGCAGAATTTTGGCATCAGCTGTCATCATCTCATGGTCTCATCAGCATGTGAACTCCTCTAAACTTCTCTACTCATCTCTTCATCTTTGGAACACTTCAGAGCATGCCTGGCCAGTGTAACCATACGAAAGCCATTATTCTAAACATTTACTTGTGCAATAGGCAGGACCGCCAAGAGACAAAGCAGGGCCTGAGGCAGGACAAGTCCACCTCAAGCTCCCCCCCCCCCCCCCCCCCCCACACTCACACCGCTGCTCCCACCTGTCTGCACCCTTACCTTACTGTCTTTGCCTCCAAGGGGGGCCCGGCACCGGCAAGCTGCTTCCTGCATGTCTGCTCCCACGGTCTGTCCTCTCCTGCTCCTGTCTGTGCCGGGAGTCAGGACCCGGATAATTGCATTAATGCGATATCGCACTAATGCAATCATTTGGGTCATGGGCGGCACACAGGAGCAGGGGAGGACAGACCCGGAAGCAGGCAGCAAGAAGAAGCTTGCCGATGCCAGACCTGGGGAATTTTGCCCCCCTCCCTCCCCCCCTCAGTGGCCCTGATAACAGGCACATAACGGCGTAAAGTTACTGGAACCCACATGCACAATACACAAGACTGCTGGAACCCACTCAGACAAGAAGCATAAGGCTCCTTGGACCCACACACATAATACAGACAAGATAGCAGAGTTGGAAAGCACACCCCAGAAGGAAGCTGGAATGACATCTCGGGACTCTCAGGGTAGCAGCCTAGAGCGGCTTCAATGTGATAGTGTCTGATAATATTCTTTCTTTGTTCTATGACATCTCTCTATATAAAACGCACCTCCAACGTTCTAATGAAGCCTCACTTTTCCAACGTTCTAAAGTGAAGTGGCTGAGATAAGTTTTCGTCCATGAGTGTCTACCCCGCCCACGCATCAAACGTGATGTCGAGGGCGGAGCAATGACACTCAACGAATCACATCACCCACCCCCAACATCAAACACCCCCCTCCCATCACCCGAAGCACATCCACACACCCGCCACCCCCACACATGTCACTCCCTCCCTCCCACTTCACGGCCCATCACGCACCTCCCACCGAGTTGCAGACTCCACCCTCCCTCAGATTTAAACACCCCCCTCCGCGTAAATGACCCTGCTCGGTGCATCAACAAAACCCCCACACAACATCAAACCCCCCTCCCACCACCCCGAAGCACATCCACACAGCTGCCCCCCCACACACGTCACTCCCTCCCAGTTCAAGGCCCCCTTCACGCCCCTCCCACCCAGTTGCAGACTCCCCCTCCCTCAGATTTAAACACCCCCCCTCCGCGTTAATGACACCTGCACCCCCCCTACCGCGGCACTCTGGACAACACCCTTTCCTCCGGAATACCTCCCCTGAAGCCGTTGCGTACCTCTGCTAACGGATCTGAAGTTTTGTCCTGGGCTGCGGGGCGTGGCTTCATGAATGAGCATCTGTTGAAGTTTCTGTGCGTGCGTATGATGTCAGACGCACGCACAGAAACTTCAACAGATGCTCATTCATCAAGGAACGCCACGCAGCCCAGAACGGCACTTCGGATCCGTCAGCAGAGGTACACGACAGATTCAGGGGAGGTATTTTGGAGGAAATGGTGGTGTTCAGAGGGTCGCGGCAGGGGGGTCCAGGGGTCAATAACGCGGGGGGGGGGTGTTTAAATCTGAGGGAGGGGGGACTCTGCAACTCGGTGGGAGGGGCGTGAAGGGGGGGCAAGGGACCGAGCAGGGTGGTGTCTAGAGGGTCGCGCCACGGGGGGGCCAGGCAGAAACGCAAAGGGGGGGTTACAATCAGAGGGAGGGGGAGTCTGCAACTCGGTGGGAGGGCGTGAAGGGGGCCTTGAACTGGGAGGGAGGGACGGAGGGAGGTGGGTCTGCAACTTGGGAGGGACGGAGGGAGGGAGGGGGTCTGCAACTCGGGAGGGAGGGAGACACGAAGGGACAGAGGGGGGTCTGGAGGGAGGGAAGGGGGTCTGCAACTTGGAAGGGAGGGAGGGAGGGGGGTATAGAACTCGGCAGGGAGGGAGGATGGGTGAGAGTTTACCTTGCTAGCGCCTGTTTCATTGCGTTTCGAAACGGGCCTTTTTTACTAGTCTTTCCATAAATCAATCAGTCTCTTGTGGATGTGCGTCATCCTCTTCTATAAGATCAACATCTTGCATCAAATAGTTTAAATATTCATCGCTATAGGTGAGAACATCATCCCACGGTTGGAAGGCCGTAGCACCAAACCGAACACAAAACCAAAAGTAAACCATCCAAAGGTGGAGGTGCGCTAGTCCCCTACGTCAGAAGAATGCAGAAGCAAAAAAAGTAGGGAGAGTTGGCTCTTCTCAAACACCGGAGGAGACATAATAATCCCATCTTCGGTGTCTGATGTCATCAGGGACGCGCCGGCGCTGGGGCTGCAGGCCTCGCAAGGGACGACTCCTCCTACTGCGAGACGGAAGCTCTCTCAGACTCGGAGTCATGGTAGAACCGTGATAAGATATAACCATGCTTATTATTCTTTACAGTTTGTTTTTGATTGTGATTTTTACCACTATTTAATTAAATTAAGCTATTTAAGCAGTTTGTATTCCTCTGTTTATTCAGTTTGCTTGTTTTCTCTGTGGAGCATTTGCTTCGCTTCTTTCTTTTGTCTTAATATTTTAAGTAGCTTTCCAGACATATAGATGAGTTTTTATAGAGCTCTGCTAAATAACCACAAATGAATATTGCAAGCGATATCAGTGCAATGATGGGAAATAGAATCCACCTTATAAAGACAATGTTCCTTTCACGTATTATGAAACCCTCTGAATGTCACAGTTCATGGTTGCAGCATGCCATTAGATAAATTTTAGATTGTTTTTTCTCACCACAAAGCATCTTTAAATGCACACAGAAGTTGCTGTTCTAAGCTAGACCTTTCATTTAAAAGATACGAGATCTTTCAGCAAGTCAAATTATCCAGTGCACCTGCCTCAGCCTCAGAAGTCTTTTCGCTCCAGCAGGGATCCTCAGCCTTGCTCCTGGCCTCAGATTACTGATTATATACTGCAGATAGAAGCTGATTTCCTAAGGGCTTTTTTTTTTTTTTACTAATCTGGAGTAAACTTTCGAAGACTAAGGG
This sequence comes from Microcaecilia unicolor, assembly GCF_901765095.1. Classification (NCBI taxonomy): domain Eukaryota; kingdom Metazoa; phylum Chordata; class Amphibia; order Gymnophiona; family Siphonopidae; genus Microcaecilia; species Microcaecilia unicolor. The sequence continues at coordinate 740,931,203 of NC_044031.1, read as the reverse complement.
GTGCTTTTACTAAGATGCAGGAAGCGTTAGCGAGCGCTTACCACAGCTTAAAAGAGTTTACCACGGGACATGCCGAGGCATAAAATCCCAATGAATGTGCGCAAACCACTCAGTAAAAAATATTTTTCAATTTTTCTTGGAGGGGGCTTGTTTGTGTGTGTGTGTGGGGGGGGCAGAGAATAGGTGTGTTAGCACAAATCAGTTAGCAGCATCAATTGTATAGCGAAAGCCACTTATCTGAATTTCCGCTGTACAATAACATCCAGCAGAGATCCCTGTTTCAGAAACTCCTTCTTCTGGAACGTGGGGTGCTTGAAGAATGAAAATTCCAGGACCGAACATCGGGTTTCTTCTCCCCAACTGCAGCCAAATCATCAATGCGTGTCAACAGTGAACCTAGAAATATACAAACTTCCGTCAAAGTAATAATGTCAACAATGTCCAACAACTTTGTAAAGCAACATTAAACGGTGGCATTCCAGTCAATGAATTCATTCAGTCCAGCCGGAATAACAGAATTTAACTCATATATCCAGTATTGTTCTCTGAAAGACAAAAAAAAGCCATCTGGTCCCCTTGGAACTCTGAAGAAATCTCCCACCCAAAGTGGGCCCGCGGTAAGTGCTTCACTTGCCACATGTCCATTTCTTTTAAAAAGAACCCTGCCTTTTTTTCCCGTTGGGGTAAAAAGGGGCCTCAACATGTGTTCGCGCCAACGCTAGCGCAGGCCCCCTTTCCCCCCAGCTTCGTGAAAGGACCTCTAAGGGCCCTATTTACTAAGGTGTGAAGTTTTAGTGTGTACTAATGCTAGAGACACCCATAGGAATATATGGGTGTCTCTAGCATTAGCACGTGCTAATTTTTAGCGCACACTAAAAACGTTAAAATGCCTACAGTGGTAGTGTAGGCATGGGTTTTGGGCACACAGGTCTATTTTTCAGGGATCCTTTAAAAAAGGCCTTTTTAAAATTTTGCCGAAAATGGACAAGCAGCAAAATCAAAATTGGCGCGCGCCCATATTGGGTCCCAGACCTTACCATCAGCCATTGACCTAGCGGTAAAATCTCACAAGGTAACTGTGCGGTAATGACCTACGCACGTCAAGTATCACTTGGCACATGTCCGATATGAACGTCCGATTTTTCGGGTGCGCATATCGGACACGCGCCAAAATTGAAATTACTGCAAGGGCCACGCGGTACCCAGGCAGTAACTCCATTTTGGTATGTGTTGGGCGTGCGAAGATGCTTACGTGGCTTAGTGAAAGGGTCTCTCACGTCTACTACCATGTTCATTGAGATGCTGTCTGATGGTCCTGGTAGTATGTTCGACGTGGAGGGGCATAATCAAATGGCGCCGGCCAAATATATGGCTGGCCATCTATATGGCCGGCGCCGTAAAGGGGCGGCGCCAACCGTATTATCGAAAAAGATGACCGGCCATCTTTTCTTTCGATAATATGGTTGGCGCCGGCTAAATCTCAACATTTAGGTCTAATGTTGAGATTGCCGGGTTTAGGGATTGCCGGGTTTAGAGATGGCCGGCTTCGGTTTTCGGCCATCATGGAAACCGGGCCCGGCCATCTCAAACCCGGCCAAATGCAAGCCTTTTGGTCATGGGAGGAGCCAGCATTTGTAGTGCACTGGCCCTCCTGACATGCCAGGACACCAACCGGGCACCCTAGGGGCACTGCAGTGGACTTAAAAAATTGCTCCCAGGTGCATACCGCTCTTACGTTGGGTGCTGAGCCCCCCAATCCTCCCAAAACCCACTCCCCACAACTCTACACCACTACCATAGCCCTAAGGGGTGAAGGGTGGCACCTACATGTGGGTACAGTGGGTTTTGGGGGGTTTTGGTGGACTCAACATTTACCACCACAAGTGTAACAGGTAGGGGGGGATGGGCCTGGGTCCACCTGCCTGAAGTGCAGTGCACCCACTAAATACTGCTCCAGGGACCTGCATACTGCTGTCAGGGAGCTGGGTATGACATTTGAGGCTGGCATACAGGCTGGCAAAATTTTTTTATTTTTTATTTTTTTTTGGGTGGGGGTGGGAGTGGGGGGTGGGGGTTGGTGAACACTGGGGGAGTAAGGGGAGGTGATCCCTGATTCCCTCCGGTGGTCATCTGATCAATTGGGGCACTTTTTTGAGATTTGGTCCTAAAAATAAATGGACCAAGTGAAGCCGGCAAAATGCTCGTCAGAGTCAGCCATCTTTTTTCCATTATCGGGCGAAGCCGGCCATCTCATAATTACGCCCCGTCCCGCCTTCGCAACCCTGCTAAAACGCCCCCTTGAAGTTTGGCCGGCTCCGCAACAGAACACAGTTGGCGCCGGCCAAAATCGGCTTTCGATTATACCAATTTGGCTGGGTTCAGGAGATGGCCGGCCATCTCCCGATTTGTGTCGTAAGATGGCCATCGATCTCTTTCGAAAATAAGCTGGATAAAATTTCAAGCAAGGACATATCACATATATTATGAAAGCAGAAGAGCAGTTAGTATTAGCACGCAGTTTAACGTTTGAGGATGTTGCCATACTGTGCATTGCAATGACATAGGACATGCTCTACAGTTACCACATCAACTGTGTCCCAAATTACCTGCATTAACTTCGGGTTAGATAAATTCTTACCCCGAGAGTAAGCTATGCAGGGTCCATTTTGAAATACTTCATGCAGTTGGAGAATATGCCAGTGGTTATAAATGCTGTGAGCAATTTCTGGAGCTTTATCAGAATTAAATAATACATAAATCTGTTTATCTACAGGATCACAACAAGCGTAAGTTAACAAGTCAGGATTAGCATAGCAGGCACGTCAAAAAGCTTGACGGATAACTCGAGGAGGATAACCTCTGTCCAAAAATTGTTAGCCCAATATTTGAGCTTGCTGATTAAAATCCTCCAGAGTGCTAGATATTCTTAAATGTATAAGAACTGGCCAATAGGAACTGCTGTCTTCAATTGGCGTGGATGACAACTTCCATAAGTTAAATAGTTGTTCCTTTCCATCAGTTTCCTGTAAACTGTAGTCTGTAACCCACCATTAACCTTGTGTACTAAAGTGTCCAAAAATGAGACTTCTTTGTAAGGATAAGTGATGGTAAACTGTAAATGAGTATTCAAGGAATTAATCCACTCCAGAAATGATTTAAGATGTTGTTCAGTGGAAGTCCAAATTAAAAAAAAAATATATATATATATATATAAAATCTTTAAAACTTACCCAATTTTTAATAGATTGAAACAAAAAAAATGGAAAAAAGAAATCTTTTCTCAAAGTCAGCAATGTACAAATTAGCAATACTAGGAACAGCAGGCCATGCCCATAGCTACTCCTTCGAAAGCTACTCCTTCAAAAGCTAATCAAGAAATGTATTAAGTTATGTCCAATAAAAAAGGTATCATCTTATTTTCTTTTCCATGTTTTATTTTGTTTGATTTCTATTGATAACCATCAAATTAAAAATAATTATGAGTCAAAATCGCCGAAAAAGTGGCGCCAAAGTAAAAAAGCACTAAGTGCTTTTCTATAAACAGTGCTCAATGTTATTTTTATTATTTATTTTATTTTTTACATTTGTACCACACATTTTCCCACCTATTTGCAGGCTCAATATGGCTTACATGGTACCAGAGAGGTGTTGATAGACTCCGGAGTAAAACAAATACAAATAATGGTTAAGTAGGGTAGGGACCACATGAAGGCACACGTGTTGGGACCATAAAGAGGATAGCAAGAACAGATGAGATTGTTTGGTGATCAGTACGGACTGTGGTGTTATAGTGTCGCGGAGTTCAGGTATTTAAGCTGGGTTGGTGGGGTAAGCCTTTTGAAACAGTTGGGTTTTTAGTTTTTTCCTGAATTGGAGGTGGCCGTACGTGGTTTTCACGGTTTTTGGTAGTGCGTTCCACAGTTGGATGCTGATGCAGGAAAAACTGGATGCGTAGGTTGATTTGTATTTTAGTGCCGTTCATAGAACAGCTTTGTGCCAGGAACCGTGCCAAACTTTAGACGCGAGAATTTACACCAACTAAATTCTGGCGTAAATCCTCACAACTAAATTAGGCAGGGATCACCCGTACTCTATAACAGTGCGCATAAATCGGAGGGACGCCCCTAACCAGCCCATGACCTTCCCATGGCCGTGTCCTCTTTTTTGGTCCTAGCATAAAATTTACGCGCAATTCCTGACACCTAAAAATGGATGTGTAAATTTTTAATTGATGCCAATTAGCGCCGATTGATTGCTAGGGCTCCATTATAAGCGCTAATTGACTCATTATTCAATTAAGTTATGTGTGCAACCAAATTTCTGCATGCAGTTTTTAGCACCATTTATAGAATTCGGGTGTAAGTGGCTAAACCTAAACCTAGAATAGTACAAGAAAAAAAACCCTTGTCCTTGGTAAAAATATATACTGGATACAACAACCAAAGATCCACGCAATAGGAAATAGGCTAACAGCACACCAAAGTAAAGCACTTAAAAAATGCTTATACTCCAATAAGGAGGCGTGGCCTAGTGGTTAGGGTGGTGGACTTTGGTCCTGAGGAACTGAGTTTGATTCCCATTTCAGGCACAGGCAGCTCCTTGTGACTCTGGGCAAGTCACTTAACCCTCCATTGCCCCATGTAAGCTGCATTGAGCCTGCCATGAGTGGGAAACCACGGGGTATAAATGTAACAAAAAAAAATATATATATTAGCAATACTTTTAATATATATATTTTAAGAGAGTACCCTCAGCAAAAAACCACCAATTTAAAGGCAACATGATTGATTTCGCCCGGTGGTATAGCACATCTTTCATAGGGCTAACTCTCAGTTACGAATATAAGTGCTATTGCCTCCATTCAACAGTGCTAACAAATAATGTAGTGCTCAAAATGAAAAAATGAAAAAAACGTGAACTTATCTTTCAGACGTTTTTTTCAAGAGAGTTAGCCCTATGAAAGATGTGCTATACCACCGGGCGAAATCAATCATGTTGCCTTAAAATTGGTGGTTTTTTCTGAGGGTACTCTCTTAACGAAAAATATTAAAAGTATTGCTAATATTTATCGTGAGTATTGGAGTATAAGCATTTTTTAAGTGCTTTACTTTGGTGTGCTGTTAGCCTATTTCATATTGTGTGGATCTTTGGTTGTTGTATCCTGTAAACCTAAACCTAACCATTTCCAACTGTTGTCTAAAAAACCTACAGTTTTTTTCTGTGCTTGATGTACGTGTCTTTGAGTGCAGGTCTTTGCACCTAACAACACACCCAAGAAGTGGGAAATGGAAGAATGCTCGACAGACAGTAGGATAAACAATCAAAATTTAATAGAGGAATCTTGTATCACTGCAATACTAGGATTACTTTTATGCATATATAGGTGCATAGTTACCTGCATAACAATTGAATTTTCAACTTGTTCTCAGGAATCTTCTTTGAAAATCACCCTGCTCTGGACAGACTTTCAAGGACACACAAAGCTCTGCAATTAAGCACCTCACCAAGAATGTACTCCTTTGGGTCTAAGAGAAGAAATCTTGATGAATCAGACCCATATCCTCCTTCTGGGCACCCAGTCTGCAATTAATACAAAGATTTAGTGGGTCACTATCATAGCCTGGTACAGCGAGTGGTTTCTTTAAATGCTGGATGTGCTTTTTAAAAATAACATACATAAAGAAGCTGCAAATATCTATTGTATTTCAGTTGGGAAAAGGCTGTCCAAACTTTACCTATGGAGCTAACTGGGCACCAGTTTGAATATTGACTGGTGCCCAGTTAACTCCCAGATAGTAGCCTAAGGGATTCATAAGTACATAAGTATTGCCATACTGGGAAAGACCAAAGGTCCATCAAGCCCAGCATCCTGTTTCCAACAGTGGCCAATCCAGGTCAAAGATACCTGGCAAGATCCCAAAAATGTACAAAACATTTTATACTGCTTATCCCAGAAATAGTGGATTTTCCCCAAGTTCATTTAATAACGGTCTATGGACTTTTCCTTCAGGAAGCCGTCCAAACCTTTTTTAAACTCTGCTAAGCTAACCGCCTTAGCTGCTCCCATCCCCCATCCTGATACCTGTCCTGCCCCCCCCCCCCCCCGAAGACAGTAAAGTCCCATATCAGTTGCATGTCGAGTCGAGTCTGATTCAATCTGTGTATGTTTGGTTTATCTTGAACAATAAATTCAGTACTTTCTACTTTGACCTCTTTACCACTGCTTTTGACTCCTAACCACTACTCACTTGCCCTGTCCTTTTATCCTCACCTCTTTATTCCCTTACCCTTATTGTTCTGTCTGTTTACCTGTCTTATCTAGATTGTAAGCTCTTTGAGCAGGGACTTTCTTTTTATGTATGGTGTACAGCGCTGCGTATGCCTTGTAGCGCTATAGAAATGATAAGTAGTAGTAGTAATACACGAGTCCACATATGGAGCTCCAACAAGTCACCCAAAGCATCCAATACTGATGTGCTCAGGCTATGCAAAAAAAAAAATAATAAAATAATAACAATCTCCTGATACAAGCATTGAGTTGCCGAAACACAGGTTCCATGTTGAGTCAAGTCTGATTCAATCTATGTGCATTTGGTTTATCTTGGATAATACATTCGGTATTTTCTATATTGACCTCTAGCTTGGCCTCTTGTTATAAAATAGCCCCATTTCTGCACCAAAATGCTCAGCGTTGGGCACTAGCATGTACAGCAGGTTTTAGCCGGCATAAATACCAGTACTCAACTTTTGGTGTAGAAATGACCTCTAAGCGCTATTCTATAAATAGCGCTCAACCTGGAGCGCTATTTATAGAATAGTGCTCCTGTGCTGAACTTTTTTTTCTGGTTCCAAAATCGTGACACCATTTATAGAATATCCTTTATAGTGTGTAAATGAAAGAAGGGTGTTCACATTCTACGGTCTGTGCCCTGAAAATGACAGATACAAATCAAATTCAGGTGCACACATAAAGTAGCACATATGAGTTTATCTTGTTGGGCAGACTGGATGGACCGTACAGGTCTTTTTCTGCCGTCATCTACTATGTTACTTACATGGGTGCAGCATGGGAAGGAGGATAGGTGCACCCATGTAAGTAACTCTTTTATGAGTTGTATCAGGTTAGGGGATTGATGTTATCACCCGACATGCATGTTTTGCCCTAGTCCAGGGCTGTCTCAAGGACTGACCCCTACAAAAAATATACATATAAACAATGTCAGCACTAATACGGTACGCCCTAAGAGTTATGTGATATCCTAACTCCTAAAGACCCTCCATGTATTTTATCAATCTTACCCCTTGCCGTCTTAGTGTTAGCTCTGCTTTATAATTAAAGGGATGTATCCCCGCAAAGATGGCGACGGCGTCTAATGTCTCCCTTTAATAATAACTAGTATATGACATCACCCGCCTTCCTCCCGGGGTCCTATAGGCTAGAGCTAGCCACCTTTACATGAGCGACGCCCACTCCAATTCCGCATTTAATCCAGTAGGCATCACTGATTACAATGAAAAAATATACCACTGTTCACGGAAATTTAACAGTTTATTTATTGTTCCCCCTTCTCTTCCTATCCGCATATGTTCCAGGATCCTCCACCTAATATCTTCCACCCGATGCTGCTTATCTATCCAGTGTTCCACCAACGGAGCTTGAGTATTACCTGTAGTGATGTGTGATTTATGCTCTGTAAGTATGGGGCGAGAACTTCTCCCCACATATATTAAACTACAGGGACATTGAATGGCATATATGACATTATTTGTATCACAATCAATTTTATCATGAATCCTGATCTTACGACCATTAGGGGCTTGCCATTCTGTCCCCATTATAGCCAATCTACACCGTTGGCATCTCCCATATACCCTATGTTCTCCCTCCGTGGCTCTGTCTTTGGCTATATCCCTCGGTTCACAAAATTTATTGGATGTTAACCAATCACCTAACGTTTTACCTCTGGTGTAAGATATGAGAGGGAATTCCTGGAAACAGGGGTATAGCTGGACTACATGCCAGTGTGATCTCATCGCCTGAACCACCCTCCGGGCCATCCCGGTAAACGGGAGTACACATGTTAAACGTTCTGTATTTTCTGCATTCCTATCCTCTAATAGCAGTGATATTTGGGCGAATCTGGCTCTCATATACGCTTTTTTAACAGATGATTTCGGATAACCCCTTTGAAGGAACCTATCCTGTAAATCCTTGGAGTGCATTTTAAATTCGTGAACAGTGGAGCACACTCATCTTACCTTCAAGAACTGACTAATGGGCAGACTATATTTCAACTGATATGGGTGGTAGCTTCCAAATTGCAATAGTGTATTACTAGTAATGGGTTTACGATATAAGGTCGTAGATAGACTTGTTCCCTCTTTAAAAACCCATGTGTCCAGAAATTCAATTGCTGATGTACTAGCGGATTTCGTAAACTCTATATTAACATCCAGGGTGTTCAGCCACTTTACAAAATCATTTAAAGATTTCTCTGTAACAGACACATTGGAGTTGGGTGAATGGGTGATTGTGGGCATTTCTGAATGGGGTGAAAAGTATTAATAGAGCAACTATGGAAGCTCCATCTCCATCCTCTGAGTATATTTTTTGGGGCCATGACAAATTATTTTGTTGTAATTGTTGAATATCTCCTTAATATAGCCTGATATTTGCCTTCCAAAGGCCAGATTTATTTTGGATGGAGAAAACCTTAAGGAGGTGATTGTATAATTTGATGCTTCCCTTAGACACCTGGAAGGTGCACAATAGAAGCCAATTCTATGAAGAAACCAAGCATCTAGCATACAAACATGCCTACAATTTACGTGCTTATGACAGACGTAAAGCTGGTGTATGTGCATGCACCTCAGGAGCCAGATCTGTGAGCACCCTCAATATTGAGCAAATTCTGGCTGATATTCAGCACTATTTAACCGGCCAGGAATGATTTCTGGCCGGTTAAATAGCATTTAGCCGGCTAACCGTTAATATTCAGTGGGAGATAGATGGTTATCTCCGCTGAACATTTACGCTTAGCACATAGGGATGAATTCTATAAATCGTGTCTAAAAAATCATTTTGGAAAAAAACCCTCTTATGCGCTATTCTATAAGCTGTGCCTAAAGTTAGGTGCAGTTTATAGAATAGCGCTTAAACTCAGGGGCATAGACGATCGTAGCCCAACTGTTGTGGGGATGCTAAAGGAGGCGGAGCTTACCTCCATACGCTCCGTGGCAGCGACGTCAATGACATTGCTGCCACGGAAGTGAAGTAAAATAAAACACACATGCGAGGGGGGTGGGAGGGTGGGCCGCGTCACACCCGGAAGTCGACGATTGGGCTGGGGAGGCTTAGCCTCCCCAAGCCTCTTATATGGGGCGCCTATGCTCAGGGGTCACATGTAAATTTAGACACATCCATCTGTACCAATGAAAATACGGTGCAAATGTCCCCACTTAAATTTACACACGGAACCCCTTGTCTTATGCTATAATTGTTCACATAACTTGAATCCATGCCCCAGCTTCACCCTGAAATGCCCATAACCCTCCTATTTCCACACTCCCTTTTCTGGGATGCCTGTGAAATTTAGTCTTAGCCAGTTAAGCTTGAACTGGCCAAAAAAAAACCCAGATATTCAATGCTGGACAGCAGACATGACCCGGCATTGAATTTACGGGGTCAGCAAAGATCGCAGCACTTATGTGGGCTGCCTCCTGTGGGCTATCAGGCCCTTTATGTTTAGAGAGGGGTAATTTCCATTGGGTTTAGCATCCCCAATCATTTATAAAAGTTGGCTCCTGTGCACCTAACTGTGATGGGGCAAACATAAATTATATTTGTAAACGAGAGTCCTCCCCCCATGTCTCACCCATGATCTGCCCCTGTGTACCCCCTTCCAAATATGTGCTATATAAGTTAAGCAGGTATTTGCAAAAGAGCACATAGGTGGCATATTAGCAGTTATATATGTAAGTGCTCATCTTCTGAACACATAATGAGTATATAAATCTGTATGTATAGATAGACAGACGGATGGAAGAATCCTCCTGAAGAAATGCTATCACTTGGACTAGTTATAGAATCGCCCTTCTCAAGTCTATAGCTGAAACAATGGAATATATCATACTGCAGACCAAGGGAGTAGAGTAGCCAACAGAACACTTCCAAAAGCATGAGGGAGATGACGATGGTCAAACACAGTGTTTATCTTGACTCGGAACCGTGTTTTGGCTAAGAGTGCCTGCATCGGGAGTCTTATTGTACAACTGAAACACAAATGTGTCAGATAGCGTGCCAATGCACAACAAACCAAGGAACATTGTGCTTCATATAACACCCATCATAGGTGATATTCTTTTTAAGGTGTGATCCTAGTTTTTCCCAAGTCAATTTGATCTCTACGGTTTGCCGTGCACTGCATTTGACCATCTTCGTCTCTCTCTTGAGTTTTTGGACGTGTTCTGTTGGCCACACTACTCCCTCGGTCCTCTTCTATGTTTGTAGAGTTCTTGATTCCTTCACTTCGTTGGTTGGCCCTCTCATATATAATACTGCAACATTTCCGGGTTTATTAAACATTTGATATCCTGCCCATTGCTATTAAATTTTGAACAGCTTATAACAGTAATTCAATAGAGAACAAAAAGAAAGAAACAGACATTACAATTTTTCATTAAAGAAAGATAATAGGGAGAAACAATTGGTTGTATACTACAGACTGTACATCTCATGCATCTATATGTAAACTGGGTCTCGACGCTACTAGCTCAGGTCCACAACCCCAACCCGGGTCACAGGGATAATCTACTCTCTTTCTCTCCAGTTGCAGTGTCACAGGGGACCACACACACACCGCACTCAAGTCCCAATTCATCTGCAGTCGAGCTTGGGAGTAGGTCAATGGTCTGGAATAGAGGTCCTGGGTATTGGGAGCTTAAGAGAGACTTACTAGTGGTACACCCTTCACAGTCTGGGAGCAAGCGTCCTTGTCTCATACCAAAAACCATTCTGTACTCTGGGAGTTTTATTTAGTGCAAAATAACTTTACTGGAACTTCTGCAACCAATAGGTAAACTCTTAAGAATTCTTTGTGTACATTATCCACCCAAGACTATTCATGATAATCTTAGCCTCTTCACTTCTCTCTTTTATTCCAAAGCTGTACATAGTTATGAAATGAGGTTAAAAAAAAAAGCACCTAAAACGTTGAGGACAGTTCTGAAAATTAACTGACAATTTTTTTTTGTTTCTGTTTTTGTTTTTTTGCCATGCATATCCCTACTACACACTTATCTTAACAACAGGCATCATTCGCACATTTGTACCTTCCAGCTTCATGCATTATCAATAAACCAGCTAACACATTAATTGTCAACAACCAGTTGCAGCTTTTATTTATTTATTAATTATATCAACCATTATAATTAATAAATAAAAGCTGCAACTGGTTGTTGACAATTAATGTGTTAGCTGATTTGTTACAATTTCAGTTTTATTCTTCACAAACAAATACTTATCAACTCTTAGAACTCAAGACAGGTGCTTGGTCAGTAACGAACTAATAATGAACATTTGACTAATGATATTCACCCTCTATGTTAGGATCTACGGTAACATAAGACCCTGCCTTTGGTTCACCACAACCCTCGGTCCACAGAAGTGTTGCGCATGAACCATTTCCTTAACTCTCCCATCCCCATTTCATCCCTCCCAGTTACCCCCTCAATTCTGCAACTACCATTGAACACTGACCCCACAGCTGCGACAATTATCTCCCCACCACTCTGCCTTCACCACCCTAACCTTTCCAGACTCCACTTGATACTTACATCACCATACAACAATGATCGCTTTACATCTATCAATGCTATGAGTGCAAACCTTCCAATAGTAGGCGACTTAAAGATACTAGGAATCACCATTGATCACAAATTATCCTTTGATAAATAGATGGCTAACACCACAAAGAAAATGTTTCAGACAATGTGGAAGCTCAAATGAATAAAAAAGTATTTCCCATGGGAATTCTTTCATTCCCTAGTCCAATCCATTGTCCTTGCCCATGCAGATTATTGCAACGGAATCTACGCAGGATGCAAGGAACAAACTTTAAAGAGACTGCAAACTGCATTAAATACAGATGCAAGATTATCTTTGGGAAAAACCATTTTGAAAGACCTCTACTCCAAAACCTACACTGACTACCTATTAAAGCGTGTATATCCTTCAAGATCTGCACACTGGTCTTCAGAATAATCTTCGGCCTCTCCCAGGCATACATGTTGGACCTAATTACTCTACCACCACACAATGCAAACAATAACGTGAGATCCTACCTAACCCTCCACTTCCCCAAATGTCAAGGACTGAAATACAAAAACATACACACTATGGGTTTCTCTTACACTTCCACCAAAATCTGGTCTCCATACCAAAAGACATAACATTCCTAACCAGCTATCTACAATTCAGAAAACACTTGAAAGCTCACCTATACAAAACATTTCTTCCCAGAGACACCACCTAACACAACAGCATAAAGACCACACGCTATATCACCGAACCTGAACGGATGTCACTGGGCTACCCTGATTGAACCTCTCTGTCTACTTCATATAAACCCTAATATGTAACCGGTCTCTATAACACTAACTGTAAACCACATGGAACCTACCACTAGGTGGGAAAATGTTGGGTATAAATGCAATAAATAAATAATAAAAAAAATTCTTCCCTCCTAGGATCCTTCAGATAACCCCAACTTGTGAACTTGCTGATTGGAACTTGCTTATAGCCCAAGCTCCAATCAGCTTCTCTGTCCTGCAACTCCTGCATCCATCCCTGCCCCTTGGTTATTAGTATATTGAAACCAAACTAACTCTTCTTTATCTCTCCCTGTTAACCCCACCTCCTTCTTTTCCCATCCTACTATCTCTCTCCTGTCGGTGCACAGCTCTGCATGTTAAGGTGCCCCTAGTCCAAGCCAAAGGCACTTCTGAATGAAGCTAGCATTCTCCTCTTTTCATTTGGGCTGATTTGCTACACCTCAGTAACTGGCACTAGATTGTGAGCCCAGGGAAAGAAACCTATTCACGCCAGAGACTTGCAATAAATGTTATTGCACCCCAAGTTAATCAGCTGAAGACATTCCAGGAAACACATCTGCCTTTAATGCTGTAATGAGTCCAAAAGTTCTCATAGTGTAATAAACAAAAAAGAAACAGGGAGAAAAAAGTCAACATTTGGCTCACTGCTGCTCTTAGTACAAAAAATAGCTAATTTTTATTCAGTGCAATGGAGACAATATCCAGATGAGACAAGCAGGATATCCCACAGTTTCATATCCATTTACAAAATGCAGCTCCCAATCTCTTTCTGGCACATGTTATGTTATTTCTCGGTTATCTTTACTCCTTTCACTTGCAGTTTTATTGTCTCGTTTACTCATTAAGACCTTTGTAGTATAGCACCACAAATGAGCTCATTTATTGGCATTAGCCAAGCATTATATATCAAACATCTGGCAACAGGACATCCTCCCCAGTCAAGAATATTGCAGAAGATTCATCAGAGGCTCATGGATCAGGATTGGAATAACGGACGTAAAAGAGATTGCTGGGCCAAAAAGAAATAGTATACGATAGGAAAATAAGGCACATACAACAGTATACGGTTGAAAGTAAGACATGTAGATGCTTGTACCTACATTAGACAACATTTAGTTTCTGATTTTTCCTGGGTAACTGCTTAGTTACCTGGTTACAATTATTTGCAAATTTTCCTCAACATGTAGGGGGTCTGAAACATTTTAAATGTAAAATCCTGTTTTATGCATATGTAAGACCTTTTTTTTAATATATAAAATCAGGTTTTACACATTTAAAGAGGTCTTGTGTCTAGAGAATTCTGACTCTACCGTTATTTGCAAGAGTTTCTACCTTTCAAAACGTTTGGTGGGATCCATAGGAGAGGCAGTTGGAAATGTATTCTCTAGTGAGGGCTTTGATTTAACGCAGCTTCCTGGGGAATTCTCACATATACATAGTAGATGACGGCAGAAAAAGACCTGCACGGTCCATCTAGTCTGCCCAACAAGATAAACTCATATGTGCTACTTCTTGTGTATACCTTACCTTGATTTGTATCTGCCATTTTCAGGACACAGACCGTAGAAGTCTTGCCCAGAACTAGCCCCACCACCCAAACACCAGCCCCGCCTCCCAATCTCGGCTAAGCTTCTGAGGATCCATTCCTTCTGCACAGGATTCCTTTATGTTTATCCCACGCATGCTTGAATTCTGCTACCATTTTCATCTCCACCACCTCCCGCGGGAGGGCATTCCAAGTATCTACCACTCTCTCCGTGAAAAAATACTTCCTGACCTTTTTCTTGAGTCTGCCCCCCTTCATTCTCATATCATGTCCTCTTGTTCTACCGCCCTCCCATCTCTGGAAAAGGTTCGTTTGCAGATTAATACCTTTCAAATATTTGAACGTCTGTATCATATCACCCCTGTTTCTCCTTTCCTCCAGGGTATACATATTCAGGTCCGCAAGTCTCTCCTCATAGGTCTTGTAATGCAAATCCCATACCATTCTCGTAGCTTTTCTTTGCACCGCTTCCATTTTTTTACATCCTTAGTTCCTCTCATGCAACTTTATTGATGACTTTCACTTCAGAGATGGATACATTGGTGATTTTGAAGGCTTATTTGAAAGTGTAAAATATCGGTGACAATTTTCAAAGGGGTTTAATTGGGCAGGAGCCTTTTCTAAAATGTCTACAGGAGTGCATGTGTCATTGGATCAAAATTTACAAAGATACACATTGAAAAATGAATGGCATGGACCCAGCAGTTTCACAATTGACAACACTTCATTCCCTATTGACAATAATCTGAAAATTCTAGGTATAGTTATAGACAAGCATTTAGCATTTGATACTCAAGTTTCCTCAGTAATCACAAAATCTGTCAGGTCTCTTTGGAAACTAAAAAGGATCAGACCCTATTTCTCATCGGAAACATTTAGACTATTGGTACAATCATTAACATTATCCCAATTCGATTACTGTAATGTCATATATGCTGGCTGTAAGGAGTACCTGTTCAAAAAACTCCAAACAGCTCAAAACACTGCTGTCGGGTTCGTATACAAAACCAAATTACACTGGCTTCCCATCAAAGCAAGAATCACCGTCAAATTATGTACCTTTACCTTGTGGATCCTGAATGGCACAGTTCCAGACTACATGGTTCCATTAATAAACTTACCTAAAAAAAAACGTTAAATATGAGGCAAGAAACTATCTCAGACCACATCTCCAAAATTGCAAAAACGTGATTTACAAAACTGTCCACTCTGCAGACTTCACTTACCTAAGAACCAAATGCTGGAACTCCTGACCACCCAAAATAAGAAATATACAGGAATATACTAGATTCCGCAAAATCCTCAAATTGTTCCTATTCAAACAAACCCTCACAAAGAACAACCATATCTCGAACAATTAATATTGGTTATTACTCTATTTACCATTAACCTTTCTCTTTGCTTCATGTACAATTTCTCATTCATAATAGATTTTCTAAATGTTAAACATCCATAGCTATCCTATTATGTTTATGAAACTGTATTATAAAATTGGATTCTTACAATAAATTACTTGCTTATGCATTATTCTTTGTTATGTATCCTATACTGTTTATTGTAAGCCATATTGAACTCAAACGTTTTGGGGTAACGTAGGATATAAATGTCACAACAAATAAATAATTAAATACATAAATGTGAAAATGTTGCCATGGTCATGCCATGTTGAAGTATCAGTTCATAATGGTGGCACCACGTCCCAGTACAAGGAGGTTTGTTAGGGTTATGTCAAGAGTTGAATAAATGTTTGATTGAAATTCAGAAATGGATGAATCCTTACCGACTTGTGTTCAATTTGAAAACAACTGAATTGATATACTTTAGGAATGATGAATCTTTGATGCAATGTAAGTCTGTTTGTGTGGGAGATAAGAAGATAAGATGAGGGTACTTGGCGTGATCTTAAACTCCCAATTATCTATGCAAGACCAAGTGTTGTCAGTTGTTAGAATTGCTTTTTTTTTCCCATCTTCACCTTTTGAATAGTTTGAAACCTATGTTATCAGAGTACAGTTTTAAGTCTATTGTACAAAGTATGGTGTTCTCTAAAATTGATTATTACAATGCTGGTTATATGGGTATTGCAAAATCTATGGCTTGGCTGTTGAGTGCTATGACTCGTTTTCAACATGTAACACCTGTGTTCCATTCTTTGCATTGGTTACCTATTCAATTTAGAGTTTTATACAAAATTGCATGCTTAATTCATCAATGAATTAGTTTATAGTCTATGGTATTAGAAAGAATCCATCATTGTGTAGGCCATTAAGGGCCTTGAGGTCAAATCATGCAATGCTGCTAGTAACTGGAAATTTGCATTCTGTAAAATATGTTTGAACTTGTTCAGTATTCTCACTTGCTGGTCTGCAGTTTTGGAATGCACTACCTGGGGTTATTAGGTTGTATAGTAGTATGACATCTTTCCGTAAATTACTGAAGACACATCTGTGTGTGCAGGCATAGAGCTAATGTGTTAAATTTTGTACATTGTTGCAAAATAATTTTTATTTTATTTCATTTGCTGATACCGCAGTTGTATGTGTTGGTATGAGGTCAATCTGTTATATTTTTTGTTTGTATCGATTTGAATTTTAATTCTTTAAAGTATGTGCTCTTGTAATCCGCTTAGTTGTAGGAGAAATATAAAAATTTTAAATAAATAAAAACAAATAGCTGTCTCATTTTACAAGCCTATACAGGGGCGTAGCCAGACAGCAGATTTCGGGTGGGCCTAGTCAAGAAGTGGGTGGGCACCAAGTGTTCTCCCCCTCCTCCCCCAATGCGATGAGGCCAGTATCAGCAGCTTAGGAAGCTTAGACTGCTGAAGTAAAAAGCAGTGTTTTCTGCACCATCAGGGGGAGGACTTCAGCTGGCAAAGCTTGGGATCCCACTAGCTAGCACAAAATATGTGCTGCTGTTGGGTGGGCCTGAGCCCTAAGTGGATGGGCCCCGGCCCACCTGTGGCTACGCCACCCACCTGTGGCTACGCCACTGATATATAAGTGCCACCTAGAATGTAGTGAGGTTGCCATTTTACCTTGGTTTCATGGGATTAAGGAGAGTCATTTTTGATGGTGGTTTCTCGCAAGAGGATCAGCTCAGGCCAGGGGGGGGAGTTTTGTAGGGGGGTCAGATCAGGTGGGAGATTCTTGCAGGAGGTATCAGATTGGAGAGGGGGGTTAGAGCAGGAGGTGGAACAGTGCAAAGCAGAAAGAAGGAATGGCCTCCATAACAGCCTCATCCTCTGAACTACAAGACTGCTGGTAGTGGAGATGCCCCCTATGACACCTCTTGGGGTGACAGCTAGCACACACTAGTGACAATAGTTCTTCTGCTCCACCCTGTCATGTGTAGACACCACATCTAGCCACACTAATTAGCTGGCATACATTTTGTTGTGCACTGGCTGTTTTAACCCATATTAGTCATTAATAAGGGCTTACATTAACATCTAACATTCAGTAAAACCCATGCTGGCTGCTTAATACAGTTTAGTAAAAGGACCCTATAGATTCTATAAGGCATCAATTCCCAACCCAGTCCTCAGGGCATACCTAGTCCCATTGGACTTTCAGGCTATCCACAATATAATAGATTTGCAAGCAATTGAGGCAGTGCATGTAAATCTAACTCATGAATGTTCATTGTGGATATCTTGAAAATCCAATGGGACTAGGTGTGCCCCAAGGATTGGGTTGGGAATGGCTGCCATAAGGCAACAATCTACTCTATAATATCACTAGTTGAAGAAATTACAAAAATCTACACAATACAGCTCACCTAAAGGGGGAACCCAAGGAAGTTGGATAAAAAGTAGAAAAAAAAAAAAGAAAAGAGGAGGACCTCAATGAGAAATACACACCCCAGCATAGGAGCTGATGCTGTGGGTGCTTGAGCACTCACAATATTGAGAAAATTCCATGTATGTGTCCAGGGAGGGGTTGTTTCCACTGGGCTTAGCACCCTAGAACCCCTGGAAGAACTTCCACCAAAAAGATTTAAAGTACATAAGTACATAGGCACATAAGTACATAAGCATTGCCATACTGGGACAGAACAAAGGTCCATCAAGCCCAGCATCCTGTTTCCAACAGTGGCCAATTCAGGTCACAAGTACTTGACAAGATCCCAAAACAGTACAATACATTTCATACAGCTTATCCTAGAAATAAGCAATGAGTTTTCCCCAAGTCCATTTTAATAATGGCTTATGGATTTTTCTTTTAGGAAGCTTTCCAAACCTTTTTTAAACCCCGCTAAGCTAACCGCCTTAACCACATTCACTGGCAATGAATTCCAGAGTTTAATTACACATTGAGTGAAGAAAGGTTTTCTTCGATTCATTTAAAATGTACTACTTTGTAGCTTCATCGCATGCCCCCTAGTCCTAGTATTTTTGGAAAGAGTAAACAGATGCTTCATGTCTACCCTTTCCACTCCACTCATTATTTTATAGACCTCTATCATATCTCCCCTTAGCTCTCTTTTCTCCAAACTGAAGAGCCCTAGCCACTTCAGCCTTTCCTCATAGGGAAGTCGTCCCATCCCCTTTATCATTTTCATCACCCTTCTCTGCACCTTGTCTAATTTACACCTAAGTGGCAGAGCTTCTCTATCTTGAAGAAAAACAAAGAATATCAGATGCAGCATTTCTAATGTTTTGTGAGCAAATCTGTTGGAAGCTTGGTCTATTTAGAACATAAAAATTGCCATTCTGGGTCAGAGCAAAGGTCCATCTAGACCACTATCCTGTTTCAAACAGTGGCTAAGCTAGGTCACAAGAACCTGGAAGAATCCCGAAGAGCGGCAAGATTCCAACATGAGGGGTATCTTAAGAAAAGTTTACGAACTTTACCTTCAGGAACTTGTCCAAATCTTTGTTTAAACCCAGCTAGGCTAACTACTTTTACCGCATCATCTGTCAATAAATGAAAAAAACCTATTACTATGTAACTTGTTGATGTTCAAGAAGAAGCAAAGAGCTGGACTAAAAGGATGGATTCTGTGCTGAGACCAGTGTTGTTTAATATGTTAATTAATGATCTGGCCTTTTTAAGGCAATTTGGTAAAATGGTCCCTATATTTTTAAGATTTACTACAGAGTATTATTGATCTTCATTTGTCCTTTTAATCTGTTTTTGAAAAACTCAGCATAATTTAAAGGACATTAACTTTGGATAAAGTATGGATTATGACAATGTTTTTCAAAAATAAAGATAAAGAGTTTATGGGTCTTAAAATATCAATATTCCCAGATGTAACTAAAGAGACTCAGAAAAGACGCAGGCAGTTTTTACTGCTTGAGCTAGGAGTTCTTCAGATTGGGGCTACTTTTCATCTTCGGTACCCTTGTAAATGTTAAGTCAGATTCCAATCAGTAAAGTATGTTTGTTTGTTTTTTAGCCATCCCAGCTTACAGAATTCCTTGTAACCAAACGCTCTTTGGGGTTGAGAGAATGTTAATGTTTATTGGCATTTATTTGAGCTCTGTTACTGTATGACACTTCGATTTCAGACCAGTTACTAAATTACTTTAGAAAATATTTTGTTATTTTTTTAGTCTCCACTATTGATAATCTTGGATCCAAAATGAGGACTTGAGTGTATTTATATATTATAATCTCTTTTCTTTGTTATTAATTATTTTTGGAATGTATACCTTTCTGTACAAGCTCACGCTCAGGCTTGATAATGACTGTTTATCAATCATATGAGAAATAAAAAAAAGGACATTTATTATTATTATTATTTATTGCACTTGTATCCCACATTTTCCCACCTATTTGCAGGCTCAATGTGGCTTACAAAAACCTGTAATGGCTTCACCATTTCAGGGAACAGAAGTACATTTGGTGGTACAGAGATATAATAATAACAAGGCTAGCAGTCGATCTACTCAGGCAGTTATAGAAAGAAAAAGGTCAAAGTGAGGGAGGGGTGTTGATGAGTTGTAGTTAGTTATGGATTCTCGTGGTAAGCCTTGGTGAATGGATAGGTTTTCAACGATTTGCGAAAGTTTGTTATTTCTTTAATTAATTAATTAAATTTATTTATTTATTTGTTTATTTATTTTATTTATTTATTTCCTTTTGCTAGCATCTAAGGATGTTGCTAAGTTGGAACAACATTTTTTCCTTCTTTGTGAGGGGCACTCCATGTAAAACCTGTGCCAAGTCTTCATTTTTTCTATGGCTCACTTACGGACTTATAATCCTGCTGTTCATAAGAAACTAAGGGACCCTTTTACAAAGACGCACCAAAAAGTGGCCGGCAGTAGTGTGGGCGGGTATGTTGGACACGCGCTGGACCATTTCTCTAGCACGTCTTAGAAAAAGAAGGTTTTCTTTTGGGCTGGAAAATGCAAGTGCGGCAAAATGAAAACCAGCAAGTGTCTTTTAATGGCCTGAGCCCTTAATGCTACCAATTGACTTAGCAGTAGGGGCTCACGCGTTACCCACGCGGTAACTATCCAGTACGCACCAACTGCTGATTTACCGCTGGGAATGCCCCTGCAGTAGGAAATAGAAAATTATTTTCTATCGTGGGTTTTCGGTGCGTGCCCAACTACTACGGTAATGCCAATTTGATGTGCGCTGCTCACGCGTAGGCCCTTCCACGCCTTTGTAAAAGGGACCCTAAACCATCTGTTTATTAAGCTGTGAGCTAATGCCGACACAGCCCATTCATTGAATAGTCATGAACCGAGTGGGTCTGAGTGTGGTGAGAAGTAGAAAAAGTGGTTTGATTTTTTACTATTAGGGATAGACCCTGTTACCTACCCTTTTTAGTTTTTTTACCCCTGACGCAGCCTGAGGGCGAAACGTGGCCACGTCGGGTAACTGTTTTAATAAACCACTTCTCCTTTTTTTATTCACTCATTTCTATGGTTTTTAATGGACCATGCATATCCATTTAAACCAATGAAAACATGGCCTAAATCCCTGCGCATAGATTTACGCACACTGGGCCATATTTTATAACTGCATGCTTAATAATATTGAAAAGACCACAAAACATTCATTTCCCCGCCTATGGCCGTGCCCCTTTTGAACTGTGCTCGTTAGAATTTAGATGCAGTTTACATCAGAATACGCTTAGCGAGCTGTGCACGTAAATTCCAATTATTGCCAATTAGTGCTCATTATTGCTTGTCAAGTGATTAGCTTAAGCCAATTAAGTTACGTGTGTTGTTATAGAATATGCCTAGATTTCGGCGTGGGTCTCTAGGCGCGCTTCATAGAACCCGGGGGAGAATATAAAACAAATGTTAGTATAAAAGACAAATGAAAGCTAAAAATGAGCCAATCATAAAACCATATTTGTACAATTGTAAAAGTAAACAAAGAAAATAGTATAGGATAGATAATAAAAGTGATATAACAGATCCTATACTACCTGACCAATGTGCTAAAAACCCCCATAAAAAACCATAAAGACACAGTGAGTACAATAGAGAAACATATACAGCATAAGTACATAAGTACATAAGTAGTGCCATACTGGGAAAGACCAAAGGTCCATCTAGCCCAGCATCCTGTCACCGACAGTGGCCAATCCAGGTCAAGGGCACCTGGCACGCTCCCCAAACGTAAAAACATTCCAGACAAGTTATACCTAAAAATGCGGAATTTTTCCAAGTCCATTTAATAGCGGTCTATGGACTTGTCCTTTAGGAATCTATCTAACCCCTTTTTAAACTCCGTCAAGCTAACCGCCCGTACCACGTTCTCCGGCAACGAATTCCAGAGTCTAATTACACGTTGGGTGAAGAAAATTTTTCTCCGATTCGTTTTAAATTTACCACACTGTAGCTTCAACTCATGCCCTCTAGTCCTAGTATTTTTGGATAGCGTGAACAGTCGCTTCACATCCACCCGATCCATTCCACTCATTATTTTATACACTTCTATCATATCTCCCCTCAGCCGTCTCTTCTCCAAGCTGAAAAGCCCTAGCCTTCTCAGCCTCTCTTCATAGGAAAGTCCAGAAATATATTTCTTTCTGGTTCTAGGGCATGAAAAATAGAGGTTCAGCTCCTTAGGAAGCGAAGGCGAAACAGGAGCTCGCTGTAGATCGAACCCATCTAAAGACGCCCAGTAAACAAGATAAGTGCAACAAAAAGCATAAAAGTATAACAACTGAATGCGAGTCAATAAATAGAGGATTTTTTTGACTGATGAGGATTCCCGCCTGTAACCGCGCTAGAATGTTAAAGAACCAGCGGCAGAGCGGAACGGTGCTGCTAATAATTGATAGAAGTAGCACCGGGGATCTGAAATCATTTTACCTCTTTATAAAGAGACTGTCCAGCTCATTTTCAAAAGAGAAAGACGCCCATATTTCGACCCAAATCGGGAGATGGGCGCCTTTCTCCTGTGGGCACCCAAATCGGTATAATCGAAAGCCGATTTTGGGCCTTCAACTGCAATCTGTCGTGGGAACGGACAAAGTTGACGGGCACATGTCGGAGGCGTGGTGAAGGTGGGACTGGGGCGTGTTTATCGGCCGAGGAGAGATGGGCGCGCTTGGCCGATAATCAAAAAAAGAAGGGCACCAGAAGCGAGAATTTGGGTCACTTTTTCTGGACCCTTTTTTCTCACAAACAAGTCCCCAAAAAGTGCCCCAACTGCCCAGATGACCACCAGAGGGAATCGGGGATGACCTCCCCTGACTTCCCCAGTGGTCACTAACCCCCTCCCACCCCCAAAAAAGAACTTTAAAACCCTTTTTTTTTCTAGCCTGTATGCCAGCCTCAAATGTCATACCCAGCTCCATCACAGCAGTATGCAGGTCCCTGGAGCAGTTGTTAGTGGGTGCAGTGGACTTCAGGCAGGTGGACCCAGGCCCATCCCCCCCTACCTGTTACACTTGTGCTGGTAAATGGGAGCCCTCCAAACCGCCCCCAAAACCCACTGTACCCACACATAGGTGCCCCCCTTCAGCCATAAGTGCTATGGTAATGGTGTAGAGTTGTGGGCAGTGGGTTTTGGGGGGGATTTGGGGGGGCTCAGCACCCAAGATAAGGGAGCTATAGACTTGGGAGGTATTTTAAATTTTTTTTAATTGTTATAAGTGCCCCCTAGGGTGCCCGGTTGGTGTCCTGGCATGTGAGGGGGTCCAGTGCACTATGAATCCTGGCCCCTCCCACGACCAAATGCCTTGGATTTGTTCATTTTTAAGTTGGGCGCCTTCGGTTTCCATTATCGCTGAAAAACGATAACGCCCAGCTCAAATCCGCCCAAATCCAAGGCATTTGCCCTGCACAAACCGTATTATTGAAGAAAAAGATGGACGCCCATCTTTTTCGAAAATACAGTCTGGCCCGCCCCTTCACATACCCGATCTTGGAGATAGACGCCCATGGAGATGGGCGTTCGCGTTCAATTATGCCCCTTCATGTGAGATATAGCATTGTTTGCCATTGAGTTAGTAGACGTTTGAATTCATATAGCAAACACAGGGTTGTTTAAATTAAAAAAAAAAAACACTGCAATGTGTATGTTGCAAAACCAATTTTTTAAACATAGCAATAATGTTTATACAAATGAGACCAGTAACTGAGTCATAGAAATTTATGTAAGGGAGATAACTGTGTAAGAAATCATATGAACAATAAACGCAATGAGCAATAATCAGTCTGTGGCAGTCATATTCAGCTACTGGCAATGAATAACTAGGTCTTGAACGACTGCTGGAAGATAACCTCCAGCTCCACCTATCATCTGCCCATGGACTACTCTGGCATTATCCAGATAGCGGAATCACAAAGAGGCAGAGACCTGCACATTTTCAAGCCACAAACAATGCAGAGCAGACCAACAAGATGCAGAGAAAAGGTTTATTATTCAAAGTGCCTGAGCTGGCCACATTTTGCCTTTAGATAGAGCCATGGCATTCACTAGGGATAGGCTGCCGTTTATAATGAAATGTTTTTTCTTTGTTTTTTTTACCAATAATACTGAGCAATCGTCTTAAAAAGTGCATACTATGTGAAAAGAAGGCACATTTTTACATAAGAACATAAGAAAAGCCATACTGGGTCAGACCAATGGTCCATCTTGCTTAGTATCCTGCGTCTAACAGTGGCCAATCCAGGTCACAAATACCTGGCAGAAACCCAAATCGTGGCAACATTCCATGTACAGCCCCAAAGAATAGCAAGATTCTGGAATCCTAAAGAGTAACAAGATTCCATGCAGAATCTCAAAGAGTAGCAACATTCCATGCTACCATTCCCGGGAGAAGTAATAGTCCTCTGAATTATGAATAAGAATAGCCATACTGGGTCAGACCAATGGTCCATCTTGCCCAGTATCCTGCTTCCAACAGCGGCCAATCCAGGTCACATGCACCTGGCAGAAACCCAGTTGGCAGCAACATCCCATGCTACTAATCCCAGTGCAAGCAGTGGCTTCCCCATGTCTTTTCCTCCAGGAACTTGTCCATATCTTTTTTAAACCCAGGTATGCTAACTTCTGTTACCACATCCTCTGGCAACGAGTTCTAGAACTTAACTATTCATTGAGTGAAAAATTATTTCCTCGTATTTATTTTAAAAGTATTTCCATGTAACTTCATTGAGTGTCATCAGGTCGTTGTACTTTTTGAAAAAGTAAAAACTCCATTCACTTTTACTTGTTCTACACCACTCAGGATTTTGTAGACCTGAATCATATCTCCCCTCACCCGTCTCTTTTCCAAGCTGAAGAGCCCTAACCTCTTTAGCCTTTTCTCATATGAGAGGAGTTCCATCCCCTTTATCATTTTGATTGCTCTTTGAATCTTTTCTAAATCTGCTATATCTCTTTAGAGATACGGTGACCAGAACTGAATATAATACTCAAGGTGAGGTGTTGCACCATGGAGTGATACAGAGGCATTATAATCTTCTTGGTCTTATTTACCATCCCTTTCCTATTAATCCTGTTTTCTTAAAGAGAATGTTCAATGTGCAAACAGGATGCCTGCTTCTTAAAAACCTGCAAACGCTTTCTCTTGATAGTGCATGTGTGTAAAATGATTCACACATGTGTGGCGGTTTACACATGTGTGCACTATTGGGAAAAGAGGGTACACTTTTTAAGAACAGGGCACCCTCTTAGCATATGGGAATAGACAAAGAAGCCAACTTTTCAAAATGATTGGGGGTGCTAAAATTTTTTTTTTTTTACAAGTGGTGCATTCCCCCTCCCTCTCTTCCGAGTTCCAGCCTGGTCCCCTCCCTCCGGGTTTCTGCCCCCCCCTCCTCCGAGTTCCAGCCTGGCCCCCTCCCTCCATCTCCTCCGAGTTCCAGGCCCCCTTCCCTCTCTCTCTCCTCCGAGTTCCAGGCCCCCTCCCTCTTCTCCGAGTTCCAGGCCCCCCTCCCTCCCTCTCCTCTGGGTGCTAGCCCGACCTGTGCTGCCCGCCCTCTTCTCCCAGTCCTCTGCCTGCCCCTCGCCTTCCTGCGTGTCGCCCAGAATTTAAAAGTTCTTACCTCGGGATCCGACGGCAGCAGTGAAAGGTGAGCAGGCTCGGCGCTTCAGCCTGCCTTGCCTTCCCTTCTCTCTCTGCTCTGCCTCTGGTCCTGCCTGCTCGCCTTTCACTGCTGCCGCCGGACCCTGAGGTAAGAACTTTTAAATTCTGGGCGGCACGCACGAATGCGAGGGGCAGGTGGAGGACTGGGAGAAGAGGGCGGGCAGCGCAGGTCGGGCTAGTACTCGGAGGAGAGGAGAGGAGAGGAGAGGGGGGCTGGGAACTTCCATTCTGGGACTCAAGCACCCACAGCACCGGCGCCTAAGGGAATAGATTCTTTATATTGCACCAAAAAATACCCACGTAAGCAGTATTCTATAAGTACACCTAAAGTTCAGCACGGTTAAGCAGAGAGATCACCTCTAAATTTAGGTGTTGCCATTTGCACCAACAAAAATGTGGTAGAAAAGCCTGCACCTAAACTTACGGCCAGGCCCACCGACAGACTAAACCAGGCTCGGGGCAGGAACATGGGGCCTAGGGCAGGACTGCTGCCCCCCTACGATCGTTGCTGCTACATAAGTACATAAGTAATGCCACACTGGGAAAAGACCAAGGGTCCATCGAGCCCAGCATCCTGTCCACGACAGCGGCCAATCCAGGCCAAGGGCACCTGGCGAGCTTCCCAAACGTACAAACATTCTATACATGTTATTCCTGGAATTGTGGATTTTTCCCAAGTCCATTTAGTAGCGGTTTATGGACTTGTCCTTTAGGAAACCGTCCAACCCTTTTTAAACTCTGCTAAGCTAACCGCCTTCACCACTTTCTCCGGCAACGAATTCCAGAGTTTAATTATATGTTGGGTGAAGAAACATTTTCTCCGATTTGTTTTAAATTTACTACACTGTAGTTTCATCGCATGCCCCCTAGTCCTAGTATTTTTGGAAAGCGTGAACAGACGCTTCACATCCACCTGTTCCACTCCACTCATTATTTTATATACCTCTATCATGTCTCCCCTCAGCCGTCTCTTCTCCAAGCTGAAGAACCCTAGCCTCCTTAATCTTTCTTCATAGGGAAGTCGTCCCATCCCCGCTATCATTTTAGTCGCCCTTCTCTGCACCTTTTCCAATTCTACTATATCTTTCTTGAGATGCGGCGACCAGAATCGAACACAATACTCAAGGTTCGGTCGCACCATGGAGCGATACAATGGCATTATAACATCCTCACACCTGTTTTCCATACCTTTACTAATAATACCCAACATTCTATTCGCTTTCCTAGCCGCAGCAGCACACTGAGCAGAAGGTTTCAGTGTGTTATCGACGACGACACCCAGATCCCTTTCTTGGTCCGTAACTCCTAACGTGGAACCTTGCATGACGTAGCTATAATTCGGGTTCTTTTTTCCCACATGCATCACCTTGCACTTGCTCACATTAAATGTCATCTGCCATTTAGCCGCCCAGTCTCCCAGTCTCGTAAGGTCCTTCTGTAATTTTTCACAATCCTGTCGCGAGTTAACGACTTTGAATAACTTTGTGTCATCAGCAAATTTAATTACCTCGCTAGTTACTCCCATCTCTAAATCATTTATAAATATATTAAAAAGCAGCGGCCCTAGCACAGACCCCTGAGGAACCCAACTAACTACCCTTCTCCATTGTGAATACTGCCCCCCCACAATCGTCGTCCACTGCTGCCCCCCACCATGATCGTCGCCGCTGCTGCCCCCTCTCCGGATCGCTGCTAGAACTACAATTAAAATACCTTGGCTGGCGTGGATCCTGAGGACCCGCCAACAGAAGAGGTCTTCCTCCACCACTGCTCCTCACTCTGCCTATTGCCTGCCCCTACAGCTGCTTTTTCTCTCAGGGCACGCTCGGTTTCAAAACTGAGCACGCGCACCTGAGAGGAAAAACATCTGCTTAGCTAGCAATGGGCAGAGTGAAGAGCAGTGCTGGAGGAAGACCTGCAGTGTCTGCTCCTCCAGGTCCTCTCCAGCCTCCAAGGGGGGCCCACTGCTGGAATTTTCTCTCTCCTGCTCCTGTCGGGATGCAATCACCCAGGTCCCATCAGGAGCAGGAGAGAGAGAGAGACCCGGTGCTGGGCCCCCCCTTGGAGGCCTGGGCCTGGGGAATTTTGTCCCCCTGCCCCTCTCTCAGCGGCCCTGCTTACGGGTGGAGCATCCACATTCTTTAGCAATGCATGTAACTCACAGCCCTGTTCCACCCCGAAACACCCATGACCCTCCATGGATCCTGCGTCTAACTTTACATACATTAGTCTCAATTAAATCTAATTAATGCTAATAATTGCTTGTGAAAAAGTCAATTATTAGCACTAATTGGCTCATTATTCTATTAAATTGCAACATGCCTAAATTTGTGCATTCAATTTTTGGCAACCTTTATAGAATCATAGGGATAGTGTGCACCATCTTTACAAATAGGGGTCCTGCTACTCATGTTCATTACATTTTGCAGCTACTGTGTTTTAATGAAAGAAATTAATGTGCAGGAAATGCAAATTTAATGCAGCATCTATTAGGGAGCATGTCCAGCATTTCTTTTACAGGTCACATGTTAAAATGTCCATTAGTAGGCAGAAGGAACAGGAACCAAGATGATGATTTGATCAGATGCGCTGGCTGGAGCTCCCTAACCTTATACCTCATACGATCACTATACAACTTTGTATTTGTTATCCACCGACTGGGCAAACGCCTTTGACGGTACTATGTAAGCCACATTGAGCCTGCAAATAGCTGGGAAAATGTGGGGTACAAATGCAACAAACAAATAACTAACTAACTAACTAACAAACTAACTAACTAACCTATTTCTTTGGACTGGCTGCATAGTAGCTGGAACCCTGGAGCCGTACTATGAGAAAAAGGAAGGAATGTGCTAGGCATGACCTCAGCTAAGCGCAGTCCACTTTGGAACAGTTTTGAGCCCCTCCTGGTCCTGGAATGATTGTCTCTTTGAGTCCAGTGGAAAATTCCTCCTCTACTAGCTGCTTGCAGGGTCTCACTTAGCCAGGGGTGTGCTGGTAAATTTTTAACAACAGGCTCTTTCTCTGGACGTAGCCCGCTCTGCAGTTGGAAGGGCCAGGGGAGGGGGGGGGGGGCAACACTTGCCTCTCTCTCCTCCTTCCCTCCCTTCGTGCGGGCACGCTAGGCATACCTTTGCTGGCAGCCAATAAATGGACTGCCACCACTCCCAATTTCTTGCTCTGAGCAGCTTTTCAGAACTTCTCTCACATGCTCAAGAAGTCCCAGCCTGCTGCCCAGAGCTGGAAACAAGGAGCGGGGAGCAGCAGTAGTCTATTTACTTGGCTGGCAGGGCTCAGCATCCCCACCAGCAAAGTAAAAGATAATTCAGCAGGGGGCCCAAGCCCACATTTTGGAAGCCAGTTGTTAAAGTAGCCATGGAGGGCCCTGCTTTAACAACCGGCTCCCAAAATTCTTAAAAACTTAACAACCGGCTCTTGCGAGCCTGTGAGAGCCTGCTCCAGCACACCACTGCACTTAGCGCTGTTTTGTGGTCAGTGCTGCCCCAAACCAGAAGCAGGAGGGTCTCTGCATATTTTTTTTGGTTATGTAGGTGCGCTGACCATTATTCAGCCAACACCCGTAAAGCTAAGCAGATGAATTTAGGACTGTTCAAAAGTAATCCTAAATTCACCCACTTAGCTCTGTGGGTGCTGGCACTGAATATTGCTTCTCCCCAACTCTACCCCCTGTAACACCCCTCACCTGTCCACTTTTGTAATAGTCATGAGTCTCTCCTGCACCCTTAAATTGATTTGAATATTGGGTGGTACATTCTCAAAATAAAGATTTATTCAAGCATGACAAATGCAGTGAATAAAAAAAGAATGTCTAGCAATGTTTTCTTGGCAGTAGATTTGTTACAAACTGTATCTTCCTTACTGATAAACCAGTTAGTCTGACTCACACTTCTGAGACCAAAGAAACTTTCTCTCTCTAAGCCCTGATCTCTCAGAGAATAACATAAACAAACAGCCATTCAACCTTCTCAAGGCTGACAAAACACAGACTCTGGATCCAGGAATGTCTCTTGTCCAGTGAGAGGGCTGAAATGATTCTCCTTACACAGGCTCCAGCTGACCTGATGCTCAGTCAGCAAACCATGTGAGTGTGACTCAACAACTGAGACAACAGAGTTGAAAAGAAAAGATGGTTCTATATCCCACAATGTTCTCTGGATATCGGTTTGGCGGAAATCACAGCAATCACAGCTGCTCTTTAATACATTTATAAATGACTTAGAGATGGGAGTAACTAGCGAGGTAATAAAATTTGCTGATGACACAAAGTTATTCAAAGTCGTTAATTCGCGAGAGGATTGTGAAAAATTACAGAAGGACCTTACGAGACTGGGAGACTGGGCGGCTAAATGGCAGATGACGTTTAATGTGAGCAAGTGCAAGGTGATGCATGTGGGAAAAAAAGAACCCAAATTATAGCTACATCATGCAAGGTTCCACGTTAGGAGTTACGGACCAAGAAAGGGATCTGGGTGTCGTCGTCGATAACACACTGAAACCTTCTGCTCAGTGTGCTGCTGCGGCTCGGAAAGCGAATAGAATGTTGGGTATTATTAGGAAAGGTATGGAAAACAGGTGTGAGGATGTTATAATGCCGTTGTATCGCTCCATGGTGCGACCGCTCCTTGAGTGTTGTGTTCAATTCTGGTCGCCGCATCTCAAGAAAGATATAGTAGAATTGGAAAAGGTGCAGCAAAGGGTGACTAAAATGATAGCGACTTCCCTATGAAGAAAGACTAAGGAGGCTAGGGCTTTTCAGCTTGGAGAAGAGACGGCTGAGGGGAGACATGATAGAGGTATATAAAATAATGAGTGGAGTGGAACAGGTGGATGTGAAGCATTTGTTCACGCTTTCCAAAAATACTAGGACTAGGGGGCATGCGATGAAACTACAGTATAGTAAATTTAAAACAAATCAGAGAAAATGTTTCTTCACCAAATGCATAATTAAACTCTGGCATTCGTTGCCGGAGAACGTGGTGAAGGTGGTTAGCTTAGCAGAGTTTAAAAAGGGGTTGGACGGTTTCCTAAAGGACAAGTCCATAAACCACTACTAAATGGACTTGGGAAAAATCCACAATTTCAGTAATAACATGTATAGAATGTTTGTACGATTAGGAAGCTCACCAGGTGCCCTTGGCCTGGATTGGCCGCTGTTGTGGACAGGATGCTAGGCTCGATGGACCTTTGGTCTTTTCCCAGTGTGGCATTACTTATGTACTTATGTAGTTATCCTCAGTGATAAGAGATTGAGGGCAAATGAAGAATACAGTGGTATTAAGGCTAGCTGAAGATGATGCCAGTATTGTTACATCGTCTAGATTTTTCAAGTTAAATTTTGATCCTGAGAAAGTCCCTAGTACCAGGTTCAAAGCACATAAACAGCAAAAACACAAAGAACAATGTCTATATATATTCTTCAAACTTTGGCAACATTGCTTTGGTTGTAGTCACATGCCCAGAGACTTGGTTCTGTCCTTATA
Source organism: Microcaecilia unicolor (assembly GCF_901765095.1). Taxonomy (NCBI): domain Eukaryota; kingdom Metazoa; phylum Chordata; class Amphibia; order Gymnophiona; family Siphonopidae; genus Microcaecilia; species Microcaecilia unicolor. Next base: position 740,900,030 of record NC_044031.1, on the reverse strand, counting down.
TGCACACAAAATACTTGATCAGGTTGTGGCGTATCTTCAAAGGAGCATTATACCATATTCCTAATCATTAATACAACTGTGCAAGTCAGAAGCAAATGTTGTAATGGTTAAGACTAAGTGGCCATACTAGAAATTTAATACATGACTTGGTTTGATCACTAACACTAATCTGAGAGATAGTACTGCAATGGTGTCAAACAAGTCAAATTATTAAATGCAATGATTGTAGTTTTAAATTTCAGGTTACATTAATGTATGAGTAATTATGTAGATAAAACTTAACAGTAAATGGATACAATCAATAAACTCATTATGCATATTAATATATGGCACAAACAGTCATTGGTAAATCAAGATAACCTAGTACAAAGTGATGTAACTGTAGATGCGGTAATTATTCAGTAGTATAAGGGCCTCCACAAAATCATGAAGTTTCATATTTAAAAGGTAGGTCTAGGGCAAATGATGCAGTGTAGAAAAAAAAAAATCTAAACCAGTTGCTTGTGGACTTGCAATGCAAGACCAATTCAGAATATGTCATGTTGCAGGAGGAACACAGGGAAAAATTGGCCATATTGGAAAACAGTTTACGAATACTGCAGAAATAGTTGGATCAGCCTGAGTGTGACAGAAGATAGGAGCCAGACCAGCTGGACTCAACAGCGCAGCACAAAACTCAGAAGCTGATGTGCACAGATCCTGAGCAAAGAAATAGGACCTCGACGTTCAAGTGTTCTGCCCCAGCTGGAATGAAGAAACCAGTTTGGAACCAGTTGGTACAGGGTCTTGAGGAATATGGATGCAAATCCAAAGGCTGAACAGCTTAACGGAGGAGAGCAAATCCAAGAGTGCGCATTGGAAACGGAGGAGTGGATGGAGTTAAAGGAAGCTTTCCAGTCAGTTCTGATCATCTGGGAAACCCGTAAAGATGTAGCTATCAGCACAGAGGTCAGGACTGGTGTTAAACAAGGACAAAAGTATAGAGGAAGCTAAAAGTAAGTTACCCAGTCAGTGGTTGGAAGAGGGATTGGATTGCTTGTTTACTATGATACAGTGGTTATGGAAAGAGAAGAGAAAATCTTTTAAGGTCAGTAGGTAGAGGTTAAGGATGGCCAAGTAGTTTCCAGGACTGAGATGGGGAGATGTAAGCCACAGGATGCAGGACCTCTAATGCACGGAGTGGAAATGCAGCTGCAAGAGGTACAGAAAAGTCTTGACAGGCCAAGAGAGACAGTGCCCTATCTCGAGGCTGTATTAGGTAATGACAATACAACTTACACAGCACAAGGCTGAGGAGACTGTGGACTCCTCCAAAGTGCAAGGAAGGGAATTTGTTCGTGTTTTGGCAGATGCAGACAGAGATGTGACCTCCATGAATGTATTATTGTCCAAAAATGGGAGCCCTATGTTTTCAGAGTTCTACAAAACTGTCAGAGATCTCCAGGGAGATGGTAGATTACACAGCTAGTGTGAGCAAGGTTTCTACAGGAAGAACCATTCAAGCTGACACTTCTAACATGGATTACTATGGACTTGGGGTGGATCTGAGAAAAGGGTTGGAAGTAGTAAAATGGTGTAAGAAAACAAGAAGGCAACCGGTCTACTAAATCCAATGTGGAACAGAAGAAAGAAGCAGACCTTATGAAGAAAAACAGTTCATTTATTGGTTGTTCAAAGCTCCCAAGATTCACAAACCAGAAGAGTCATATTTATAATCAGCACCGGTAAAGTTTGGAGTTTCACACCAGCTGGTTTTCATTGCCGTTGATGCAGCCTGTACTTCTGTCGAAACATGGCCATGTTGGGCATTGGTTTGTGAATCTTGGCAGCTTTGAACAACCAATAAATGAATTGTTTTTCTTCATAAAGTAGTATAATGGTTACTGAAAGTAATGATTCTATATGTTATTGCACAAGTGGAGGATCCCCTTAAAATGCTTGGGGTGGGCATTCATATACATCAGAGGCAAGTGAAATTGTGATGTAGTCATGAAGATAAGGGTTCTGGTCATTAGTGGAAGACTTTGGGGTTAGAACAAGAATCTATCATCAGTGAGAGGACTATTGGACTTCCCATACAGGACAACTGAAAGTTAAATAAAATTGCCACTCCCTACCCTCTAAGGTTGCCAACTGGATCCAGATTCACTCAACAGAGTTGATCCAGTTCAAGGTTTACCTCATTGTATGGAAGGACTTGACGCTTTGCTTTTCATAGAGAATGCAATGGGGAAAATCAGGAGTACAAGTCTAAACCCAAGACTGGATCAATCTTGTTGGGCAAATCTGGATCCAGATGGCAACTCTGCTTACCCCCGCCCATTCATGTCTCCAAACACCAGATTCAAAAATAGCTATTATAAAATAGAAAAGGGGATAAGGTATGTTGTTTTATTGTGAATTTTATGCAAATTTGTTAGGCATCACTTCTATTTTTGTCTTTTTTAGAGAAGTGGGTGGTATAAATGGATTATAATTACATAAATAAATACATTTCTGAACCACATCCATTCAGAGAGAGCTAAATGCCTTTTAAGGTTGGAGGGACCAAACAAACCCATCTCAAGGAGAAAGATGGTGGCTGCACGTTGAGCCTGATTAGATGCTGCTGTTTTTGCCTCTGGAAAAATTTCCATCTATGGTGGAACAGAAAGGTAAAGCAGGGGATTTTCCCTTGGAACCTTCTGCCTTATCTCTGCAGGGCATTATGGACCACTCTGTGCAGCATCCGGGACCATGAGTTAGTTTCTCTGGGGAATCCCTTTTGCAGCCGATGCTGGAGATAGGTGGACTGGTGGAGGCCTTGGGGCTTGAGGCATTGTTAAGCCTAGAGATGAGACTTCTACCACTTAGTTGCAAAGAGAAGTCTTTTCAACTTCCCCTGCTGCTGTGGCAATTGCCAGAAGATGCTGTTACTGAGGCAGTGAGAGGGAATGAAAAGAGAGCAGAGCCAAGTCATCTGGGAGTTCCGTAGGGAGCAGTTGGGTTGAGCGATCAAGAAGGCAGCAATCAAGGTATAATGGAGAGTGGGCAATCCTAATCTTTCCTTGAAGCTTCCCATGGAAAAAGAGAGAGATCTGGAAATGCTACTATAACAATGAGAGCAGGTTTGTCAGATATTTTCTCTTTTACAATGAATTGACCTGCTGTTTTCACATTGAAGGCTATTTGGGAGGCAATAGCTGACTTATGGAAAGCTTTGGCCTCTCCTTATGTAAATCTGAGGCATGGATGAGTGGCCTAGTGGTTAGGATGGTGGACTTTGGTCCTGCAGAACTGAGAAACTGAGTTCAATTCCCAGCACAGGCAGCTCCTTGTGACTCTGGGCAAGTCACTTAACCCTCCATTGCCCACCACATTGAGCCTGCCATGAGTGGGGAAAGCATGGGGTACAAATGTAATAAAAAAAAAAATAATAATCTGGACCAGAACTTTCAAGAGCTAGAGCTCAAAGTGAATAAAAATGTTTGCAGAAATAAATTCAACCAGGAATAACTTTGATACTCTTTAAGCCACAGTAGATAGTGTTCAGAATGTGGAGACAACTTTAATGAGTTTGGAGTGTGCAGTAAGAAACTGTAATTTGAGACTGATTAATTTTCTGAAATTGCTTACAGTATCTCTCTGAAGTATTGAATGTACCAGCAGAATCAGTTCCGCCTGTGGTTAAGTGTTATTATATTTCTCTGCAAAGAAGAATTGATGGAGGTAGTCAACTTGAGCCATTTGATCCTTTTGAAGGAATAGATGTATGTGCGTTGTAAGAAACACCTGACTGAGTTAGTTCAAACTGCTTTATTGTGACTTTGCCCTGGCTTCCGATAAAGACTGGCTCCTTTGAATGATAAACCTTTTTTGGACTTGAAGGTTTGGTTTTATTCAGATGTTTCTAAAGATACCCAGAAGAAAAGAAAATAATTTTTGTTGTTGCAACCTGGAGTTTTGCAAATGCATGCTTTATTTTTTTTTTTTTAATTTCCTTGCAAGTGCACAGTGAAATAAAGTAAATGTTTTTTGATCCTGCACAGTTAGCTTTTGATATTCATTTTTGAAACAGAAAAACATCGAAACTAACAGCACAAAGCAGAAGATGGACATTTCTTCACAAAAAACATCCAAATCGCTTTTTTGAAACTCATTTTTAAGATGTTTTTTCTATGCAGTTCATCTAAATCTCAAGGGGGGCATGTTAGACGACTTATTTTGCGTGGGACTAGGATGAGCTTATTATTTGGACATTTTCCAGTAAAAACGTCCAGGACAAAAACAAAGGTTTTTGGCTAGACCTATTTTTTTTTAATTTTTTTTAATCATTTATTTATAATTTTTCATTTTACAAGGGTCACTTGCAAACGGTAAAACAGAGATGATTGCACATTAATACAAGATAAGAAGAAAACAATCCCAACTAGATATATGGATTATATACAATCTTTCTCTTTGTTAGACCACAAAGTGAAGAAAAATAGGGAGAGTGAGATAAGACAAGGAGATCAATTAAACAGTAAACAGAAAAAAGAAAACATGGTATTAACCTGATTATCCCCAGATATTACTCATCTAATTGAAGACACATCTATTCGACAAGGCCTACAAAGAAAACCCATAGACGTACAAAACTACCTCACTAACCCACCCAATTATTAAAGTCCACCTTCTACACTATCCTACCTAACACCTTCCTTCCCTCTTCCCTCTGTACATTACCGATTATATCTGACATCCTGGAATGACTATGTCTTACCAAAACTATGTAAGCCACATTGAGCCTGCAAATAGGTGGGAAAATGTGGGATGCAAATGCAATAAATAAAATAAAAATAAATTCCACATTGATCATCTGGTTGGCTTCCTCAAGACCAAATACGGCGTATAGTCAATTCATTTCATTGAGAACATACTTATTGTCCAGATTTTAGATAGAAATAATACATCTGATTATATTCTCTTTCTTTTAAAAAACAGAAATTATTTAACGATACATATACTGAAGTCTCTAATTCAAATCCCACTGATTAAAGCAATCCCAGTTTTCACAGGCTTCACTCCTTTCGAAGTAATAATTAAGGAAATATTTTTGGCTAGACCTATTTTAATAATGACTAAAAGTGTCATAAAGGTGCCCAAACTGACCAGATAAGCACTTGGAATAAAGGAATGACATCCCCTTAATCTCCCACTGATCACTGATCCTCTCCCACCACCACCCCTAAGAGTTGAAAGTGACAGTTACAGATATAATGGCCATTCCTCTCACAGCGGCAAGCAGATCCCTGGAGTAGCCTAGTGGTCGGTGCAGAGGACTATAGAGAAGGGGACCTAGGCCCATACCCCACTTAACTAGTACACTTGTGGTGGAAATAATAAGCAACCCCCTCCCCCGAAACCATATAATACTTACTAAACCCACATATAGGTGGCTATTGAAGTGGTGTACAGTTGGGTACAGTATATTTTTTTGCTATTAATGGAGGGCTCATTATACAATATAAGGGAATAACAGTGATATGTGTACCTAGAACCTTTTATGTGAAGTTCACTGTGGTGCCCCCTAGGCCATAGCCGCCGAGAGGGGGGGGCAGGGGGGACAAAATTCGCCAGGCCTCCAAGGGGGACCCGGCGCCGCAGTCCCACCCACCTTCCGTCGTCGACTGTCTGCCCCCTGCATTGAAATTGCAGTCTCACCTCCGTGCAGTGGCGTTCCTAGGGGGGGGGAGCGGTGGGTGCGGTCCGTCCCGGGTTACTTCCTGTTCCGGGGCAGAGAAGAAGCATGGAACAACGGAGGACAGGCGCGCGCGGCACCCCCCCCCGGTGGCGTGCACCCAGCGGGGGGGTCCTTCGCGGGGGTGTCCTTTCGCCGGGGGGGGGGGGGGTCCGCGCTGCATCGGGGGTGTGCTGCACCCGGGGGGGCGGGGCGCATCAGCGATCCGCCTGGGTACCAGCCCCCCTAGGAACGCCACTGCCTCCGTGAAAGCAGTGCTGCAGGCAGCAGAACGCCTCCCTTCAGCCCTCCTTCCCTCCCTGTGTCCTGCCCTTGTCAGACGTAACTTCCACGAGGGCGTATGGAGGGAGGAGCGGCGGCGGTGACCTCAGGGGGGTGGAGGGGGGAGCAGTGGCTGCGGCGATCTCGGGGGTGGGGCAGGGCCCCGGGGGCGGCCTTGCCCCGGGCCTGGCCCAGTCTCTCGGCGGCCCTGCCCTAGGCTACCCCATCGCTTTGCTGGAATGTCTGTGTTGCTAGGCTAGTAAATCTGCTGTCCCCCAGACCTACCAAAGGCTTGTTTTTATACATTTTCCCTAGGGCTTTTTTTGTTTGAAAATAGCCCTCAAAGAAAGATGCACTGAGCACAAAAACATCTAAAACAGGGTCATTTTCAAACCAAAAAAAGATAGATGTTTTTCTGGCTCGAGAATGACCATGTTTCACACTGGATTTTTGAACATTATTTCAAAGCATCCAAAATCGGATTTGGACGTCATATCTAAAATGTCCCTCTTTCAGTGGCATAGGAAGGGGGGGCGGGAGGGGCGGTCTGCCTCAGGTGCACGTGCTCGGGGGGTGCTGACCCCACTGGTTTCCTGTTCTCTCTGCCCCGGAACAGGTTACTTCCTGTTCCGAGGCAGAGAGAGCAGGGAACCAGCGGGGCCGACGCAGCTCCGAGTGACATACACTCGGGGCGGATCGGCCCTCCCGCAGGTAAGAATGCAGTCCGGGGGGGTTGCGCTCCGGGGGGGGGGGTCGCGCTGTGCTGCATCCGTGGGGGGGGGGGGTGCGCAGCGGCGACCCGCCCCGGGTGCCATTAGCCCTCGCTACAGCACTGTCCTCTTTATCTTTATAAAGTTCAAAGCTAAAGAGATAATACATCACACTGACATCAAATGTCTATTTAATATCATTAATACAGGAGGAAAAAGACATCACCAGTTTCGACCGTGGCAGCAATGAGCAAACTGACTGCACATGTTTGTCAGACTCAGTTCTTATCATCGGTCATAAAAAAAACCCCTTCCTGATTATATTTTTAATCATAAATGTGTACTCAAGATTGTGCACAAATCCTTAACTTGCTTCAAAATAGCAACAACATAGAAAATAATCGAAGCACTTAGCTTAAAAAATCCCGACCAGGATCTCTGTTTCACTTATGATCAAGCTTCCTCAGGGGAACTAATTGCCAATTTTTGCTGACTGTTCCTGCTTTATTCAAACAGTCATCAATTTACTTATTTATTTATTGAGATTTATTGGGGTTTATTAACCGCCTTTATGAAGAGATTGATCCAAGGGGTGAATCTCTTCATATAGCAGGTACAGTTTAACATAAAACTTACAATTTTGTTAACAGCATAACAATAGTAAAATAACCAAGAATAAACATAAATGCAATAAATGAGGCAAACTTGAAAACAGTAAATTGAAACCTAATAATACCATGACACTGCATCAAAAGATATACATATTTAACAGCACTAGAATTAAAATACCAGAGATATAATACAATGTTAGCATAATACTAATGATATACCTAATAAACATGTATTAGAACGTTCAACTAACATAGATATGATGCTAAAGGTTTTCTACAATACGACTTACCATATAGCCGAGGGACAAAGAGCAGATATATGACAGGAATAAGATGCGTGTAGTTGGGATAATTTGATGGTTAGCTAAAATCAAGGTGAGTTCTTTGTATAGTTAAGCAAGAGATAAGGAACTGATCTAAGTTACAGTATGTGTAGCAAGCTAGTCCAGGTGCGGAATAGGTGTATAGTTAGTCATCTTATGTATTAAAGGCTTGGGAGAAGAGCCAGGCTTTCACCTTCTTCCTGAAGTACAGGTAATCTTGAGTTATACGTAGCCCCTCTGGGAGTAAATTACAGAGCATGGGGGTTACTCCTGAGAAGGCTCGCTGGTGGGTATCATATCGTATAATTTCTTTTGACAAAGATAGATCCTTGAAAGGATCTTAGAAGTCTTAAAGGTTTGCAAAGGGCTAACTTATTCTTTAAGCACTCTGGCCGATTTTGTCTGAGGGCCTTGAAAATCATAGAGTTTTAAATTTAGCCCTTTAAGGTATAGGTAGCGAGTAGCTTTTGTAGGAAGGGTGTGATGTGGTCTCGCCACTTGCAGCCTTTTATCAGTCGTCTGCAACATTCTGAATTAGTTGGAGCTGATACAAACTCTTTACGGTTTGGCCAGTGTACAGGGAATTACAGTAGTCTGGTCATGATGTTATCATGGCATGGACCACTGGTGGTCAGACTTATCTTTTAAATATATGGAGAGAGATTTTGTAGCTGCCGTAGGTGAAAAAGAGAATTTTTGAAGGTTGTTTCAATTTGTGGGATCAGAGTGAGTGAAAAGTCTAACAGTATCTCAAGATTCCTGCCCTGTGATTTTAAGGGGAGTTCATGCTTCCCAAAAGGTATTTTGATGTTGGGCTTTTGGTCCACTTGTGTTTGGTACCCAAAGAATCTCCTGTTTTATTTGGGTTCAGGCAAAGTTTGTTGTTGTTTGCCCATTTCTGAGTTGCAGTTAGGCAGGCAGTCAGTTTACTCAAAGCTGCTAGTAGATCTGGTTCAAAAAGTACATAAGTATTGCCATACTGGGAAACACCAAAGGTCCAGCAAGCCCCGCATCCTGTTTCCAACAGTGGCCAATCCAGATCACAAATACCTGGCAAGATCCCAAAAATGTACAAAACATTTTATACTGCTTATCCCAGAAATAGTGGATTTTCCCCAAGTCCATTTAATAACGGTCTATGGACTTTTCCTTTAGGAAGCCGTCCAAACCTTTTTAAACTCCGCTAAGCTTACCGCCTTTACCACATTCTCTGGCAACAAATTGCAGAGTTTAATTACACGTTGAGTGAAGAAACATTTTCTCCGATTCATTTTAAATTTACTACACTGTAGCTTCATCGCATGCCCCCTAGTCCTAGTATTTTTGGAAAGCGTGAACAGACGCTTCACATCTACCCGTTCAACTCCACTCATTATTTTATAGACCTCTATCATATCTCCCCTCAGCCACCTTTTCTCCAAGCTGAAGAGCCCTAGCCATTTTAGCCTTTCCTCTTAGGGAAATCGTCCCATCCCCTTTATCATTTTCGTCGCCCTTCTCTGCACCTTTTCTAATTCCGCTATATCTTTTTTGAGATCCGGTGACCAGAACTGAACACAATATTCGAGGTGCGGTCGCACCATGGAGCGATACAAAGGCATTATAACATCCTCATTTTTGTTTTCCATTCCTTTCCTAATAATACCTATCAGTAGTTGCACATCATCAGTATAGACGTAGAATTTTGTGTCCATTGACTGAAGCAGTTCTGCCAGAGGCTTGAGGTAGATATTAAATAAAAAGGGAGACAGTGTGGATCCCTGTGGCACGTGCCAAGGTAATGATGTGCTGTTGCTAAACAGAACTGATTGTTGTCTATCTGACAGATAGAATTTGAACCAAGTAAATATATAAACTGATCCCTGTTTCTACTAGTCTTTTATGCATGATATTATGATCCCACGGTATTGAAGGCTGGTGAGAAGTCGAGCAACACTAGTATCGAGGCAGATCCCTTGTCACGGTTTCTGTGCAGATCATCAAGAATGGACACAAGAACTTGTGTCTAGTGGAGGAGTAGCCTAGTGGTTAGTGCAGTGGACTTTGATCCTGAGGAACTGGGTTCAATTCCCACTGCAGCTCCTTGTGACTCTGGGCAAGTCACTTAACCCTCCCATTGCCCCTGGTACAAAATAAGTACCTGATTATATGTAAACTGCTTTGAATGAAGTTGCAAAAACCTCAGACAGGTGGTATATGAAGTCCAGGTTCCCTTTCCCTATTGGAGATTCTACATGGAATGTTGCTACTATTGAGATTCTGTTGCTACTATTGGACATTCTACATGGAATGTTAATGTTGCTATTTCACTAGCAACATTCCATGTAGAAGCCTGCCCTTGCAGATCAGCAATGCGGCCGCCAGGCTTCTGTTTCTGTGAGTCTGACGTCCTGCACATATGTGCAGGACGTCAGACTCACAGAAACAGAAGCCTGCACAGCCGCACTGCTGATCTGCAAGGGCAGGCTTCTACATGGAATGTTGCTAGTGGAGGAGTAGCCTAGTGGTTAGTGCAGCGGCCTTTGATCCTGGGGAACTGGGTTCAATTCCCACTGCAGCACCTTGTGACTCTGGGCAAGTCACTTAACCCTCCATTGCCCCTGGTACAAAATAAGTACCTGAATATATGTAAACCGCTTTGAATGTAGTTGCAAAAACCTCAGAAAGGCGGTATATCAAGTCCCATTTCCCTCTCTGTTCCATACCCAGGTCTGAAGCCAGATTGACATGGGTCTAGCCAATTACTTTCAATTAGCAAGTCATTGAGTTGACTACAGACTGTCCTTTCTATAAGTTTTGCCAGGAAAGGAATGTTAGAGACTAGTCTGTAGTTTTCGAGCTTGTCCTGGTCCAGTGAGCTCTTTTTCAGGAGGGGGGGGGGGGCACACCACAGCTCTTTTTAGTGTTGTTGGCAGCTGCCCTTCCATAAGAGAGGAGTTAACAATTTTAGTGACCACTTCAATGAGGCCTGTGCTCGCTTGTTGTACAATCTTTGCTGGGCAGAGATCAAGAGGGCAGGGTGTAGGCCGTAGACCTTTCTGGATATTTTCAAGAGCTTCCTCTGTGACCTGGTTGAATGAGTCCCAGCTGGCTGTGCATGGTGGGGAAGAGGGAGTGTTCTCTTCATTAGCTGGTAGAAGCTTTGATGGGACTATCTGTAGGTCCTGATGGAGACCTTTAATTTTGTTGGCAAAGTAAGTGGCAAAATCGTTGCTGGTCAGTTGTGACTGAGATGGCTGGTTCTGTTGTAGAGTTTGCAGTAGGCTGTTTACTATTTTAAATAGCTGCTTGGTTGAATTTGCAGCTTGTTCCATGTGTTGAGAAAAATATTGTTTTTTGGCTGTTGTTATGGCCTGGTGGCACATTGCCTATCTTCATCTAGGTGAGATTTTCTGCATTTTCTTTCAAGTTGGCGTCCTTTTTGCTTAAGGATCCATAGTTCTGGGGAGAACCACGGGGAACATCTGTTTGTAGAGCACAGGACTTTATTTAGAAGGGACATTTTTTCTAATGCCATTGCAGACTGGCCTCTTTATCTTTAACCATGGCATGACTGAGGGAGGTGGGAGGACCTCTTCTCCTTGTTTGTCACCAACTCAAACCTCTTATTTTATGAGATGTAGTCTGAGCTCAGGGCTTTTTTTTGAGGGGGTACTCGGGGGTACTGAGTACCAGCACCTTTTCCATTGTCTCCTACAATTGACCTATGGACCCCGCATTTTAATGAAAGAGGTCAGGCTCTACACACTAATTCTGCCTTGTCATATATTCTGGCACTGGTTGCAGGGGGCCTGGCCATTGTGGGGTGGGTCCCTCAGTGATCTCCCCACCCCTGAAAGGTGGCCTAGCATTTGAGTACTGGCACCTTTTTTGCTAGAAGAAACACACTGTCTGAGCTCTTTGAGTGGCTGCTATTTCTTGTTTTGCATACATTACTTTGGATTCTGGGTTTGGTTCGCCTCTCAAATTGTGGACTTGAGTTATACGTAATTTGATTAGTTATTTTTTTGTAGTTTTGGAAATGTATAATTTTTCTATTTTTTCTGCGCAAATGTTTTATGTTTGGAATTTAAAATAAAAATGGAAAGAAAAAATTTCCAGTCCTGTCACCAATCTTTCTATGCTGAGGCTGTGTTAGCCATTGGTTCACCCCATTCTGCTGACCACGCATCCCTTTGCAAACTGTGGGGTCCTTTCACTAAATGACAGTAAGTACTAACATCTGCTTGCCGTGCGGGAAAATGCACTGCCGCAGGGCATGCTCAGGCATCCTGTAGTAATGTTGGCATCTGCACATGCTTCCCACATGCTAAAAAAATACTTTTTATGTTTTAACACTGGGGCATGTTTGGGGGCAGAGAATAAGCGTGCCCAGAGCTAAAAGGTTAGTACAGCTACATTGCCATGTGTCTATCGATTAGCACATGGTTAGCACGTGAATCAGGGGCGCAGCCAGACTTCGGCGGGAGGGGGGTCCAGAGCCCGAGGTGAGGGGGCACATTTTAGCCCCCCCAGCACCGCCAACCTCCCCCCGCCATTGCCGACCACGCTGCCGCCACCACCACCACCAACAACTTTGCCCCCCCCGCCGATGACCCTGTCGACCCCCCCTCCCGTCGCCAACCCGCCATCGCCTACCTTTGCTGGCAGGGGACACCAACCCCCACCAGCCGAGGTCCTCTTCTTCCCGCAAAAGGCTTCCTTCTGTTTCTGACATCCTGCACGTTACGTGCAGGACGTCAGAAACAGAAGGAAGCCTTTTGCGGGAAGAAGAGGACCTCGGCTGGCAGGGTTTGGGGTCCCCCGCCAGCAAAGGCAGGCAACAGCGGGAGGGGGGGGTCGAAAGGGTCATTGGCAGGGGTGTCCAGGGCCAAATCTACGGGGGCCCAGGCCCCCCTGGCCCCACGTAGCTACACCACTGATGTGAACCCTTTCTTCCTAATAAACAGATGTCGGTAAGGGCTCACATACTAATGGCCGCACGCTAATTGGGAAATTAGTGCTGGCCATTAATTGAGGAAATGAAAAATCGGCCTTTTTACAGCTGTGCTAAAAGTGGCCTCAGCGCCTGGGGAAACCCACGTGCTAGTCATAGCGCAGGCCACATTTTAGCACAGTAACATAGTAGATGATGGCAGAAAAAGACCTGCACGGTCCATCTAGTCTGCCCAACAAGATAAACTCATATGTGCTACTTCTTGTATATACCTTACCTTGATTTGTATCTGCCATTTTCAGGGCACAGACTGTAGAAGTCTGTCCAGCACTAGCGTGGCTCCTAACCACCAGCCCCACCTCCCACCACCGGCTCTGCCACCCAATCTCCGCTAACCTTCTGAAAATGATCTCCTCAGTGTTTAAATCTATGGTTCCTACATGAATGTCCCTTTTCCATTACCTTTCGCTTTATTTCATTTATTAAAATGTTTAATTGCTCTGTAAAGTCTCAAAGTGATGCATAACATCAATAAAACGTAAAACATCAATATCCCAATTAAGAATCAAGACAGAGGCACTACATTAAAAAGGACCATAAAATCACATGTGCTTTATACATCTTATCCGAAGCTAGCACAGAAAGCACAAAAGAACAAGCTATACCATGCCATACTTCAATCTTTAAAAAAAAAGTCATATATTTTTTAAAATGTTTATATCTATTGAAATTGCTATTTTAAGTTTACAAGCAATGAATGAACATCCAATTTATTATATACTAGTAAAAAAGGCCCGTTTCTGAGACCAATGAAACGGGCGCTAGCATGGTTTTCATCGTGAGAGTGTGGTGTGAGAGAGACTGAGTGAATGTGCGAGTGTGTGTGACAGAGTGAGACTGTGTGAGTGAGAATGAGTGTGTGTGTAAGAATGTGAGTGTGCGTTTGATATATGTAGACTTTGTGTGAGTGATTGAGGGAGAGAGTGTGTGTGTTTGAAAGAGTGTGTGTGTTTCTGTGTATGTGTGAGTGTTTTAAGCAGGTGGTGTATTCCCCTCCCCCTACCGTGCCGCTGTTCTTTCCCCTCCTCTCACCGTCCCAGTCACCCTCCAAGTTCCAGGCCACCCTCCCCCCCCTCAGAGTGAGTGTATGTGTTTGAAAGTGTGTGTGTGTGTGTGTGTGTGTGTGTGAGTGTTTTAAGCAGGTGGCGCATTCCCCTTCCCGTTCTGTGCTCCTCTTCCTCCCCCTGTGTTCACCGTCGACATTCCAGTCTGCTGTCCCTCCCCCAAGCCCCCCTCTTCATCCCAAGCCCTCCTCCCTCTTTTCTGTGCTGCCTCCCTGGCAGTGCATGCAGCATTCATGCATTGATTTGTTTGCTGTGCTGCTGCTCCTCTCTCCTCTTTCTGTCTACTACTACTACTACTATTACTACTATTTAGCATTTCTATAGCGCTACGTAGGAGCGCAGGTACCAGGAAGTTGTTTTGAAGTTCGTGTTCCTGTGCTCCCGGGCCAGTGAGAGATGAGTGGCTGCAGCGCAGACAGCCAATGGCTGAAGGCTGTCTGTGTTTTTTTTTTGTTAAGATTAGCGGCGATCTTTGAGGGGGGAGGGGGGATGTGAAACGGCAACCTCGGGGGAGGGTGGGCTTGAGAGAGGAAGCTGCGAACTCGGGGGGGGGGGTTGTGTTTGAAAGAGGCGACCTTTGGGGGGGGGGGGATTGGGGGAAGCAGCGACCTCGCTCGCGGGTGTTTGGAGAGTGGAAGAGTCGAACGGAATAGGCGACCTTGGGGGGGGGGGGGGTGGTGAGGGGGAGGTGCGTACTTGTTTTGAAGCCTCCAAAAGTCCCTAGCAACGTGCGTGTTCGATGTATGCTCGTCCCTCGCGTCCAACTTGATGACGTTGAGGGCAGAGCGATGCGATTGGTTGAGTGTCATTCTCCGCCCTCGACGTCATCACGTTTGATGCGTGGGCGGGGCAGACACAAAGCGATCTCACCCCCTTCACTTTTAGAATGTTGGGTAAGTGAGGCTTCATTAGAACGTTGGAGGTGCGTTTTATATAGAGAGATATACACACACATTCACACATTGTCGTATGAATATAGGAGCGCTCCTGAAGCATGTGAATTAAGCGCCATGCTGGGTTGGACCAAAGGTCCATTCAAGCGCAATGTCCTGTTTCCAACAGTGGTCAATCCAGGTCACAAGTACCTGACAAGATCCCAAAAGAGTGAAAACAGATTTTATGCTGCTTATCCCAGGAATAAGCAATGAAGTTTCCCAAGTCCATTTTAGTAATGGCTTATGGACTTTTCTTTTAGGAACGTGCCCAAACCTTTTTAAACCCTGCAGTGCTGATTCCCTGGCAATGAATTCCATAGTTTAATTACACATTAGTGAAGAATTTATTATATCTGATTTGTTTTAAATTTACAAGAAAAGCTAGAAATATCTCCCTCTCCTCCCCCTCCTCCTACAGTTTTAAAAGGTGTTGCGTTTCCTACCTTCCAGGTAGTTTTGATTCCATGGAGGGAGAGAAGAAGGCCTAAGCAGTGCAAACCAGCACTGTCAGGCTCTATGCTCTGACATCAGGCAGGTGAAAGAGAAAATCAGAGCAGTATAAAGTAGCTTTGCAGGTTCCCTGTGCTGATGTCAGTCTGATTAACACTGCTACCACTTCTACCCCACAGCTGGAAAAGATGAGGAGTTCAGTCAGAGAGCATATAATGCAAGTCTTCCTGAGACAGGAGGAGGAAAAGAAATGGCAAGAGGTGAGGAGCACTAGCAGTTTGGATGCTGAGTTAACTTCAGGAACTCAGAGAATCCAGGTGGGACTTGCCCAGCTCTTCTTCCCCCAGACAACGAAGGCAGGATGTGCAAAACTGAGAGAAGTCTGAGAGCGAGAGGTCTGCGTTTATTCTTTCTACATAAAAGTGGCCCTGAGCCTAAGGCATTATTATAGGCTGTGAAACAGGATAACCAAGAGTGAGAAAAAGAACAGTGCAATGCTACCTGCAGTGACCTTAGGGAAAGAAAATGAATGTTAAGAAGCAGACACAGGCAGGGAGGAAGTTTGTCTGCTCCAAGCTACCCCTGAGAGAAGTGAAGCTCTTGTTACCTAAAGTCCAAGGAGAAGAATCTCACCTGCTGTTATAAAGGGAATAACAGTCCTAAGCAGCCAGAATAACAGCGTCTGGAAGCCTTGTAGTTTTAAGCAACTTTGGGGCCCCTTCTACTAAGCCGCGTAAGCGTCTACGCATGCCCAACACACGCCAAAATGGAGTTACCGCCCGACTACCGTGTGGCTCCTGCGGTAATTTCATTTTTGGCGCGCGTCCGATACACGCGTCTGAAAAATATTTTTTTAAATTTCGGGTGCTCGTAATGGACGCACGCCAAGTGGCATTTGGTGCACGTAGGTCATTAGTGACCGGTTACCGCATGAGTCTTTACCGCTAGATCAATGGCTGGTGGTAAGGTCTCAGACCGAAAACATCCATTTTCGGTAATAAAAAAAAGGGGAAAGGGAAATGGGACTTGATATACCACCTTTCTGAGGTTTTTTGCAACTACATTCAAAGCAGATTACATATATTACTACTTAACATTTCTAAAGGTACTTATTTTGTACCAGGGGCAATGGAGGGTTAAGTGACTTGCCCAGAGTCACAAGGAGCTGCAGTGGGAATTGATTGAACTCAGTTCCCCAGGATCAAAGTCCACTGCACTAACCACTAGGCTACTCCTCCACTGGCAACATTTCATGTAGAAGCCTGCCCTTGCAGGTCAGCAATGTTGGTAAAGGGAAAGGGGAAAGGGAATGGGACTTATATACCGCTTTTCTGTGTTTTTTCCAACTACATTCCAGGGGCGTAGCCAGACCTGGGCGGGAAAGGGGGGCCAGAGCCCGAGGTGGGGGGGGCACTGTTTAGCCACCTCCCTCCGATGCCGACCTCCCCGCCACTTTGGACCCCTCTGCCACAACCGCAACCCCCGCCGCCGCCCGCCCGCCCCTGCCCCGCCGCTGCATCAGGTACCTTGTTTGCTGGCGGGGTCTCCAATCCCCACCAGCCGAAGAGTCTTCTTCAGTGCCGGTCGACTCTGGCACCTTTGTTGTGTGATCATCTGTTTCTGACGCCTTACGTCGTGCACTGGGACTCTTCGGCTGGTGGGGTTTGGGGACCCCTGCCAGCAAACAAGGTACCTGATGCGGCGGCAGTGGTGGCGGGGGGGGGGGGGTCAAAAGTAGAGGGGCCAGGGCGTAATCTGTGGGGGCCTATGCCCCCATGGCCCCACGTAGCTACGCCCTGCTACATTCAAAGCGGTTTACATATGATATACAGGTACTTATTTGTACCTGGGACAATGGAGTGTTACGTGACTTGCCCAGAGTCACAAGGAGCTGCAGTGGGAATCGAACCCAGTTCCCCAGGATCAGAGTCCGCTGCACTAACCACTAACCACTAGGCTACTCCTATTAATGGGCATTAATTAAAAAAAAAAAAATCAGCCATTGTATAACTGTGGGGGAAATGGCTTTAGCACATGGGAGAGACCTGTGTAACTGCACGCTGTGTGGCCCTTTTACTAAAGGGTTGCCGCTCAGCAACCCGGAACTACCAGTGGCCCAACGGGGGTGTCAGTGGTAGTTCCACCACCCCGGCATGCAGCATTTCCAGCGCTGCTGAAGTTTTTCAAAAATGATCACCACAGTGGGTTAACAAGCGGTAATTAGGCAGCACCATGCCCTGCCCGGTTTCCACTGGGTTACCAAGGGAGACCTTACCGCTACCTCAATGGGTGACGGTAAGTGCTTCCCCTGAAATGGCCACACGGCCATTTCTTTTCTGGGGCCTTTTTACCCGCTGCCCTGGTGGGTTGCAAAAATGGCCACCGCCACTAGCCCAGGGCCCCTTTTACCACAGCTTAGTAAAAGGACCCCAACATGAATTTTAAAAAAGTGATATAAAACTGGAACATTAAAAAAATAAAAACAAAAAAGACACGGCCGTGTTTCGGCATCAAAGCCTGCGCCAGGGGTCAAACAAATCTTCTGTGGTTGTCTCTCGATTCAAAACCAGAAGAAAACACGATTGTCAGACTTCCTTTAAAACGCAGAAATAGTGAAATAAGCTATTAAGCGCCTCGACGGCAATACACAGAAATGACGTCAATAGTTGATTACCAATAAAGTTCCTTGGATTTCCTCCACATTTTCCTCGCTTTTTTTTGTTTTTATTGTTATTGTTTTGCGTGAGGATTCTCCTCCTCGCCTTTTGTTTTCTATAAAACTGGAACATGACATAAACTGAAAATGAAGCAAAAAAAAAAGGAACATTTCTGTGCATCTCATACACCAGTTCTGTCCGTTGCCTCTAAGGCTGTAATCGTATCTAATAACCATCTGGTACTCTGCTTCCATTGGCATCGCAAGCTTAAGTTTCTGGCAGAGGAGATGGTGCAACACAGTGCTGGATAAAGAAAAAAAAATACTGATAAGGAGCCGCAGTGCATTAAAATGCTTATTAAAATTTGATGCGTCAATTTAACACCTATTAGCAAAGCAAGCTACCATTTACCCAAGCAGAGGAATTCATAAATGGAAAACCAATGCTCATCTCAATATGACTCTAAGTGACTGTGTTTTATTTTATAGCACCAATTAGAAGTATGTTAAAAAAAAAAAAAAAACACAGTATCTGCCTGCAGCAGTATTAATGTCCAGCATTCCTTTTAACCACTTTATTCAATAATTAAGAAGTAAAAGGAAGAAAAATAAAAAGTAGGACTAAGCCCAGCTAGTCATCTGACAAATGCGAACTTGTTGAACTAAGATTAGCTCATTTTAATATACTTTTTCCCAGGTGCGGAATCCAATCTCACTCCTTAGGAAATGGAAGAATAAGACATTCTTGGCAAATTCAGTAGGATAAAATCGACTACTTTAAATACAGAAGTGTAAAAAAAAAGTATTTAGAATAAATACTATCTAAGTATAGAATCACCAAGTGTTGGTTGAATACATTTCTTTTTTTTTTTCAGCTGTTCCCATCTCCTTCTCTCCTCCTTTCTTACTTGTTTGTACCTAACTCACCGCTCATTCTTTCATTTTCCTTCACAAACTTTTTTCTACTTTTCCTTCGTTCCTTGATTTTTTTAAATGATTCCTCTCGGTTCTCCTGTGATTAGCAATCTTGCCACTAACTTTATGTGTTAGTAACAGTCCTGCACTGGAAATGTTTCTGGTGCCGGAGTCCAGCATCCTGATTGATTTATCCAGTAGCCTAGTGGTTAGTACAGTGGACTTTGATCCTGGGGAGCTGAGTTTAATTCCCACTGCAGCTCCTTGTGACTCTGGGCAAGTCACTTAACCCTCCATTGCCCCTGGTACAAAATAAGTACCTGAATATATGTAAACCTCTTTGAATGTAGTTGCAAAAACCTCAGAAAGGTGGTATATCAAGTCCCATTTCCCTTTCCCTATTTGAGATTCTAAATGGAATGTTGAGATTCTGTGGAGATTCTACATGGAATGTTGCTACTATTTGAGATTCTACATGGAATGTTAATGTTGCTATTCCACTAGCAACATTCCATGTAGAAGCCTGCCCTTGCAGATTAGCAACGCAGCTGTACAGGCTTCTGTTTCTGTGAGTCTGACGTCCTGCACATACGTGCAGGACGTCAGACTCACAGAAAAAGAAGCCTGCGCGGCCGCATTGCTGATCTGCAAGGGCAGGCTTCCACATGGAATGTTGCTAGTGGAGGAGTAGCCTAGTGGTTAGTGCAGTGGACTTTGATCCTGGGGAGCTGAGTTCGATTCCCACTGCAGCTCCTTGTGACTCTGGGCAAGTCACTTAACCCTCCATTGCCCCTGGTACAAAATAAGTACCTGAATATATGTAAACTGCTTTGAATGTAGTTGCAAAATACCACAGAAAGGTGGTATATGAAGTCCCATTTCCCTTCCCTTGACGCAAGTCCGATATGTGCGCCAGAAAATAAAAAATATATTTTTCAGACACGTGTAGCGGACGCACGCCAAAAATGAAATTACCGCAAGGGCCAAGTGGTAGCCAGGCAGTTGTTCCAAATTGACACGCTTTGGATGCGCATAGGCGCCTGCACGCCTTCGTGACAGGGCCTCTAAATGTTGTTTAATATTAATTTTTATTTATTTATTTATATTGCATTTGTATGATGAGTAAATAAGTACTTAAAATTTTGCATTGGAATCCAATGCAGGTGCTGAGAAAACAGCAAAAACCTCTAGTGGGTTACTTTTTTTGTGCAAGCCATAAAAGAGCTCTCTAGGATATCCAAATATTAAATTGAAAATCTAGCTATAATCGATATCCATAAAATTCTGATGTATAAAGATAATTTGATTTTTATGAAGGAAAAACCTCAAATTATAGAGGAACGCTCCGTCATTGATAACATCAACATTTATTTATTTATTGCATTTGTATCCCACCTATTTGCAGGCTCAAAGTGGCTTACATAGTATTGTTAACATAGTTATTTCAGTATATCAAGTATAGTTAGTATTGTGTAGAGATTAATTAAGGAAAGAAAGAAGAAGGAAGGAATTTATTAGGGTATTTATAGAAGGTGGGCTTTCATAACTGAATGGGTTGGTGACAGGGCCGGTCTTAGCAAGTGCGGGGCCCTATGCAGACCAATTTGATGGGGCCCCACCCTAGCCCTGCCCCCACCCTAACTCCGCCCCCACCCTAGCTCCAGGGCCCGCCACCCCTCCCTCCGAGCTCCAAGGCCCCCAGCTCCAGGGCTTGTCGATCCTGCAGTCAGTGCCAACTGAAAGCCATGTCTTTTTGACAAACACAGATACACCCTAATCCACTATAGAATAAGTAATCATAAACTTTCTATTTAGACAAAAAATAAAATGAAACCCCAAGATGCAAGACTCTGCTACAATGCAACACCACAGAAACAGAAAATGTCCCCTAGTACTGTGCAAAATATAAAGACAGCAGATGTAAATTTGAAAAAAAACAAACAAATACCAATCACCACTTTACAAATTAACAAATAGAAATAAAACAAATATAGAAAATAAAATACCATTTTATTGAACTAATATATTTAACTTTCAGAGGCCAAAACATCCTTCCTCAGGTCAATACAGTATAGTACTGTTACAGTATCCTATCCTGACCTGAGGAAGGGGGTTTTGTTCTCCGAAAGTTAGCCAAAATGTATTAAAATTAGTCCAATAAAAAGATTACCTTGTTTGCATGTTCTATTATAAACATTTATTAACATATCTACAATACTACTTTATCCTAAAGCAAAAAAATTTAAATATATATTTTATTTACAGTTTGTTGCCTCTGGTTTCTGCTTTCCTCATCTTCTTTTCACTGTCTTCCTTCCATCCAGCATCTGTCTTCGGTCTCTCTCTGCCATCCAGTGTCTGCCATCTCTGCTGTCCCCTCCATCCAATGTCTGCCCTCTCTTCCTGCTCCTTTCATCCACATCTGCTCTCTATCTCTGCCCCTTCCATCCACCATCTGCCCCTGTCTGCCCTCTCTCTCTCTCCCCCCCATCCATTCACTGTCTGCCCTTTCTATCCCTTCCATCCACTGTCTGCCCTTTCTCTCTGCTCCTTCAATCCACCATTTGCCCTCCCTCCCCATCCATCCAGGGTTTGCCCTCCCTCTTGCTCCCCCATCCAGGATCTGCCCCTCTCTCCACCCCTTTTTTCAGCCCCCAGTTCCAGCCCCACTATCCCACCAGTCCCCCATTTCAGCCCCAGCCCTTTTCTCCCACCAGTCCCGAGCTTCAGCCCCCCAGCCACTTCTCCCTGTCCCCTTTTCAGCCCCCAGTCCCCAGTTTCAGCCCCTGCCCCTTTTCAGTCTCCAGCCTCTTATCCCACCTAACCTCCTTTTCAGCCCCCAGTTCCAGCCCCCTTCATCCACATGCCTTGTATTAGGGCCCCCCTTTTCAGAACCATTCTCCCACCTGACCCACGCATACCCCATTTTCCCACCAGCCCCAGGCATGGCCCCCATTTTTCCATATTGCCCCTTCTCAGACCCAGTCCCCTTCTCCCATCCAAGAACCCCAGTCTCCTCCCCACCCGTCCCCTTCTCCCATCCGAGAACCCCCTCCCCAGTCTCTCCCATCCAAGAACCCCAGTCCCCTCCCCACCCGTCCCCTTCAAGCATCCAAGAACCCCCTCCCCTTCTCCCTTCCTTGAACCCCAGTCCTCTCCCCACCCGTCCCCTTCTCCCATCCGAGAACCCCCTCCCCAGTCTCTCCCATCCAAGAACCCCAGTCCCCTCCCCACCCGTCCCCTTCAAGCATCCAAGAACCCCCTCCCCTTCTCCCTTCCTTGAACCCCAGTCCTCTCCCCACCCGTCCCCTTCTCCCATCCGAGAACCCCCTCCCCAGTCTCTCCCATCCAAGAACCCCCTCCCCTTCTCCCTTCCTTGAACCCCAGTCCTCTCCCCACCCGTCCCCTTCTCCCATCCGAGAACCCCCTCCCCAGTCTCTCCCATCCAAGAACCCCAGTCCCCTCCCCACCCATCCCCTTCAAGCATCCAAGAACCCCCTCCCTTTCTCCCTTCCTTGAACCCCAGTCCTCTCCCCACCCGTCCCCTTCTCCCATCCGAGAACCCCCTCCCCAGTCTCTCCCATCCAAGAACCCCAGTCCCCTCCCCACCCGTCCCCTTCAAGCATCCAAGAACCCCCTCCCCTTCTCCCTTCCTTGAACCCCAGTCCTCTCCCCACCCGTCCCCTTCTCCCATCCGAGAACCCCCTCCCCAGTCTCTCCCATCCAAGAACCCCAGTCCCCTCCCCACCCGTCCCCTTCAAGCATCCAAGAACCCCCTCCCCTTCTCCCTTCCTTGAACCCCAGTCCTCTCCCCACCCGTCCCCTTCTCCCATCCGAGAACCCCCTCCCCAGTCTCTCCCATCCAAGAACCCCAGTCCCCTCCCCACCCGTCCCCTTCAAGCATCCAAGAACCCCCTCCCCTTCTCCCTTCCTTGAACCCCAGTCCCCTCCCCACCTGTCCCCTTCAACTATCCAAGAACCCCCTCCCCACCCCCTTAAGCTTCTCCCATCCATGAACCCCCTCCCCATCTCAGTCTCCTTCCCATTTGAGAACCCCCTCCCCCCCACCTGAGAGCCCCACACCCTTCTCCCATCTAAGTCCCTCCCCACCTACCAGCTCCATTCTCCTGCCGCCCAGGCCCACCACCCTCACTGTCTTTAAAAAAAAAACAATTTGAAGCGCTGGAGTAACAGGCTGCAGCGCCTCGCATCTGCCCTTCTACTAAAAATCTCTTCCCACATTGAGTCCCGCCCGCCCTCGTAGTAATTGGAAGTTACCTCAGAGGAGGGCGGGACTCAATGTGGGAAGGCCCAATGACGTCGTCGAAGAGCAGACGCCAGGCGCTGCTGCCTGTTACTCCAGCGCTTCAAATTGGGTATTTAAAGACAGGACGAGCAGCGCCGGGAGCACCCCCCCCCCCCCCCCGCTGACATCTGGGGCGGACCGCCCCCACCACCACGTCGCCGTCGCGCATTGTTCAAGTTCGGAGGGAGGGAGAGTGGTGCTCGGGCGGTCAGGGCGGGGCGACCTGAGGCGCGCTGCGCGGGGCCCCCCTGAGCACGAGGCCCTATGCGGCCGCCTCGGTCGCCTCGCCTTAAGACCGGCCCTGGTTGGTGAAGTGGATTAGTGGGACTGTAGGTTCTCATTGTAGGCCTTGTTGAAGAAATATGTCTTCAGAGATTTGCGAAAGGTAGTTGTTTCGTCAATTGTGTTCAGATCTGTGGGTAATGCATTCCATAACTGCGTACTCATGTAAGAGAAGGTGGTGGCGTGCATCAGCTTGTATTTTAGTCCTTTACAGCTGGGGAAATGTAGGTTGAGAAATTTGCGAGATGATCTTGTGGCTTTCTGGGAGGTAGGCCCATGAGGTTTAGCATGTAGGTTGGGGCGTCTGCATGAATGATTTTGTGTACAATCATGCAGATCTTGAATGCAATGCGTTCCTTAAGTGGGAACCAGTGGAGTTTCTCTCTTAAGGGTTTTGCACTTTCATATTTAGTTTTTCCATATATGAGTCTGGCGGCCGTATTCTGGGCAGTCTGGAGTGTTTTAATAGTCTGTTCTTTGCAGCCAGCGTACAGTGCGTTGCACTAATCCAGATGGCTTATTACCATTGACTGTACAAATGTACGGAAGATGTATCTCGGGAAGAAAGGTTTTACTCTTTTGAGTTTCCACATGGAGTAGAGCATCTTTTTCGTAGTGTTTTTCACGTGGGCATCAAGAATGAGGTTTCGATCAATGGTGACTCCAAGAATTTTCAAGTTTTGTGAGACAGGAAGCAGTGGCGTTCCTAGCCTGGATGGCACCCAGGACGGATCGCCGATGCGCCCCCTGGGTGCAGCACGCCCCCCCCCCGCCTGCGAAATGACACCTTCCCCCCCCCCCCGGCGAAATGACACCCCCCCCGGGTGCACGCCGCTGGGGGGTGCCATGGCATGCGCCTGTGGGCTCCAACTTCGCTAACTTTGCTCGTTCGCTGCAGCTCCCTCTGCCCCGGAACAGGAAGTAACCTGTTCCGGGGCAGAGGGAGCTGCAGCGAACGAGCGAAGTTAGCGAAGTAGGAGCCCACAGGCGCGCACCACGGCACCCCCCAGCGGCGTGCACCTGGGGTTGACCGCCCCCGCCCCTTGGTACGCCACTGACAGGAAGAGAACAATATGGTGTGGTTATGGTGGAGAAATTTTTTGTGTTATATTGTGAGGTAAGTACAAGACATTGTGTTTTTCTGCGTTAAGTTTTAGTTGGAATGTATCTGCCCAGGTGTGCATTATTTGGAGGCTTTTGTTGATTTCATTTAGATCATGTTTGAACGGGATGTAAATTGTGACGTCATCTGCATATATGTAGGGGTTGAGGTTTTGATTGGCTAGAAGTTTGGCTAAAGGTATCATCATTAGGTTGAATAAAGTTGGTGAGAGGGGGATCCTTGGGGTACTCCACATTCAGGTGTCCATGGGAGTGATCTGTCCGCGTTCATTGTTACTTGGGAGGTCCTCTAAATCATCACAGGTAAAAACCGCCTTGTACAAAAGTATAGCGGTTCTGCTTAAATACTAATCAAATACTAGCAACCGTGTGAATATTCACTAATCAGTAATGCAAGAGTGGAGGAGTGGCCTAGTGGTTAGGGTGGTGGGCGTTGGTCCTGGGGAACTGAGGAACTGAGTTTGATTCCCACTTCAGGCACAGGCAGCTCCTTGTGACTCTGGGCAAGTCACTTAACCCTCCATTGCCCCATGTAAGCTGCATTGAGCCTGCCCTGAGTGGGAAAGTGTGGGGTACAAATGTAACAAAAATAAAATAGATACTATTGGAGATTCTACATGGAATGTTGCTATTCCACTAGCAACATTCCATGTAGAAGGCTGCGCAGGCTTCTGTTTCTGTGAGTCTGACGTCCTGCACGTACGTGCAGGACGTCAGACTCGCAGAAGCCTGTGCGGCCACATTGGGATCTGCAAGGGCCAACTTCTACATGGAATGTTGCTAGTGGAATAGCAACATTCCATGTAGAATCTCAAATAGTAGCAACAGTGGAGGAGTGGCCTAGTGGTTAGGGTGGTGGGCTTTGTTCCTGGGAAACTGAGGAACTGAGTTCAAGTCCCACTTCAGGCACAGGCAGCTCCTTGTGACTCTGGGCAAGTCACTTAACCCTCCATTGCCCCAGGTACAAATAAGTACCTGTATGCAATATGTAAGCCACATTGAGCCTCTCATGAGTGGGAAAGCACAGGGTACAAATGTAATAAAAATATATTGAACAGTCAATTGAACACCCTCCATGGCCCGATTTCAGCCCAAGTTTCAAATTCTGCCTCAGGCTCTGTGGTGTTAGACTGTAAAGATAAAGTACAAATGCTCTGTTTCAGGTTTTTACCTGTGATGATTTAGAGGACCTCCCTTATGTTGATGTTATCAACGACGTAGTGGTCCTCTATAATTTGAGGTTTTTCCTTCATAAAAATCAAATTATCTTTATACATCAGAATTTTATGGATATCGATTATAGCTAGATTTTTACTTTTTTGTGCCTCACCCTGTAGATTAACCATTTTTATTAGGATCCTAAAGACACTTTTATCATTTTTTTCCCCCATACTATGCTTCAGAGATGAATGGAAGCCAAAAGTTTTCTGTTCATTTTTGGTTTATTTGGGTATTTCCCCCTAAATATCAGGTGGGGTTTTTTTCCATTTTGTTTCATACCTTGATTTTGATAATCTTTTAACATGTGCAAGCCAATTTATGCATGTTAAAGTCAGTGGCGTTCCTAGGGGGGGGGGGCGGTGGGTGCGGTCCGCCCCGGGTGCACGCCGCCGGGGGAGGGTGCCGCGCGCGCCTGTCCTCCATTGTTGCATGCTTCTTCTCTGCCCCGGAACAGGTTACTTCCTGTTCCGGGGCAGAGAAGAAGCATCGAACAACAGAGGCCAGGCGCGCCCGGCACCTCCCCACCGGAGGCGTGCACCCGGCAGGTGAGTTCCTTCACGGGGGTGTCCTTTCGCCGGGGGGGGGGTCCGCGCTGCATCGGGGGAGGGCGCTGCACCCGGGGGGGGGGGGGCGCATCGGCGATCCGCCCCGGGTGCCAGCCCCCCTAGGAACGCCACTGGTTAAAGTATAGGTTAATGCACATTAAATTGATTTTGCATGCACTAAAAATAGTAAAGCGCATTAACAAGCTGAATGTGCCCTAATAAGCTCATCCAATCAAAGAATGGATCATCTTCAAAATCTGCACTTTAGTCCACAAAATCAACTACGGCATAGTCCCAGGATATAGGACAGACCTCATTGATCTACCAACTAGAAACAGACTTGGATCAGCACGATCATATCTAAACCTACATTACCCAAACTGTAAAGGGCTAAAATACAAAACAACTCACGCATCTAGCTTCTCCTACATAAGCGCACAACTATGGAATGGACTCCCGCATGCAGTGAAAACAATTCATGACCACCTAAACGTCAGGAAATCACTGAAAACCCTCCTCTTCAAGAAAGCTTATCCCATCAATCCAACATAAATCCCCACACCCAGCAACACAAGATAACCTCTGATCGTACTGGACAATTTATCATCCTCGACCCCATGATGCCTGAAACGCCTCTCTACCTGCGACCTTAACACAACCTTGCATTTGTTATCTACCGTAATGGCATTCGCCATTACGATACTTTGTAAGCCACATTGAGCCTGCAAATAGGTGGGAAAATGCGGGGTATAAATGTAATAAATAAATAAATAAATCTTTAGTAAGTTTCTACTTGCAAAGCACAGAGAGGCCAGTGGTAACTCGGAGATTTGTGTACACAAAGGTGCTGTGGTGTGTGGGTTCCTTCCTAAAGGGTGTTGGAATAGTATTACTGAAACAATTTAATGAGCCTTTCCTGTTGTAAGGGCAGAGACAATTACAATGAAAACAATTTTTTTTAACAATGTATACAGTGCACCATCTGTTCCCAAATGCTAATTGTGAATGGGAAGAAAAAAGAAAATGATTTTCAATGACATTAGTGAAGAATAAAATATAAGTAATTCAAAGTATGCCAAATACTATTATTATGTATTACACACGTCAGGCAAACAGTGACTTCTTTATCTGAACTGTTGCTGCAAACCCCCTCCACCATGGCCTTTTTTCCCCCCCATCTCTGTCCCTGTACATCAGTGGGTCAGTTTCAGCAGATTTTCTGCCAACTTAGGGGGGAAGTTATCAATGTGGACTATGGTTATTTTACCACAAGGTGGGTTATTTTAGCACTCATAAAATGAGACCTTGTGCTAAAGTAACCTGACTTAACATAAGAACATAATATCAGCATTGCCATACTGGGACAGATCAAAGGTCCATGAATCCCTGTATCCTGTTTCCAACAGTGGCCAATCCAGGTCACAAGTATCTGACAATATCCCTGAACAGTAAAACAGATTTTCTGCTGAGTATTTTAGAATATGCAGTGGCTTTTCAGACGTCTATCTTAATAATGGCTTATGGACTTTTCTTTTAGGAAAGTAGTCAAACCTTTTTTAAACCCTGCTAAGCTAACTGCTTTTACCACATTCTCTGGCAATAAATTCCAGAATTTAATTACACATTGAATGAAGAAATATTTTCTCCGGTTTGTTTTAAATTTTTCACTTAGTAGCTTCATTGCGTGCCTCCTAGTTCTTGCATTTTTGGAAAGAATAAACAAGTAATTCACGTCTACCCGTTCCACTCCACTCAGTATTTTAAAGACCTCTATCATATCTTCCCTTAGACATCTTTTCTCCAAGCTGAGCAGCCTTAGCCTCTTTAGCCTTTCCTTCATAGTAGCTCACATTGATAAGCTCCTCCCAGGGCTCCTTTTACTAAGCCGTGTAAGAGTCTACGCGTGCCCAAAACGCACCAAAATGGACTTACCGCCTGACTATCACATGGCTCTTGTGGTAATTTCATTTTTGGCGCGCGTCCGCTACATGCATCTGGAAAATATTTTTCATTTCATGGATCACGTAGCAGACGCACCTCAAGTGGCATCTGATGCACGTAGGTCATTATCACCCAAGTTCTTTACCACTAGGTCTATGGCTAGCGGTAAGGTCTGAGACCCAAAATGGATGTGTGGCAATTTTGATTTTGCCGCACGTCCATTTTCGGGGGGGGGGGAGGGGGGAAGAGGCCTTTTTTACAGGTGCGCTGAAAAATAATTCTGCACGCACCCAAAACCCACGCCTATATTACCGCAGGCCGCTTTTTACCGCAGCTTTGTAAAAGGACCTCTTATTTGTTTAAAATGGACCACAGAATATTTAATCCTAAACTTAGATAAATTATTAATTTAAATTATAGCAATTACTTGAATGGATAAAGTTATTGGATAGTGCAGAATATTGGCATTATCCAATTAACTTTTAGCCCTTCTCCCTAGAATGTTTTTCAGTCCTCTCTTTTGTATGGGTTAATTCTCAATTAAATAACTCAACATGTAATAGTAAGAATAATGATAATTATTAATAACTAGTGGAACCATGCCCGTTTCCTCAACAATGAAACAGGCCCTAGGAAGGCTGTCACGTAAGCTTTTTTTTCCTTTCTCCCCTGCCATCCCCTCCATGTCCAGCAATTCTTCCCGCCCCTCCCCTCCATGTCCAGCGATTCTCCTCTTCCCTGCCCTCCCATCCGTGTCCCGCGATTCTCTCCTCTACTGTCCTCCCATCCCATCCATGCCCATTAATTCTCGTCTGCCCTGCCCTCACCTTCCCTTCCTCTCCCCTCCCTCCCTCCCCTCAATGTCCTGCAATTCTCTCCTCTCCTCGATTTGTACCTGAACGTTCTCTGGCTGGCTGGCGCTGGCTTCCGTTCCGTTCATAACATCCCTCCTGACGTCAGCTCGCCTCCAGCGTTCCCTTCCCTCTCGCTGTTCCACCCTCTGACATCATTACGTCTTGACGCGAGGGCGGGACAGTGAGGGGGAATGGAACGCTGGAGGCTGGCTGACGTCAGGAGATGTTAAGAACCCAGGCAGCCAGACACGGAACGTTGGAGGTGCAAATTATTATATAGGATAAATATTTATTTCCTATCTAACATTAATTACATACATAATTATAACACAAATATTCCATTTGCATCAACATCAAATAGTAGCATAACTCCTAAGATTTAAAATCTAAACTTATAACAACCCACATTCTCCAAATAATCCATTAAAAAAGCTTTATCAAATACATAATACTGGTTCTAAAACATTAATCTCCTCTTTTGAATGAATGCTGATTGCACAGTAGTTTCTCTTTGAATATTTGTGAAAAGTATACTTTTACCTTAAACATTTGAAATTAGGCCCTGGACAGGACTTAACAAAGATCTGGGTTTCCTAGCCCATTATAAACCATAAAATTGTACTGCTTTGTCACCCTCTTATCACCATGCATATCTCCCTGTCCCTCATCCACCAGGCCCTCCCTGCCCCTCACCTAACCCACCCCACCCTCACCCTGTCAGATTGTCACTGAAATGCTTTGATGTGTCACTTATATATACTGTCATCTATCAACATTTGCTTATTTCCGATCTGACGAAGAAGGGCAACCTTCGAAAGCTAATCAAGAAATGTATTAAGTTAGTCCAATAAAAAAAAGGTATCATCTTATTTTCTTTCCTTTGTTTTATTTTATTCTATTTCTATTGATTACCTTTAAAAGTGGACTAGCACGGCTACCACATCTCTCTTGCTGAGCGATTGAGTGCATGGACCTTCCTTTTGAGAAATGTTGAGAATCCTTCTCGCAAAGTATTCATGAACCTTGTTCCAAAATACTCAGACAAATGGTGATGGAGCAATGCAGAGCCGTAGCGAGGGGAGCTGGCACCCGAGGCGGGTCGCCGCTGCGCACCCCCCCCGGTGCAGCACGGCGCACCCTCCTCCCGCTGGAGCGCACCCCCCGGAGCGCATACCCTCCCCCGGAGCGCATACCTCCTCCCCCCCCCCCGGAGCGCATACCCGTGGCGAGGGACAGGCGGGAGGGCCGATCCGCCCCGACTGCACGTTGCTGGGGTGTGTCGGCAACGCGCTGATTCACTGCTCTTTCTGTCCCGGAACAGGAAGTAACCTATTCCGGGGCAGAGAGGGCAGTGCACCAGCGCGGAGCCGACACCCCCCAGCGGCGTGCACCCGGGGCGGACCGCCCCCCCTTCCTACGCCACTGGAGCAATGCTGGATCTAGTGCTCACAAATGAAGAGTTAGGAACCCTTTTATTAAGCTGTGTTAGGCGATAATGAGCACCTAACAAAGAAAAAGTGGCTTATGCACTGAAGAGTTGTACGCTTTTCCATGTGTGCGCGCCAACCGCATGCTAAATATTTGGCCGTTTTCAAGTCCAGGCTAAAAGCCCACCTCTTTGACACTGCTTTTAATTCCTAACCACTACTCACTTGCCCTGTACCCCACCTCTTTAATTCCCTTTCCTCTTAATTGTTCTATCTGTTTACCTGTCTTATTTAGATTGTGAGCTCTTTGAGCAGGAACTGTCTTTTCGTGTATGGGGTACAGCGCTGCGTATGCCTTGTAGCGCTATAGAAGTGATAAGTAGTAGTAGTAGTACTTATGTATATTTATAGTTAGGGCTTATTATAAAAACACCCCACTGACATTAGGACATACAAGTGGAGGAGTAGCCTAATATAAGCCAGTGCAGAACTCCAGGGGCCACAGGTTCAAATCCCCCAGAAAACTGTTTATAAATTTCTATTTTTCTTTTGAGAATTGTGAGCCGTCCAGGGACAGAAAAATACCTACTGTGACTTCTCTGAGGGGCCCTTTCACTAAGCCGCGTAAGTGCCTACGCGCACCCAATGTGCGTCAATTCCGAGTAACTGCCCGGCTACCACATGGCCCAGGCAGTAATTTCATTTTTGACGTGCATCTGATACACGCGCCAGAAAATATTTTTATTTTCTGACGTGCGTGGGGTAATCGGTATTTGCATGTGCGTTGAACATTACCGCCTGGTTAACGCTTGAGACCGTACCGCTACGTCAATGGCTGGCAGTAGGGTTTCAGACCAATAATGGACGAACGCCAATTTTTATTTTGCTGCATGTCCACTTTCGGCCCCTCCCCCCCAAAAAAGGCATTTTTTTACAGGTGCACTGAAAAATGATCCTGCGCACATCCAAAACACGCGCTTACACTACTGCGGCCATTTTTTTCAGTGCACCTTAGTAAAAGGACCCCTTACTCCCTCTGCTGGAGAAGTGGTCAAGTGAAGCACCTTTCTGTAACCTGGGCGTGCCAAGTTCCAGCTCTAAATATGGACATCCATCTTTTTAGACATGGATGTCCCTTCCCCTTCTGAAATTGGGAGTTGGAGGTCCATATTTTGGTTTCTCCCTAGTCCTACCCAAACACATCCAGACCACACCCCCTTGGTATACAGACATATTGCACTTTTAGACGTCCATATCCTGGCTTTATTAAATCAGGATTTGGACATCCATACAATACGGATGTCTAAATGCCAGTTTTCAGACATCAATAACACGAATAGAGCTTCTAAATTAACCACTTTACTGTTTCATTTCAAATGACAGCACATCCCTAACAGGAACCAGAGCAGCCTCCACAGATATAGATTAGCATTGTGCAAATAATTCAGAACAACTCACTTGTGTCTCTGAACACAAATTTTGAGTTATGTTCAGTAGAAACGGTAGTCTCAACATTGAACTCCAGCCTCCTCTTGTAATTAAGAAACCAGAATGCAGTTCAGAGATCAGGTCCTTCTCATCGATGCACAGTATGAGAGCACCGTGGGATAATAATTCATTATGCTGCAACACAAGCAAGTGAGATATTCCCAGGAAGTAAAATTGGCATTTGATTCTAGCAGGTTGAAAGCTAATGCCTTTTGTCGTTCTTGAGGGCGCTATAAACTTTAACCTCTCCATCTCTTCTTTACGTTGACGCTCTAGCAATCCATAGTCTCTATCATTATGGAGCAAAACTAGTTATGAGCTAATTGGCACCTTCAGTGCTCATGATTCTACTGTACTAGGATCTGTTGCCAGTGTCAGACCTTTGCTATGAAATTTTGCAGTGTAGTTGTTTGGGTTTTTTTTAAACAAAGCTGAGTTTATATGTTGGATGAGCATTTTCTTCTTGAAGAAAAGGTAATCCGTGGCAACATTAATGTGGAGTTCATGCAGGCAATCACAACAAAATGATTAATGATCTGTGTTGCATGCAAATGTATGCAAAGCAGTTTTAATATTTAAACTAGATTAATGCAAATCATTATGCATGGCAATTTGGGCTAATCTGCCACTAATGTAAACATACTAATACAAGGCCTGATGAGGACCTATCTTCCTCATATTTCCTCCTCACCCACATGATAAGAACCTTGAAGACTGACCCTCCACACACAACTCCTCTGGTACAGAAGTATATTCAACTCCAGGTCCAAATTCTCTCTGCTTGTCCTCCTTCCCATGTTAAATGGAACTAGCCAATCTTAAAGCAGGGGCACAGTATACAAGTGGCATAGCTACGGGTAATCTTGGTTCATGCCCACCGTGTCTGGCCCACCAAAAAAGTTCAGTAGCGTCCACCTTGCTTTCCTCTGTCCTCTCTCCCACTCCTTCCCTCTATCTCTCTCTCTGTCTGAACCACCTCAGCATCTTTATCAGAACAGCATCAAAGCTTATCCGCTGCTTGCATCAGTTCCACCCTCACTGACATCATTTCCTGTTTCCTCTCTGGTGGGATTTGGCTGAGGGAAGCCTGCAAGGCTGGTGCAGGCAGCAGATGTGTGGGGGTTCATGGGTGTGGGGGGCCAAGGGTGTGGGGGGGGGGGGGCAAAAAGAGGAGCTGGGGCAGAGGAGAGGGAGATAGTTGCAGACAAAGGGGGAGGGGGAGTTTTGGAAGGCCTACTCATTTTAACAGTGGGCCCACCCAAAATGATAGGTCTGGCTATTGCACTGCGATATGCATATACCAACCTATATATTTGTACTTGCTACAAATTTTCAAAGGGAAATTTCCCTTTGGAAATGAGTTTTAAAGAATCCAGGTACATGGAAAATTGTCCTCTAAGGGTCCTAATTACTAAGCCATCTAAATGGCTTTATTGCTCACATCTGACACCAAAATTCATATAATGGTGTAAAGAAGAAATGGGGAGTTTGCCTTGCAGGAAGCATAGGTGTGAACACACATTAGCTGCTAAATGCAGTAGATAACATGGAACATTTAATTGTACTGTTAAAGCTCTGCTGAGGTCGACCAAGGCTGCACGGGATGGATACAAAACAGGTGCGCCTGTAAAAAATCAGGAGCTGCTGCCCAGCGCTGCTCTTCTCCTGCCTCCTAATTCGAAAATGATTTCCCTGTGTCCTTCCTATCCTTCGCTCCTGCTCCTCCCCTCTTCCTCCTCCCCTTCCTATCCCTCCCTTATCTTGTTAACCCTTTGTTGCCCTATCTACTACTACTACTACTATTTAACATTTCTAGAGCGCTACAAAGTGTACGCAGCGCTGTACAAACACAGAAGAAAGACAGTCCCTGCTCAAAGAGCTTACAATCTAATAGACAAAAAGTAAAGCATTTAAATTTAAAATATTTAAGCAGTCAAGCACAAGAGAACAGTCACAGAAGGACAGAAGATGTTGAAGGGTGGTCAGTGTGATTAGGTGTAACTCTGGTTGGAGTAGTGGGAGAAGGTGATAGAAGAATAGAAATGGGTGAGGTAAAGTAATGAGTGGGTTGATAGGGAGGTTATATATATCTGCTCCTACCTATACTCACTAGCTGGCCCACCCCACCCTAAACCCTCCCTTTCTCCTCTGTCTTCGCCGGCCTTCAGCCTGGTTGTGTGCGGCCCCCCTTAACGGGTGTGCCTATTTCTTAGATAACATGGAACATTTAACTGTACTGTTAACACCTAGGGAACATTGCCCCACATTATCAACATGGCTACCTTTCCCCAAGTACTGAGAATGTCCTCAGTTAACACAGAAGTTTTGCAGTTACCACATCGTTAACAGTATCCCACATTTTCCCACCTCTTTGCAGGCTCAATGTGGCTTACAATACATCATGAATGGTGGAAATATATAAGAAAATAGACATTTAGTATTACAGAGGATTTTGGGTACATGATAATGATAAAGCATGATGATAGTATAACAAGCAAGTTTTATAAGACATTTCTGGATATATGTGGAGGAGTTCACATTTGTTGATCTTTGTGGTATGCCTTGTTAAAGAGATGGGTCTTCAGTAGTTTGCGGAAGTTACCCTGCTGAGGTCCTAAAAAATATTAAAAAGAGATATTACATTAGGATTACAGATATATGTTTCATTCACATACTAAGAGGTTATTATTCCTGGGAAATTGTGAAATTATCATCATTATACCATCTGATATTGGGTAATTTAAGCATGAGCACTTTGGCCAGCTGGTGTAAATGCATATATCTAAATTGCTGAAACTCATGCTTAAATTATAGCATTCTATCATACACATAACTGTGTGCCCCACCCATGCTCCATCCAAACGTCACTCACATGTATACCCACCTTCCAGCTGCACACTATTGCATTTAGACACCCACTTATAAAAACATAACAGTTGCCCTACTTGGTCAGACCAAGGATCCACCTAGCCCAGTATTCTGTTTCTAACAGTGAACAGTCTCGGTCACAAAGACCTGGAAATGTCCCAAAATGCAGCAAGATTCCAAGCTACTTAACCCCAGGGATAAATAGCAGCTTTCTCCAGGTCTACTATAATAATGGTTTATGGACTTTTCCTCCAGGAATTTGTTCAAATCTTTTTTTTTTTAAACCAAGTTACATTAGCTGCTTTTTACCGCTTGCTTCAGCAATGAGTTCTAGAGATTAACTATACATTGAGTGAAAATATATTTTTTCCTACTTATTTTAAGTGTGCTACTAACTTCTTTGAGTATTCCCTAGGTTTTTTTTTTTTTTACTTTTTGAAAGAGTAAATAATTGATTCATGTTTACTTATTCCACTTTATTAACAATTTATAGACCTCTATTATATCTCCCCTCAGCCCTAACCTCTTTAGCCTTTCCTCCCATGAAAATCTTCCCATCCCCTCAATCATGTTGGCTACTCTTCACTGCACCTTTTCCAATTCCACTATACCTGTTTTGAGATGCGGCAACCGAAATCACACACAGTGCTCAATGTGCGGTTTTACCTTGGAAAAATACAGAGGCATTATGATATTTATTTATTTGTTACATTTGTATCCCACATTTTCCCACCTATTTGCAGGCTCAATGTGGCTTACACAGTACCGTAGAAAACAAAACAGCGAAGATGACTAACAGGAACAAAAATAAAAAATAAAAAAACAAAATTATGTGAAAAACATTAAAATTTAAAAATAATCATAAAATATGTATTTAAAAATATAAATATATAAAAAATAATGAAAAATACATAAAAAAGACGACACTTTGGTTGTAAAAATTAAAAAATAAACTTTTTTAATAAAAAAATAGCAGGGAGAAAGGGACTTCACACAACTGTGTTTCGGCCGTACAGGCCTGCGTCAGGAGTCTTCTCTCCGTATGCTGATTACTAATTCTATCCAATTGTGGGAGGAATATATGTGTCTCTTTTTTTGATACTGTAACGCTAAATCATACTCGAAACAAAGTTGAGCGAAAAAGATCGGAGCAGCCTGTACGGCCGAAACACAGCTGTGTCGAGTCCCTTTCTCCCTGCTATTTTTTGATTAATAAAGTTTATTTTTTAATTTTTATAACCAAAGTGTCATCTTTTTTAATGTATTTTTCATTATTTTTTATATATTTATATTTTTAAATACATTTTTATGATTATTTTTAAATTTTGATGTTTTTCACATAATTTTGTTTTTTATTTTTTATTTTTGTTCCTGTTAGTCATCTTCGCTGTTTTGTTTTCTGTTGTTTTTCTTGCGAAGACTGGTTTCTTCTGTTTTTTTGTATTACACAGTACCGTGAACACATTTGCCAAGTCCAGTAGAGGAACAAATAAAATTAGATGTTAGGGTGGAATAGGGTAGCTAAGATTCAGACACATTAGGGGTTGAAGATAGGAAGGGTTAGATAATGTCCAATATGATCTTAGATGTTGAAGTGCTGCAGAGTTGAGGCATTTATGTTGGGTCGGTAGGGTATCCCTTACCGAACAGGTAGGTCTTTATACTTTACCTATCTTCTATTCCTGTCCTAATAATTTCGAACATTCTGTTTACTTTTTTGGCAACTGCTACAGACTGAGCAGAAGATTTCAATATACTGTCCACGAAGTCACATGTACATGTGTAAATGTAGGCGCATACCTCTGGATTCTATACAGTGTGCCTAGAAATCGGCGTCGAAATTGGCACAGATTCTATAACAATGTGTGCAATTTAACACGCTGAGCAAGCTAATGAGCGCTGATAGCAGCACTTAACAAGCAATAATGAGCACTAATTGGCGCTGATTAGAATTTGGGCACGCAGCTCACTAAGGGCCCCCATTTACTGTGCCACATTAGAGGCGCGTTAGTGCTTTTAGCGTACGCTAACCATTAGTGTGCACTAACTGTGTAGGTGCCCACAATATTCCTATGAGTGCCTACACAGTTAGCGCGTTCTGATTTTGTGCACATGCTAAAAATGCGAGCGCACCTTAGTAAACAGAGCCTAATGTGTTTTCTGTAATGATGTGCACTGAACTTCTAATGTATACAGGCAAGCAAAGGCATGCTTATAGGTGAGGAAACGGGCATTTTGTGGGCATTCTAAAATCTACACACCTACTTATAGAATATGGCCCAGTGCACCTAAATCTATGTGCCGGGATTTACGCCATGTTTTTGTTGGTGTAAATGGATGTGCGTAGATTTAGGTGCTGAAATATGAACTAAGCGTATTCTATAATCCAGGAGTGTAACTAGGTGGGGCCACGGGGGCATGGGCCCCCACAGATTTAGCCCTGGCCCCCTCTACTTTCTACCCCCCGCCGCCTACCCTCCCCCGTCACTTTCAATCCCCCTCCCGCCGACGACCCTCCCCCACTGCCGCCAGGTACCTTTCCTGGCAGGGGTCCCCAACCCCCACCAGACGAAGTCTTCTTCAGCTCTGGTCTCTGGCGCCTTCGCTGATCTGTTTCTCTCAGTCCTGAATCCAGATAACCTGCGTGCACGTCCTGTATGTAGCCCCATGCATAGTAACATAGTAGATGACGGCAAGACCTGCACGGTCCATCCAGTCTGCCCAACAAGACAAACATATGTGTAAACCTTACCTTGATTTGTACCTGCCTTATTCAGGGCACAGACCGTACAAGTCTGCGCAGCAGTACTTACCGCCTCTCAACCACCAGTCCCACCTCCCATCACCGGCTTTGGCACAGACCGTATAAGTCTGCCCTCCACTATCCTCGCCTCCCAACCACCAACCCCTCTTCCCCCCACCTGCTCCGCCACCCAATTTCGGCTAAGCTTCTGAGGATCCATTCCTTCTGCACAGGATTCCTTTATGCATATCCCACGCATGTTTGAATTCCGTTATCGTTTTCATCTCCACCACCTCCCGCGGGAGGGCATTCCAAGCATCCATCACCCTCTCCGTGAAAAAATACTTCCTGACATCTTTCCTGGGTCTGCCCCCCTTCAATCTCATTTCATATCCTCTCGTTCTACCGCCTTCCCATCTCCGGAAAAGATTTGTTTGCGGATTAATACCTTTCAAATATTTGAACGTCTGTATCATATCACCCCTGTTCCTCCTTTCCTCCAGGGTATACATGTTCAGGTCAGCAAGTCTCTCCTCATACATCTTGGAACGCAAATCCCGTACCATTCTCGTAGCAGGACGTGCATGCAGGACGTCAGGAGTCAGGACTGACTAGGAGGCATGCGATGAAGCTACAATGTAGTAAATTTAAAATGAATTGGAGAATATTTTTCTTCACTCAACGTGTAATTAAACTCTGGAATTCGTTGCCAGAGAATGTGGTAAAGGCGGTTAGCTTAGCGGAGTTTAAAAAAGGTTTGGACGGTTTCCTAAAGGAAAAGTCCATAGACCATTATTAAATGGACTTGGCGAAAATCCACTATTTCTGGGATAAGCAGTATAAAATGTTTTGTACTTTTTTGGGATCTTGCCAGGTATTTGTGACCTTGATTTGGCCACTGTTGGAAACAGGATGCTGGGTTTGATGGACCTTTGGTCTTTCCCAGCATGGCAATACTTATGTACTTATGTTCTTATGTAAGCAGGTATTTTGGATTTAACTGATGTGTTTTTCAGTTCTAGCATAAAATAGGTTATATTTAAGACAATGCTGGAAAGAAATCGGCTCAGAATTAATAATAACAATAATAATAATAATAATAATAAGCACTCAAACCATCACAGAGGGAGCTCTGTCCCCTCCAGTATTAACTGAGGGGGAGGGGGGGGGGGGAAGAGAGGGATCATCAACACAAATAAGGAAGACTTTCTATTTCCGATAGTTTCTGCTTTGAGGGGTTCATTTTGAACTTCTTAGACTCTAACCAGCCTCCTACTGATTGTAATCCAGGATTCAGTCTATGGATAGTGGCTGAATGATCTGGTCCTAATTCTCAATAAATCTATGCATGATCTCTGAAGATTTTACAGATTAAAATTAAAGCCTTAAATTAAGTTTCCCCTGTGTGTTAGGAAAAAAAAGTGTTAGTGTGTGTGTGTTGGGTGGGGGGGCTCTATATCAGAATCCTCCAGATTAAGAAAAGCGGGTCCCATGCTAATTTCAAAAAGCTCTCTATTCCAAAAAGAATGAAATCCATTAGTGTAATCGTTTGTGCCAAATCAGTATACAAAAATGTTTTCTACTGGCAGTTCTGATGCATGTCAACATTTGTATTTACAATAAAATTAATGGGACAAAAGCTCATAATTTCTATTAATAATTTTATTGTTTGTAATGAGGATGGGAGGTTGAGGGCATTGCTAAAGCGATAGTGGACTGTAAAACCTTTATTCTGATTAAGTATTTGGGCACACTGACGTTTATTCTGTTCATGAGAGAGATTAAAGAATACCAAGGAAGATCCAAGCCTTTTGATGATTTATGACAGGCTTTTATGCCTAATTTAAACCAGACTTATATTTGAAAGGCCTACCGTGGTTTAAATTAATGCAGTCCATTACCACATTGCATTGGCATCAGAATGTTCTCAAACTTAAAAGTGTGATCTGGTCAATCTTTTCATTATTAGTGCATACCTAAATGATTGTGTGATGAAATCATGGAAGACTCATCAGGATTTTTGTTTACATCACAAGAAGGATTGCAACAGAACAGACTTTAGGGGATTTGGGTGAATGTGAAAGGGAAATGTTTTGTCACTTCATGGAAGAAATATTTAGCAGTTAAATTGATTTGACCTGACCTGTTCTGCTCTTGCATGACCCCAGCATCTACTCCCTTAAAACCTAAAATGCTCTTATGATTTTATCTTCATTAAGAAGGCAGAAGTTCCTGCACTGAGGCTTTTGAAAGGGATCATGATGGATAATGCACCGAGTCCTAGGTCGAGTAAAAATGCTTTGGGACCTGATGGTGGACATTATTATTGCTTATTTGGGTTATAAATTTATTGCGTCCTCTAAAGTTTTAAGAATAAGCTTACTGGGACAGTTGCATGATTTTCTTTTGAAGAAGTAAAGGGTAATTCTTTAATTGAGTGCCTCAAGCTATACGAGCCAGTTTGCATTTACATGTATACGTGCAGTGCACACTGTTCTATAACAGAAAGCATAAGTGGAACGTGGGAAGGGCCTGGGATGTCCTCAATTTATGCCTTGGTTCCACGCATTGCATGGTATATTTTTGGTGTCACTGTTCAGTGTCTCTTTCCTAGTCCTGCATGCCACCCAGGAGCCAGATGATTGCATTACCGTGATATTGCATTAATGCAGTCATCCGAGTCCTGACTCCCGGCAGGGATAGGAGCAGGAGAGGACAGACCGTGGGAGCAGGCACACAGGAAGCAGCTTGCTAGCACTGGACCCTTAGAGGTAAAAACAGAAAGGTAAAGGGGAGGGCAGGCGAGCAGAAGTGACAGTGTGAGTAAGGGGGCGGCTTGTGGTGGTCCGGTTCGGCCCTGGGCCCAGCTGTGTCCCAGTGGCGTAGCCAAGGGTGGGCTCGGGTGGGCCCAGGCCCACCCACTTTGGGCTCAGGGCCACCCAGTAGCAGCACACCTATGATGTTGCTGGCAGGGATCCCCACGCCCCACCAGCTGAAAACTCCCAACAACAGTCCCTCCTGCATACCTTGTAAATAGCAGACCTTTGCCTGCAGCGAGCAGAGACTAATACATACTACTCGCACCGGCCCCACAGCCTTCCCTCTGACGTATTCTCGCCTATACGGAAACAGGAAGTTGCATCAGAGGTAAGGCTGTGGGGCCAACATGAGCAGCGTGTATTAGTTGCTGCTCGCTGAAGGTGAAAATCTGCTACTTAAAGGGTATGCGGGGGAGGGGGGATGTTTGAGAGACCATATGGCATTCAGGCGAGAGAGGGAGAGACCAAATCACTTGTGAGACAAAGCGGAGTTCTTCTGCCCACCCATCTTGGGCCCAGGCCCACCCAAAATTGGGTGTCTGGCTACGCCCTTGCTATGTCCTTCGGCGGTCCTGCACCCGTGACCTGCCCCTACCCACATTCAGCAGGGACTTTACCACACTGGCTGATTTTAACTTGCTTAGTGCAGCATGGTAAAAAGGCCTAAAAAGAAAACAATAAAACAGGTTTAAATCAATATAAACAAGAAAGGCAAGCACTGGAAAAATACACAGAAATCATTTTTTGCCAAGTAAAACACACAGTGGTTCTCAAATGTTTATCACCGCACACAAACTTCCCCTTTCTTCTGCCCTAATCATTTCATATTTATATGAAGTAACCACTGACTGGAATACATCTGTACTTTTTAATAGAGAGCGAGAGACCAAGAGAGGTCACCTTGGTGAAGACTTGTTTCATTGTTTATAGTAAAAAATGTAAGCATTGGCATATAGACCCATTACATAAAGGTTTGTGGGGTCTACTGAAAGCTCTGTCTGCCTAAGCTCACATTAGCAGCCTGGCCTCAGCTTCATTTGTTGCTCTTTAAGCCATTACACGGTACTCAGAGAGAGCCGTGGTTTTTCTGTGTGGTACGCCATAATCCACAAGAGAGGGCGAGCACGAGAAAGCATCTTCTCTGTTTTGCTGTGCTGCTTTGCAAAGAAACAAACCCCCCAAAAAAGGAAAGACAAAGTCTGCTTTGTACAGGAAGGAATATAGCAAAGCTAATGACTAATGTGTTGCATACACTTGCATTGCTCTGGTGTAGACAAAGCGTTAATTTCAGTTTCCTTTCCTGGGTTGTTATTTTTGTTGAGAACAATAGGGGTAAATTTTCAATAAGCCTCCTGAAGACGTACAGACCTATGTTTTCTGCCCACATAGACTTAACTGATCCTGAAGCACAAACTGCCTGTGCAGTGTTTGAAGAGCGGCTGGCTATGCAGGTAGGAAATCAGCTTGTACTTTAAGCCTTTTTGAAAAGAAAACAATCTGCACAGGTCGGCTGCACACACTTTCTTTAAACTTTGCTCTCCCATGACCAATGACACCCCTGGAAATGACTTTTTTTTTCTGTTGCCTCTAAGAGTACCCACTTTGTTGTATGGAGCAGAAACCTGACCAGTAATGAAAACTCTCCAAAACAGACTAGACAGTTTTGACTCACATATATGTATACGTAGTAGATGATGGCAGAAAAAGACCTGCACGGTCCATCCAGTCTGCCCAACAAGATAATTCATATGTGCTACTTTTTGTGTATACCCTACTTTGATTTGTACCTGTGCTCTTCAGGGCACAGACCGTATAAGTCTGCCCAGCACTATCCCCGCCTCCCAACCACCAGTCCCGTCTCCCACCACCGGCTCTGGCACAGACCGTATAAGTCCGCCCAGCACTTTCCCCGCCTCCCAACCACCAGCCCTGCCTCCCACCACCGGCTCTGGCACAGACCATATAAGTCTGCCCAGCACTATCCCTGCCTCCCAACCACCAGCCCTGCCTCCCACCACCGGCTCTGGCACAGACTGTATAAGTCTGCCCAGCACTATCCCCGCCTCCCAACCACCAGTTCCGCCTCCCACCACCGGCTCTGGCACAGACCATATAAGTCCGCCCAGCACTAACCCCGCCTCCCAACCACCAGTCCCGCCTCCCACCACCGGCTCTGGCACAGACCGTATAAGTCTGCTCAGCACTATCCCCGCCTCCCAACCACCAGCCTCGCCTCCCACCACCGGCTCTGCCACCCAATCTCGGCTAAGCTCCTGAGGATCCATTCCTTCCGAACAGGATTCCTTATCTTAAGAAGAATCCTACTTGTTAAGTGACAAGATAAGGTTAAAGCCGAAGCAGTGAGACAAGTAAATAGCCACCAGATAGTAAGATAGTACAGTAACTGAAACTGATGCCTGTAATGCCCTCCCGAGGGAGGTGGTGGAGAAAAAAATAGTGACGGAATTCAAAAAGGCATGGGATGAACACAGAGGATCTGTAATTATAAAATGAATGGTATGAAAAACAAAACTTAAATGGTTGAGTGTGTATTTGCATGTCGAATGGCACTTAGATGGTGACTCTGGCTGTGAAAAACTAAGGCTGGTGTTGGGTAAGCTTGTACGGCTTGGGTTCCGTACACGGCAATCCGATTTTGGATGTGCTGAAGAGGGCTTCAAAGGAAACTCTAATAATATGGAACGTGAGGACAGTGCCAGGAAGGCTTTTACAGTCTGTGTCCCACAAATGATATGATGGATTTGGACAGGCTGGAGTGGGCTTCGATGGCAACTTCAGTAGTTGGAACCTAAGGACAGGGCCGGGCAGACTTCTATGGTCTATGCTCTAGAAATGCCAAAGAGAAACGATGATCAAGTATTTTATATTTATTTATTTTATTTATTTATTTATTGCATTTGTATCCCACATTTTCCCACCTATTTGCAGGCTCAATGTGGCTTACATAGTTTTGTTATGACATTATCATTCCAGGGTATCAGATACAATTAGTAGTGTGCAGAGATTAAGGGAAGAAAGAGGAAGTGATTGGGCGGGTGATTGTAGAAGTGGATTTTCATAGCTGGTTGGGTTGGGAAAGTGGATCAGTGAAGCTGTTGGTTCTCTTTGTAGGCCTTGTTGAAGAAAAGTGTCTTCAGAGATTTGCGAAAGTTATTTGTTTTGACAATTGATTTCAGGTCTGTGGGTAATGCATTCCATAGCTGCGTACTCGTGTAAGAGAAGGCGGTGGCATTGTTGAATTTGGATTAATTTGAATATGCTTATACCTTTTTTTTCAGTAGTAGCTCAAGGTGAGTTATATTCAGGTACAATGGGTTTATGTAGCGCTATAGAAGTGATAAGTAGTAGTAGTAATCATGACTTGATAATGAGTGTGACTGTTGGACAGACTGGATAAACCATTCAGGTCTTTATCTGCCATCAATTACTATATTACTATTTCACAGCAAAAGCAACTTAGATGGTTTGGGCACCTACACAGAATGGATGCACAGATCAAACATCTTTGGGTAGACTGCTGGAGAACGCAGATGCTATAACTCTCTATTCCAGTTATTGAGGATTTAAAAGATACCTATCATACCATATCTTACTGTTTCTCCATTATTACTGATTGGATGTCAACTCATGTCCTCAAATTAAACAAGGAAAAATCAAAATCCCTTCAGTTTGGGGCCCCACGGAATCAAATAGAGGATACAAAGTTAACTTTTGATAAAATAACCTATAATTTAGAGCGCTCTATTAGGATCTTGGGAGTTATATTAGACAACAAATTTTTTCAATGGAACCTCAGGTTAATTCACTGGTGAAAAAAACCATCTTTCTATATAATGAGGAACTTGAGAAGTATACGGAAATACTTACCTGAAGCACTATTTAGATTAGTGGTACAATCCCCGATTCTCAGTAAATTAGATTACTGTAACATCATATATTTAGATCTGCCAAAAAGGCTGTTGAGGAAAATGCAGATGGTACAGAATGTAGTGGCATGGTTGATTTTTTTCTCTTAAGAAATCAGATAGGATCACTCCATGTTTCGTCAAGTTGCATTGGCTTCCAGCAGAAGTGAGGGCATTATTTAAGATGGGAAGTTTATTGTTTAAAATTGTTTAAGGTTTGATTCCTCGATATACGCTTTCTTTAGTTAAGTATTCTTGCATGGGTCAATTCTATGTACACGAGGCTCATCTTTTCTCTGCTTTCCTAGTTATATACTAGTTTATTTGTTTATCAAGCTGCTAGTTTATGGAATTCTCTTTTTATTGGTTTGAGGCATTTGATTATGTATATTCAGTTTTGGAAAGGACTGAAGACACTTTTTTTTAATAAATATGTGATGAAGAACTAGATCATAAGGATT
The DNA here is from genome assembly GCF_901765095.1 of Microcaecilia unicolor. Taxonomy (NCBI): domain Eukaryota; kingdom Metazoa; phylum Chordata; class Amphibia; order Gymnophiona; family Siphonopidae; genus Microcaecilia; species Microcaecilia unicolor. The sequence goes on along the minus strand of NC_044031.1, from coordinate 740,855,384 downwards.
ATTATTAGAATTAGGCTCCTATTTTGTAAAAGTTGACTATCAGGTTTATTTTCAAAAGAGGACGCCCATCTTTTAAACATAGTAACATAGTAACATAGTAGATGACGGCAGAAAAAGACCTGAATGGTCCATCCAGTCTGCCCAAGACAAACTCATATGTGTATACCTTACCTTGAATTTGTACCTGTCCTTTTCAGGGCACAGACCATATAATTCTGCCCAGCAGTATTTCCCGCCTCCCAACCACCAGTCCCACCTCCCATCACCGGCTCTGGTACAGACCGTATAAGTCTGCCCTCCCCTATCTTCGCCTCCCAACCACCACCCCCTCTTCCCCCTACCTGCTCCACCACCCAATTTCAGCTAAGCTTCTGAGGATCCATTCCTTATGCACAGGATTCCTTTATGCATATCCCACGCATGTTTGAACTCCGTTACCGTTTTCATCTCCACCACCTCCCGCGGGAGGGCATTCCAAGCGTCCACCACCCTCTCCGTGAAAAAATACTTCCTGACATCTTTCCTGAGTCTGCCCCCCTTCCTCATTTCATGTCCTCTCGTTCTACCACCTTCCCATCTCCGGAAAAGATTTGTTTGCGGATTAATACCTTTCAAATATTTGAACGTCTGTATCATATCACCCCTGTTCCTCCTTTCCTCCAGGGTATACATGTTAAGTTAAGTTGTATCCTTTATTTTAAAAAACTTTTTTTTTAGCTATAGAGGAGAAAGACATTTAGCGCTCAATTAAGAAATGGAAAGGAAAGCAGGGTCATAAGTACCCTTGGCTGCATGTGGCTAACAATGCATAAATATAAATAGCTATGAGAAATTATACAGATATGGACAAAACAGCATTATGGCTTGAGTTAAGAAAAAAAAAATTAATTATTGCAATTTTTAAGATTTACATCTACCGTTTTCTTTTACAGAACATAGACAGAAAGTACCACTGACAGATCCTGAAACAATGTTTCTGAATCCTCATGATGCAATAGGACACTAGCATAACTCATTTTCATACAATAGATAGGATATTAAGGGGGTGGGGGAAAAAAAGTTTGCCAACTTACCAAAGAAGTCAAATGAAAATGGATCCCTTCCTCCAAAGAACTCCCTGAAAACATCTTCTGGGTTACGGAACGTAAAACCATATTCAAATGGATTATCAAAATGACTTCCTCCACCTCCATTTAAACAAATCGGAAGATGGGCGTCCTTCTCACAGGGTCATCCAAATCGACATAATCAAAAGCCAATTTTGGATATCCCCAACTGCTTTCCATCGCAGGGACGGCCAAAGTTCATGGGAGCGTATCAGAGGCATATCGGAGGCGTAGCGAAGGCGGGACTTGGGCATGCTTAACACATGGACGTCCTCGACCCATAATGGGAAAAAAGGGCGTCCCTGATGAACACTTGGATGACTTTACCTGCTCCTGTTTTTCTTATGACCAAGGCACAAAAAGGTGCCCGAACTGACCAGATGATCACCGGAGAGAATCGGGGATGACCTCCCCTTACTCCCCCAGTGGTCACTAACCCCCTCCAACCCTCAGAAAAAATCTTTAAAAATATTTTGTACCAGCCTCAAATGTCATACTCAGGTCCATCACAGCAGTATGCAGGTCCCTGGAGCAGTTTTAGTGGGTGCAGTGCATTTCAGGCAGGCGGACCCAGGTCCATCCCCCCCCCCCCCACACCTGTTACACTTGTGGTGGTAAATGTGAGCCCTTCAAAACCCACTGTACCCACATGTAGGTGCCCCCCTTCACCCGTAAGGGCTATGGTAGTGGTGTACGGTTGTGGGGAGTGGGATTTGGGGGGCTCAGCACCCAAGGTAAGGGAGCTATGTACCTGGGAGCAATTTCTGAAGTCCACTGCAGTGCCCCCTAGGTTGCCCAGTTGGTGTCCTGGCATGTCAGGGGGACCAGTGCACTATGAATGCTGACTCCTCCCATTACCAAAGTGCTTACATTTGGTTGTTTCTGTGATGGGTGCCCTTGGTTTCCATTATCGCCGAAAATCAGAAACGACCAAGTCTAGGGATGACCATCTCTATGGACGACCTAAATTTCAAGCTTTGGGCATCTCCGACCGTATTATCAAAACGAAAGATGGACTTCCATCTTGTTTCGATAATGCGGGTTTCCCTGCCCCTCCATCGGGACGTTTTGCGAGGACGTCCTCAGCAAAACTTGGGCGCCCCTTTCAATTATGCCCCTCCACGTGATTGTTATAATGGCTCTATTTGTATTTCCTAGGCTTATTTGGTTCTAATTTCTTGGTTGTAACCTGCTATGAACTGTCTTATCGGTATTGGCGGGCTATAAATAAATTAACTGTAACTGTAAGCCATATACTGGAAACTAGAAGGGAAAAGAGGTCCAGGAAGGCCAAGACAAATATGACACCAGAGTTGAAAAGGACTTCACTGAACTAGATATCAATAGTAAAAAGAAGTTGATGAAACACAAGCCTGACAAGTGTAAAACATAGTAAATGATAGCAGATAAGGTCCAGAAGATCAACCTCAAATTCACCACTAAACCATCTCCTCCTCTTCATCCCATAACCAACTCCCTCAACCAACCAACCCAGGCCTCCTTCTCCTCTTTTCCTGATATCACCGAAGAGGAAACCGCCCATCTTCTCTCCTCCTCGAAATGCACCACCTGTTCCTCTGACCCCATCCCCATCAACTTACTAAACACCATCTCTCCTACTATCACCCCCCCCCCCATCTGTCATATCCTCAACCTCTCTTTCTCCACTGCAACTGTCCCTGACATCTTCAAGCATGCTGTAGTCACACCACTCCTCAAAAAAACATCACTTGACCCTACCTGTCCCTCCAACTACCGCCCCATTTCCCTCCTACCCTTCCTCTCCAAAATACTTGAACGCGCCGTTCACAGCCGTTGCCTTGACTTTCTCTCCTCTCATGCCATCCTCGATCCGCTTCAATCTGGCTTTCGCCCACTACACTCGACAGAAACGACACTATCTAAAGTCTGCAATGACCTGTTCCTCGCCAAATCCAAAGGTCATTACTCCATCCTCATCTTCCTCGACCTATCCGCCGCTTTTGACACTGTCAATCACAACTTACTTCTCGACTCACTGTCCTCTTTTGGGTTCCAGGGCTCTGTCCTCTCCTGGTTCTCCTCTTATCTCTCCCATCGTACCTTCAGAGTACACTCTCATGGTTTTTCCTCCACCCCTATCCTGCTCTCTGTTGGCGTCCCCCAGGGATCTGACCTTGGACCCCTTCTTTTCTCAATCTACACCTCTTCCCTGGGCTCCCTGATCTCATCTCATGGCTTCCACTATCATCTTTATGCTGACGACACCCAGCTTTATCTCTCCACACCAGACATCACTGCGGAAACCCAGGCCAAAGTATCGGCCTGGTTATCCGACATTGCTGCCTGGATGTTCAACCGCCACCTGAAACTAAACATGGCCAAGACCGAACTTCTTGTTTTCCCACCCAAACCCACTTCTCCTATTCCTCCACTCTCTATCTCAGTTGATAACACCCTCATCGTCCCCGTCTCATCTGCCCGCAACCTCGGTGTCATCTTTCAGTACCCTTCTCTACCACCGCCAACTCCAGGCTCCGCCCTTTCTGCCTCGCCTCACCCCATGCGTGGAACGGACTCCCTGAGCCCATACGGCAGGCCCCCTCCCTGCCCTTCAAATCATTGCTCAAAGCCTACCTCTTCAATGTCGCCTTCGGCACCTAACCACTACACCTCTACTCAGGAAATCTAGACTGCCCCAACTTGACATTTCGTTCTTTAGATTGTAAGCTCCTTTGAGCAGGGACTGTCCTTCTTTGTTAACTTGTACAGCGCTGCGTAACCCTAGTAGCGCTCTAGAAATGTTAAGTATTAGTAGTAGTAGATAAAGACCTGTAAGGTCCACCCATTCTGCCCAACAAGATAAACTCATTTTACATGGTATGCGATGCTTTATATGAATACCCAAGTTTGATTTGTCCTTGTCATTTTCAGGGCACAGACCGTGGAAGGCTACCCAAGAACTGTTCTTGTACTAAAATTTCTGAAGTTAACATCGAAACCCCTTAGAATTTACAGCCCATCGATATCTATTCAGTCATGATCAGAGCGTAGTCCATAGAAGTCTGCCCAGCACTGATTTTGCTTCCCAATTACCGGTGTTGCCACCCAATCTCCGCTAAGATTCCATGGATCCATTCTTTCTAAACAGGATTCCTTTGTGTTTATCCCACACATGTTTGAATTCCATTACCGTTTTCATCTCCACCACCTCACACGGGAGGGCATTCCACGTATTCACCACCCTCTCCGTGAAAAATTAATGTCCTCTAGTTCTAAAACCTTCCCGTCTCCGGAAAAGTGTAGAAGGTGTATCTCTCTGCCTGATGTGCCGACTGGCTCAAGAAAACATACTATTTTTAATAAGTACTTACATTATACTTTACACACATACTTTGACTGCTAATCCAGTAACGGGGATTAAGCAATTGTACCCTCATATACCTTGAGTAGATTTGACAAAATTCTAGGAAAGGAATTCTAGATTAGCCCCTTTTTGGGGGCCACTCGTAAATTTAGGTGTGTTAGTCCCAATTAAATCTAATTATTGCCAATAATTGCTTTTTAAAAATCCAATTATTGGCACTAATTGGCTCAATATTCTATTAAATTGTGAGTACAAATAGGGAACCTGTTTAAGTTTACACAATTTTTGCCAACCTTTATAGAATCCGAAGGATACTGTACGTGATGATGTTTCTTGAAGTTTGTGTGGCTGTTTGGATCTATTGTTTCATTTTAATCTCATCTGTCCTTTGTTGTCATCCAGAGGTGGGTACCCTAGACCACTGCCTTATCTGCTTGTTGGTTAAAATGGCCCTGCTTGAAAGAATGACTCCTTAAGTGCTGGGAGACTTAAAAGTAGAGCACTCACCCTGAAGGCAAAAACGAACAGAGGAGTCATGTGAATTTTGATGAGAGAGTCTGCAAAATATATCCTTTTCAGTGAATCCAAAATTTTCTCCCCCACCCCCGCTTCCATCTCAGATGGCTCACATTTCCAGTGCTCATTATTAAGCGTTGTTTTGTATTAGTTCCTAAATTTTTATTACAGGAACAGAATCATTACGGGCCCTTTTTACAAAGCGGCAGTATAGGTAACGTCGCTTTGCCATATGTGATTTTAGCACTACTGCCGGGCTACCACAGGAGCCTGGTAGTAGTGCATGCCCCCATTGAGGTGGTGGTAAGGTAAACGGGCAGAGTGTGGCACTGCTTGATTACCACCGGGTACACACCGGTGCTACAAAAATTTAAATATTTTTGCAGCGCCAGCAGGGCCGTAGCCACGGGCGGGCCTGGACGGGCCCAGGCCCAGCCATCCAACATCCTGCTGCTGTCCCTGCCTTTTCTCCCGCGGCTCCGCCGGGTCCGGGAAGCAGCGTTCAGCAGCGTTGCCTGCCTGCCTTTTAAAATAATTCGTCTCCCCAGGCTCCGCTGCATTTACTTCTTCGTCCATCGTAAAGCGCTGCTGTTTGCATAGGCAGCTCCGCTCCCCTTTGCCGCGTTCATCTGGCCCTATGTATCCACTACAGGAAGTGGATCAGAGAGGGCCAGATGGACACGGCAAAGGGGAGTGGAGCTGCCTGTGCGAACGGCAGCACTTTGCGAAGGGCGAAGAAATAAATGCAGCGGAGTCTGGGGAGACGAATTATTTTAAAAGGCAGGCACGCAGGCAACGCTGCTGAACGCTGCTTCCCGCCACGCTGGTGACTGACACAGGGATGAGACTTCTCAAGCTTTGGGGGCCTCCAGAAGATTCTTCAGCTGGCAGGGCCCGGAGATCCCCGCCAGCCCAGGTATTTATCTTTACGGGAGGGGGATGGACAGAGAGGAAATATGTGGGTCATGCCCACCCAGTCCACCCCCAGGCCCACCCAAAAATTGAGGTCTGGCTATGCTACTGAGCGCCAGAAACGGCGAACGTTGGGGGAAGGAAATACCACCAAGCTGCTGCAGTAGCCCAGCAGTACTTCTCTTTTAGCTAGTGGAAAGCCTTCATTGGGCTTACTGCTGATTCATAAAATGGCCCCTTAGTTGAGCGCACATCTTGAATCGATGCCCATCCCCCTAATTCTATAAAAGTTGGCAAAAGTTGCCAGGGCAAATTTGGGCAGCTGTCCAATTTGTGCATGCAATTTAATTGAATGACAAGCCAATTGGTGCTAATTGAAATCAATAAAAATATATGCACATCAACTTAGACGTGTGATCCGCACCTAAATTTTACATGTGTTCCAGAAAAACAGGCGCAGAAATGGGAGGGTCATGGGGCAGAGCCTGGTTGTGGATTTGAGTTGCACACATAAGTATAGAATTTGGGGGTTCTGCACGTAAATTTAGGCAGGGACATTTGCACCACATTTTCATCGGTGCAAATTGGCAAGCCTAAATTTATGCACAACCCCTGTGCTTAAGCGCTATTCTATAAACTGTGCCTAATTTTAGGTGTGGCTTATAGAATAGCACTTAAGCGTTTTTTTTCTCTGCCGATTATTTAGATGTGATTTATAGAATTTGCCCCTTTATATAGAATCTGGAGGTAAATGCAATAGAGGTCCTCTAAAGAACAGACTATAGCAAATGTAATGATTGGAAAGACAGCAAGGTATATCAGTAGCATAATCCACACTATCCTCCCTCCTGTTCCCTCTTCCCATTTTTTATTATTTATTTAGATTTTGCTCACACCTTTTTCAGTAGTAGCTCAAGGTGAGTTACATTCAGGTACACTGGATATTTCTCTGTCCCAGGAGGGCTCACAGTCTAATTTTGTACCTGAGGCAATGGAGGGTGAAGTGTTGTCCAAGATCATAAGGAGCAGCAGTGGGATTTGAACAGACCACCTCTGGATTGCAAGACCAGTGCTCTAACCACTAGGTCACTCCTCCACTCAGCAACATTCCATGTAGAATCACCAATAATAGCAACATTCCATGTAGAATCACCAATAATAGCAACATTCCATGTAGAATCTCAAATAGTAGCAACGTTCGATGTTCCACTGCACTAACCACTAGGCTACTCCTCCACTAGCAACATTCCATCACTGCACTAACCACTAGGCTACTCCTCCACTAGCAACATTCCATGTAGAAGCCCGCCCTTGCAGCTCAGCAATGGGCTTCTGTTTCTGTGAGTCTGACGTCCTGCACGCACGTACGTGCAGGACGTCAGACTCACAGAAACAGAAGCCTGCGCAGCCATGTTGCTGATCTGTAAGGGCAGGCTTCTACATGGAATGTTGCTAGTGGAATAGCAACATTCCATCTAGAATCTCAAATATTTATTTAGATTTTGCTCACACCTTTTTCAGTAGTAGCTCAAGGTGAGTTACATTCAGGTACTCTGGATATTTCTCTGTCCCAGGAGGGCTCACAGTCTAGGTCTGTGTTAAGTAACTCTTTACAGCTTTGAAATCATCACTAATGCAGCAAGCTACTGTACTTATTCAGAGATCACAGGGAACTGATCTGATGAACAGCATATAATTCTCATACGATGGATAAAAAATTAATTCAATGCAGTACAAAGGTTTCACCTGGAAACAGTTTCGGGGACCTTTATTTTGCAAAGTCAGAGGTACACTTATCGGGATTCTCCATGTGTGCGTAGAAAGTGTTTGGAGAAAAATGGAGTCCCTGGGTTTGTCTGCAGTGTAAAAGAAGTTAGAAAATCATTGTGCTGTTTCAAGAGTGTTTCAGATTCTACAATTGGAAATCCCATTCAGATGATTGAAGTTCTAGCATGACATGGTCTAATAAATTTCATTCACTTTAAGGTCTGCAGGCTTGCTACTTGATTATGTCCAAACTGAATTTAATGACTTGCAAGTGAACTACACAGGAGACAAATGTCTTGTTTTATTTCATTTAAAACGATTCTCCCAAAACTTGTAATAGCAAAATTAAAAAAAAAAAAATAACCCTCACATAGGAACAGAAAAAGAAAATGAGTCTTTTTATTTCAGTAGTAGCTGCAATTCAGTGATTTACTTCGTCTCTTTCAGACGATGTACAAAGCATTTCAGATGCCATACTGATATGTAGAAATAAGGGTCAGCAAATGATTTCTAGGTTATTCTTTTTTAATAAGAAAACAATGCATTTGTGACTAGCCATGCGTGACCCCTTTGTCAGATGCCACGTAACTCCTGATAGCTAGTTGCAATCCGAGACAAAGATATCCTCAACACCTGGTTTTTGTTCTGTATTTTCATAAGGATTAATAATAATAATAACAAGCCAGCATTAATGGTGATGTGAAAAGGAGTATAGACATACATTTAGGACTGTTGCACTTGATTTGTGTTAGATTTCTGTAATGAAGATTGATTTCTACTTTACAACATTTTGGCATTGTATTTTCATAGGTCTGGAACAATCAGCATAGAGTATTCGACTTTACTGCTGGGGGGCTGAAGGAGGTAGATTTCTGAGTTTCCTTTCCGTTGAAACAAGCCTGCTGCTAGTGCATTTGTATCTTGGAGGTATGTAAACATCAATCATATGTCCCCTCTCTTGTCTTTCTTCCAGTGTACATATTCGGACCCAAGTCTTTCCATGTATGCTTTATAATGAAGACCACTGACCATTCTAGCAGCTGCCGTCGGAACTGACTCCATCTTGTTTATATCTTTTTGAAAGTGTGATCTCCAGAATTGTACATAATACTCTATGAGGTCCGTTTACTAAGTTGCAGTAAAAGCTCAGCATAGTACACCATAATGCGGGTTTTTCTTGTGTGCTAAAGACATTTCTACTGCAGCTATAAAAATGGCCTTTTTTGAATTTTTTGTATTTATGACCATGTGCTAATGTTGCAATGAACAAAACGTACCACTTGAGCACTTACTGTTATTTATTTTGTAGGCAGTAGGGGTTCATGTACTATATGTATGCTAACCAGATTACTGCAATGCACTATACAACGGTCTGACTAAAAAGGGCCCGCACCAACTTCAATTGATTCGGAATGCTGCAGCAAGACTCGTAGAAGGTTGCAAGCGATGTGACCACATCACACCATTTTTACAAGAACTTCATTGGCTACCAGTACAATTCAGGGCTAAATTTAAAACTCTATGTCTGATCTTCAAGGACCTTAAAGGAAATGACCCTGAGAACTTGAAGAACAGGATGACCCTCTACACACCACCAAGGACACTAAGGTCCTCTCAAGGACTATCACTAACCACACCCTCTCCAAAAGACATTACACGATGTGATACCCGCATGCGAGCCTTCCCCGGAGTAGCCCTCACATTCTGGAATGCTCTGCCTGAAAGGTTCCGCTTAACACAAGACTATCTCTACTTCAGGAAGCAGGTGAAAGCTTGGCTCTTCAACCAAGCCTTTAACAGAAGACGTAGCTAACTTCTTAGTCTCACTCACACACACACAAGGAGTAACACGAGCTGCACATACTGTAGCAGGACATGTTTATTCACTCCTAGCTGATATAGTATTTAAACATCCCTCTGACCTCATGTGTACCTTTCTTTAAATTGGTCACCTTTTTCTCTAACTCCTCTTACTCTCTTACCTATCTATATGTTAACCATCTCTCTGACCGCCTGGGCAACTTTCTTTAAATTAGTTGCCTTACTCTCTAACTCTTTGCTTATACCCTTTACTGTCAATTAAAATGTTCTATCACATATTGTGTTTTTTATTTTTGTTACATTTGTACCCTGCGCTTTCCCACTCATGGCAGGCTCAATGCGGCTTACATGGGGCAATGGAGGGTTAAGTGACTTGCCCAGAGTCACAAGGAGCTGCCTGTGCCTGAAGTGGGAATTGAACCCAGCTCCCCAGCTACTATGCCATACTTTGTATTGTTATGTGAATATTTTTACTGCTGTAACTGCCTATGGTCATGTTTGATTTATTCTTACTGTATACTGCCTTCAGTGAATTCCTTCATTAAATTTAAAACAAATCGGAGAAACTGTTTTTTCACTCAATGTGTAATTAAACTCTGGAATTCGTTGCCAGCGAATGTGGTAAAGGTGGTTACCTTAGCAGAGCTGGATCTGGTGCTCACAAATGGGGACAGCGTGTCAAATATCCGAGTGGGTGCCCACCTGGGCAGCAGTGACCATCAAACGGTTTGGTTTGATATAACAGCTAAAGTGGAGAGCATCAATTGGCACTAAGTTAGAGTTGCCCGCTCAAATGCCTATACGCAACTCCATAAAGAACCGCTCCTAAATTCTCTCACACGCAACCCAAAAGGGAGGGGCATGTGTGAGTCATGGGTGTTCCTAAAAGTTACGCGCAGTGTTACAGAATTGGGGGTGGATGCATGCCCAACTTGCGTGCCAGGATTTACATCTGGTTTCAGCAGACGTAAGCCTGAAGCCTAATTTTAGTTGCGGGAATTGGCACTACACGGTATTCTATAAAGACGATCATCCCCGGCGACCAAATTTGGGCACCATTTACTGAATCTAGTCCGAGGTGCATGAAACTGAGTGTATCATTTGATGTCTCTTAGCATGCTATTATCTTTGTGGCGGATGCTTGCCGACAAGTTTGATTAACAATGGAAGAAACCCCCAATGCTAGAGTTCAAAATTGCCCTTCTCCATTGACTTTGGCCCAGACCAAACTGAATGGATGATAGAACTGAAGATGAACCTGACCATTTTTGCCATTCACATCCCTTAGCCACCCATATCTAAATCAATGATCAAACACATTAACACAATTGTAAGAAGTTAGCTTATTTGATGAACCTAAGGGAATTGGTCTAGCAGATTATGTCCACGTTTATAAGACCATCTAAAACTCATTATAAGAGCATTGCATGGATTAGTAGACATGCAAGTGAATTAAATACTGACTTTTTCCAAGTTAAAGTGTGATTTGATTACACCACAGAGTTTTTTGGGGTAAGAATACTGGAGAAACATATCGGAATATGTACAGGTTTGATGCCTGTGTTCTATTAGGACAAGCATGTCTAATAAAGAAATTCCTGAAAAAAATCTTACATGCCTAATTATCTGTCATAATAATGGATTTGAATACTTGTTTTGATCCCTCATAGCATGTGCCAGCAAAATGATGCAAGTTCTATGTTTAAAATTAGCATCTCATTTTCTCATCAACTTGTTCCAGGAAAGCAGATTACAAAGGATATGAGGATTTCTTTTTGAAGTACCAGTGATTACGAACATAACAAAAATAACATACTCGAACCCCAAAACATACAGTGGGGGAAATAAGTATTTGATCCCTTGCTGATTTTGTAAGTTTGCCCACTGACAAAGACATGAGCAGCCCATAATTGAAGGGTAGGTTATTGGTAACAGTGAGAGATAGCACATCACAAATTAAATCCGGAAAATCACATTGTGGAAAGTATATGAATTTATTTGCATTCTGCAGAGGGAAATAAGTATTTAATCCCTCTGGCAAACAAGACCTAATACTTGGTGGCAAAACCCTTGTTGGCAAGCACAGCGGTCAGACGTCTTCTGTAGTTGATGATGAGGTTTGCACACATGTCAGGAGGAATTTTGGTCCACTCCTCTTTGCAGATCATCTCTAAATCATTAAGAGTTCTGGGCTGTCGCTTGGCAACTCGCAGCTTCAGCTCCCTCCATAAGTTTTCAATGGGATTAAGGTCTGGTGACTGGCTAGGCCACTCCATGACCCTAATGTGCTTCTTCCTGAGCCACTCCTTTGTTGCCTTGGCTGTATGTTTTGGGTCATTGTCGTGCTGGAAGACCCAGCCACGACCCATTTTTAAGGCCCTGGCGGAGGGAAGGAGGTTGTCACTCAGAATTGTACGGTACATGGCCCCATCCATTCTCCCATTGATGCGGTGAAGTAGTCCTGTGCCCTTAGCAGAGAAACACCCCCAAAACATAACATTTCCACCTCCATGCTTGACAGTGGGGACGGTGTTCTTTGGGTCATAGGCAGCATTTCTCTTCCTCCAAACACGGCGAGTTGAGTTCATGCCAAAGAGCTCAATTTTTGTCTCATCTGACCACAGCACCTTCTCCCAATCACTCTCGGCATCATCCAGGTGTTCACTGGCAAACTTCAGACGGGCCGTCACATGTGCCTTCCGGAGCAGGGGGACCTTGCGGGCACTGCAGGATTGCAATCCGTTATGTCGTAATGTGTTACCAATGGTTTTCGTGGTGACAGTGGTCCCAGCTGCCTTGAGATCATTGACAAGTTCCCCCCTTGTAGTTGTAGGCTGATTTCTAACCTTCCTCATGATCAAGGATACCCCACGAGGTGAGATTTTGCGTGGAGCCCCAGATCTTTGTCGATTGACAGTCATTTTGTACTTCTTCCATTTTCTTACTATGGCACCAACAGTTGTCTCCTTCTCGCCCAGCGTCTTACTGATGGTTTTGTAGCCCATTCCAGCCTTGTGCAGGTGTATGATCTTGTCCCTGACATCCTTAGACAGCTCCTTGCTCTTGGCCATTTTGTAGAGGTTAGAGTCTGACTGATTCATTGAGTCTGTGGACAGGTGTCTTTCATACAGGTGACCATTGCCGACAGCTGTCTGTCATGCAGGTAACGAGTTGATTTGGAGCATCTACCTGGTCTGTAGGGGCCAGATCTCTTACTGGTTGGTGGGGGATCAAATACTTATTTCCCTCTGCAGAATGCAAATAAATTCATATACTTTCCACAATGTGATTTTCCGGATTTAATTTGTGATGTGCTATCTCTCACTGTTACCAATAACCTACCCTTCAATTATGGGCTGCTCATGTCTTTGTCAGTGGGCAAACTTACAAAATCAGCAAGGGATCAAATACTTATTTCCCCCACTGTATATCCAAAATAATCCTTTACCAGCAAGAGACACTTTCAAGTGTTTTCCCCTTGCATTTTTAGAGTGTTTTGCTTACATAAGTACATAAGTAATGCCATACTGGGAAAAGACCAAGGGTCCATCGAGCCCAGCATCTTGTCCACGACAGCGGCCAATCCAGGCCAAGGGCACCTGGCAAGCTTACCAAACGTACAAACATTCTATACAATCAAGCCATTGTGACATCACTAATGAGGTTGGCTCTTATTGGTAGAATGAGCCACTATGACATCACAATAGGTTAAATCACTGCTCTATGTAATAAAAGTGAGCCAAGTAGAGGACATAAGTACATAAGTAATGCCACACTGGGAAAAGACCAAGGGTCCATCGAGCCCAGCATCTTGTCCACGACAGCGGCCAATCCAGGCCAAGGGCACCTGGCAAGCTTACCAAACGTACAAACATTCTATACAATCAAGCCATTGTGACATCACTAATGAGGTTGGCTCTTATTGGTGGAATGAGCCACTATGACATCACAATAGGTTAAATCACTGCTCTATGTAATAAAAGTGAGCCAAGTAGAGGACATAAGTACATAAGTAATGCCACACTGGGAAAAGACCAAGGGTCCATCGAGCCCAGCATCTTGTCCACGACAGCGGCCAATCCAGGCCAAGGGCACCTGGCAAGCTTCCCAAACGTACAAACATTCTATACATGTTATTCCTGGGATTTTGGATTTTTCCAAGTCCGTTTAGTAGCGGTTTATGGATTTGTCCTTTAGGAAACCGTCCAACCCCTTTTTAAACTCTGCTAAGCTAACCGCCTTCACCACATTTTCCGGCAATGAATTCCAGAGTTTAATTACACGTTGGGTGAAGAAAAGGTTTCTCCGATTTGTTTTAAATTTACTACACTGTAGTTTAATCGCATGCCCCCTAGTCATAGTATTTTTGGAAAGCGTGAACAGACGCTTCACATCCACCTGTTCCATTCCACTCATTATTTTATATACCTCTATCATGTCTCCACTCAGCTGTCTCTTCTCCAAGCTGAAAAGCCCTAGCCTCCTTAGTCTTTCTTCATAGGGAAGTCGTCCCATCCCCGCTATCATTTTAGTCGCCCTTCGCTGCTCCTTTTCCAATTCTACTATATCTTTCTTGAGATGCTTCTTCTAGTTCCTCTTTCTATTTGTATTTAAAGCATTTATATTCTGTAAACCTTAACACTTCTTTTTGGATTTCAATAAAAGATCCATAAGTTTTACAAATACACATCAACACAACCAAAAGACAGAAATGAAAACACAATCAAAAACAAAATCAATATCTCAACAGCTCTACATTATGCAACATACTCAAAATGTAATTCACCAAATTAAATCCTTCTCAAAGAGAAATGCTTTCACTTTTTTTTCTAGCATCCATTACAAGCAGCCAGACCTCTGCAGGCAGCAAATTCCATATTCTTGGTCCTTCAAATTGAAATTTATGGTTGTGTGTTCTATCATTACATGTTAGCTTTAGTGACTGCAAGTGTACGCATAGAGTCCTTGTATATGATAAAAATGTCACGGTAGATTTTGAAAAAGTAAAGCATGGGGCTAGATTCTATATAAGGTGCCAAAAAAAGGTGCTATTCTCAGTGGCGTACCAAGGAGGGGGGGCGGTGGGGGCGGTCCGCCCCGGGTGCACGCCGCTGGGGGGTGCCGCGGCGCGCGCCTGCTCTGAGTTCGCTGAGTTCACTGATTTCGCGCGTTTGCTGCAGCTCCTCCTGCCCTGGAACAGGTTACTTCCTGTTCCGGGTCAGAGGGAGCTCCAGCGAACGCGCGAAGTCAGGGAACTCTGAGCAGGCGCGCGCTGCAGCACCCCCCCAGCGGCGTGCACCCAGGGGGGGGTTCAGCGCTGCATCGGGGGGGTGCTGCAACCGGGGGGGTCCGCGCTGCATCGGGGGGGTGCTGCACCTGGGGGGGCGGGGCGCCGCCCCGGGTGTCCTCCCCCCCTAGGAACGCCACTGGCTATTCTATAAGCTGTGCTTAAAGTTAGGCTTGGTTTATAGAATAGCACTTATGCCTGGGAATCGCCACAAACTTTAGGTACACCCATTTGCACCAACTGAAATGTGGTGCAAAAAAATGCGCCTACATGTTATAATGCCTTTGTATCACTCCATGGTGGGACCGCAACTCGAATATTGTGTTCAATTCTGGTCGCCGCATCTCAAAAAAGATATAGTGGAATTAGAAAAGGTGCAGAGAAGGGCTACGAAAATGATAAAGGGGATGGGATGACTTACCTATGAGGAAAGGCTAAAGTGGCTAGGGCTCTTCAGCTTGGAGAAAAGGCGGCTGAGGGGAGATATGATAGAGGTCTATAAAATGAGTGGAGTTGAACGGGTAGATGTGAAGCATTTGTTTACGCTTTCCAAAAATACCAGGACTTGGGGGCATGCGATGAAGCTACAATATAGTACATTTAAAATGAATTGGAGAAAGTTTTTCTTCACTCAACGTGTAATTAAACTCTGGAATTCATTGCCAGAGAATGTGGTAAAGGCGGCTAGCTTAGCGGAATTTAAAAAAGGTTTCGGCGGCTTCCTAAAGGAAAAGTCCATAGACCATTATTAGCTGGACTTGGAGAAAATCCACTATTTCTGGGATAAGCAGTATAAAATGTTTTGTACTTTTTTGGGATCTTACCAGGTATTTGTGACCTAGAGTGGCCACTGTTGGAAACAGGATGCTGGGCTTGATGGACCTTTGGTCTTTCCCAGTACGGCAATATTTATGTACTTATGTACATTAGGCATGTATCCCCATTATCCTACAACAATGCGTGTAAATTTTTGGTACACCCCATTCCACCCATGACCCACCCATTTTCGCACCCCCTTTTTCAACAACTGATAAAAGAAAGTGAGTTCAGATTGAATTGATATTTGGAGAGGACTATCATTTGGAATGCTTGCATTTAGTATTTTTTCACAGAGCTCATTATTTCCTGATGCTCCCGGAATGGCGAAACGTGGCGCTACGATGGAATAGTGGAATCGTTTCTGTGCAGCATGTCTCCCCAATGAATAAAAGCTATTGAATCTATATGTAGCTGAAGATGAAGCTGAAGCTTTCATCTGCCTAAGAAAAGTATTTATTGAGGATTTTGCACAAATGATGGGCACTGTTATTAAAAAGTATTTGTAAGAGAAACATTTTTAATATAGAGTATGGTCGAAAAAAAGGGCCGATGAGGATAAATGGTGCGGCGATCTATGTGTGCGTTTGCTTGCATTCATAGGAGAAAATTGGAGTAGCCCACCTTCTGATGGTCCGCAAAAATATTTTGAAAAATAAATTATATAGGGATCTCTTCTATATTTGTTATATATGTATAGTGTATGCACATATATGCTGGCATTCTATAACATATGTGCACAAATCATGCCTAACTTTATGTGCCCTGTTCTAGAATGAAGGGACATCAAACATAGCGAATGTGACACAAAAAGTTGGAAGCTAGACAATGTTCAACCTGTAAATAGTTTATTAAAACGTTCAATGACGTGACACAAGAATACATTTTGCACTTGGTGATTAGCTCTGCATTCATTCAAAGTGTGATATTATCAGTTATTACATTTGGAAAGCTAGTAAGTTAATCAACATACAACAGAAGACTCCTGAGGCAGGCCTTTGTGGCTGAAAAAGGCTCATGTCGAGTCATGGGATAGGAGGTAGTGTTCTATTGTGGATTAAAAACTGGTTAAAAGATAGAAAACAGAGAGTAGGATTAAATGGTCAGTATTCTCAATGGAGAAGGGTAGTTAGTGGGGTTCCCCAGGGCTCTGTGCTGGGACCGCTGCTTTTTAACATATTTAGAAATGACCTAGAGATGGGAGTAACTAGTGAGGTAATTAAATTTGCTGATGACACAAAGTTATTCAAAGTCATTAAATCGCGGGGAGATTGTGAAAAATTACAAGAGGACCTTACGAGACTGGGCGTCTAAATGGCAGATGATGTTTAATGTGAGCAAGTGCAAAGTGATGCATGTGAGAAAGAGGAACCCGAATTTTTTTTTTTTTTGTTACATTTGTACCCCGCACTTTCCCACTCATGGCAGGCTCAATGCGGCTTACATGGGGCAATGGAGGGTTAAGTGACATGCCCAGAGTCACAAGGAGCTGCCTGTGCCTGAAGTGGGAATCGAACTCACTTCCTCAGTTCCCCAGGACCAAAGTCCACCACCCTAACCACTAGGCTGCTCCTCCACATGCAAGGTTCCACGTTAGGAGTCACCGACCAAGAAAGGGATCTAGGTGTCGTCGTTGATGATACGTTGAAAACTTCTGCTCAATGTGCTGCTGCGGCTAAGAAAGCAAATAGAATGTTACGTGTTATTAGGTTGTTATGATCGTGGTCAGAACCCCTCTCAAACTTACCTTTTTCCTGGTGGTCAGCTTCTTAGCTGGCTTCCGTTCCTTCTGTCTGTCCTTTCTGAGCTAGCTCTCTCTCTCTCTCTGTGCTGGCTGCTGCCAGCTTGGGGTTAATTGTTTCACTGAGGACTGAGTTCGCTCTACCTCTCTCTGGGTGTACTGGCTTCAAGAACTTCACGGTGCTGCATTGGTGTGGGTTGGGCCTCTCGGGGTTTCAGTGTGCTGTCTGCCTGGCTCTAGTGAGTGTGACATCATCTGGGAGGGCCTTGATAAGGAAGTGGTGTTCTTCCCTTCAGGGCCTTTGCAACGTTTGCTTTAGGTAGGGTGGTGCAGTGTGCACTTCTGACTTTGTGTCTAGTTTCCCTGCTTGCTTTTGCTAAAGGTCTAGGTTAGTGTTAGTGCGGTGGGCACTTGTGACTATGTGTTTAGCTTTCCTGCTTTTCCCTTGTGGTTCCCCTGCTTTTCCCTCTTGGTGCTTTGGAAGCACTGCTGTGTATAGGGTTTTGGAAGCTCTGTTGCTGTTAGAAGTACTCCAGGGTTTGGTGTTGTTAGGAAAACTGCAGAGTTTGCTGTTAGAAGTACTTCTGGTGTTTGTGCTGTTAGGAGCATTGCAGTCTTTGCTGTTGGTGTTTGGTGCTTTGGAAGCACTTTTGGCTTACATGTTTAGCTTCCCTGTTTTTTCCCTTGTGGCTCCCCTGTCTTCCCTTTTAGTGCTAGGAGCTCTTCTGTTGTTTGGTGCTTAGAGCACCTTAGATAGTTTAGGGTTGTAGAGCTGAAGCTTGGAGCTCAGAGCACCTGTGTTAGGTTAGTGCTGTGGAGCACTGCTGTAGTTTGGTGCTTAGGAAGCACCTTTGTTAGCTTATGTGTTTAGGTTCCCTGCTCTTTCCCTGTGGCTCCCCTGCTTACCCTAGTAGTGCTTAGGAGCACTCCTGTTAGTATAGGGCTTTGGAAGTCCTTCTGTTTGTGTAGTGCTTAGTAGCGCTGCTGTTAGTTTAGTGCTTAGGTCTGTTAGTTTACTGTTAGGAACACTTGATTTAGGGCTTGGGAGCACTTTGTCAGTTTAGGCTTTAGGAGCACTTCTGTTTCCAGCTTGTTCTAGTCCTGATCCCTGTGTCATCCGGTATCCGGTAAGTCCTGCCGGCCACTCGAACCCAAGGGCTCAACCCTTGGGGGGCAGTGGCTAAGTACAGGTGAAGCTGTATGGACCAGTCCAGTGTGTGCCAGTCCAGTGTGCTCCAGTCCGGTGTGTTCCGGTGCGGTGTGCTCCAGTCCAGGGGATTCCAGTCCAGGTGTTCTGGCTCGCTGGGCGGCGCCTGCAGTCCTTGCCGGTGCCGGTGTGCTTGCCCAGTGTTGGTGGGTAGGTTTTGCCTGCTGCTGTCGCTCCTCGTCAGCAGCCCAAGGGCTCACGTTTGCTCCAGAGCCTGGCACCGCGAGCTCTGAACCTGAGAACCTGACATAGGTATTATTAGGAAAGGACTGGAAAACAAAAATGAGGATGTTATAATGCCTTTGTATTGCTCCATGGTGCGACCGCACCTCGAATATTGTGTTCAATTCTGGTCGCCGCATTTCAAAAAAGATATAGTGGAATTAGAAAAGGTGCAGAGAAGGGCAACAAAAATGATAAAGGGGATGGGACGACTTCCCTATTAGGAAAGGCTAAAGCGGCTAGGGTTCTTCAGCTTGGAGAAAAGGCGGCTGAGGGGAGATATGATAGCGGTCTATAAAATAATGAGTGGAGTTGAACAGGTAGATGTGACGCGTCTGTTCACGCTTTCCAAAAATACTAGGACTAGGGGGCATGCGATGAAGCTACAATGTAGTAAATTTAAAACGAATCGGAGAAAAGTTTTCTCAACGTGTAATTAAACTCTAGAAATCGTTGCCAGAGAATGTGGTAAAGGCGTTAGCTTAGCGCAGTTTAAAAAAAAGGTTTGGACGGCTTCCTAAAGGAAAAGTCCATAGACCATTATTAAATGAACTTGGGGAAAATCCACTATTTCTGGGATAGGCAGTATAAAATGTTTTGTACATTTTTGGGATCTTGCCGGGTATTTGTGACCTGGATTGGCCACTGTTGGAAACAGGATGCTGGGCTCGATGGACCTTTGGTCTTTCCCAGTATGGTAATACTTATGTACTTATGAACTTATGGGTATATATGATTCAATATAACCAGTTAGCTATTCTGGTACTGCATTGAATATCTGCAATACCCAGACACCCTCGGATTCTATATGACTCGACATAAGTTGTGCATGCAAATACAGTTGTGTTATGTATAAAGTAGTATAAAAGGCCCATTTCGCTAGGCAATGAAACGGGTGCTAGCAAGGTAATCCCCCCCCTGCAGCTTCTTTCCCGTCTCCCCTGCCCCCCCTGCAGCCACCCATCTGGTCTCAGGACCCCCTCCCCACCAACCCTCCTCTGCCCCTGCAGCCACGCATGTGCAGTGGCCCTCCTCTCTCCCCTGCTCCCCCTGCAGCCACCCATGCCCAGCGACTCTCCTCTCCCCTGCCCCCCCTGCAGCCACCCATGTCCAGCAACCCTCCCCTGCAGCTACCCATGTCCAGCAACCCCCTCTCCCCTGCCCCCCTGCAGCCACCCATGTCCTACAACCCTCCTCTCCTTTCCCCTTGCCCCCTCTGTAGCCACCCATGTCCAGCGACCCACCTCTCTCCCATGCCCCCCCCTGCAGTGTCCCTTCTGTCTCCCCTGCCCTCCCCTGCAGCCACCCATCTGGTCTCAGGACCCCCTCCACACCTCCCTCTTCCCTGCCCCCCCTGCAGCCATCCATGTCCAGCGACCCTCCTCTCCCCTCTGACGTCACTGTGCTCCTCCGGGGTCTTCCTGCAGGGGCAGTGACATGGAGGGGAGAGGGGGAGCGGCTGCAGTGACGACAGCCAATGCCAGATGGCTGTCTACGGAGCCGCGTTTCAGGTTAAAAATCTTTTTTTGGCTTTTTTCTTTTTGTACCGGCCGCTGCTGCTCCACAGGAGAAGCAGCAGCGGCCGGACAGCGTTAGTATTGGCGGCTGCGGGTGGCGAGGGAGTTGATGTGCCCGAGAGGTTGGTAGGGGCTTTGGTGATGCACCGGGGGGATGGTCGGGTGATGCGTCGAGGGGGGTAGGGGCTTGGGTGCTGCGCCGGGGTGGAGGGGCTTGGGTGTTGCGCCGTACTCCTCCCCCTGCCTGGCTCGCGGTTTTGCAGGGCAGGGGCTTGGGTGTTGCTCCGAGGGGGGGGGCACTGACAGCTGTTTCCCAGGCAGGGGGAGGAGTAGGGAAACGAGCGTGTTTCCCTACTCCTCCCCTTGCCTTGGAATCAGCCGTCAGTGACATCACTAACGTCAGTGCATTCTAAACTGCCTAGCAGACCACCTCCGAGGGAGCCACGGTCCCAGGCACATTAGAACGTTGGAGGTGAGAATTATTATATAGGATGTGATGTGCGTAAATTCTAAGTCGCATAGTTGAAAAGGGGGTGTGGCCTTGGGTATGTCTAAAATCTATGCGCGTGGTTAGATAACACACCCGGTCTGTGCGTAATTTAGGCGTTGGCATTTATACCAAGTGGCATAATAACCCGCGAGTAAATTTAGTCACGTGGATGGTCACTCGGTGTATTCTATAAACTGTGCAGAACTTTAGGTTTATTCTATAAAAATGTTCCTAAATCAAGGTGTACTTTATAGAATATGCTTAGCCGCATCTCATTTTGGTGCTGACTGTTAAAACTTTTTAGATGTTTTAGTCCATAATGCAGGGGCGCAGCCAGACACCTAATTTTGGGTGGGCCTGGGCCCAAGATGGGTGGGCAGAAGAACTCCACCTTGTCCCACAAATGATTTGGTCTCTCCCTCTCTCGCCTGCATGCCATGTGGTCTCTCAAACATCCCTCCTCCCCCGTATACCTTTTTAAATAGCAGATTTTCACTTTCAGCGAGCAGCAACTAATACACACTGCTCATGTTGGCCCCACAGCCTTCCCTCCGACGCAACTTCCTGTTTCTGCATAGGCGGCAATACATCAGAGGGAAGGCTGTGGGGCCAGTGCGAGCAGTATGTAACAGTCGCTGCTATTTACAAGGTATGCAGGAGGAACAGTTGTTGGGAGTTTTCAGCTGATGGGGCTTGGGGATCTCTGGCAGCCACATCATAGGTGTGCTGCTACTGGTTGGGCCTGAGCCCAGGCCCACCCTTGGCTACCCTACTGCCGTAATGTCTAACTCCTGTCCGGTTAAATCATTCCAAATATTGACTCCTTTAATATCTAAAAAGCACTTAGACTTTTTTAGGCTCATTTTCAAAGCCCATAGACTTACAAAGTTATGTGATAGTTACAATTATTATCTCATCCTTACTGTACAGCCAAGAGCAGCACAAAACCCTTTCAACAAAAAGGTTTACAAGCAGAGAGAATCTGAAAAAGTACTGATGATCACATTTAAATTAGATCCTCATAAATTCTGAGAAACATGTGAACGAGAGAGTTACCAGGATTAATTTAGCCAGAAGGGCAGAAGGTCACCGTGCGTCTCATGCAAATATGACCATGATTTATCTGAGTAGTGCTACTTTACGATGATTGCATGTTTTATACATCACCTTCGCCATCATTTGTTAATTTCTGAAAACAAGATTCACATTTGGGGAAAGTCATCATATATAGATGGAAGTATACTACTAAGTTTTTTTTTTCATAATTTAAAAGTAAAACTCTCCATCTATGTGGCCCTTTTACTAAAGTGTGGTAAAATTTGCAGCAGAAGATTGCGGAACAAGGCAGTCATGTTGAAGACAGGAGAGGAAGCTCGGTGGATTGACAGTGCACTGCATCGTTTGCAATATGAAGAGAGCTGGATTCATGGTGGATTTATGAAGCCACATTGAGCCGGTTCTGCCACCCAATCTCGGCTAAGCTCCTTAGGATCCATTCCTTCTAAACATAAAGGAATCCTGTTCAGAAGGAATGGATCCTAAGGAGCTTAGCCGAGATTGGGTGGCAGAACCGGTGGCAGGAGGCGGGGATGGTGCTGGGCAGACTTATACAGTCTGTGCCAGAGCCGGTGGTGGGAGGCGGGGCTGGTGGTTGGGAGGCGGGGCTAGTGCTGGGCAGACTTATACGGTCTGTGCCCTGAAAAGGACAGGTACAAATCAAGGTAAGGTATACACAAAAAGTAGCACATATGAGTTTATTTTGTTGGGCAGACTGGATGGACCGTGCATGCCTTTTTCTGCCGTCATCTACTATGTTACTATTGAGCCACGGTAGCGGCTGCAGTAGTGTTTGTTGGATTATTTGTAGTAAATAATTAGCAGATTTTAGTACACACAGCTTCAGCTTTAGAAATGTTAATTTCTTTCTTCATCTCTCTCTCATTCACCCCTGAATAATTCACTGCTGAGTCACTTTAAAGTTGAAGTAACAAAACATCTGTTTACTCACAGTTTGTAGTTAGATTATAATCAGACAGGCTTATATATACATATTACTATACATTTGTATTATCAGCTCCTTCCATGTGCTTAGATGGTAATGGATGCTCACACCACCATAGATCCTCTCAGGTTAGGAGAGATCATGAGCTCCATGTGCTCCATGTGCTGCATGTGCTGCATCTATCCCCCACAGGAAGTTGCATAGCTGTGTGACCTCTCTAAGTAATTCACATCAGAGGTCACAGAGTAATCACAGAGAAATAATAGGTGACAGGCAATGCATGTAAAATACAATTACATTCCAACAAACCCCTTCTCATGCATAACTGTCATGCAATTATTTATTCATACAAAGTCCAAGCTTTATACGCAGATTCACAAAATGTTCTCTGGGTAACGGTTTGGTCATGATGTCAGCTGTCATCTCACTGGTGTGACAATAGTGTAGACTGATGACCCCTTCTTTCGCCAACTCTCGCACGTTGTGGTATTTCGTTGCGATGTGCTTGGTGCGTGACTGAACCTTGTCATTCTGTGACAGTCGGATGCAGCTCTGATTATCTTCCATTATCTGGATTGGTCTCTGTTCAGCTATTCCAAAATCCAGCAAAAGTTTTTCAATCCACATCAGTTCTCTGCACGCTTCCGATACGGCCACGTATTCAGCTTCTGTAGAAGACAAACTCACAATACTTTGTTTATGACTGGCCCATGAAATTTGTACATTTCCATACATAAACACATATCCACTTGTGGATTTATAATCAGAATGATCCCCTGCCCAATCTGAATCACAGTAACATATTAGTTTTGGATTACTATTGGCTGAAATCTTTAATTTACAATCAATGGTACCCTTTAAATACCTTACCATCCTTTTAACTGCAGTCCAATCTGATTTGGTAGGTGAGCTGACCCTTCTGCTCAAAATTCCTACTGCATTTGCTATATCAGCCCTGTATGTGGTAGCTAGATATAAAAGCTTACCTATGGCTGATCTATATTGGATGTTATCTGGTAAAGGTTCTCTTACTGTTTCATCCTTCAGAAAATCAGTGATCATGGGAGTGCTTACAACTTGGGCATCTTGCATACCTAAACTTTCAATAAGCTCATTTATTTTCTGCTTCTGGCTTAGAAGATAAGAACCATCATTTTGTTTCTCAATTTCTATACCAAGATAGTATGACACATTACCAAGTTCTTTTATCTCAACATTCTGGTTTAAACACTTTACAATGTCCTTGTACTCTTGCTCACTTTTGCTTGCAATGAGCAGATCATCAACAAAAGCTAAAATGTATGCATATTGTCCATTTGTGCACCTAGTGTACAAGCATTTATCTGCTTCACCTTGCTTAAATCCTAAATTTGTCAATATTTCATGCAATTTATCATTCCAACATTTTGCACTTTGCTTTAATCCATAAAGACCTTTGTTTAATTTACACACTAGGTGTCTTTGTTTTGTATTTATGAAACCTGTTGGTTGTTCCATGTACAAGTCTTCAGTTATATCTCCGTGAAGAAACGCTGTTTTCACATCAATGTGGTTGACTTGCATGCCTTTTGAGACTGCAATGCTCAGAAGTGTTCTGATTGTCGTGTGTTTCACTACAGGTGCAAACACTTCATCAAAATCTTCTCCATATTTTTGAAGATATCCCTTTGCGACTAATCTTGCTTTATACCTTTCCACTTTTCCTTGTGCATTCCTTTTTAACTTGAATACCCATTTGCATCCTATAGCTTTCTTGCCAGGAGGTAATTTTGTAAGAATCCAAGTATTATTTTTATCCAATGCATCAATTTCTTCTTGTGCAGCTTTATGCCATTCAGCAGCTTCTTCTGCTGGCATTTTCTCAATCTCATCCCATGTTAAGGGCTCTTGAGCTTCTGCTGACTTTGTTAGGTAAGACAGTCTTGGGGGTGGAACACCTTTGTTTTCCCTGGATGAGCGTCTGACAACAGGTTGGTCTGACCTTTCTGCATCCTCTATATCTGAGAGTCCTTCTCCAATTGATTCCCCTTCTCCAACTGTACTGTCTTCTTCAATGATCCTTTCTGTGTCTGTTTCCTCTGCCTGTTCCTCGTTAGATACAGATGAGTTGCTTTCAGACATCTGCCTTGGTATGGCATTTATATACACTGGCATGTCTATTATGGTTCTAGTTTCATATTCTGGATGATAAGGCTCATCTGGGATAATCCAGCCTTTATCAACCCTTTTGTTTTCATCAAAATATGTAACATGTCTTATGCCAACAATGCCAGTTTTCAGATTCAAAATTCTATACCCTTTGTGTCCTGGAGCATAGCCAACTAAAATGCCCCTTTCTGTTGTGGAATCCAGCTTATGCCTTCTTTGCTTTGGTATATGAGCATATGCTGTACTTCCAAATGTTCTTATGTGTGACAGGTTTGGCTTCCTACCATGCCATGTCTCATGTGGTGTGCGCTCAGCGCCTTTAGTTGGCATTCTGTTTTGTAGGTACACTGCTGTGAGAATGGCTTCCCCCCATAGTCTTTTAGGGAGATTGCTATCTGACAGCATACATCTGGTCATTTCCACAAGTGACCTAAATTTTCTCTCTGCAACAGAATTTTGCTCTGGTGTGTAAGCTACTGTTGTGATATGCTGAATGCCTTCTTGTTCTAGAAATGTGCGCATGCTTTGTGAAGTGAACTCACCACCATTGTCGGTCTGAAGAACCTTTGGTTTTCTTTCAAATTTATTGCTCACCATGGTTACGTATTTCTTCAGCATGTCTGTGACTTGACTTTTTTCTTTCAGCAAATAGGCCACACAATATCTAGAGAAATCATCCAAGAATATTAGCACAAATCTGTTATTTCCCAATGATGGGATATTAAACGGTCCACATAAGTCACTGTGTATTAAGTCCAGCACTTTATTACTCCTATTTCCTGTGTATGCAGGAAATGAGGGTCTCACACCTTTTTGAGTAACACAGTCTATGCATTTCTCCATTTTACCAGCATCTGCACTTATCTGAATGCCAGTGGCTAGTTGCTTACTGTAAAGATCCTGGATCACCTTAGAATCACGATGTCCCAGGCGGCGGTGCCAGATTTCCAGACTACATTTACCATCATTCTTCCTTACTTGCGCCATATGTGAGGCTTCACCTGAAATGCTCAGTTTATAAACATCATTATGCATAAAAGCTTCAGCATACACTTCATCATTTTTAGAGATTGTGCACTTACTGTTTTCAAAATGAATCACAAATCCCTTCTTATCTAATGTAGATACACTAAGCATATTGCAAACTGCTTGGGGAATATACAAGACATCACTTACAGGAATTTCTTTAACTTCATTAGACACTTTGCATTTTAAGAATCCAATACCTTTTGCTTGGATCTTAGCAGTCCCTGCGTTTGCAGTTTTAAGAATACCTTCCTCTGGACACATTTCCTGAAAGAAATCTTTACAATTGGTTAAATGGCATGTGCTCCCTGAATCCAAAATCCAAGTACTTTCATTTGAATTATTATTTACCATAGTCAAAGATTTTTCTGCCATTAGAAAACCCTTGTGTTTATCTTTGTCCTTCATACATTTCCTGGTTTGAAAATTCTTTAGTTCCATTGGCTTAGGTGAGCTAGAGGGAGTGTTTTGTGTTTCCTTACACCATTTAGATACATGTCCCTCCTTTCCACATGAGTAGCAAATCAGCTTGCCCTTGGGTGGAGTTTTCCCATAGCTCCGCCTTCCTCTGTTCTTTGCCAAGAAATTTGTTTCATTTCTCTCTGACTTGCTTTGAGAACACATCTCCTCAGAATCATTTATTATGCATTCCTGCCTTAGTTTTGATGTTGCCTGTTCAAAAGATTGCCCTTCAATGGCCTCATTTACAGACCTAAAAACATCAAACTTCTTTGATAGTGAGGTAAAAAGAAATGCTCTTTTCAATGCATCACACATGGGAATTCCAGAAAGTTCTAGCTTTTGAAATGAAGACATAAGATGCATAATGTGATCATTACATTTACTTTTATCCCTTAATTTGGTTTCATTCAACTCTGCCAACCAAATTGGTTGCTGCTTTGCATATGTAGTTGCATACATAGTTCTCAGTTTATATAAAATGTCCTTTGGTGTATCTTTTCCCTCCACTAATATGGCTTGTTTTTCTGAGAGAGCTTCCAAAAGCATGCACTTCACATAATAGTTTGCATTGTCCCATTCAGCCATATTTTCAGCTGTTCTGTCTTGGTCTAAGCATATATTTAATCTTTTTGCTCGAAGGAGACATATGAATCTTAATTCCCACTGCTGATAATTAAACTCAGTTAATTTAGGCACCTTGAGAGAATAGAACAATGGTGAATTTCTTCCCTCAGCCATTTTCTTAGCCTTCTGTCTGCTGTGTGGGGGGAGAGAGAGACAGACTGAATCTTTCCTTTAAAACTTAAGAGAAAAATGTGGCCTTTTTTTCTGCCTGGTAATATTTCTCTTCTTTTTCAATTCCTGAGCCCTGGGCCCATAACCCTTTTGTTGGATTATTTGTAGTAAATAATTAGCAGATTTTAGTACACACAGCTTCAGCTTTAGAAATGTTAATTTCTTTCTTCATCTCTCTCTCATTCACCCCTGAATAATTCACTGCTGAGTCACTTTAAAGTTGAAGTAACAAAACATCTGTTTACTCACAGTTTGTAGTTAGATTATAATCAGACAGGCTTATATATACATATTACTATACATTTGTATTATCAGCTCCTTCCATGTGCTTAGATGGTAATGGATGCTCACACCACCATAGATCCTCTCAGGTTAGGAGAGATCATGAGCTCCATGTGCTCCATGTGCTGCATGTGCTGCATCTATCCCCCACAGGAAGTTGCATAGCTGTGTGACCTCTCTAAGTAATTCACATCAGAGGTCACAGAGTAATCACAGAGAAATAATAGGTGACAGGCAATGCATGTAAAATACAATTACATTCCAACAGTGTTTTTTTGCCAGCTATGTATAATTTCTCTATTTTGGGCACACCTGCTGATTTTTCCAAATTTGAATTTCTACAGGGGGTTATTAGATAAAGCACATTCACTCTGGTAGCTTGTGCTAGTTTAAAATCAAGGGTTTGGGGGGGATTTGAATCAATGTTTTTTTTATATTGTTTCCCGCCTCCCCCGATAGTGGAACCGATGATAGGAACGGACTGCTGATGTAGTAGATCCTTTTGATAAATTTATTATATGCATAACATCAAGATTGAATGATTGCATTGAACAAACTTTGTTTATTTATAGCATTATATAAAAAGTGCAACCATCTCTCTTGGAAGGTGACTAAAGTAGCGGATCCAAAATGTTGAGAATGGCTGATTTTTCATGTCATGGGTCCATAAGCAGTGTGAAAGTTACATATCTGGACTTCTGTAACTTTTTTTTCATTTTTTCACAGAATTCATTAAAATCTCATTTTTTGTTTCAAGTGACTTACAGTCACCTTTTCCCAGACATTGTCACAAATAAGCATTGTTTTGTTTACTTAATCAAATTCTACTACTTATCGCCAGGGCTTTTTTTGAGGGGGTACTTGGGGGTACTGAGTACTAGCACCTTTTCCATTGTCTGCTAAAATTGATCCATGGTCCCCCAGACTCCGTTCCTTTTATCTCGCCGCACCTCATGCCTGGAATAGACTTCCCGAGCCTGTATGTCTAGCCCCGTCTTTTGCCGTTTTCAAATCCAGGCAAAAAGTCCACCTCTTTAACTCTGTTTTTGACTCCTAACTACTACTCACTTGCCCTGTGCCCTTCTATCCCCTTCTCTTTAATTCCCCTACCTCTTACTTGTTCTGTCTGTTTACCTGTCCAATTTAGATTGTGAGCTCTTTGAACAGGGACTGTCTTTTCGTGTATGGTGTACAGCGCTGCGTATGCTACTACTACTACTATTTACTACTATTTAGCATTTCTATAACGCTACAAGACGTACGTAGCACTGCACAAACATAGAAGAAAGACAGTCCCTGCTCAAAGAGCTTACAATCTAATAGAGAAAAAATAAATAAAGTAAGCAAATCAAATCAATTAATGTGAACGGGAAGGAAGAGAGGAGGGTAGGTGGAGGCGAGTGGTTACAAGTGGTTACGAGTCAAAAACAATGTTAAAGAGGTGGGCTTTCAGTCTAGATTTAAAGGTGGCCAAGGATGGGGCAAGACGTAGGGGCTCAGGAAGTTTATTCCAGGCGTAGGGTGCAGCGAGACAGAAGGCGCGAAGTCTGGAGTTGGCAGTAGTGGAGAAGGGAACAGATAAGAAGGATTTATCCATGGAGCGGAGTGCACGGGAAGGGGTGTAGGGAAGGACGAGTGTGGAGAGATACTGGGGAGCAGCAGAGTGAGTACATTTATAGGTTAGTAGAAGAAGTTTGAACAGGATGCGAAAACGGATAGGGAGCCAGTGAAGGGTCTTGAGGAGAGGGGTAGTATGAGTAAAGCGACCATGGCGGAAGATGAGATGGGCAGCAGAGTTTTGAACCGACTGGAGAGGGGAGAGGTGACTAAGTGGGAGGCCAGCAAGAAGCAGATTGCAGTAGTCTAAACGAGAGGTGACAAGGGTGTGGACAAGGGTTTTGGTAGAGTGCTCGGATGCACTGCATGCCTACTGCCTGGATAGTGTGTGAGAGCTAGCCGCTAAGTCATACCATACCTCTATTCAGGAAATCTAGACTGCCCCAACTTGACATTTCATCCTTTAGATTGTAAGCTCCTTTGAGCAGGGACTGTCCTTCTTTGTTAAACTGTACAGCGCTGCGTAACCCTAGTAGCGCTCTAGAAATGTTAAGTAGTAGTAGTAGGTAAGGTCTCAGGCCAAAAATGGGCGCATGTCTGGTGTTTTATGTCGCCACACGTCCATTTTCTGGCCCCTTAAAAAAAGGCCCTTTTTCCAGGATGTGGCAAAAACTGGCCCGGCACGCGCACAAAAGATGCACTGGCACCGCCGCAGGCCACTTTTTGCTGTGGCTGAGTAAAAGGGCCCCTAACTGGCTAGGGCAGGATTACTGTGTGATCCCTTACCACTTACAAAATGAGTGACAGACAGTAAGTGCTCATGTAGTCATTTTTTTTAAAAAAATGGCCTTGTGCTAAGGGTAAAAAAGAACAAAGGTTAGCGTCAAGATGTGGCTTTTATTAAAATATATGATACTGGATGCTAACCGGTTCTTGAAAGCCCTTTGCGCTTTTTTTACCTGTTGGTTTATTCTGTTGTGCTCTGACCCTCTTTCTGGTCCCTTGCGCTAATGGCAACAATAATGCATGATGTGTAATTTATTTATTTATTACATTTGTATCCCGCGCTTTCCCGCTCATCGCAGGCTCAATGCGGCTTACATAGTAACAAGAGAATACAATCTGTAGTATTTATTTATTTTAGTTACATTTGTACCCTGCGCTTTCCCACTCATGGCAGGCTCAATGCAGCAGGCAATGGAGGGTTAAGTGACTTGCCCAGAGTCACAAGGAGCTGGAGCTGCCTATGCCAGGAATTGAACTCAGTTCCTCAGTTCCCCTCCCCAGGACCAAAGTCCACCACCCTAGCCACTAGGCCACTCCTCCACTGTTGCCTCCACTGTTGCTACTATTTGAGATTCTACATGGAATGTTGCTATTCCACTAGCAACATTCCATGTACAAGTCAGCCCTTGCAGATCACCAATGTGGCCGTGCAGGCTTCTGCTTCTGTGAGTCTGACGTCCGGCACGTACATGCAGGACGTCAGACTCACAGAAACAGAAGCCTGCGCAGCCTTCTACATGGGATGTTGCTGCTAGTGGAGTAGCAACATTCCATGTAGAATCTCCAATAGTATCTATTTTATTTTTGTTACATTTGTACCCCACGCTTTCCTACTCATGGCAGGCTCAATGTGGCTTACATGGGGCAATAGAGGGTTAAGTGATTTGCCCAGAGTCACAAGGAGCTGCCTGTGCCTGAAGTGGGAATCGAACTCAGTTCCTCAGTTCCCCAGGACCAAAGTCCACCACCCTAACCACTAGGCCACTCCTCCACTCCTCCAATCTGAATCAACAAAGGAGGTATGTGGTAGGACAAATGAACAAGGGTAAATGGGATAAAAGAGGTATGAGAGAAAGGATAGGGATAGGTAAGGAAGTGGAGCGATGAAGAAGAGGTAGGGGAAGAGCACGGAGGGTAAGAAGATTGGTAGGAGGTAATTTCTGAGACATTGTTGTTAATTCCCAGGTATCCAGTCCAGAGCTGTAGCAAGGGGAGCTGACACCCGGGGCGGGTCGCCGCTGCGCACCCCCCCTCCCCAGGTGCAGCACAGCGCATCCTCCTCCCGCTGGAGCGCACCCCCCCCCCCGGAGCACATACCTGCGGCAAGGGACTGGCGGGAGGGCTGATCCGCCCCGACTGCACGTTGCTGGGGTGTGTCGGCTCCGCGCTGGTTCACTGCTCTCTCTGTCCCGGAACAGGAAGTAACCTGTTCCGGGGCAGAGAGGGCAGTGCACCAGCGCGGAGCCGACACCCCCCAGCGGCGTGCACCCGGGGTGGACCGCCCCCCCCCCCGCCCCTCCTTCCTACGCCACTGATCCAGTCAAACTCAAAGAAACCAATTCTTTAATGAAGATTTCAAATTAACATTCATAAGCTTTATAAGTTTTTTAAATGTTTTTATAAATTTATATTGACCTCAGCGATGTTCATCGCCAGGAAAACAAGTTTTTTTTATGGCAATGAAAACAGCATCTGTTTCTTTATTGGTCCACTCTAATACCTTTCTTAACTTTTGTGAAAAACTTTTAATATATTAAATTAACTTACCTTATTAAATCCTATTTTCAATCGGACCCAGGGGTTCTATTGTCCGACATGCATGTTTCGCTCGAAAACGAGCTGTCTCGAGGACGCTCCCCCTGAAATCTTTTTAGTGCCAGCTCTGCTATATTTCTTCTCAACAATAATGCATGGCCATTAATACAAAAACAGAAAATTAACCATTTTGGGCCAGATTCTATATATGGTGCCTAAAACAAAATCTACGTGGAACTAAGCGCATTCTATAAGATTTAGGTGCGGTGTATAGAATAAGCTTAGTCGATACCATAGTGCCTAAATCTATGCACATCCATTTACACCAATAAAAACCTAAATCCCTGTACGTAGATTTATGTGCATTCACCCGTGCAGAAATTTTGAAACGCCCATAAATGCTCCCCTTTTAAGCTACGTGCATTTCTTTTGAACTGTGCGCTTTGCAATTTAGGCGCAGTTCTTTATAGAATACGCTTAGTGATTTCCGCACATAAATTGTAATTATTGCCAGTTAGTGCTCATTATTGCTTGTTAAGTGCAGTTAAAAACGCTGATTACCTTGTTACACCAATTGTTACGCACACATCGCCATGCGGAATCTAGGCATCATATATAGAATCCAGAGGTTTATGCAAAAGGGCACTCTAAATCACCAAAATCGTTTTACCCACACTAGCCCACTCCTCAAGTCACTTCACTGGCTCCCTGTCCGCTTCCACGAACAGTTCAAACTTCTCTTACTGACCTTTAAATGCATCCATTCTGCAGCCCCCCATTACCTCTCCTCTCTCATCTCTCCCTACATTCCTCCCCGTAATCTCCGCTCGCTGGACAAATCTCTCTTGTCGTCCCCCTTCTCCTCCACTGCCAATTCCAGGCTTCGTTCCTTTTCCCTCGCGGCACCTTATGCCTGGAATGGACTTCCTGAGCCTGTTCGCCTAGCTCCATCTCTACCTGTTTTCAAATCTATGCTGAAAACCCACCTTTTCACCACTGCTTTTGGCTCCTAACCACTACTCAATTCCCCTATCCTTGTTCCTTCTCACCCAGTACTTTCCTCGCCCTTAATTGTCTTGTCTGTCTGTAATTTTAGATTGTAAGCTCTATCGAGCAGGGACTGTCTCTCTGTGTCAGGTGTTCAGCGCTGCGTGCGTCTGGTAGCGCTATACAAATGTTAATAATAATAATAATAATAATAATAATAGCCACTTTTTGCTGCAGCTTAGTAAAAAAGACCCTTTATCATTTAAAAATGTTGCATTTCTCACAAGTTACTGAATGCAAATAGTATTGAAACAGAAAGTTGTACAGTGTTGTATCACATCATTTTCAAGGAGTTCTTTTTTTTTTTTTTTGTTTTAAACATTTTTTTTCTTTTCTTATTTTAAAGAAAGAGTATGTTACGTTTCTCCAGGGAAATTACAGAAGTACAAATCCATGAATATTTATTCCTATACTTTGGGAATCAGCTTTGACCTTTAACAGACACCTGAAAGTGGCAGGAATTCCATTCACTCTAGCCCATGGTGAATTTACAATGTGGAAGGCTGTCAGTCTGCATAGGTCCTTTTCAACCTTTTATCTCCCAGAAGGAGTACAGCAGCATATAAATAAAATAAAAAAAAAGATAATGGAAACGAAAGAATAAAGAAGATGGAAACATGTTAGCAAATGAAACACAGCACTGTATTCAGAGAGCCAGGAATATGGGCAGCAACTGGGAATAAAGATATTGCGGATAGATTTTCGAAAGGAGCAGCTATAGAATGTGACAAAAGTTCAACGCAGTCAGCGCTCTATGTGCACAGGGCCCGTTTGTCAAAGGATTTCTCCTATTTTGTGCCCGTAGGGAACAACCATTGATAAATCACAATGAGAGCCTCCATACAGCGTCCAATCCGTTCAACAATGGAGGAGACGGTGGTATACCATTAACAAGTCCTGAAACAAGATGACAAAAAAAAAAAAAAGAATTTATCCAAATGTTTGTTAAAGTATCTCTCCCCTGGCCAAATAACTCTGATTAATATTTAGAATGCTTTATCCTGATATTTCAACACCGCAATTAGCGTTGACTTCAAATGCCGCTGTAGTGTTTAAATATATAGGGGCCTTTTTATCAAGCAGTGCTAAACGTTGGCCTACGGTAGCCCTAACGTGGGTCTTTCCCGCGTGCTGAGGCCACTTTTAGCGCTGCCGGTAAAAAGCAGATTTTTTTTTCTATTTTTCCGATAATGGCGATGCGTTACCCCGTTAGCACATGGCTATTAGCTTATGACAATTCCCACTCAATCAATATTCATGCATCCACTAGCTGAATATTGACCTCATTTTGGGGGTAAATTTGCATGGAGGGGCTGTTATCACCATTAATAGCTGTGGTATAACTATGTTAGGCTTCCAAGAAGCCCAGAGATATCTGCATGGAGGGTCTACAGATGAAACCCAAACGTCGGTGAGTGTGGGGTGGCTGAGAATTGTTGATGTGCAGCAATAAAGCTAAGCTAACTATTCGATGCCAGAGAATGTGGTAAAGGCAGTTAGCTTAGCAGGGTTTAAAAATGGTTTGGACGGCTTCCTAAAGGAAAAGTCCATAGACCACTATTAAAGTGGACTTGGGGGGAAATCCACTTTTTCAATAAATTACGTATACATAGGTACGTTCCTTTTCCAATGCGTTTAGAATATCCGTGGATTTGTCATTGGTAATTTTTAGAAGTAAAAGTCCTTGTTGATGACTTTGATTTTGAAGTTTCTTCTTATGATGTCATCAAATCAGCTGGCGCGGTTCACCATTAATAAAAAGACACCGACGCCATCTTTAGTTAGACAAAGCAATGCAACACACGCACTTGAGGCAGTTATCGGGTAAGCCATTAGCGATTTCAAATGAATGCAAGTAATAATACTTTTTAGAGATATTTTTTTAGAAGTAACTCATTGTTTTTTCATCTCTCTTTTTTGTACAACAGAATTGGTGACTCCCCCTTGATAAAGTTAGCACGAAACGGGGACCTGTCGGGGTTTTTGAGTGCACCAACCTGCCTAAGCTAAGTGCTGTATATATTTTGTTGATTACGATCAGATTGTGAGAGATGTATTAATACAAGTTAGTCAATAGTAAAGGTCGGTGGAGGTCAAGTCGATGATTAAATCATATACACGAACTATACATTCAGTTATTGAGTGAGAAAATAACTCTCTCCGTGTTACATATATGAGACTTCACTCCACTTTATATACAAAAAACCTGCATTCACATTTGTTTGAATATTTTGTGATATTTTACACTCGACAGAGTGCTGGCTTAGTTTTTATTTTGGGGATAAGCAGCATAAAATGTTTTGTACTTTTTTGAGATCTTGCCAGGTATTTGTGACCTGGAATGGCCACTGTTGGAAACAGGATGCTGGGCTTGATGGACCTTTGGTCTGTCCCAGTATGGCCATTTTATAAATAAGACACAGAATGGAAGAAGCAATTTGGGAAACAGGCAGACCACTGCAGGGTTATTATCTAATAGAAAGGCAGAAAGTACATATATGCTTCCGATACATTTGTCATTCAAAATGCCTCCCTGGACAGGCAATAGACTATGCAATATTGATAAACAGCACTGAATTATATATCACTTTTTGGAGGACGTTATGGGCCTTCCTTTTGCAATTTTCATAGGAAGTATGCCTGTCTTCCAAAATTCCTGGCTTCCAAGCAGAGGGAGGTAAAGTTGTAGTTCAAGAGCAAGGAAAATAAATTTCATCCAGTTTCAAACACAGCGGGTCACAAAGTGCTCATTTACATTTTATGAATAACACTTTCTGGGGGCAAAGGTCTCAGGGTTTCATGATTCTCCCTAAAACGGAGATATGGTGAGTAAACAATTGACTTTAGTCAAACTCTTGGGGACAGAAATGCTTGAAAGAATATAAAACAAATATGGCCGGCACTATGAATAATTTTATAGTCCTTGATTTTTCTATTTCAGTGTCTGGGCAGTAACTGTTGTCTTGCATAGCCTATCCCTGCACTGCAAGGCAGAGAATTTCAGAAAGGTGAGAAGTTTAAATAATTCAAAATGTTTCTTTTCTGGGCAGAGTTCTCTCTCTCTTTCTCTCTCTCTCTCTCTCTCTCTCTCTCTCTCTCTCTCTCTCTCTCCCTCTCCTCTCTCTCTCTCTTTTTTCTCTCTTTTTTTCTCTTTCTCTCTCTTTCTCTCTCTCTCTCTTTTTTCTCTCTCTTTTTTTCTCTCTCTTTTTTTCTCTCTCTTTTTTTCTCTTTCTCTCTCTTGCTCTCTCTCTCTCTCCTCTCTCTCTCTCTCTCCTCTCTCTCTTTCTCTCCCTCTCTCTCTCTACTACTACTACTATTTAGCATTTCTATAGCGCTACAAGGCATACGCAGCGCTGCACAAACATAGAAGAAAGACAGTCCCTGCTCAAAGAGCTTACAATCTCTCTTTCTCTCTCTCTTTCTCTCTCTCTTTCTCTTTCTCTCTCTCTTTCTCTCTCTCTCTCTCTCTCTCTCTCTCTCTCCCTCTCCTCTCTCTCTCTCTCTCTCTCTCTCTCTCTCTCTCTCTCCCTCTCCTCTCTCTCCTCTCTCTCTCTGTCTCTCTTATTGATGTGAGCAAGTAAAAACATTTTACTTTCTTGAAGCATGAAGAACAGGAACATTCTTTCTTCTATGTCAAACCTTCTCCAGTACCAAAACACCCCAAGAAAACTGCTAAAAATAAAACAAATACCTCTAGAGAGAGGGAAAGCCCTTTAATGCTAGCATAATCTGGACTGTAACCAGTGGCGTAGGAAGGGGGGGCAGGCGGGAGGGGCGGTGCGCCCCGGGTGCACGCGCTCGGGGGGGGTGGGGGGGTGCCGGCCCTGCTGGTTCCCTGCTCCCTCTGCCCCGGAACAGGTTACTTCCTGTTCCGGGGGCAGAGAGAGCAGGGAACCAGCGGGGCCAACGCAGCTCCGAGTGACGTGCACTCGGGGCGGATCGGCCCTCCCGCAGGTAAGAATGCGGTCCGGGGGGGTTCGCTCCGGAGGGGGGTGCACCGCAGAGGGGGGGGGGTCACACCGTGCTGTACCCGGGGGGGGGGTGCGCAGCGGCGACCCGCCCCGGGTGCCATTAGCCCTCGCTACGGCACTGACTGTAACAAAACACTACAGAGATTTAATTGTCTGCTGCTCAAGGGTAAAAATAGCACAAGGAGGAAAAGACCTCAAGCAGCCCAAGTGCTACAGCGCCATTGTCACCGATAACTTCAAAGCACTTCACTAGGCGATTGTGTCATCGCTGGCCCAAAACTTCCTTCAGATAAACAATGAATATTTTTATTCCTTTTTTTTTGCTCAAAACCAAATAACCCAAACTAATCTTATGAGCCCATCTACCCAACACGTATCCAGAAGACACCGACAATGTTACAGCTTACACCTACCACCATATTTTACCTATACGTAGTCCCGTGTCCCATCCCCCTCCCGTCTTCACTACCCTCCTCCTATGCCCACCTACCCCTTGCACATCCTCCTCCCACCTCCATTACCTCTCCTCCTATGCCCACCTACCCCTTGCTCATACCCCTCCTACTCCCTTCACCCTTACCTTTCTCTATCTACCTATCTCTCTTATTTTTCTGCTATACTTATATTATCTTTATCAATACTATGTAATCCCTATTAATACGTAAGCTGCATTGAACCTGCTTTAAGTGGGAAAGCGCGGGGTACAAATGTAATAATAAAAATAAAAAAAAAGATCATCTAACTTAAATCACAATAACGCCACAAAAAAATGTGAATACAGCCACTTCTTCAACAGATCCAGGCAATCCACTCCCGGTCTCGATACTCCCGATGGGGACCCGTTTCACCCACTGGCTTTCTCAAGGGAGAACAGGGAGACCAACAAGATCACAAGAAGAAGACAAAATGCCTTTTTGACCTCCCTGTTCTCCTTTGAGAAAGCCGGTGGGCGAAAGGGTCCCCATCAGGAGTAATGAGACTGAGAGTAGATTGGCTGGAACTGCTGAAGAAGTTAAGTGTCCACTAAACGCATAAAATCTATATTGGGGTGTGGAAATATATAATCGTTAGATACTACCAAATCAGAAAAGAATTTCCACTGAATGAAAACATTTGAAATATCCAACAATAGTACTGTATGTGTGTTTTAAGAAGGAAAAAAGGCCTCACAGAGCTCCTAGAATATCCCACCTAAGCCCACTTCTCCTCTTCCCTCACTCTCTATCTCAGTTGATGGCACCCTCATCCTCCCCGTCTCATCTGCCCGCAACCTCGGGGTCATCTTCGACTCCTCCCTCTCCTTCTCTGCGCATATCCAGCAGACTGCCAAAACCTGTCGCTTCTTCCTTTTCAACATCAACAAAATTCGCCCTTTCCTCACTGAGCACACCACCCAAACTCTCGTCCACGCTCTCATTACCTCTCGTCTCGACTACTGCAACTTGCTCCTCACCAGCCTCCCACTCAGCCATCTATCCCCCCTTCAATCCATTCAGAACTCTGCCGCACGTCTCATATTCCGCCAGAACCGATATACTCATATCACCTCTCTCCTCAAGTCGCTTCACTGGCTTCCGATCAGATACCGCATCCAATTCAAGCTTCTCTTCCTTACTTACAAATGCACTCAGTCTGCTGCTCCACCCTACCTCTCTACCCTCATCTCCCCCTACGTTCCCGCCCGTAACCTTCGCTCACATGACAAATCCCTCCTCTCAGTACCCTTCTCCACCATTGCCAATTCCAGGCTCCGCTCATTTTGCCTTGCCTCACCCTATGCCTGGAACAGTCTTCCTGAATCCCTACGCCAAGCCCCCTCCCTACCCATCTTCAAATCCTTGCTTAAAGCTCACCTCTTCAATGCTGCGTTCGGAACCTAACCTTTCGAACATATAGGTTGCCCCAATCTGTCTGACCTACCTGATTAACTGTACATTTGTCTTTTTAGATTGTAAGGTCTTCGAGCAGGGACTGTCCTTCCATGTTAAATTGTACAGCACTGTGTAACCCTAGTAGCGCTTTAGAAACGTTAAGTAGTAGTAGTAGTAGTGAAATATCCAACAATAGTACTGTATGTATGTTTTAAGAAGGAAAAAAGGCCTCACAGAGCTCCTAGAATATTCATCTATCAGAGCTTAAACGGACCTATTACAAGTCCTCTGTTCATCATTGGCCAAAAACCTTCTGAGTTTTGCGGTGATATAATAACCTTCGCGCATTAATAGTGCTTGATTTTTAAATTTCACTATCAGTATTGCATTGTAGCACAACTCTTCTGTGTAATTATTACGGTAATATGGTGAATATAAAGAGTTTGGAAGAACACTTATCTTTCAAACTGCCGGCACTAGGGATTTCTTCAATCCTTTACTCCCTCGCCCCAAGCCAACGATGTCCAACGTTTCGTCTAGCTGCTTCAGGGCTTTGGTGGCAGGACAACTTCTATGGACAAAAAAGAAGAAATTACATACTTGCAGTTACAACGGCCAAAGTGCTCCAAACAACGTCCCAAGATAAACGTACTGAAATCGGTCATTGATTCTGTCTTAAGAAGCCTTTACCTAGCACCAGGTCTCTTTCAAAATGGCTAACCCTTTATAGAGTGGATGACGTAAGACGCCAATGTCAGATTTAACCAATAAGCTAGAGAACATGATTTGCTGTGGCACGCTTGAGCGTGCGTCGAGTACTACTACTACTACTATTTAGCATTTCTATAGCGCTACAAGGCGTACGCAGCGCTGCACAAACATAGTTGATTTTGCTTACATTTTATTGAGTATCTCAAAAAAAGTGACAGTACTCAATAGATGAGTTGAGGCCATTAGGCTCAAGAGAATGTAGTCTGAATATCCATTTCTGTTCCTGTTGCAGCAATGTCCGACGTCTGTCTCCTCCTCTATGGGAGTGTTGTACTGCTTGCAGAACAATACATTTCAGATCATCAAAATTATGCTGTTTAAGCCTACAGTGCGTTACCAATGGTAATCCAATCTTATCAAGATGTATAGCACTTTTGTGTTCAGTTAATCGGATAGATAATTTTCTGGATGTTTGCCCTACAAAAAATCAACTAATGTGATTTTTGTTGGATGATCTTTTGAGCAAAGAGAGAGAAAAAAAAGGGAATAAAAATATTCATTGTTTATCTGAAGGAAGTTTTTGGCCAATGATGACACAATCGCCTAATGAAGTGCTTTGAAGTTATCTGTGACAATGGCGCTGTAGCACTTGGGCTGTTTGAGGTCTTTTCCTTCTTATGTTATTTTTACCCTTGAGCAGCAGATAATTAAATCTCTACAGTGTTTTGTTGCAAGTCTTTTGAAGTTTCTGTAGAAAAGTATTAATGTAATTTTGAAATAGTGTGGACTGCAGACATTAGAGTGCCAGTTCAATGCAATCCTGCAGAGAGAGTTCATTAAAAAATGGAATTTTTTTTGCAATGTTTATTGAAAGTCACTGTATTTAGTATTTCAGTATCTTGTTGATTTTATTTATTTATTTGGGCTTGATATACCGCAAAATAGATCCAAACAGGCAACTAAGAATGATACATTGTAAGATAGTTTAACTTTCTATTATGTAACACTAATTGTCTATTTTCTGTTCCATTATCCACCAAGAACGATACATTGTAAGCCACATTGAGCCTGCAAAAAGGTGGGAAAATGTGGGATACAAATACAATAAATAAATAAATAAATACACTTAGCGGTTTACAGAAAAATGTTCAACCACAATGCAGATGAAGATGCCGGACAGAGTAAAAATGGAAGCTCTGAGAGGGGGAGAAGTGGAAAGCCAGGGAAAAAGGTAAATAAGGAGGACTTTATTTATTTATTTATTTATTTATTTATTTGTTAGGAGTTATTTACCGCCTTTTGAAGGAATTCACTCAAGGCGGTGTACAGTAAGAATAGATCAAACATGAGCAGTAGGCAATTAGAGCAGTAAAAATATTCGAACAACAATACAAAGTATGGCATGGTATACTACTTGCAATGACAACACAATATGTACTAGAACATTATAATTGGTAGTGAGGGGTAAGGCAAAGTTGTAGCATATAGATGAGTAAGAACGTAGGAAGAATTAGAAAGTAAGGTGATTGATTTGAAGAAAGTTGCACAAGGAAGGGAGAGGTTGAACTGAAATGA
This sequence comes from Microcaecilia unicolor, assembly GCF_901765095.1. Classification (NCBI taxonomy): domain Eukaryota; kingdom Metazoa; phylum Chordata; class Amphibia; order Gymnophiona; family Siphonopidae; genus Microcaecilia; species Microcaecilia unicolor. The sequence goes on along the minus strand of NC_044031.1, from coordinate 740,814,648 downwards.
GTGAGGGGAAGATAATTCCAAAGCTTAGGGCCTAGATAGCTAAGGTGAAGAGTGGTTGGGAGTACCTATGCCACATTTGGGTGAATTCTATATATGGCGCAAAAAAAGTGGTCAATTTTCAAAAACGTAGTCAAAATCTCACTCTTAGCTTGTCTCCTAAAACTATAAACCTCAGCTCCTGGAGGGTAATTTTGTATTATTTGTTGTACCCCCATATTCATGGAGGAAGGGTATATTGTTATGCATTTTTAATGAGCATTATCTGTATTCATTTTGTCTGCGATATAGATAGCACTGTGCATTAGGAATCTTTTTCCTATAATTTGTAATATCCTTTGATTGACTCCTTGAGAGTTTTCCCTATTGGCTGTTAGCTCTGAGCTAGGGCCAGCCCTCCCAGTTTCTGCCCTTGTGGGTTGTGTGAGAGTGTCACTTTTTCGAGCATGCTTTGGTGATCAGCATCTGCTCTAGGGGCTGATCCCTCTTTAATCTACTGTAATTCCATCAAGATGTTTCACCATGTACAACATGAGGGGAAAAGCAGCTGCAGGGCAGACAATGCGGCGGAAAACAGCGCTGGAGAAAGGCTTGTGCTGGTGGGGCTGGGGGATCCCTGCCAGCCAAACCAGAGGCCCCAAAGCCCTGTGTGTGCTCCTCCCCAGTCTCTAAGGGGGGGCCCGGCGCCAAAGTTTTCTCTCGCCTGCTCTTGTAGGGACGTGATCATCTGGGTCCCATCAGGAGCAGAAGAGAGACAGACCACGGCGTTGGGTCCCCCTTAGAGGCTGGGCGCAGGGGAATCTTGCCTCGCCTGCCCCTCCCTCTCGATGGCTCTGGGCAGGGCCGCCGAGGGGGGCAGGGGGAACAAAATTGGGCCTCCAAGGGGGGCCTGGCGCTGCAGTCCCTGGTCTCACCAGCCCGCCCTTGGCTCCATCAACAGCCCCCCTCTGTCCCCCACTGGGCCTGGCCCCCTGCATTCAAATCACAGCGCCTCACCTCCGTGTGAAAGCACAGTGGTAGATCGCCTCCCTTCTGGCCTTCCCTCCCTGTGTCCCGCCCTCGTCTGATGTAACTTCCTGTTTCTATGAGGGCAGGACACAGGGAGGGAAGGCCCGAAGGGAGGCGATCTGCCGCTGCTGTGCTTTCATACGGAGGTGAGGCGCTATGATTTGAATGCAGGGGGCCCGGTGGCAGACGGAGGGGGGCTGTCGACGGGGCTGGGGGTGGGCGGGTGGAGACTGGGGACTGCGGCGGCCTCAGGGGTGGGGGTCGGTTGCCCCAGGCTCAGCCCAGTCTCTCGGCGGCCCTGGCCCTAGGCTGCTCCTCCACTCTTTTAACCCTCTCTTATAAAAGCAACATAGGAGCTAATATGTCTTTTTCAACCTGGCTCTTGAGCTTCCCCTGACACACACATTTACTCTATGGGCCGGATTCTATAAACGGTGCTCAAAATTAGGTGTCATTAAAACATTGCTGCAGTCTGTCTAATATTTTATGAAAGACAATTTGGGTATTAGTGGATGCTTTATTTAGGGCATGTTATGAAACACAATTTTGGCATTATGGACACATTTTGAGGTGTGGATACTGCATTACTTTAGGTAAAATGTTCACAAGTAGGATTACGAGGATGTGTGAACACGGTCACCAACTTAAGCCAAAGTAGCGATTTAAGCTCTATTTTCCTTTTCTGATGTACTTGTTAGTACACGTAAGTAGTGACACACCAAACGATCCTATATTATATTCTATTTAAAAATTTCTAGGACATGGTGTTTGATTATATTGCAGTGTCCTGCCCCACCATGTCCTTTAAAGCAATTTAGAACTTTATCAGAGAATCTTCGTTGTTAGTTACTTTATATTCTCTCTGTACAAAATATTGACTTTGTCAAAAAATGTTGCTAAAGGGCTTACACTCTTTATCAAATAGCGTTTAAGCGCGGATCTTGCACCTAAGTTTAGGCGGCAGACTTACAAATGCTAAAACCTGGTATAAATGCTGGTGCTCAAGGGGCCCTTTTACTATGTGGCAGTAAGCTCACAGCGGGCTTACCGTGCGCCAATCTGGAGCTACCGCCAGCCCTACATGGGCACTGGCAGTAGGTTCCACTCCCAGTGTGCGGCATTCCCAGCGCGTGTTAGCGCGGAAGCCCTTACTGCCATGCAGTGGCATAGCTACATGGGGCCACGGGGGCCTGGGCCTCCATAGATTTGGCCCTGGACCCCCCCCTGCCAACGACCCTCTTGACCCCCCTCCCGCCACCAACCCTCTCCCGCCGCCGCCGTCGCTGTGGGCTACCTTTGCTAGAGGGGGACCCCAACTTTTGCCAGCCGAGGTCCTCTTCTTCCGGCGCAAGGTTTCATTCTGTTTCTGAGTCTGCAGGATGTCAGACTCAGAAACAGAACGAAGACTTGTGCCGGAAGAAGAGGACCTTGGCTGGTGGGGATTGGGGTCCCCCACCAGCAAAGGTAGGTGATGGCGGCGGCAGGAGGGGGGGTCGAGATGGTCGTCAGCAGGGGGGAGTCAAAGTTGTTGTTGGTGGTGGCGGCGGCGGCGGGGGGGGGGGGGGGTCGGCAATGGCAGAGGGGGTCGATGGCGCCCGGGGGGGGGGGCTAAAATGTGCCCCCTCAACTCGGGCTCTGGACCCCCTCCTGCCGAAGTCTGGCTACACCCCTGCTGCCATGGCAGTAAATGTTCCCCTGCCCCCGTATGGCCACACAGTTAGAGCAATCTTACTGAATGGCCATTTCTTTTTTCAGCCTTTTTACTCAATTATTGATGTAATTGAGCTCGTTAAACAATTAATTTGTGCATACATCTTGGGAGCCTGCACAAATTTGGCCGTGCAAATCTGGACACCCACATATAGAAAACAGTCCTATTTGTGAGACTCAGGAAACAATTCCTCAGTCAATCTGCAAAAGCCAAGACGAAAACAGGATAGCAGATCAGATGAAATGTAAAAATGTTTATTAGGAATAACTAAAAGACTTTGTATGATTAAAAAACAATGCCTAGCACAGCCATGTTTTGCCCAAATGGGCTGCATCAGGGGCCTATTCTGTTCAATATCTACCTCAATCCTCTAGCTGAGCTGATTCGGTCAATGGACACTCAGTTCTACATCTATGAGGATGATGTGCAGCTACTCATACCCATTACATAAGTACATAAGCACTGCCAGGCTGGGAAAAGACCAAAGGTCCATCAAGCCCAGCACTCCGTCTCCGACAGCAGCCAATCCAGGCCTCAAGAACTTGGCAAAACCCCAAAATTTAATAACGATCAATGGACTTTTCCTTCAGGAATCTGTCCAGACCCCCTTTAAACTCAGCAAAGCCAACTGTCGTCACTACCTTCTCCGGCAATGAGTTCCAGAGTCTAACCACGCGCTAAGTAAAGAAAAACTTTTTCCGATTTGTTTTAAACCTACCACATTCTAATTTAATCTTGTGTCCCCTATTTCTATTATTGTTAGAAAGCGTAAACAAACGCTTCACATCCATCCGCTCTACCTCACTCATTATTTTGTAGACCTCTATCATATCACCCCTCAGCCGCCTTTTCTCCAGGCTAAAGAGTCCTAGCCTTCTTAACCTCTCCTCATAAGGTAGTCGTCTGTTCCCTTTTATCATTTTAGTGGCCCTTCTCTGCACCTTCTCCAATTCCTTTATATCTTTTTTGAGATGAGGCGACCAGAACTGAACACAATACTCCAGGTGTGGTCGCACCATGGAGCGATATAACGGCATTATTTATTTTAGTTACATTTGTACCCCGCGCTTTCCCACTCATGGCAGGCTCAATGCGGCTTACATATACAGCTACTTATTTGTACCTGGGGCAATGGAGGGTTAAGATAAATATTTAAGGGCCCTTTTACCAAACAGTGGTAAAATGTGACCTTAGTGCACCCTTACACTGATCATTCCCATGTGGTAAGGCCATATTTACCGCTGGGTACAATAACATCCTCATTTTTTTCATCCTTTTTCTAATAATACTCAACATTCTGTTTGCCTTCTTAGCCACCGCAGCACATTGAGCGGAAGATTTCAACGTCCTATCCACGATGACTCCTAGATCCCTTTCTCGGTCCGTAACTCCTAAAGCGGAACCTTGCATGACATAGCCGTAATTCGGGTTCCTCCTTCCCACGTGCATCACTTTGCACTTGTCAACGTTGAACTTCATCTGCCATTTGGACGCCCAATTCCCCAGTCTCACGAGGTCCTCTTGTAATCTTTCACACTCCTCCCGCGATGAGACGATCCTGGATAACTTTGTGTCATCTGCGAAATTAATTACCTCACTACTTACTCCCATCTCAAGGTCATTGATAAATATGTTAAAAAGCAGCAGTCCAAGCACAGACCCCTGAGGGACCCCACTAACTACCCTTCTCTATCGAGAATAATGACCATTCAACCCTACTCTCTGCTTCCTACCATTTAACCAGCTCTTAATCCATAATAATACACTGCCTCCGATCCCATGACTCTCCAGTTTCCTTTGGAGTCTTTCATGAGGCACTTTGTCCAACGCCTTCTGAAAATCTAGATATACATAGTAACATAGTAACATATCCACCGGCTCCCCTTTGTCCACATGTTTGTTCACCCCCTCAAAAAAATGCAGTAGATTTGTGAGGCAAGACTTCCCTTCACTAAATCTGTGCTGACTTTGTCTCAGTAGCCCATGCTTTTGTATGTGCTCTGTAATTTTATTCTTAATAATAGCCTCCACCATTTTTCCCGGCACCGACGTCAGACTCACCTGTCTATAATTTCCCGGATCTCCTCTGGAACCCTTTTAAAAAATCGGCGTTACATTGGCCACCCTCCAATCTTCCGGTACCACACCTGATTTTAGGGATAAATTGCATATTACTACCAGTAGCTCCACAAGTTCATTTTTCAGCTCTATTAATACTCTTGGATGAATACCATCCGGTCCCGGTGATTTACTACTTTTTAGTTTGCAGAATTGCCCCATTACATCCTCCAAGTTTACAGAGAAATCATTTAGTCTTTCTGACTCGTCCGCTTCAAATACCTTTTCCGGCACCGGTATCCCTCCCAAATCCTCCTCGGTGAAGACCGAAGCAAAGAATTCATTTAATTTCTCCGCTACAGCTTTGTCTTCCCTGATCGCCCCTTTAACACCACCGTCATCCAGCGGCCCTACCGATTTTTTAGCCGGCTTTCTGCTTTTAATATACCTAAAAAAAGTTTTGCTATGTGTTTTCGCTTCTAACTCTAACTTTTTTTCAAAGTCCTTCTTAGCCCTCCTTATCTCCTTTTTGCATTTGGCTTGACATTCCTTATGTTTTATCTTATTGTCATCAGTCGGTTCCCTTCTCCATTTTCTGAAGGATTGTTTTTTGGCTCTAATAGTTTCTTTTACTTTACCATTTAGCCACGCCGGCTGACGTTTGGCCTTTTTTCCTCTTTTTCTAATACGTGGAATATATTTGTCCTGTACTTCTAGAATGGTGTTTTTGAACAGCATCCACGTCTGATTCAAGTTTTTTACCCTTTCAGCCGCTCCCTTCAGTCTTTTTTTCACCGTTCTCCTCATTTTATCGTAGTCTCCTTTTCTAAAGTTAAACGCTAATGTATTTGATTTCCTGAGTTCACTTACTTCGTAGCCAATATCAAAACCGATCATATTATGATTACTGTTATCAAGTGGCCCTCGCACCATTACCCCCTGAACCAGATCATGAGCCCCACTAATGATTAAGTCTAGTATTTTCCCTTCTCTCGTCGGCTCCTGAACCAGCTGTTCCATGAAGCCGTCCTTGATTTCATCAAGAAATTTCACCTCCCTTGCGTGTACTGATGTTTCATTCACCCAGTCTATATCCGGATAATTGAAGTCACCCATTAATATTACATTGCCCTTTTTATTCGCTTCCCTAATTTCCCTTGACATTGCTGCATCCGTCTGCTCGTCTTGGCCAGGCGGACGGTAGTACACTCCTATCACCATCCCTTTTCCCTTTTCATGTGGAATTTTAATCCACAAGGATTCCAATTGGGGTTTTGTCTCCTGCAATATTTGCAGCCCATCTGAGTCAAGGTTCTCATTTACATACAGCGCTACCCCTCCTCCTATCCTATCCACCCTATCGCTATGATATAATTTGTAGCCCGGTATGACTGTGTCCCATTGGTTATCTTCCTTCCACCAGGTCTCAGAGATGCCTATAATATCCAGTTTTTCATTGTGTGCAATGTACTCCAGCTCTCCCATCTTATGCCTCAGGATCCTGGCATTTGTGTGTAGACATTTCAATGCATGCTTGTTGTTCTGATTTTTATTACGTTTAATACATGGCATTATTAATATGTTGTCTTCCGTCTGGTCATTATTAATTTTATTTAAGTCCATCTGATCCTCTATGATTTCTTTGTCGTCCTTACTCACAAGTAACCCTTTTTTCCCTATCTGGGTGATATCCTCAAAAGATACCTTCTCCTGAACCATGCGCTTTTGAGCGACTGTCGGCCTTCCCCCCATTTCTAGTTTAAAAGCTGCTCTATTTCCTTTTTAAAAGTTGACGCCAGCAGCCTGGTCCCACCCTGGTTAAGGTGAAGCCCATCAGATCGGAATAGACTCTCCCTTCCCCAGAATGCTGACCAGTTCCTGACAAATCCCAAACCTCCTCCCCACACCATCGTCTCATCCATGCTTTGAAACTCCGGATCTCTGCCTGTCTCTTGGAACCTGACTTACCTACAGCCTTGAATAAACTGATTACCTGTCTAATATCAATTCAAGAATGGACTAAACACAACAAACTTTGCCTGAACCCAGTGGCGTACCAAGGGCGGGGCGGTGGGGGCGGTCCGCCCCGGGTGCACTCTGCTGGAGGGATGCAGAGAGCAGCTGCGGGCCTGTTGGCTCCACTGGTTCTCTGCTCCCTCTGCCCGGGGGGGGGGGGGGGTTCATGCGTTGGGGGGTGTCATTGCCCCAGGGGTGGTGTCGTGCTGCATCCTGGGCGGACGGACACCACTGCACCTGGGGGGGAGGGGGGGGGCGCAGCTGTGATCCACCCAGGGTGGCAGCCGACCTAGGATCGCCACTGTCTGAACCCAAGTAAAACCGAGCTTCTCTGGGTCCCTAACACAAGTGGATACATATCTGACATCAAAATCCCTTTTGGGAAGTACGAACTCCCCCTCAAATCACAAGTCAGGAACCCTGGAATACAGTTAGATTCAACACTTAGTCTGATTCCCCAAATCCAAGCAACCTTCAAGAGCTGCTTCTACTATTTGCGACAGCTACGCTGCCTCTCTCCATACATCGAGAAGGTAAATCTTATCCCAGTTGTGCATGTAACATCAACACTGGATTACTGCAATGCACTATACAATGGTCTGACTACAAAGGGCCTGCATCAGCTCCAGTTGATTCAGAATGCAGCAGCAAGACTCATAGAAGGTTGCAAGCGACGTGACCACATAACACCATTTTTGCAAAAACTTCATTGGTTACCAGTACAATACAGTGTTAAATTTAAAACTCTATGTCTGATCTTCAAGTCCCTGAAAGGAAATGGCCCCAAGTATCTGAAGAATAGGATGATCCTCCACACATTGCCAAGGATACTAAGGTCCTCCCAAGAACTTTCACTAACCACACCCTCTCCAAAAGACATTACACGATGTGATACCTGCAAGTGAGCCATCTCCGGAGTAGCCCCCACACTCTGGAATGCATTTCCTGAAAGGCTGCGCTTAATACAAGACAATCTCTACTTCAGGAAACAGGTGAAAGCTTGACTCTTCAACCAGGCCTTAACTGGAAGAAGTAACTAACCCATTAGTCTCACTCACACACACAAGGAGTGACTCAGGCTGCATATACTGCAGCAGGACATGTTTATCCACTCCTACCCTAGCTGAGATAATATTTAACCATCTCTCTGACCTCATGTGCAACTTTCTTCAAATCAGTCACCTACTTTCTTACCCATCTATATGTTACAAGTTTACAACTTTGCTTTACCCTTCACTATCAATTATAATTGAGGTGGTGGAGATGAAAACGGTAACGGAATTCAAACATGCGTGGGATAAACATAAAGGAATCCTGTTCAGAAGGAATGGATCCTCAGGAGCTTAACCGAGATTGGATAGCAGAGCCGATAGTGGGAGGCGGGGCTGGAGGTTGGAAGGCGGGGATAGTGTGGGGCAGACTTATACGGTCTGTGCCAGAGCCAGTGGTGGGAGGCGGGACTGGAGGTTGGGAGGCAGGGATAGTGTTGGGCAGACTTATACGGTCTGTGCCAGAGCCGGTGGTGGGAGACAGGGATAGTGCTGGGCAGACTTATACGGTCAGTGCCAGAACCGGTGGTGGGAGGCGGGGATAGTGCTGGGCAGACTTATACGGTCTGTGCCAGAGCCGGTGGTGGGAGACAGGGATAGTGCTGGGCAGACTTATACGGTCTGTGCCAGAGCCGGTGGTTGGGAGGCGGGGCTGGCGGTTGGGAGGTGGGGATAGTGCTGGGCAGACTTATACAGTCTGTGCCCTGAAGAGCATAGGTACAAATCAAAGTAGGGTATACACAAAAAGTAGCACACATGAGTTATCTTGTTGGGCAGACTGGATGGACCGTGCAGGTATTTTTCTGCCGTCATCTACTATGTTACTATTACGTCTTGTGTTGACATTGCAAATAGTATACCATGCCATACTTTGTATTGTTTTTGAATATTTTTACTGCTGTAACTGCCTATTGCTCATGTTCGATCTATTCTTACTGTACACCGCCTTGAGTGAATTCCTTCAAAAAGGCGGTAAATAAATCCTAATAAATAAATAAAATAAATAAACCTATAGGATCCAAAGTTATCTCTTAAGATGGGGCATAAAAGCAGGGAGGTCATAAAACCTTCACACAAGTAAGTAAATAAAGTCTACGTCCAGCACATTAGATGTGATCCACTGAGTGCTGGTGACACTGATATTGTCAGAAATTTTCAGCTAACTTGCAGCGAAGAGTTCTTCTGCAATATGGACATCTTCTGCAAGGGGACAACCAAGAAAACCAATACTTTTCATCTTGCAGCAGTGTAAAAGTACTTTTTGTAAACATGCTCCAAGAATAAGCTTGATAGATTCTTCTATAAACCTATACTGAGTTACACTGGCATCTGAGAGATACTATTTGAGTCATGAAGTATTGATGAAATTTGATCAGGATGCAGCATAGCAAAACATGGGTCATATCAGGAGGTTGCCTGGATGTTTGAAGATAAGTTCCTTTTGAAGTTCTGCTTTAAATATTAAAATTGTTGACGTTTTTGGAAAGTCATTTGCACAAAAAAAAAAAATTCACCTTGAAATACATTTGAAAGTAAAAGTGAAAATATTGATTTGAATCCACGAGGAAGCACAGTGATAGCTCTCTGATGTTTTTAAGCACGTACAATCTTCTCAAGACTGTACAATGCTTTTGTTATATTTTTGAAGAATAAAGAATTTTTAGAAGCTGTGGACGTCCCTTTTTTAAGACTGATATCCTGGAACACTTCCCTTCCACTTTTTATTTATTTATTTATTTATTTGCTTCTGCTTTCTGTGGAAGCTTGGTTTTCCTCCCGCTTGTTTCCAGTTAAGCACAACTTCTGAGGATGTGATTAAAAGTAAATATTTTAAATAGTAGGGTATTTTGGTTTTCTATGGGAGAGAATTGAGAGCACACAAATGGATCTGAGGCAAGAGCTTAGAAAGGTTGTGGTCCAGTGTGTTCCTAAGCTGCGGGACTTAATACTACTACTACTACTACTACTATTAAACATTTCTATAGCGCTACTAGACTTAAGCAGCGCTGTACAAATTAATAGAACTGTTCTCTTTTCTAGTAAAAAAAATTGACTTTTTAAAGTTACATTTCTAGTAAGTTAGGGAAAAATATTAATTGAAGAAGAATACAAGTTCTCACTGTTTGGTAAAACAAGTAGAAATGAAAACACATAAGATGCAAAACCAAAATCCTATACATTTAGCACTGACAAATAGCAGAAGGTATTATAGTTCTGACCATTTTCAGGCACTGTACAAAACCAAAAACTGAGGGGTCCTTTTACTAAGATGTGCCGAAAAGTGGCCCTGCGCAGGTGTAGACGTATGTATTGGACGCACGCAAGTCCATTTTTCAGCACACCTGCAAAAAAGGCATTTTTTTTGGCTGAAAATGGACGTGCGGCAAAATAAAAATTAGCGCGCTTCCATTTTGGGCCTCGGACCTTACCGCCACCCATTGACCTAGCGGTAAGGTCTCACACGTTAACCAGGAGGTAGTGGTCTACGCGTGTACAATGCCGATTACCGTCCGGTTAGCGTTGTACGCTGGAAAATAAAATATATTTTCCAGCGCGCTTAGTGGACGCACGTAAAGCGAATGCTACATACCTGTAGAAGGTATTCTCCGAGGACAGCAGGCTGATTGTTCTCACTGATGGGTGACGTCCACGGCAGCCCCTCCAATCGGAAACTTCACTAGCAAAGTCCTTTGCTAGTCCTCGCGCGCCCGCGCGCACCGCGCATGCGCGGCCGTCTTCCCGCCCGAAACCGGCTCGAGCCGGCCAGTCCAGTATGTAGCAAGACAATACACTTCAAGGGAAGACACAACTCCAAAGGGGAGGCGGGCGGGTTTGTGAGAACAATCAGCCTGCTGTCCTCGGAGAATACCTTCTACAGGTATGTAGCATTCGCTTTCTCCGAGGACAAGCAGGCTGCTTGTTCTCACTGATGGGGTATCCCTAGCCCCCAGGCTCACTCAAAACAACAACCATGGTCAATTGGGCCTCGCAACGGCGAGGACATAACTGAGATTGACCTAAACAATTTACCAACTAACTGAGAGTGTAGCCTGGAACAGAACAAACAGGGCCCTCGGGGGGTGGAGTTGGATCCTAAAGCCCAAACAGGTTCTGAAGAACTGACTGCCCGAACCGACTGTCGCGTCGGGTATCCTGCTGCAGGCAGTAATGAGATGTGAATGTGTGGACAGATGACCACGTCGCAGCTTTGCAAATTTCTTCAATGGAGGCTGACTTCAAGTGGGCTACCGACGCAGCCATGGCTCGAACATTATGAGCCGTGACATGACCCTCAAGAGCCAGCCCCGCCCTGGGCGTAAGTGAAGGAAATGCAATCTGCTAGCCAATTGGATATGGTGCGTTTTTCCTACAGCCACTCCCCTCCTATTGGGATCAAAGAAACAAACAATTGGCGGACTGTCTGTGGGGCTGTGTCCGCTCCAGATAGAAGGCCAATGCTCTCTTGCAGTCCAATGTGTGCAGCTGACGCTCAGCAGGGCAGGAATGAGGACGGGGAAAGAATGTTGGCAAGACAATTGACTGGTTCAGATGGAACTCCGACACGACCTTTGGCAGAAACTTAGGGTGAGTGCGGAGGACTACTCTGTTGTGATGAAATTTGGTGTAAGGGGCCTGGGCTACCAGGGCCTGAAGCTCACTGACTCTACGAGCCGAAGTAACTGCCACCAAGAAAATGACCTTCCAGGTCAAGTACTTCGGATGGCAGGAATTCAGTGGCTCAAAGGAGGTTTCATCAGCTGGGTGAGAACGACATTGAGATCCCATGACACTGTAGGAGGCTGACAGGGGGCTTTGACAAAAGCAAACCTCTCATGAAGTGAACAACTAAGGCTGTCCTGAGATCGGCTTACCTTCCACACGGTAATGGTATGCACTAATCGCACTAAGGTGAACCCTTACGGAGTTGGTCTTGAGACCAGACTCAGACAAGTGCAGAAGGTAATCAAGCAGGGTCTGTGTAGGACAAGAGCGAGGATCTAAGGCCTGCTGTCACACCAGACGGCAAACCTCCTCCAATGGAAGAAGTAACTCCTCTTAGTGGAATCTTTCCTGGAAGCAAGCAAGATGCGGGAGGACACCCTCTGACAGACCCAAAGAGGCAAAGTCTACGCCCTCAACACCAGGCCGTAAGAGCCAGCGACTGGAGGTTGGGATGCAGAAGCGCCCCTTCGTCCTGTGTAATGAGGGTCGGAAAACACTCCAATCTCCACGGTTCTTCGGAGGACAACTCCAGAAGAAGAGGGAACCAGATCTGACGCGGCCAAAAGGGAGCAATCAGAATCATGGTGCCTCGGTCTTGCTTGAGTTTCAACAAGTCTTCCCCACCAGAGGGATGGGAGGAAAGATACAGCAGGCCCTCCCCCCAATCCAGGAGGAAGGCATCCGATGCCAGTCTGCCGTGGGCTGAAGCCTGGAACAGAACTGAGGGACTTGTGGTTCACTCGAGATGCGAAGAGATCTACACGGGGCGTGCCCCACGCTTGGAAGACCTGGCGCACCACTCGGGAGTTGAGCGGACCACTCGTGAGGTTGCATAATCCTGCTCAACCTGTCGGCAGACTGTTGTTTACACCTGCCAGATATGTGGCTTGGAGCACCATGCCTTGACGGCGAGCCCAGAGCCACATGCTGACGGCTTCCTGACACAGGGGGCGAGATCCGGTGCCCCCCTGCTTGTTGACATAGTACATGGCAACCTGGTTGTCTGTCTGAATTTGGATAATTTGTGGGACAGCCGATCTCTGAAAGCCTTCAGAGCGTTCCAGATCGCTCGTAACTCCAGAAGATGATCTGCAGATCGCGTTCCTGGAGGGACAGCTTCCTGGGTGTGGAGCCCATCGACATGAGCTCCCCATCCCAGGAGGGACGCATCCATGGTCAGCACTTTTTGTGGCTGAGGAATTTGGAAGGGACGTCCCAGAGTCAAATTGGAGCAAATCGTCCCCAATACAGGGAGTCGAGAAAATCGTGGACAGGTGGATCACGTCCTCTAGACCTCCTGCGGCCAGCTACCACTGAGAGGCCAGGGTCCATTGAGCAGATCTCATGTGAAGGCGGGCCATGGGAGTCACATGAACTGTGGAGGCCATGTGGCCCAGCAATCTCAACATCTGCCGAGCTGTGATCTGCTGGGACGCTCGCACCCGCGAGAGAGGGACAACAAGTTGTTGGCTCTGTCTCTGGGAGATAGGCGCGAGCCCGTCCGAGAATCCAGCAGAGCTCCTATGAAATTCGAGTCTCTGCGCTGGGAGAAGGTGGGACTTTGGATAATTTATCACAAACCCCAGTAGTTCCAGTAGGCGACTAGTCATCCGCATGGACTGCAGGGCTCCTGCCTCTGATGTGTTCTTTACCAGCCAATCGTCGAGATATGGGAACACGTGCACCCCCAGCCTGCGGAGTGCCGCTGCTACCACAGCTAGGCACTTTGTGAACACCCTGGGCGCAGAGGCGAGCCCAAAGGGTAGCACACAGTACTGGAAGTGGCGTGTGCCCACCTGAAATCGCAGATACTGCCTGTGAGCTGGCAGTATCGGGATGTGTGTGTAGGCATCCTTCAAGTCCAGAGAGCATAGCCAATCGTTTTGCTGAATCATGGGGAGAAGGGTGCCAGGGAAAGCATCCTGAACTTTTCTTTTTCGAGATATTTGTTCAGGGCCTTAGGTCTAGGATGGGACGCATCCCCCCTGTTTTCTTTTCCACAAGGAAGTACCTGGAATAGAATCCCAGCCCTTCTGCCCGGATGGCACGGGCTCGACCGCATTGGCGCTGAGAAGGGCGGAGAGTTCCTCTGCAAGTAACCTCTTGTGCTGGAAGCTGTAAGACTGAGCTCCCGGTGGACAATTTGGAGGTTTTGATGTCAAATGAGGGTGTATCCCTGCCGGACTATTTGCAGGAACCCACTGATCGGAGGTTATGAGAGGCCACCTTGGTGAAAAGCTTTCAACCTCCCTCCGACTGGCAGGTCGCCCGGCACGGACAGTTGATGTCGGCTATGCTCTGCTGGAGCCAGTCAAAGCTCGCCCCTTGCTTTTGCTGGGGAGCCGCGGGGCCTTGCTGAGTCGCACGCTGCTGACGAGAGCGAGCGCGCTGGGGCTTAGCCTGGGCCGCAGGCTGTCGGGAAGGAGGATTGTACCTACGCTTGCCAGAAGAGTAGGGAACAGTCTTCCTTCCCCGAAAAATCGTCAACCTGTAGAGGTTAGAGGCTGAAGGCTGCGGCGGGCGAAATTTGTCGAATGCGGTGTCCCGCTGGTGGAGAGACCTCTACCACCTGTTCAACTTTTTTCGCCAAAAATATTGTCCGCACGGCAAGGCGAAGTCCGCAATCCGCTGCTGGAGTCTATTCTCCAGGTCGGCGGCACGCAGCCATGAGAGCCTGCGCATCACCACACCTTGAGCAGCGGCCCTGGACGCAACATCAAAGTGTCATAAACTCCTCTGGCCAGGAATTTCTCTGCACGCCTTCAGCTGCCTGACCACCTCCTGAAAAGGCTTGGCTTGCTCGGGGGGAAGAGCATCAACCAAGCCCGCCAACTGCCCGAACATTGTTCCGCATGTGTATGCTCGTGTAGAGCTGGTAAGGACTGGATCTTGGACACGAGCATAGAGGAATGGTAGGCCTTCCTCCCAAAGGAGTCTAAGGTTCTAGCGTCCTTGCACGGGGGCGCCGAAGCATGTTCCCTAGAACTCTTAGCCTTCTTTAGGGCCAAATCCACAACTCCAGAGTCATGAGGCAACTGAGGTGCGCATCAGCTCTGGGTCCCCATGGATCGGTACTGGGACTCGATCTTCTTGGGAATGTGGGGATTAGTTAAGGGTTTTGTCCAGTTCGCAAGCAATGTCTTTTTTAGGAACATGGTGCAAGGGAAACAGTGGACGCTTCCTTAGGTGGAGAAGGATAGTCCAGGAGCTCAAACATTTCAGCCCTGGGCTCGTCCTCCACAACCACCGGGAAGGGGATGGCCGTAGACATCTCCCGGACAAAGGAAGCGAAAGACAGGCTCTCAGGAGGAGACAGCTGCCTTTCAGGAGAGGGAGTGGGATCAGACGGAAGACCCTCAGACTCCTCGTCAGAGAAATATCTGGGGTCTTCCTCTTCCTCCCACGAGGCCTCACCCTCGGTGTCAGACACAAGTTCCCGAACCTGTGTCTGCAACCTCGCCCTGCTCGACTCAGTGGACACCACGTCCACGACGGGGGCGTCGAGAGGAAGACTCCCTCGCCCGCATCGGCGAAGCTCCCTCCGCCGACGTAGTCGGGGAGGCCCTCCTGGGAGGTGGCCGCGGTCGGTACCGCACGCTTTGGTACCGACGTCGGGGACCTCAACCTGGGCGATGGGCCAGACGGCGCCACGCTCGACGGTAACGGAGGCGCAAGCACCGCCGGTACCGGAGGGGGTTAGGGCGCAACAGCTCTCCCAGAATCTCTGGGAGAACGGCCCGGAGGCTCTCGTTCAGAGTGGCTGCAGAAAAAGGCTGAGAGGTCGATTGCAGGCGTCGACGTCAGAACCTGTTCGGGCGAGGAGGCTGTTCCGGGCTGTCCAGAGTGGAGAGCATCGACACCTCTTGAAACAGAGGGTGAGCGGTCCTCTCGGTGCCGATGCCTGCTGGGTGCCGAAGCCCTCGGCGACCCAGAGCTCTCGGTGCCGACACGGGGAGGAGGCCGGTGTCGATGCTTCTTCGATTTCTTCCGAAGCATGTCACCGGAGCTCCCCGGCACCGACGAGGAGGACGTAGAATCCATCCGTCGCTTCCTCGGGCCGAGACCGAAGAGGGTCGATCCTCGGGGGGGGCTGTACCGCAGGAGCCCTCAGGGTAGGAGGGCAGACCCACCCGAGGGCTCACCGCCACCAGCAGGGGAATGGACAGCCCTCACCTGCACTCCACTCGATGCACCACCGTCCGACGACATCAGGAGACGAGGTCCCTGGTACCACCGACGTCGATGCAGCTATCCGATGTCTCGGCGCCGATGCAGAGGCCCGATGCCTCGATGCACTCGATGCAAGGGCGGCCGAGGAAGATGGTCTGGACGCTGACGGACGTCGATGCACTCGAAGATCCCGGGCCGATGCCGACGAAGAGCCCGAGAACAACACGTTCCACTGGGCTAGTCTCGCTACCTGAGTCCGCCTTTGAAGCAGGGAACACAGACTGCAGTTCTGAGGGCGGTGCTCAGCCCCAGACACTGAAGGACACGACGAGTGTCGATCAGTGAGCGAGATAACCCGGGCGCACTGGGTGCACTTCTTGAAGCCGCTGGAAGGCTTCGATGTCATGGGCGGAAAAATCACGCCGGCGAATCAAAAGCCGAAATGGCGAAAAATTGAAGCACCAAAAATTTAGAGGAGGAAAATCTCGACCGAGGCCGAAAGAGGCCCTACCCCGACGACGAAAGAAAACTTATCGGGGCAAAAACTGGAAGTACGGGGAGGATTGACACGAAACCCGGGGAGGGTTTCCGGAGCACTTCCCGCACTAGAAGAAAGCTTTTCCGAAGAAAAAACACGCTGAAAAAAACTTTGGACGCGCGAGGTCGACTCTCCGGGGCTCGACACGGCGAAAAAAACGACCGTACCGAGTGCGGACAAAAGAAGACTGGCCGGCTCGAGCCGGTTTCGGGCGGGAAGACGGCCGTGCATGCGCGGTGCGCGCGGGCGCGCGAGGACTAGCAAAGGAACTTTGCTAGTGAAGTTTCCGATTGGAGGGGCTGCCGTGGACGTCACCCATCAGTGAGAACAAGCAGCCTGCTTGTCCTCGGAGAAAAAATGAAATAACCACCCGGGCCACGCTTTAGCCGGGCGGTAGTTCAAACGACGCAAGTAAGACACGCGTAGGCACCTGTCAGGGGAATTTTCAAAAGAGAAGGACGCCCATCTTCCGACACAAATCGGGAGATAGGCGTCCTTCTCTCAGGGTCGACCCAAATCGGCATAATCGAAAGCCGATTTTGGGCGTCCTCGACTGCTTTCCGTCGTGGGGACGACCAAAATTTATGGGGGCTTATCGGCACTGTACTGAAGGCGGGGCTGGGGCGTGATTTAGAGATGGGCGTCCTCAGCCAATAATGGAAAAAAGAAGGGCATCCCTGACAAACATTTGGACAACTTGGTCCATTTTTTTTTATGACCAAGCCTCGAAAAGGTGCCTGAACTGACCAGATGACTGCCGGAGGGAATCGGGGATGACCTCCCCTTACTCCCTCTGTGGTCACCAAGCCCCTCCCACCCCCCAAAATTTTTTTAAACATTTTTTGCCAGCTTCTATGCCAGCCTCAAATGTCATACCCAGCTCCATGACAGCAGTATGCAGGTCCCTGGAGCAGTTTTAGTGGGTGCAGTGCACTTCAGGCAGGCGGACCCAGGCCCATTCCCCCCCCACCTGTTACACTTGTGGTGGTAAATGTTGAGCCCTCCAAACCCCCCCAAAACCCACTGTGCCCACATGTAGGTGCCCCCTTCACCCCTTAGGGCTATGGTAGTGGTGTACAGTTGCGGGGAGTGGGTTTTGGGGAGGAGTTTGGGGGCTCAGCACCAAAGCTAAGGGAGCTATGCACCTTTGAGCAATTTGTGAAGTCCACTGCAGTGCCCCCCAGGGTGCCCGGTTGGTGTCCTGGCATGTGAGGGGAACCAGTGCACTATGAATGCTGGCTCCTCCCATGACCAAATAGCTTGGATTTGGTCGTTTTTGAGATGGGCGTCCTCGGTTTCCATTATCACTGGGACGACCATCTCAAAAACGACCTAAGGACGACTATCTCTAAGGTCAACCTAATTTCATGATTTGGGCGTCCCCGACCATATTATCAAAACGAAAGATGGACGCCCATCTTGTTTGATAATACGGGTTGCCCACCCCTTTACGGGCCATCCTGCGAGGACGCCCTCATGACAACTTGGGCGCCCGTTCGATTATGCCCCTCCGCGTAGCTTAGTAAAAGGGCCCCTGAACCATTTCTAGCACAGGGCGTGGTGGTGATGTGGTTGGGGGTTTGATAAGAGATGTACTTCTGGGCCAGTAATCTCAGTCAAGTTCCATCTCTGGGCTTCTGCCACTTAAAAGCCTACTTCTGTGCTGCAGTGTACATTAGGACAGGCCGGCCACCTCTCTGATGTTCTGCCTTTTACTGCGCTACCATATATCACAGGAACATATGACCAACTGCCAAAGCAAGTGGCAGCAGAGGTCAAAGCAGAGGATGAGTGCAAGGACCTGTCTCAGAATGTCAGCATGTATTGCTACAGTAATGATTTGTGAGACAGGGCTTGTGAGCAGACAGAAGGACTTGAATTGCAGCCTGGGGTTCCAAGCTGTGACACTGAGATGCCAGCCTCAGCAGTAGCATCTCCTTGTCAGTGCATGGGCTTATGAGCAATCCTTCAGATGAAATGATTTTGTCAACATCACTTTCTGTAAACTAGAATCCATGTGCATGCTCTTTATATTGCAAAGTAGCCTATATAATGCCAGCCATCACAGCACAGACAATTCCACCAGTATAAATAGAACAAGCAAGCTGCTTATATTAATTGCACAGCAAGGAATACAATATGAAAAAAAAACCACAACAAATCTTTGAATAGGTGCATTCTCAGTGCACTCTCCCTCCCTCCCTTCCCTGTGCCTGACATCCAGCGGAAATAGCCAAGTCAAAATGAAAAAGACTAAATCTCAAGGAATATATTAGAAATTCCATTAGAGGCAATGATAAATAGGCCTTGGATCCAGATATTAATATATCTGTCAGGAGTTTCTCTCCCCCCCCCCCCCCCCCCCCCCCATATTGAACTATTTCAACAGTTACTGTAGTGCCCACAAACGTAAAGTAGAGTCACCTTAAAAGCAAGAATAGCCCGCTTCCATGCAGTCTAATGTGACTCGTGTGCTGAAAGCTTTTCTCTTATTCACTGTCTTATGAGAAGGGGCTGAATTCATTCTGGGGAAGCAGTGGGATTTTGGTTTTAACCTTCTGGTCAAGAATGCAAGCAAAAGCAGCAGCAGAGGAGGGAACAGGACACGAGAAATCAATTAGAGCCACCAGGAAATTACTTAGACTAACCATTAGACGTTTCGCAATTTCCTGATTTCTCAAAATTGCTAATGATCTTTCAAGCAATATGAACTTTGTGGTTGTGAAAGGGAGGTGAGTCCAGTCTTAGCCAAAAGCCAGAAGGAGAACATGGGACTGGGGATGATTGGAGCTCTGCAGCAGGCCACTTTTGCAGTAGGGCTGGGCTGTCATAGTAAAATAACGATAGTAACATAGTAAATGATGGCAGATAAGACCTGTACGGTCCATCCAGTCTGCCCAACAAGATAAACTCATTTTACATGGTATGTGATACTTTAATGTATACCCGAGTTTGATTTGTCCTTGCCTTTCTCAGGGTACAGACCGTAGAAGTCTGCCAGTACTGTTCTTGCACTAAGTTCTGAAGATTCTGGAATCCTAAAGAGTTACAAGATTTGGAATCCCAATTAGTAGCAAACATTCCCATGTAGAACCCAAAGAGTAACATAGTAACATGACGGCAAATAAAGACCTTATGGTCCATCCAGTCTGCCCAACAAGATAAACTCATTTTTACATGGTATGTGATACTTTATATGTATACCCAAGTTGATTGGCTCCATTTCTAGAATGCCCCCTCCCAAAGTGCTCACTCTTTTCTCTTAGGGCACAGGTATGAACCATTGACATGCATGTCCTATCAGGAAAGAGTATGCACACAATCTAAGTTTGTACCTGAGGCAACGGAGAGTTAAGTGACTTGCCCAAGATCACAAGGAGCAGCAGTGGAATTTGAACCGGCCACCTCTGGATTGCAAGACTGGTTCTCTAACCACTAGGCCACTCCTCCACTCCACTATTATAGAATTTATTTATTTATTTATCGCCTTTTTGAAGGAATTCACTCAAGGCGGTGTACAGTAAGAATAGATCAAACATGAGCAATAGGCAATTACAGCAGTAAAAAATATTCAATTAACAATACAAAATATGGCATGGTATACTACTTGCAATGACAACACAATATGTACTAGAACATTATAATTGGTAGTGAAAGGTAAGGCAAAGTTGTAACATACAGATGAGTAAGAAAGTAGGAAGAATTAGAAAGTAAGGTTACTGATTTGAAGAAAGTTGCACGTGAGGTCAGAGAGATGGTTAAATATTATCTCTGCTAGGGTAGGAGTGGATAAACATGTCCCGCTGCAGTATGTGCAGCCCCAGTCAATCCTTGTGTGTGTGAGTGAGAACAGTGTCAGTTGTGTTCCTAATTCATTTGCTAAATTATGCACCAACTTAAGTGGCAGTACATAAGTACATAAGTAGTGCCATACTGGGAAAGACCAAAGGTCCATCTAGCCCAGCATCCTGTCACCGACAGTGGCCAATCCAGGTCAAGGGCACCTGCACGCTCCCCAAACGTAAAAACATTCCAGACAAGTTATACCTAAAAATGCGGAATTTTTCCAAGTCCATTTAATAGCGGTCTATGGACTTGTCCTTTAGGAATCTATCTAACCCCTTTTTAAACTCCGTCAAGCTAACCGCCCGTACCACGTTCTCCGGCAACGAATTCCAGAGTCTAATTACACGTTGGGTGAAGAAAAATTTTCTCCGATTCGTTTTAAATTTACCACACTGTAGCTTCAACTCATGCCCTCTAGTCCTAGTATTTTTGGATAGCGTGAACAGTCGCTTCACATCCACCCGATCCATTCCACTCATAATTTATACACTTCTATCATATCTCCCCTCAGCCGTCTCTTCTCCAAGCTGAAAAGCCCTAGCCTTCTCAGCCTCTCTTCATAGGAAAGTCGTCCCATCCCCCACTATCATTTTCGTCGCCCTTCGCTGTACCTTTTCCAATTCTACTATATCTTTTTTGAGATACGGAGACCAGTACTGAACACAATACTCCAGGTGCGGTCGCACCATGGAGCGATACAACGGCATTATAACATCCGCACACCTGGACTCCATACCCTTCCTAATAACACCCAACATTCTATTCGCTTTCCTAGCCGCAGCAGCACACTGAGCAGAAGGTTTCAGCGTATCATCGACGACGACACCCAGATCCCTTTCTTGATCCGTAACTCCTAACGCGGAACCTTGCAAGACGTAGCTATAATTCGGGTTCCTCTTACCCACATGCATCACTTTGCACTTGTCACATTGAACTTCATCTGCCACTTGCACGCCCATTCTCCCAGTCTCGCAAGGTCCTCCTGTAATCGTTCACATTCCTCCTGCGACTTGACGACCCTGAATAATTTTGTGTCATCGGCGAATTTAATTACCTCACTAGTTATTCCCATCTCTAGGTCATTTATAAATACATTAAAAAGCAACGGACCCAGCACAGACCCCTGCGGGACCCCACTAACTACCCTCCTCCACTGAGAATACTGGCCACGCAATCCTACTCTCTGCTTCCTATCTTTCAACCAGTTCTTAATCCATAATAATACCCTACCTCCGATTCCATGACTCTGCAATTTCTTCAGGAGTCTTTCGTGCGGCACTTTGTCAAACGCCTTCTGAAAATCCAGATATACAATATCAACCGGCTCCCCATTGTCCACATGTTTGCTTACCCCCTCAAAAAAATGCATTAGATGGT
This sequence comes from Microcaecilia unicolor, assembly GCF_901765095.1. Lineage (NCBI taxonomy): Eukaryota > Metazoa > Chordata > Amphibia > Gymnophiona > Siphonopidae > Microcaecilia > Microcaecilia unicolor. Next base: position 740,793,155 of record NC_044031.1, on the reverse strand, counting down.
GAGGCAAGACTTCCCTTCACTAAATCCGTGCTGACTTTGTCTCATCAGTCCATGTTTTTGTATATGCTCTGCAATTTTATTCTTAATAATAGCCTCCACCATCTTGCCCGGCACCGACGTCAGACTCACCGGTCTATAATTTCCCAGATCTCCTCTGGAACCCTTCTTAAAAATCGGAGTAACATTGGCTACCCTCCAGTCTTCCGGTACTACACTCGATTTTAGGGACAGATTGCATATTTCTAACAGTAGCTCCGCAAGTTCATTTTTTAGTAATTTAGTAATTGGCACTGATTTGTAGTTTCACAAGTAACTGCACTTAGGTGCTGTTCTGTAAACTTAGGGGGTCAATATTCAACTAGCTGCGCTCAGCATTTTGCTGCTGACGAAATTCAATGCCAGGCTAAGGGGCTCATTTTCACGAGAGAAAAATGTCTAAAGACTGTCTTAAAGCAGCATTTGGACGTTTTTTCTCGCAAAAACGTCCAAATCGGTATTTTTAAAACCAATTTTTAAGCTGTTTTTCCGTGTCCAAATCTCAGGGGGTTAAGGGTGGGGTCTGGACGTTCCTAAGGCTTGGACATTTTTTTTTAGCCATAATGGAACAAAACAAAAATGTCCAGAACTAAAACTAAGATGTTTTCAGCTGGACCTATTTTTAGGAAGAATAAGTCACAAAAAGGTGTCTTAATTGACCAGATGACCACTGGAGAGAATCAGGAATGACCTCCCCTTACTCCCCCAGTGGTCACTGACCCCTCCACCCCCCCCCAAAATATGATTAAAAATATTACTTACCAGCCTCCATGACAGCCTCAGATGTTGTAGCCAGATCCATTAGAGCAGCATGCAGGTCCCTGGAGTAATCTAGTGGTGGGTGCAGTGCATTGCAGTGCACTGAAGACAGGTAGACCCAGGCCCGTGCCTCCCCCTACCTAGCAACATTCCATGTAGAAGGCTGCGCAGGCTTCTGTTTCTGTGAGTCTGTCAGACTCACAGAAGCAGAAGCCTGCGCGGCCACATTGGTGGATCTGCAAGGGCCGACTTCTACATGGAATGTTGCTAGTGGAATAGCAACATTCCATGTAGAATCTCCACTAGTTGGAGGAGTGGCCTAGTGGTTAGGGTGGTGGACCTTGGTAATGAGGCACTGAGTTCGATTCCCACTTCAGGCACAGGCAGCTCCTTGTGACTCCGGGCAAGTCACTTAACCCTCCATTGCCACATTGAGCCTGCCATGAGTGGGAAAGCGCGGTGTACAAATGTAACAAAAATAAAATAAATAAATAGATAAGAGTAACAGGAGTTAGCAAGAAGTAAATGTGACTAAATAAGGGAAAAATTGCGCATGAAGTCAGAACAAGTGCGTGAAAATGATCACTGGTAGAGTCGAGGTGGATAAGCAAATCCTTCTACAGTATGTGCAGCCCACGTTAGTCCTTGTGCATGACTAGCTTCTTCCATTAAACATTTTTATGCCATTTCAATAAGCGTGAAGCAGATTTGCATACATTACCTCCACTGCATGAAAATCTGAGGCAGTGCATGGAAATCTACCTTTTGCATATTTATTGTGGATAGCCTGAGAACTTGAATGGTTAGGGGGGTATTCTGGGACTGGCTTGAGAAACACCAACCTTAGAACATGTCATTTCAAGCCTCTCTCAGGCTAAACAGGCTGTAAAGGTGTTGATTTTCTCATTTTGCAGCCAGTAAGGAGAACAACGTATATAGCTGATCTGGAGAATAAAAACATTCCCTCGGAGCCGGAATAAAAACAATGCAGGAGGCTCAAAACTGTCAAAATGAATGTATAATGAAGCACTTCTAGCCTGCCCTGCCTGAAGCCACAAATATTAGCTGTGTTTTTCCCTGTGCATAACAGTCATGGAAATGTAAGTCACTGCAGAAGATCTTGTGAACCTAGGAAGACGGAGCATCTGACTGGCAGATGGAACTCAACGTAGACAAGTGCAAAAGTGATGCACATATGGAAAATAATCCCAGCAATAGGCAGGGCTGCCAAGAGGGGGAAGGGGGGCAGGGGGGACAAAATTCCCCAGGCCTCCAAGGGGGGCCCAGCGCCGCAGTCCCCTCCACCTGTCCCTCTCTGTCCACCACCGGGCCAGGCCCCCCTGAATTCAAATCATAGCGCCTCACTTCGACCTCGCTCTGTGTGAAAGAAGCGCAGCGGCGGCAGTCTGCAGATCACCTCCCTTCGGGCCTTCCCTCCCTGTGTCCTGCCCTTGTCTGACGTAACTTGCGTGAGGGCAGGACACAGGGAGGGAAGGCCCGAAGGGAGGCGATCTGCAGACTGCCGCTGCTGAGTTTCTTTCGCACGGAGCGAGGTCGAGGTGAGGCGCTATGATTTGAATTCAGGGGAGCCCGGCCCAGTGGTGGACGGAGGGGGGGTGGCAACGACGACGACCTCGGGAGGGGCGGTGACAGGGGCGGGGGCCCGGGCGCGGCCTTGCCCCGGGCCCAGCCCCGTCTCTCGGCGGCCCTGACAATAGGTCACCACCCATGAAAATTTCTTAAGAGGTGATTTTGAAGAAAATGTTGACATTTTCAGCCCTGTGTGGCATGGCTGCTAAAATGCAAACACACCCAGTTTTGCATCAGGCCCACCCAGAAGCAGAGTCCCAACGCCTCGGTGTCTTCAATCCTCACCCTCTCCCGCCCCCGCCGCAGCGCTGCATTTAATGCTGTCAGCACTGCTACTCACAGACGCAGCATCCTGCTCCCTGCAGCTCACAGTCTCCCACCCCTGTGGCAGCCCTTGCACTTTGTTATCGGCGCTGCTTGACAGCAACTCACAGACGAGGTGCTGATGTCCTGCTCCGGGGCCTTCCCTCTGCCACCGCTGATGCAACTTCCTGATTTACGCAGGGCAGGAAGCGGCCAGAGGGAAGACCCAGGAGGAGGATATTGGTGCTGGCATCTGTGAGTTGCTGTCAGGCAGTGCCAATAGGAAAGTGCAAGCGCTGCACGGGGGTGGGGACTATGAGGTGCAGGAGCAGGATGCTGCATCTGTGAGTAGCAGCGCCGATAGCGTTAAATGCAAGTGTTGCAGTGGGGGTGAGAGAGGGTGAGGAAGACAGTGGGGTGCTGGCCTTCAAGGGGAGGGGGCTGAAGGGAAAGGAGAGGTACTGGATTTGCGGGGGGGGGGGGTGAGGAAGACAATGGGGTGTTGGCTCTGGAATGGGGGGGGGATGAAAGGAAGGGAGAGATTCTGGACTTGTGGGGGGGGGGGGTAAGGAAGGTGTGGAGTTGCTGGGGAGGGGAGAGGCCTGAAGGTAAGAGAAAGGTGCTGGACTTGCGAGGGGCAGAGGGTTGGAGGGAAGGGAAGGGAGAGAGTTACTGGACTTGCAGGGGGGAGGTTGGAGGGAAGGGAAGATGTGCTGGATATGCAGGGTAGGGGGGGGTTTGGAGGGAAAGGGGAGATGTGCTGGATATGCAGAGGGTTGACGTGAAGGGGAGAGGTGCTGGACATGTAGGGGGAAGCTGGATGAAAGGGAGAGTGGTGCTGAATATGTAGTGGGGAGCTGGATGAAAGGGAGAGAGATTCTAGACATGTGGGGGGGGGGGGGCTGGAGGAGAGGTGCTGGATATGCAGGGGATGGCTGAAGGGAAAGGAGAAAGATGTGGACCTGCAAGGAGGGCTGGAGCAAAGGGAGAAAGGTGCTGGACCTATGGGAGGGGTTAGAGTGAAGGGAGAGAGATGCTGGACAAGGGGATAAAGGAAGAGGGGGTAAGATGCTGAACCCACAGTGAGAGAAAGAGCCAGATGCATAAGGGGAAGTTAAGAGAGAGGAAGAGAAGCATGTTGGGGTGGGATCAGAGAGGAGAGGGACACATTGGTGTGGAGGAGGGAGAAAGGGGACATAGAGAGGTGTACAGATACAGAAGACCCTGGCAAATGAGTTAAGAGATGTCAGAGGGAAGCAGAAACCAGAGACTGGGACCAATATAATTTGAAAAAGAAAATGATCAGACAACATGTTGGATTTGGAATGTACGTCTTGCCAGAGTTGGTTTTAAACATGGCTGGGATTCAGGACAGAAATCTAGGAAAGGACCCCAAAGTCCATTACCAGGCTGTGCCTTCAGCATCCAGCAGGAGGGCTTTCTCTGGCCAGGGAACCAAGCACAATTGCCCTAGTTGCAACCCCTAACACCATCCCTGGCATGTGCTATCTTTATATTTTGCACAGGAGGAAATGCCTTTCTTTCTTGTTTCTCTGGTGCAAGGTCTGGTTTCTTGGGGTTTCTGTTTAATTTATATTTCTAGAGTTTGTGGTCACTTATTCTCTATTTGGCATTTGTGTTCTCTGTGTGTGACTGAGGTATTCTGTTAGCATGAAGTTTCTATGTAGCGTTCTGTAGTAATTTGGCTTGTTCAGCTTTCCTGATAAATGTATTTGTATTTTAGGGCCCCACTATAATATTTAAGGCACTTCCTTTTCATAGGTAGGATCCTTGTTTTTGGAAGTTAGTGTTGGCATGGTAGATTTGCTCAAGGTTCTGAGTGACTTTTGTTTTATAGATTTTTGACGTCTATAATGTACGTGGCAAGTCACCGGAGGTATTCAAAGAGTTTTTGAAAAGAGTGGTCTTGATGGGCAAGCGTACTATATTACAACTGTGGCTACAATCGGAACCACCTGGAGTACCACAATGGCGAGGAGCCATGATGCAATGTTGCATGTTGGAAAAGAAACCAGTGGGAGACTTGGCCTCGAAAAGAGGAGACCAGTTTTGTAAAGTCTGGCTACCTTTTTGGGACACTCTGACACCTGTTGCGAGAAGCAGGATATTGAACTGTTAACAGAACCAGTAGGGGGGTAGAGCTGAGGGAGGGATAGAGAGAGGGGGGGGGGAGTTTAGGGGAAGAGGGGAGAAAAGTTATAAACCTGATGACATTACTTGTGTGATGTTTGCTTTATGAGAATGACATATTATCTGCTGTACTGTGTTTAGATGTCATCAATAAAAATTGTTTAAAAGAAAAAAAAAATAATTTATAATATGTCTGTTATTGAGATTGCACTAGAAACCAAAATTTCTTTGTATGATGAGTTTTATGGGGAAATGTCCTTGCTGTGCTCTGTATCCATTGTTGGTGGAGGGCCGGGAGGTTCTCTGGATGCAGAATGTGTTTGTCTTCAATACCATATGTGTGTTAGAGGACCATGGCTCAATGGGGCTGAAGAGTGCAGTCTATTGTGCTTCCCTTAGCTCTCTATTGGCCTGCAGCCACTGAAGCCTGCACTGCAACCCTCATTGAAGTTATGGGGAGTGAGGTAGAGGTCGAGCATGGAGAGGGGTAGGGACAGAGCATGGGTGCATCAGGTTGCTGTTTTTTCTCTTTCAAAAAAGTTGGCAACTCTAGTGCCCACCCATCCAACCTGTTGGCCCACTCAAAAATTGCCTTCTGGCTACGCCACTACAGAATACTAGGGATTATTCAAAAAGGAACAGACAACAAAAGTAAGAATATCATTACACCTCTGCATATATCCATGATGTAAGCGTACTTTGAGTACTGCGTGGAGTTCTGGTCATCCCGTCTGATAAGATACAGCCAAACTTGAAAAGTTTGAGGAAGAGTGACAAAAGTAAAAAAGAGGGATGGAGCGTCCCTCTGATGAAGAAAGGCTAAACAGGTTACAGCTCCTCAGCTTGGACAAGAGATGAAAGAGAAGGGATATAAGTTTTAAAAACTGCGCAAGAGGTGAAATGGTTAAGAACAAATTGTTTAACCTTGACAAAAAGCAGATTCCATATCAAATTCTGTTTCTGAAGAATTGCATCTCTCTGACCTCATGTGCAACTGTCTTTAAATTAGTCACCTTACTTTCTAATTCTTCTTACCATATGCACCGACTCCGTGGGTGCTGTGGGTGCTCGAGCACCCCCAATATTTGACCCGCCGGAACGGAAGTTCCCAGCCAGCCCGACCTGCCCGCCCTCTTCTCCCTCAATAGTTCTCCGCCTGCCCCTCGCCTTCCTGTGTGCCCCAGAATTTAAAAGTCAACTTACCTCAGAGTCCCGGCGGCAGCAGTGAAAGGCGAGCAGGCTCGGCGCTTCAGCCTTCCCTTCTCTCTCAGCTCTGCCTCTGGTCCCGCCCTCATTTCCTGTTTCCACAAGATCTTCCCTCCAAGATTTTGATAATTAAAGCACACAATCATAGAGTGGAGGAATAGCCTAATGGTTAGACCAGCAGGCAGAGAAAGACTGGTTCAAATCCCATTGCAACTCCTTCTGATCTTGGACAAGGTATTTACCTCCCCCCCCCCCCCCCCCACCTCACTCATTACTTACATTACAAGAACTCTGAGTACAGGAAAATACCTAATACCTAATTTTAACTCACTTTGAGATTCAACTGAAAAAAAATGCATGAAATTCAAAAACCTTTCCTTCTCCCCCCCCCCCCCCCAAAAAAACCCTACTATAGAAACATAGGGGTCCTTTTACTAAGGTGTGCTGAAAAAATGGCTTGCGTAGTTGCGGGTTTTGGGCGCGCCCAGATCCATTTTTCAGTGCGCCTGTAAAAAAGGCCCTTTTTTAATTATTGCCGAAAACGGACGTGCGGCAAAATCAAAATTTCCGCACATCCATTTGGGGTCTGCGACCTTACCGCCAGCAATTGACCTAGCGGTAAAGACTCGCATGGTAACCGGGAGGTAATGACTCAAGTGCAACAAATGCCACATGGAGCGCGTCCAATACACGCATCTGAAAATAAAATAAAATAACTTTTTGGACATGTGCCAAAATTGAAATTACCATAAGAGCCACGTAAGGCTCTACGCGCGCCCAATGCACGCCAAACTGGAGTTATCGCTTGGCTACCGCATGGCTCTTACGGTAATTTCAATTTTGGCACATGTCCAAAAAATTATTTTATTTTATTTTCGGATGCCAAGCGGTAACTCCAGTTTGGCGTGCGTTGGGCGCGCGTAGAGCCTTACGTGGCTTAGTAAAAGGACCCCATAATTGACATCATACTATTGTTTTACAGGTTGGAGCTTTGAGTCTATGTGGCTATCATAACTTGTTTTGCTTTGGCTGCAGCTGTTTTTTGCTGGCTCACGTAGAAGCTGTCCTCCTCAGTGCCTGCTTAGTCTTCCACAATGGTGAGGCTGGCCCTGAACTCACTCTTGGGTCAAAGTTAGTTCCAAGTCACCATATTAGTAAGAACAGTTGTTTGCAAGAAGCAGGGCCGCCGAGAGGAGTGGCAGGGGGGACAAAATTCCACGGGCCCAGGCCTCCAAGGGGGGACTGGTGCCGGGGTCAGGCCCCGGCACTGCAGTCCCCTGGTTCACCTGCCTGCCCTCGGCTCCATCCGCCACCGGGACCCCTGCATTAAAATCGGCAGCGCCTCAGCTGAGCTCTGTTTGGAAAAGCAGATCGCCTCGGGCCTTCCCTCACTGCGTCCCTTCCTCGTCTGATGTAACTTCCGGTTTCCGCGAGGGCGGGACACAGGGAGGGTCCGAAGGGAGGCGATCTGCCTTTCCAAACGGAGCTCAGCTGAGGTGCTGCCAATTTTAATGCAGGGGGCCCGTTGGCGGACGGAGCCGAGGGCTGGCAGGTGAGACCGAGGACCGCAGCAGCAGCGGCGGTTGGGGGGGGGCGGTGAGGGGGGCAGCGAGGGCGGCGGGGTGGGGTCAGCCCTGCCCCGGGCCCGGCTTAGTCTTTCTGCGGCCCTGGTAAGAAGAAATCTAACACAATTAGGGTAAAAACTGAAAACTGACACAGCCTCATTGTACTGTCCTTGCAAAGTCTTCCTAACACTATGCTTGACATTTTAAACCAGAGTATATAGAGCATCACTATGAGAAGACTCAGAACTCTCGAACCAAAATATTCTTTAACGCAGTAATCAATCAAAGAAAAATTATTTACAGTTCAGATGTGCTGGACAAGAGTTTGGCTTTGCAAACTGGGAGTCTGTTCTCAACCAGCTCTCTTTCATGCAAAAGAGCCTGGGACAATTTCAGCCACATGCTGATATTAGTAAAGCTGTTTATACTTCATATTGGTGAAACCTTGCATGATCCCTTCAAGCTACTGTGACTATCAACAGAATACAGCATGAGAAGATCCAGTTCAAACTTCAAAGAGGAAACATGCCACAGATTAAATTTTACAGACCCAGTAAAGAGAGAAGGGGGGAGAGAGGGAGGGCAACGTGCACAGCATGCACAGAGAACAAGTCAAGCCAATATAAATAGTCCTATAAGACATGAGGCACAGGACATGTAAGTACGAAAGAGCCTATTACAAGGAAACTACAGGATTACAGGGATTTGTAGTTCAAGGGCACAACCCAATTTCCTGACTCATGCAAATGGGGCAGAACACTCATGTTTCACAATACGCCCGATTACCAGTCTCCTAAAATTTCATAGGAAAGTACAGGTGTTTTAATTTTTTTTTTCCCTTTTTAAATTTTTAGTGATTGTTTCCATTTTTTTTGATTACAAGCAAATTTATCACGTGTACTCAATTTGGATTTCCTGAAATCCTGAGGACACTCAGTATTTCGGGAGAAGCACAGCCCTTGTACCCCAAATGATTGAATTCAGCTGCTGAGTTTCTCATCTGGTACTATCAGTAAGGAAGGATGTGAACCTACTCCTTACCCCCCCCCCCCCCCCCCATGTACATCAATACCAGACTGTTACCCACACGTCAGCTGAAATTCTGGAATTCCAATTCTGGAACGCATTGCCACGCACCCTAAAAACGACCTATGAACTGCCCAACTTCCGCAAACTACTAAAGACCCATCTCTTCGACAAGACATACAACTAAGACCAAATCATGTGAAACTCCCACATATACCCAGAAATGTTAATAATGCCTTCTGTTATATTACTATCATGTATTCCATTACCATGCAATCCAACATTCTTCTGTAACAAAGTGCCTATTCTCTTCTCATTTCCATCATCCATGATGTTTTGTAAGCCACATTGCGCCTGCAAAGAGGTGGGAAAATGTGGGATACAAGTGCAATAAAAATAAAATAGGTGATGCAAAATGTACAGGAAGAGAGCCTTTTTCAACTGAAGGAGAGCTCTGGAATGAGGGGGCATATGACGAAGTTAAGAGGGAACAGGCTTAGGAGTAACCTAAGGAAGTATTATTTCACAGAAAGGGTGGTGGAGGCGAAGAATGGCCTCCCGGTGGAGGTGGTGGAGTCAAGGACTGTTCCAGAATTTAAAAAGGCATGGGATAAGCATGCGGGATCGCTTAGGAACAGGTAGAATTGGGGGTTACAGAGGATGGGCAGACTGGATGGGTCATATGGCCTTTATCTGCCGTCATGTTTCTATTCCACCAATGCCTAAGAGCCAACCTCATCAGTGATGTCACAATGGCTCAATTGTCCTATTCTTGGCTTACTTTCCCCCCTTAGTGTGAAGAGTTTCAGTCTCTGGTAACCAGAGCTCATATTGTGATGTCATAATGGGAATAGGCTTAGGAATAACCTAAGGAAGTATTATTTCACAGAAAGGGAGGTGGAGGCGTGGAATGGCCTCCCGGTGGAGGTGGTGGCGTCTAGGACTGTTCCAGAGTCTAAAAAGGCATGGGATAAGCATGTGGGATCGCTTAGGAACAGGTAGAATTGGGGGTTACAGAGGATGGGCAGACTGGATGGGTCATATGGCCTTTATCTGCCGTCATGTTTCTATTCCACCAATGCCTAAGAGCCAACCTCATCAGTGATGTCACAATGGCTCAATTGTCCTATTCTTGGCTTACTTTCCCCCCTTAGTGTGAAGAGTTTCAGTCTCTGGTAACCAGAGCTCATATTGTGATGTCATAATGGGAATAGGCTTAGGAATAACCTAAGGAAGTATTATTTCACAGAAAGGGAGGTGGAGGCGTGGAATGGCCTCCCGGTGGAGGTGGTGGTGTCTAGGACTGTTCCAGAGTCTAAAAAGGCATGGGATAAGCATGTGGGATCGCTTAGGAACAGGTAGAATTGGGGGTTACAGAGGATGGGCAGACTGGATGGGTCATATGGCCTTTATCTGCCGTCATGTTTCTATTCCACCAATGCCTAAGAGCCAACCTCATCAGTGATGTCACAATGGCTCAATTGTCCTATTCTTGGCTTACTTTCCCCCCTTAGTGTGAAGAGTTTCAGTCTCTGGTAACCAGAGCTCATATTGTGCTGTCATAATGGGAATAGGCTTAGGAGTAACCCAAGGAAGTATTATTTCACAGAAAGGGTGGTGGAGGTGTAGAATGTCCTCCCGGTGGAGGTTGTGGAGTCGAGAACTGTTCCAGAATTTAAAAAGGCATGGGAGATAAGCATGCGGGATCGCTTAGGAAAAGGAAGAGTTAGGGGTTGCAGAGGATGGGCAGACACGGCCTTTATCTGTCGTAATGTTTCTAAAATACTCCTTTATGACAAAAGCAGTGAAGAAAGAAGCGACACCTTCCTAGAATACAATACTGCAAAGAGAAACTCAAGGACACATAAGCTATGTTGTTTAGTTATTTAAAAAGACGTGTGCCCTGCTTGATCCATAATTCTAGGCTAGGTACAGATCATATACATAATATTAAAATCTTTTCCACAATATATCTTTTATAGACATGACAAATGGATGAAAAGAATAAACCTGCAATGCCTTTTTCTACTGCGGCAAGAGACTTTTCCAGCTACTGCACTGTTACTGTACTGCTCTTTCTGCAATTCAGTACAGGAAGGAGGGAAAAAGTGAAAACTCTAATCTCTCTGATTCCTATTCACGTTAATTTCTACCTCTGAGACTTTCTAAACCCAGGACTAAACCATTTTCATAGAAACCTAGAAAAGCAAAGGCAGATAAAAATCAGTCTGCTCACCCATGACATCTATTCTCCCTTACAGATCCTATGTACTTGTGTCACGCTTTCTTTAATTCAGATACAGTCTGTCTGCACCACCTCCAATGGGAGGCAGTTCCACACATCACCACCTTTTCCGGGAAGACGTATTTCCTCCTGAGTCTGTCCCTTTTACCTTCACCCTACGTTGCCTCATTCCAGAGCTTCCATTCAACTGAATAATATTAAGTAGCTTTTTTAGTATTTTCCATAAGTGGCCTGTTATGAAGGATGCTCCCCTACCCACACCCCCCTCAGGCTTCTCTGCAAAATGCCCAAACAAGGATACCCACAATTAATTCAGGATACCAACAATGAATAAAACCTCTTCAAAAAGGCCTACCCCAACGACCCCACGTAACCCTCTTCACCTACCAACACGGCATGACTATGATTGAACAGGACATCACTCAATCTTCATCCATTCCAACCCTCCACTTATACCTCATATGATCACTATACAACTTTGGATTTGTGATCCACCGACTGGGCAAAAGCCTTTGATAGTACTATGTAAGCCACATTGAGCCTGCAAATAGGTGGGAAAATGTGGGATACAAATGCAACAAATAAAATAAATAAAAATATGCATGATCTGCATACAATAGAGGTAGTGCGTGCAAATTTCTTTCATGCGTATTCATAGTAATATAGTAACATTGTAGATGACGGCAGAAAAAGACCTGCACGGTCCATCCAGTCTGCCCAACAAGATAAACTCATATGTGCTACTTTTTGTGTATACCCTACCTTGATTTGTACCTCTCCTCTTCAGGGCACAGACTGTATAAGTCTGCCCAGCACTATCCCCGCCTCCCAACCACCAGCCCCGCCTCCCACCACCGGCTCTGGCACAGACCGTATAAGTCTGCCCAGCACTATCCCTGCCTCCCAACCACCAGCCCCGCCTCCCACCACCGGCTCTGGCACAGACTGTATAAATTTGCCCCGCACTATTCCCGCCTCCCAACCACCAGTCCCGCCTCCCACCACCGGCTCTGGCACAGATTGTATAAGTCTGCCCAGCACTATCCCCGCCTCCCCCCACTGGCTCTGCCACCCAATCTCAGCTAAGCTCCTGAGGATTCTGAAAACCTGACTGGCTAGGTGTGTCCCAAAGGACTGGGTTGAGAAGTCTGGTGTCCAAATAAGGATTTGATAAAATTCATATGTCACAGTCAGTTCCGCTGTTAAGAGCACCATATGCAGTGACATGCTTCTTCACCTATAACAATCCTATTTCTCTTCCAGCTCTCTGAAGCTGCCAAAATTTCAGACACAGGCTCCAGGTGCTCCCAGCAGGGAGAACAAGACACCAGTGGGGGAATTCTATATTAATTCATTCATTTATATACCGCTTAAAACTAAGCAGTTTACAGTTTCATGTTACAAGTACTGGGTCTGTCCCTAGTAGGCTTAGAGGGCCATTTTAGAAAGAAACGTCTAAGTTGGAATTTGGACGTCTTTGTAAAACGTCCAAATTCGGAGGTGGGGAAAAGGTCATTTTCGAAACAAGATGGACGTCCATCTTTGTTTTCGAGAATACCATGGACGTCCTTGGATCTGGACATTGATTTGATTTTCGGCCATTCTCGAACACAAAGATGTCCAAATGCAACACGTCCAAAACAGAGGAGGAGTGGTTTAATGGTTAGTGCAGCGGGCTTTGATCCTGATAACATAGGTTCAATTCCCACTGCTGTTCCTTGTGACTTTAGGCAAGTCAAATGCACAAGGGGCATTTTTGGATATGACATCTAAAGTCTGAATTTGGATGTTTTTTTTTTGTAAAATGTCCAAAATCAGAACAGGAAAGGTCATTTTCTAAAAAAGAAAAGTCTATCTTTTCCTTTTGAAAGTGCTGTTTGGAAAAATGTTTTGTGATTTGGGGGAGGAAGGGGAGGTGATCCTCGAGTCCCTCCAGTGGTCATCTGGTCATTTGGGGCACCTCTTGTGCGGAGTAGGGGAGTAGCCTAGTGGTTAGTACAGCAGATCCTGATCTTGGGGAAGTGGTTCAATTCCCACTGCAGCTATGTGTTACAAAAACAAGTCTAGCTCAAGACATCTAAGTTTTAGTCTTGGACATCTTTGTTTTGTTCCATTATTGCTGAAAGAAGTCCATGTCTTAGGAACGCCCAAGTCCGGCTTTGAACACGCCCCCTTGAGATCTGGATGTCCTTCTGACGGACTTCAGAGAAAGACACCCAAAAAGAGGTTTTGATCGTACTGATTTGGACATTTCTGTGAGATAAACATCCAAATTTATTTATTACATTTGTACCTCGCGCTTTCCCACATATTACAGGCTCAATGCGGCCTACACAGTAACAATAAAAACAATTACAAAGTCGTAAAACAATATACAGTTTGTAGTAAATGTAATATTAATGGGGTTAATGATGAGTAAATTAAACATAGGAGGAATTGGGTGTAGAAGGAAATGAGCGTAAGGAGGTAGTCATATAAGTGCATAAGTACATAAGCACTGCCACGCTGGGAAAAGACCAAAGGTCCATCAAGCCCAGCACTCTGTCTCCGACAGCGGCCAATCCAGGCCCCAAGAACCTGGCAAAACCCCAAAATTTAATAACGATCAATGGACTTTTCCTTCAGGAATCTGTCCAGACCCCCTTTAAACTCAGCAAGGCCAGCTGCCGTCACTACCTTCTCCAGCAATGAGTTCCAGAGTCTAACCACGCGCTGAGTAAAGAAAAACTTTCTCCAATTTGTTTTAAACCTACCACATTCTAATTTCATCTTGTGTCCCCTAGTTCTATTATTGTTAGAAAGCGTAAACAAACGCTTCACATCTGTCCGCTCTACCCAACTCATTATTTTGTAGACCTCTATCATATCACCCCTCAGCCGCCTTTTCTCCAGGCTAAAGAGTCCTAGCCTTCTTAACCTCTCCTCATAAGGTAGTCGTCTGTTCCCTTTTATCATTTTCGTCGCCCTTCTCTGCACCTTCTCCAATTCCTTTATATCTTTTTTTGAGATGAGGCGACCAGAACTGAACACAATACTCCAGGTGCGGTCGCACCATGGAGCGATATAACGGCATTATAACATCCTCATGCTTGTTTTCCATCCGTTTTCTAATAATACTCAACATTCTGTTCGCCTTCTTAGCCGCCGCAGCACATTGAGCGGAAGATTTCAACATCCTATCCACGATGACTCCCAGATCCCTTTCTCGGTCTGTAACTCCTAAACCGGAACCTTGCATGACATAGCCTTAATACGGGTTTCTCCTTCCCACGTGCATCACTTTGCACTTGTCAACGTTGAACTTCATCTGCAATTTGGACGCCCAATCCCCCAGTCTCACGAGGTCCTCTTGTAATCTTTCACATTCCTCCCGCGACGAGACGACCCTGGATAACTTTGTGTCATCTGTGAATTTAATTACCTCACTAGTTACTCCCATCTCTAGGTCATTTATAAATATGTTAAAAAGCAGCGGTCCCAGCACAGACCCTTGAGGGACCCCACTAACTACCCTACTCCATCGAGAATAATGACCATTCAACCCTACTCTCTGCTTCCTATCTTTTAACCAGCTCTTAATCCATAATAATACACTGCCTCCGATCCCATGACTCTCCAGTTTCCTTTGGAGTCTTTCATGAGGCACTTTGTCCAACGCCTTCTGAAAATCTAGATATACATAGTAACATAGTAACATATCCACCGGCTCCCCTTTGTCCACATGTTTGTTCACCCCCTCGAAAAAATGCAGTAGATTTGTGAGGCAAGACTTCCCGTCACTAAATCCGTGCTGACTTTGTCTCAGTAGCCCATGCTTTTGTATGTGCTCTGTAATTTTATTCTTAATAATAGCCTCCACCATTTTTCCCAGCACCGACATCAGACTCACCGGTCTATAATTTCCCGGATCTCCTCTGGAACCCTTTTTAAAAATTGGCGTTACATTGGCCACCCTCCAATCTTCCGGTACCACACCTGATTTTAGGGATAAATTGCATATTACTAAAAGTAGCTCCAGTAGTCGTAGAAAAATGGAGAGGAAGAGATATGGGATAGCAATAAGGATGATGGGAAGCTAGGTCAATGTATAACAATCATTGGTAATAATCAGTGGGTAGGCTTTAGTTAAGTAGAATCATTAGGATAGGCTTCCTTGAAGAGCTTCTTATAGCTTCTTATTTTGATGTTCTAACTGTATAAGTACTAACCAAATGAATGAACTTTGTGAAATTATTTATTTATTTATTTATCAAAGTATTTATACCCCACAAACATGCAGGCTCAATGTGGCTTACAAAACCAGAGAGAGAGAGAGAGAGAGAGAGATCTCTGGGTGATATCAAAGACAAATTAGAATTGAAGAGCAAGAGTGCAAGAAAGAAAGAAAAGACACTTTACATAGAACGTTACAAAAGAATGGGTCCAACCAGAGTCCATGTTTGCAGGGGTTGTAGTCCTACATAGATCTTGTAGAAAATGATTGTGTAAACAGATGCGTTTTTAAAGCCCTGCGGAAGAGAAGGTAGTCACTCAGACTGGTTACGGCTCTGGGAAGTGCATTCCAGTTGCGCGCACTGATGAATGGAAAACTTGACGCCTGAATAGAGCCATGCTTACATCCTTTCCTGCTTGGGTAATGCAAGGTGAGATATAATCGCGATGTTGGGTCAGCATTTCTGGCAGGCAAGTCAATCAGGTTCAGCATGTAATTATGACTCACTGAATTTAATAAATTTCTCTGTTGTAGGAAAGTGTGCAGTCCACATGAGTTATGAAGTCCACATGCGTTGTTGCTCCTGATGAAGCTTATTTTGTGAAACAGCAGTGCTCTGATGAGCAATTCTTTTTTGGAAGATAAGTGGTCTTCTTTATGACTATTGTTTTTCAATTTCAATGAATAATTTTGAGTTGAACTGGTAAAAACTGTGCTGACTTATGTCACTTTTTGGACGTCTATCTCTTTTGAAAATGAGCTTGACACAGTCTAAGTAGTACATTGTACTACAGTTGTACCTGGGGCAACAGAGAATTAAGTGACTTGTCCAGGGTCACACAGAGCTGCAGAAGAAATTGAACCTGGTTCCCCAGGATCTCAGCCCACTGCTGAGCATCAGGCAGCAGTGGGAATCAAACCTAGTTCCTCAGGTCTGCAACCTGCTACACTAACCACTCCTAATATTAAGCACTATTTCCGCTCTGAGTTTTTGGCATGGAAAAACGTTCTAGTGGATGCAAGGCACCGAAACAGGCAGATCTGCGCATAAACACACTTACACATTCATTTATAGAATAGCGACTCAGTGTTTCTGTGTGGATCTGCCCAGGTGACATAATAATGGGAGGGACATGGGCAGGTCAGGGGTGTTCCCTTAAGGACGTTTCCTCACAAATTTAGGAGATATAATTTCAGCACCTATTCCTAAGTCTGAAAGAGCTGATTTATCATTAACTTGTAACTTTTGTCCAGTGGCTAGTATACCTTGGATGGCAAAGCTGATTGATTCTTAGTAGCCTCTCAAATGATGGAGTTTTTGGATACTTTTCAAAATTTGCATAAAACACAACATGGCTATAGACATATGCATAGTACGGAATCTCTGCTATTAACTTTGGCTTCCAATATAAAGGTATTGCTGAGTCGTAAAGTTCCATCTGTTCTCTTGCAGTTTGATGTTTCAGGGGCATTTGATACGGTGGATCACGTTTCATTGTTGAAACGATTGAGTGAACTTGGTTTAACTCGGTTTAAAGTTTTTTTTTTTTTTTCACAGAACAGGAGATAAAAAGTTAAAAAAAAATTTTTTTTCAAAAAGTTAGTTCCTTAATTGTGAGGTCCCTCAAGGATCTCCGTTGTTTCCAGTGTTGTTTAATATTGTTATAAACATTTTGGGTATAATATTAGGATCTTCAGCTTTATTTTATTTCAACTTATACAGATGATATTTTTATTTTAGTACCTTGGTGTCAGGCTACATGGCTGATTGTAAGTTAACTTTTGATTGTATTGAAAGAACTCACTGTTGGGCCACTTACAATTTATTAAAATTGAATACTGATAATACAAAGTTACTATACTTTAGTCCAACTCTGTTAGAAGTCCCCAAAGCTATTACTTTAAAGTCAGCAGATCAATTAAATTTTGATACTTCAGGATGAGTTTGGGTGTTATACTTGATTCTCAATTAACAATGGAAAGTCAGTTAAGATGTCTGAGTAAAAAGATCTATTTTAAGTTACGCCAACTTAGAGCTATAAGATCTCTATTTTTTTCCTGAACATTTTCAAGCGTTGGTTCAAGCAATAATTTTGTCTCAGTTGGATTACTGTAACGTTCTATACATGGGGATTCACAGGAAATGATTAAACAGCAGTTGATACAGAATACGGCTGCAAAACTGATTTTTGTGGCTAAGAGATTTGATCGAGCTACTCCATTGTTGAGAGATTTGCATTGGTTGCCAGTGGATGCACGAGTGGAGTTCAAAATAAAAATGCATGGTCTTTAAGATTATTTATGACTTATGTCCGAGTTCTCATACCCAGTTATCCATTCCGTCTTTTAAATCTACTTCTCGATTTAGTTCCATGTTTAGGCTTTCCTGCAGTTAAAAATGTGATACTGAAAAGATATCATGACAGCTCATTTAACTATCAGTCTAGTAGGTTGTGGAACATTCGTCCAACATCTATAAGAACAATGTCTAATTATGTGTTATTTTGTAAATCGTTGAAGACTTTTTTGTTTAACAAATATTTTGACTGATTTTATGGAATTTTTCTTTTGTCTAGGTTTTAATTTGTGGCTTGCTTGATTCGCATATTGATATAGGCTCAACCCTGGACACTTTTCTTTTGCTTGTGGTTTGACTCCTCCATTAGGTTGCTCAACTTTGGTTTTATGCACATATAATATATAAATATATGTGGTTTATGTATTTTCATGATTTTGTAGTAAACTTAATTGCTTGGCTCCTGTCAATTTGCTGTTTTTTTTATCATACCCAACCATCCTACTCCCTGAATGTAGCTCTGAGGATGGAGGGGGTGGGACTTCGGTGGGCTGAGGGCACCATCTCATCCCTCACCTCAGGCAGCAGATTGGCTTGAGCCCCCCCTGGGCAGAACATTCCATAAGGTTGGGCCAGCAACTTAGAAAATAGAATGACACATGATATCATATCTAATTTGTTGTAATAAAGATATAACCGTGAGATGCAGTTGGGATGAACGAAGAACACATGATGGAGAATAAAGAGTCAGGACATGTGCCAAGAAGGAAGGGGAGCCAGAGCTCTTAATTTGAAAAACTAAGAGGATAATCTTATAGGTGATTCTGTGTCATATTGGCAACCAATGTGCACCTTTGAGAAGAGGGGTAACATGATCAAATTTCTTTGGACCTGCGGTCAGGTGTATGCCCACCTTCAAACTATGTACTATCACATTGAGGTGCCATTTTATAGAATAGCATATCATCAGAATATTACCATTTATGTGCATATCTGCACACAGACACACATATATGTTGGTGTTCTGGTCATTTATTCCATTCTTGCCAACTAAGTGTTGACACCCTCTTTATGTAATTATTCCCTATGAGAACTGAAAAGCATCATCCTAGGATAAATCCATTGCCATACTCCATGTTAAGTCTTTCTATGTAAAAAGTGCCGTGAATCCCCAGTGTAAACCCCTGAGGTACAGTCTAGCAGTCATTCAGAGTTCAGTGAAACTCCTCAGCCTCTGGCCCATTTTCATAATCAACCATTCAAGAAGCTAAACAGGCTATACCTCATCAGCCTGATTAACTCCACAGGATATCACTCAATAGAAATTTCTGTTTTCTCTTCTTTTGTAACTGTTAGCAGTCTTTCATCTATAGATCCCAATGTAACAGCATGTCTTTCACCAATTCTTTGGCTGTAACAATGTCAGCAAAACTCTTGAATGTTTTATTGCCTCCCTTGGTAGCAACTACAGACAAATATGCTACCACCCATATAGGCACAGCAACAGATTTAATGTTGTGATGAGTAAGGCATCGTCCCGTGTCCTCTGTGTCCTTTTCCCTACTAGTTTCACAATTAGGGGAAGTTGAATCCCCTGAGAGGGAAGGATTTTTCCTTAGGCTGTAGCAGTCTGGGGAATGGCACAGCATGCTGAGTGGAAAGATATCAACCCTTAAGAACCATTAAGGGAAAGGAGGAGGTCCCTTTAAGGCTGAGGGGAGAGGAGGAGCATAGCGCGGGTGATTCCAGCAAAGTGGGCTCTCAGGCCACACCCCAGGGGCGATTAAAGTTCACGCCTGTATGTGAGAGAAGGAGGAGGGCTGGCTAGCATTTCAGGTTGTCCATTCCCAGGGCAAAAGGTCCCATGAAAAGGAGTCTAGTGAAACCAGAAAGGAAGTACAGAGGTTGGTGAAGCCAGGTTTTTCCTGCAACCCTAGATGCTACAGACATTCCCGCCAGATCTAAGTGACTCTGCTGTGTCCTAGGGCAGTGGTTCCCGAACCTGATCCTGGAAGCATCCCAGCCAGTCAGGTTTTACCAGAAGTGTATCCAACAATTCGCTCAAATAGCCTGAATCCCCGATGCACTTGTAGTGGAAGCATGGCCAGAAGTAAGTCCTGTTGAGAAACCCACCAGAAGCCAGACATATCAAGTCACCTGGGGACAAGAAGTTGTAGCAGAGGGGAAACTTCCAAGCTGCTGAAGGCAATCTGCTTACCTCACTGACACTGACGCTGCTAGTGGCCCAATACATTGAAGGAGGGCATTGCTACAGGAATGAAGGAGCGCTACTGCATCCTGCAGGGAGAGGGTGCAGAAAGCAAAATGCATCATGGATTGGGAGAGGAAAGTGATAAAGAGCCACCACATAATTGCCGAGGGAGGGGAGGGTAGAGATACCAAACGGGGGAAGGAAAGGGAATGGAAGAAGAGAGATGCCAGCCTGTGAGTGGGGTATGGTGGGGTAGGGTGAAGGGAAAAAAAGAGATACCAGACCATGGGAGGGGGAGGAGGGAGTTAGACCTGCCATACCAAGAGAGGGGGAGAGTTAGAGGATTTAGGACCTGTAGGGAAAGTGAAGGAAATACAGGAAAGGGGGTAAAAGAGAGAGCGAAGGAAACAAAATACAGTTGGGATCTGTGACGGAAGGAGGAAGAGAAATAGATAGTGGACACACAAGAAGTGGGGCCAGGGGCAGGAAAGAGAGGGACCTTTCCTGAATTCCTGGCAAGAAAAGCACAAGGAAGGGGGGAGGGAGAGATACAGGACAGGTGGAAGGGGATAGGGATACAAACAGATGATGACACCTGGGGGGGGGATGGGGACACAGAAGGGTGATACTGAATTGGGAAGAGGTAGATTTGCAGAAGGATGATGCCGGACAGGTGGGGGGGGGGGGATAGGGACACAAGGGGATGATGTCACATGAAGGGAGGATGGGGACACAGAAGAGTTTTACTGAATAGGGGAAAGGTAGAGACACAGAGGCATGATGTAGGATAGTGGTGGTGGGGGGAAGAATGGGACACAAAGGGATGATGACACATGAGACGGGATGGGGGCAAAGAAGAGTGATACTGGATAGGGAAAGAGTATAGAAACAGAGAAGAGGAATACTTAACATGGTGGGAGGATAGGAGCAGAGACACAGGAAACAGTGATAGCAGCACAGAGGGAAGATAGTGGACATGGAGAGAGAAGACATGCCAAATGGACCAAGAGGCCCTGGAAAGAGAGTTAGGAGCAGACAGAAAGCAGAAGCCAGAGACTGGGACCAACATGATGAGGAAAATTAAATGACCAGATAACAAAGGTAGAATATCTCAGTTTTTGGAATGTATATGATCTGCTAGAACTAGTTTTAGACATGGCTGGGGCCCATGAGAAAAGTCTCACTCATTTGGCTTTCAGTCTGCAGCACTGCAATGGTAAATCTCCAGCATTGGATTGGGTCACCCTTGGTGTCTCTGAGAAGCAGCTAGAAAGGATTACAGACCAGAAGATAAAAAAGCCTTTGGGATATCTGTGGAATAGGTTCAGGGTTATATAAGAATGCCAGCCTTTGCCACATAGTGGAGGTTGTTTTGTTTGGAAGTTAATAAATTGATCTGAACTCTGGACTAGTTCCTTGGGTGTGTTTGTGAAACCAAAAAACCTGGGCTGGATTAATTTCTGGCCAAGGATTGAACTCCTAGAAACTAAAGTGGTTATCTCGATCTAACTTTGGCCAGTACTTGAAGTTGGTGGTTCCTAACCATGATGAGGGTCACCAGGACCATCACAATGTATTCAAACAGGTAATCCACTATTCACCTTGCATCCTATTGTCTTCCTAAGTTTTTCATGACCAGGATATTCCTCAGACTTCTCAAATACTTATTTATTTTGTTAACATTTGAGTCTCCTGCCCAAAAAGCTCCAGATGACTAGTGTGGGCATAATCAAATCAACACAAAATAAAAACACAGTTCAAAAACACAACATAAAGTACTGCAAATAAAACTTCATGAACATGATTCCAGGAAAAACAGGTATTAGAGACCTTGCAAAAACCAAGGGGATAAAATTCAGCCTTGCAACGGTATGTGGCTTGTAAGCTGCTCACAGCCATGGGTTGAACTAGATATTCAATGGAGGGGTATGTGTGGCTGCCGACATTGAATATCTGGGTATGTGCACTGACCTGGAAGTGAACCGGACACCGACCAATATTAGGACTGCTGCCCGGTTAATTTGGGCAGCTACTAACAAGCTAAGTTGTGACACAGTAACATAGTAGATGACGGCAGAAAAAGACCTGCATGGTCCATCCAGTCTGCCCAACAAGATAAATTCATATGTGCTACTTTTTGTGTATACCTTACCTTGATTTCTGCCATTTTCAGGGCGCAGACCGTAGAAGTCTTGCACAGCACTAGCTCCGCCTTCCAACCACCAGCCCTGCCTCCCCCACCGGCTCTGCCACCCAATCTCGGCTAGACTCTACTTAAACTCCATTTCTGGGTGCTCTTACCCTAGCCAGTACGCAATTGATTGTAAAACCATGTACTAATATGTACGCAAGATCACAATGTATTCTTTCACCATGTTTGTACGCACTTGATTGCAAAACCATGTGCATATTTGTAGTCCGGAATGGTAATTGCCATTATGGCAAATGTAAGCCACATTGAGCCTGCAAATAGGTGGGAAAATGTGGGATACAAATGCTACAAATAAATAAATAAATAAAATGGCTGTTTAGTGGAGATATTCAACCTCTCCTGCCCGGTTAAACCTCTTTTAATATTAGGCCCAAGGTAGCTAAGCCTTGCATGAAGCTCCCAAAGAACTAGCTTCTACAGTTCTTAGGGCTTCTTCAACACTGATATAGCCTTTCTCTTTAATAAAGTACAATTAGTAATTCTCAGATCTGAAGTGAGGTTTTAATCCTAGTTCTTCTGTTCACCAGGTAGCTATGAAAGATAGTACTGGAGTATAATGTTATTACCAGTTTGTTTCTCCTAAGGAACCAATACCCAGATCATCTCAATATCTCTGTTGATCTAACTCCAAGTCTACCGCTAGGGGCTCTTCCTCCTCTAGCTGCTGCTCCACCTCCATCTCTTAACAGCTCTTCATGTAATTACTGCACCTGTGGGTCAGTGCTGAGCTGCTCCTTCAGAGACCAAGCTATCCCCAAATCCTTGCTGCCTCCAGAGATTTTGGGAAATGTAATTCTCTCCGCGTCTCCTCTGTTTCTTGACCTGAGAGCTATAGCTTTCCTAAATGTAGGGATTTCCCATTTTTTACACCACATAGACCACCTAGGAACGATATCCTTCTAGGAACATTTTAAGAGATCACAATTTGTTTCTGTTTTTCTCTCTCAACATCAGAGGTGCTTTGGTTCATTATCCAATTAGAATGAAGACTGTTACCTTTCAGTGAAGTGGCAAACAGATCTTGTATTATTATAGGAGAACTGGGCATTTTTTTTTAACGTATTTTCTAGAATGAGAACAAGAATGGATGCTCACCCTGAAGTCTGAAGAGAATCTGGCAGGGATACCAGGAGGCAGGACCTGCCAAGTGACTCCAATTGAGGAAGGAAGTATTACCAATGGATTTGCTGAAAGCCTGCAACCGCATCCAGTAGTTGAGTGTGATGCTCCCTTTGAACTACATTGTTTGAACTGCACTGATTGCTTTTTCTGATTTTACTTTTTGCTATTGTTTTTAAATACTTTTTTGGAGGAGACACCTAATAGAGAGGTTTTTAAGAAAATGCTCCCTGGGCTTAATTTTAGTATCTTTAGAACATCGAGTTGTGTATAGTCTTTCCAGTGTGATCAGCAATCAAAGCCTCAAATCTTTGTGGCCAGGGGCGTAGGCAGACCTGCCATTTTGGGTGGGCCTAGAGTTAACCTGGGTGGGCCATTCCCACCCCCACCCCTACACCTGTACATACATACAATATAGTGGGTTTTTCTAATGCCCTGACACAGGGGCGTAGCCAGACAGACAATTTTGGGTGGGCCTGAGTGCAAGGTGGGTGGGCATTGAATTCATGCCCCCCCTGTCCCTAGCCCCCTTCTGCTCTGCTTTGCTTCGCTCACTGCTCCACCTGCAAGTCCAAAATATTAAATACCTGAGCAGGAGGGGATGTACAAACCCCACCAGCTGAAGATTTCCTCTTGCTCAGGCAGTCAACACACTTCCAAACAGCAGCCAGGAACACTTTCCTCGAACTGATGACACAGCCAGCAGGCTGTGCATGCATGAAAATTAAGCATGCGCAGAAGGGCTGGTGTTGGTTGGTTTCAGCTCGACGCAAGTGCTGCCAGCTGCCATTTAGAAGAGCACTGGCAGCCTGAGGAGGAGGAAATCTTCAGCTGGCGGGGTTTGAGGATCTCTGCCAGCCATAGCAACAGTACCACAATTCTGGGTGGGCCTGAGTCCAAATAGGGTGGGCCCTGCCCCACCCAGGCCCACCCATGGCTACGCCACTGCCCTGACGTCTGCCCATTTCTCCCTGAACCCCCTCCCTCAGTCCTACCTCAGAGCGGTTGCCCATCACAATTCGCATAGGCAACTTGCTCCGGCTCTGCAGGTTTCTCTCTACCACATTCCCGCCCAAAGAAACAAGAAGTGACATTATTAAGGGCAGGACATGATAGAGAGAAGCCTGCAGGACTGATGCAGGATGCCTATAAGAATTGCCACCAGCAATAGCTCTGAGGTAGAACGTCGGGGGGGGGGGGGGGCGGTTACAGAGAGAGATGGGCAGATGCCAAGCCATGAGTGGAGAAGCGGGAGAGAGAGTAGTGAGGCAACACCACTGAAGAGTTTGGGGAGCTTCATGGGCTGCTGACTGGGTGGGCCTGAGGCAAGAATGGGTGGGCCTGTGCCCACTCAGGCCCACCCTTAGCTACGCCACTGCTTGTGGCCTCCCCTTCCACAAGAACCTTTTACAAAAATGTCTACAAATTTTCCTTGTATATCTTCTGAAGGGTGGCAAACAAATCTGTATCCTCAGCAGTGATCCATGTTTACATTTTTAAATGCACAATTCTGTCTTTCACTAGTAGCACCGTTAACTTTGTCATCTCATGATAACTGTGTGATGTTTTGTTGCAGTGAGTGCCAAAAGATTCACTGACCTTCCTTGAGAGACTATTTTTAAAACTATACGTAAGCACAGCAAAATGCATGAGCCTCACAACCCAACATGATCAACAACAATGTACAAAACAGAGCTGAATGTTTCTCCTACTTGTCCTACATGTGTGATTATCACTTCTAGGTGGTCTAGATCAATAGTCTAGGGGAATGATATTGATCGGTGTGAAATTTCCTGAGAAATCTAAACATTCTTAATTCACCTGGGTCGTAGGATGTGCATGAAAAACAAGCAGCCCAATTAACAAGCTTTTACATTTTTATCTACCGTACCAATCTCCAGAGTGCGTTTTAGAAAGAGCCAATATATTGCACAGTTGCAAGAGAGGGTTGTCAGATATACATCTTAGAACAAACTGTTTTCAAACTAAAGAATCGTAGGCATCTTTAATATTGCAGAAGGGAATTAAATAATTATGCTCAGAATTAAACTCTTGTTATGCAGAAAACTGATACATTTACTTTTCTTTCAGAAAAAAAAAATGATGGAAAACTAGAATTTAAAGGCGTTTATATAATACAAGCAAAACCTTTATTAAAATAATGTTAGAACTTTGGCATATGGGAGTTAAGATACGTATAATAATCTCTTCTAGGCTGAGTGGGGAGAAAGAAGCAGATCAATTACCTTATTGACATTTCTATCCAAATGGATTTCAAAAATTTACCATACTAGTTTGTATGCATCTAAATAAAAAATAACAGGATCTAATAGGATCTGTTGAGAGGTAAAGTTGATGGCTCCTTGCTGGATGCATAGGCACCTGGTATAAGAGGCTTGGACAGGCTAAGCCTCCCCTGCTGTGCTCTGAGGGGTTTAAATTGTTGATTTACCTCCATCCTCACAGCAGGAGCTGCAGTGAAAGCCCTCTAGCCTTGTGTAACCAATTGTAGAAATTGGTTTATGGTTTGTTTACCTTACTACTTGGAGATCAGGGGGAGGGGGGGGGGGTTGGCTGAGTTGCCAGGGAGATATTTAATGAGGATGACTTCCTGACCTGCACTGAGAACAGATAGCAGCAGAATCGGACAACCAGACAACAAAGGTAGAAAATATCATTTTATTTTCATTATAGTGTTTGGAATATGTCCACTTTGAGAATCAGGTGCTCAACATTAAAAGTTTATATTTATTTACTTATTTATGACATTTTATCCCACATTAAACATGAATTAGGATGTTTTGTGACTCTTCATGAGAATTGTGATGATATGATCCCTTGTTTCATATTGTTGACGGTCTGCATTTTCCGTATGGGTGGTATATTGGTGTATTAGGTTCTGCCCAGTGTAATATTTATGGTACAGTAAGGTTCTGAGTGTGTTTTTGCACAAAGTTGTGCATAGTGTTTTGCAGTTGAGCGATTGTGCTTAGAATATGCTTTGAGCAACCACTTTATTCTTTGACATATGATACATATCTAATATCTAAATTTAATAAAAGGTATTAATTGTGACTTTTATTTTTATTTATTTATTTTTTTCTGTGTGTTATCAGACAATTATGGATTTAAGCTCCACCCCTGGCCCCACCCCTAACCCCACCCCCTTTAGCCTCCCCAAACAGTTGGGCCACCAACCGCCTATGGCTCGATGAACTTCTTAGTCATTTTCACAGAACTCAAACTTAACAGTGCTGCACCAGGGAAAATCCCTTACAGTTGAATGTGGGAGGGGTTAGAAGCAATGTAAAATAAGATACCGAAGATCTGGACTTTGTTGGATCTGGCAAATCTGACACCCAGACTATCTTGGCCGGGGGGGGGGGGGGGGGGGGCGGGGGAAGGAAAAGGGAGTGAATACTGTTGGCTATTTTCAGATTATCAATATCAACTACCCTCTCTTATCAAATATTACTGAAATAACGTTCTTAGCTGCATAAATGGTCATTCATACAATGAGCAAATGGAGGAAAAGCCCCAACAGACTCCTTTATACTGGGCTCACAAGCCATTAACTTCTCGGAATGTTTGCTGTCATCATCGGCAGAAAAACCTCAACTAGTTGCTTTTATTTATAAGGTCCAAAAATCAACGTTTCTTCCTGCTGTCCACGGCCGACAATGGCCAAAGTTTCAAAGGGTCCTTGGTATACACAGTTCACTTCTCTGGCTCGTCTCTGCTCTCAAATCATGCAATATTAATTGTATTTGTTTGTTGAAAACTTAATAAAAACAATAACGTTAAAATTAGCTACCAAGGTTAGCTATTATAGAAGCAGAATTTAATACTCCCTGTGAAACTTTCAATCTTGGGAGTATGTTGCACCTGTAGGACTGCAAATTCATTTTAAAATTGTGTGCTGGGCACACAAGAACTAGCCATACTGGGTCAGACCAATGGTCCATCTAGCCCAGTATCCTGCTTCCAACAGTGGCCAATCCAGGTCACAAGTACCTTGCAGAAACCCAAATCGTGGCAACATTCCATGTAGAGCCACAAAGAATAGCAATATTCTGGAATCCTAAAGAGTAACAAGATTCCATGCAGAATCTCAAAGAGTAGCAACATTCCATACTACCATTCCCGGGAGAAGTAATAGTCCTCTGCATTATGAATAAGAATAGCCATACGTGCAGGATGTCAGACTCAGAAACCTGAAAGGAAGGAAGAAGACTTCGGCTGGTGGGGGATGGGGTCCCCGCCAGCCCAGGTAGGCGACGGCGAGCGAGCGGGGGGGGGGTCAAGTCGGCGATGATGATGGCGATGATGGTGATGGCGGCGGTGGCGGGGGGGTGGGCGATGACTGCGGCAGCGGGGGGTGGCGGCGGCGGGGGGGGGGGGCTAAAATGTGCCCCCCACCTCGGCTCTGGCCCCCCCTACCGCTGAAAGTCAGATATGCCCCTGCCCCGTGGGAACCGCTAGCACGGCTTGATAAAAGGCCCTATTAATGATTCAGGGGCCCTTTTACTAAGGCGTGCCTAAAAGTGGCCTGCGCTGATGTAGACACGTGTTTTGGAAGCGCACGGGTCAATTTTTCAGCGTGCCTGGGAAAAAAGGCAAAATTAAAACCTGCGCATGCCCATTTTCGGTCTGAGACCTTAGCGCCACCCATTGACTTAGCAGTAAGATCTCACGTGCAAACCGGGCGGTAAGCAGCCAGCCAGCGTAAACTGCCACTTACCGCCAGGTAAGCACCACGTGGTAGAAAATAGAAAATATTTTCTTCAGCGTGTTTTGGGCGCATGTCAAAAATGGAATTACCGCCGGGCCATGCAGTAGCCAGGCGGTAGTTCCAATTTGGTGCACGGTGAATGCGCGTAGGTACATAAGTGCCTTAGTCAAAAGGCCCCTCAAATATTTTCAGTGTCCAGTTACTAAGATGGATGCAATATAAAGCCCCATTTTGTATTGGACCTTAAGAGAGGAGTTAAGTGGTCCAGGACTAAAAGTTCACAATTCCCTCCAGCTAAACAGGGAGCCTTTTGTAAAAAAAAAAAAAAATTATATATATATATATACATATATATAGATAGATAGATAGATAGATAGATAGATAGATAGATAGATAGATAGATAGATAGATAGATAGATAGATAGATAGATATAGAGAAAGCCATTGGCAAATACACATATATTTGCCAGCATGTGAACCAGAAGCATCTGTTTCACAAAAATGGCATGTTCAAAAAAGAGAAGCATTACTCAAAGGTTTACATGTGTGTGCTGGATTTCACAAGGCTGCATGTTATCTATTCAAACAGGTTTACCCAAGTGACTTGACCTATCATAAACAAACATAAGCTAATCATCTATCTACCGGTTCAAATAACCACTATCTACAATGACTCAGAAACATCTCCTACCAACCTTCTTACCCTCCATGCTCTTCCCATCCTCTCCTTAATTGCTCCACCGCCTTACCTATCCCTATCCTTTTTCTCATTCCTCTTCTATCCCATTTATTCCTTGTTCATTTGTCCTATCACATACCCCTTTGTTGATTCTGTTACTATTAATTGTATTCTCTTGTTACTATGTAATCCGCATTGAGCCTGCGATGAGCGGGAAAGTGCGGGGTACAAATGTAATAAATAAATAAGAGAAGCCTATTAAGAGTTGAGTGGAATAGCTTTTCTTAACATTTTCAGGTGCGATTAGACACCATAGAAGTAGGCAGAATTGTCCCCTCATTCACTGTTGGAGGCCTCATGTCCAAACAAGCAAGTGGAGAGTGCGGGCCTGATAGTCAGCCTGCGACAGGCAGAGTGTTTGCTGTCTGCTGCTGGCGTTAAACCTGGATGTTCAACGCTGGGCCATTTCTAGTGTCTGGCATTGAATATCTAGGTTTATTTTGGCCTCTAAAAAGTTAACCGGCTATGCCAATATTCAGCGCTTACTGGTTAACGTTTTAGCACTCAAAGATAGGCTTGCTATTTATGAGGCCTATTTTGACCACTCAACATAGCTGGTTAAATACACCTCTTGGTGTCCCAGTTAGTCCTCGAAAAATGTATATGTATATTTTCCAAATTTGATCTTAATGTCATCTAGTCCTGTGAAACAGGTATTTTGCTCTTTATGCTGAACTAACTCGTGGGACGCCCCAGCCCATCATGGAGAGTCCCTCGGCAAAGGTTTTACAGTCTAACTTTCTGACACGATTCAAAAATTGGTATCATCTTTTCTCCTCACAGAGTAACCAATGTATGTGGATCAACCTAGTCACAATTCAGTCTCCCCATTCTTAAGTCTCTGGAAAGACTAGTTACTTCCACAAACCTCACCCTCTGTCGTCTTGACCCAATTCCACCATACTGGCTAAATATGTCTTTGTTAGGTTGTTACCAATAGCACTACTGATGGCACACTGATAGCCAATCATTGTTCTTCACCCAACGCATAATTAAACTCTGGAATTCGTTGCCGGAGAATGTGGTGAAGGCGGTTAGCTTGGCAGAGTTTAAAAAGGGGTTGGACGGTTTCCTAAAAGATAAGTCCATAAACCACTACTAAATGGACTTGGGACAAATCCACCATTCCAGGAATAACATGTATAGAATGTTTGTACGTTTGGGAAGCTTGCCAGGTGCCCTTGACCTGGATTGTCCGCTGTCGTGGACAGGACACTGGGCTCGATGGACCCTTGGTCTTTTCCCAGTGTGGCATTACTTATGTACTTATGCTAGTATTCTATATCGGAACCTGGGCACCTAATTGGATGCAAACAGGTATAGATGTTCCATTATGGATGAATATTTTACAAATCTAGATATTTAAGTGCTGCCAATTAATGAAACAGTTTTTTCTCTGTTTTTTTTTTTCTTTGAAAGGGGAAATAAAACAAGGTAGATGAAAAGCAATGCTGCTAATTTTACACGGAGATGCTTTTAAAATGATTTCCATTGGCTCTTGCATAATTTTAGAAAAAAAAGCTAAAAATAGACACTTTCCTGCCCTATTAACCTAGGTGCCCCATAAGAAAATTGCTCCCTAAAAGTGATTGCGGAAGAACCAAACTGAAAGATTGTAGATATTTACCAAGATCAGCACTAGTTCTCTTACTTGGTGCCAGAAGGTTGCTCGTTGAAATCCAGAGAATCACCTTGCCCAACAGACCGTAGTTACGTTCCCTCAGCACAGATTACTCTGCTCTTTAGGGTGGGAGCTTTGACTATTTTCTATTATAAATTTTTAAATAAGGAACATAATGGCCAGGGAAAGGTCAGGATGATGGATTAGCAATCTGTCATTTTTTTATGGTCTCTTTGCGTATACTGTTGTCATCCAGAATGAACAATACCCCTCTTGATGACGGAAAGGAAGGTTGTAATCCCAGTGGAGTTTTGCTCTTCAGCTCCCCTTACTTCTCAAGCTTTATTAAATCTCTTGTAAGCTTTGGCAGCAGTCTGAAATTTGAACTCTGCCCAGAAAGAGTCTCTGAAATATCTACTTGCCATATGTGCTCCCAGCAGCTTATAAATCCAGATATAAATCAATCCATTTTATTTTGTTGGAAGAAAGAATTGTTAAGCCACCCAAGTTCTAGAATCCTTACAACAATGAAATGAAAATTGTTCGTTGATTTTGAAAACCATGTTGCTTATTTGGAAAAAAAAAAAACACCAACCCTGTTCCAACTATAACCAGGATGACATTTGCTTTCTGTAATGTAATTATATTTTTACTCTTTCTTTCTTTCTTTCTTTCTTTCTTTCATGAATTCATTCATGACATTTATATCCCGTATTAGCCCGAAATAGATTTAAATTCAAGAAGCAAATTAATACATGTGCAGTAAGTAACCAGGGATTTAGACTATCTCAAGAACAAACAAATAATTAAGGATGGATAGGTGAGAGCATAATTAGGCAGGACTAGATGGGGAAATGAGATTAAGAAAAGGGTGTGGGTTAAATTCAAATAGAGCTCTTTGTATTCAGAAAGGCCAGACTGAAGAAATGTGTTTTTAGAAGACTTCTAAAAGTTGATTGATTTAGGAACAGAATTCCAAATTTTGGTGCCTTGATAGGAAAAATTAGCAGAGTGAATTGTTTTATATATAAAATGCTTACAGATAGGGAAATGTAAGACAAGATATTCTCTAGACGATGAACCAGCATTACAAGGGGGTAATTCAATGAGATTATTCATATACTAGGAAAAAATGCCCGTTTCAGAACGCAATGAAACGGGCGCTAGCAAGGGGCCCCCTCCCTCCGTCCCTCCGAGGTACTTGCCTTGTTCGCCACAGTTTCCGTTTCGGCCCTTGAGTGTCATAGCTCCGCCCTCGATGTCATGACGTTTTGACGCGAGGGCGGTGCAGACACTCCAGGGCACACCGGATATCTCGGGCGCCTCAACTTCCGTGGAGGCTTCAGAACGTTGGGGTTGCCTTTTATATAGAGAGATGATGGGGCTTGGCCAAAAAGAATTTGGTAAATGAATACACATAATTTGAAAGATATTCTATCTCTTATTGGTAACCAATGTAGCTCATATAGAAGAGGAGTGGCTTTGGCGAAGCAAGGAGGCCTACATATAAGACGAGGAGCAGTTTTTATCCCTTCATCTTCCATTAGATCCCAGCCTTCATAGCTATTCCTTCGTAGCAATCCATGGATCATAGTTTGCTTGAGAATCCCTCCCCGTCATCACCTACTACCACTGCATCAGATCCAGGATTTTCCTACAGCATTCCCTGTGCCATTAAGCCCAATAAGAAAATTCCAGATTTGGGAATCAAATCTTAGTTCCCTTCTGGCCATATACAGTATGATAGACTGGGCTATTGGGTTGCCCAGATCCATGGTAATTCATTATAAATACTACTCAAGTACACTGATCATATTCTTTGTAGCATAGCAAACAATAGTAGATAAAGACTATGGGGTCAATATTAACAGAAACAGAGAAATAAGAAGCAACATAAGCATTGGCAAGTAAGATGCAAAGCTTACCGTCACTTAGTGAAAGACCCCCTAAGTACTGAATACCAACACTTAACTATATAAATTCAAACTCTGCTCCTGGACCATCCACAAAATAGCCGGCCTTCATTTTAGTGGTTTGTGATGATATTCAATGGGACTAACCAGTTAATTGCCACTGAATATCAGCAGATAGCAATTAGCTGGCCAGTAGCCATTTCTTGGCTGGTTAAAACACTTTGATGTGGGATATGGGATCCCTTAGGAAAGGAGGAGTTAGTGGTACTGAGGAGGAAGGGCATACTGGATGGGCCATTTGGCCCTTATCTGCCATCATGTTTTCTTCATTTGGGTCCTTTTTCCATTCTTTGAAGGATAATCTTTTGACTGAAATAGCCTCTTTAATTTTACCTCTTAACCATGCTGGCTGTTGTTTTCTCTTCTTTCCAGCTTAGCAAATACGTGGAATGCATCTGAAATGGGCTTCCAAGACAGTATTTTTGAATAATGCCCACCTCCATGCCTGATTTAGAGGGGCATTTTCGAAAGAAATGTGTATGTTTGGATTTGGACATTTTTGTAAAACGTCCAAATCCAGGGACGGGGAAAATCATATTTTCGAAAAAAGATGGACGTCCATCTTTCGTTTCGAAAATACCAAGGACGTCCTTGAATTTGGACTTCCTTAGACATGGACGTCCCTAGACATGGTCGACTTTGACTTTCGGTGATTTTCGAAACCAAAGACGTCCATGTCAAAAACGTCCAAATGCAAGCCATTTGGATGTGGGAGGAGCCAGCGTTTCTAGTGCATCGCTCCCCTTGACATGCCAGGACACCAACCGAGCACCCTAGGGGGCACTGCAGTGGACTTCATAAAATGCTCCCTGGTACATAGCTCCCTTACTTTGTGTGCTGAGCCCCCCCCAAACCCTCTAAAACCCACTACCCACAACTGTACACCACTACCATAGCCCTTACGGGTGAAGGGGGCACCTATATGTGGGTACAGTGGGTTTGTGGTGGGTTTTGTAGGGCTTGCTGTTTCCTCCACAAATGTAACAGGTAGGGGGGGGGGGGTATGAGCCTGGGTCCGCCTGTCTGATGTGTACTGCAGTACCCACTAAAACTGCTCCAGGAACCTGCATGCACTGTCATGGACCTGAGTATGACATCTGAGCCTGGCATACAGGCTGGCACAAAATATTTTTTAAATGTTTTTTGAGGGTGGGAGGAGGTTAGTAACCACTGGGGGAGTAACGGGAGGTCATCCCCGATTCCCTCCGGTGGTCATTTGGTCATTTCGGGCACCTTTTTGTGCCTTATTCATAAAAAAAAAAACGTCCGGGTGAAAACATCCAAGTTTTACTTTAGGACTTCCTTGCTTTTTTTCGATTATGGCTCAAAGACGTCCACGTCTTAGGCACATCCAAGTCCTACCTTCATCATGCCTCCAACATGTCCCCTTGAACTTTGGATGTCCTCGCGACGGACTGCAGTTGGAGACATCCAAAATCGGGTTTCGATTATACCGATTTGGATGTCCCTGGGAGATGGACATCCATGTTACGATTTATGTCGAAAGATGGACGTCCATCTTTTTCGAAAATGAGCCTGTTAGTGTCCTAACCTTAGCAGGCCATCCTTTTGGCTTCTTTTTAACCATTTTCCTCATTTTATTATAGTCACCCTGTCAATATCAAGCTGTGCGGCAATGCTGATGGAGCCCATTTAAAGTGAATGGTCTTTGTCGGCATTACCACACAGGCAGCTGCTAGCACTGCTTGATAAAGGGAGCCTTAATTTAATAGCAGATTTTGCATTTTGCCCTTATAACTGATAAGACAATTGCTGAGGTAATAACAGAAAAAAACAATTCATAACAATTTATGAAATCAAATATTTTAAATATTTTCATACTCGCATCCCCTCCCCCTTAACCACCAAAAATGAGCACAGTTTAAATTGATTAGAGAATCTATTTTGAATTTGAGCAGTTACACCTTCAAAATAACTTACTAGTCCTCAACAAGCAAAATTCCCTTGCTAAAGGAAGAGTAAAGTTGCCAGAAGTACTTGGATGAAGCACTCATAGTAACATAGTAGATGACGGCAGAAAAAGACCTGCACGGTCCATCCAGTCTGCCCAAGAAGATAAATTCATATGTGCTACTTTTTTATTTGTACTGTCCTCTTCAGGGCACAGACCATATAAGTCTATCCAGCCCTATCCCCGCCTCCCAACCACCAACCCCGCCTCCCACCACCAGCTCTGGCATAGACCGTATAAGTCTGCCCAGCACTATCCCCACCGCCCAACCACCAGCCCCGGCACAGACCGTATAAGTCTGCCCAGCACTAGTCCCGCCTCCCAACCACCAGCCCCGGCACAGACCTTATAAGTCTGCCCAGCACTAGCCCTGCCTCCCAACCACCAGCTCTGCCACCCATTCTAGGCTAAGCTCCTGAGGATCCCTTCCTTCTGCACAGGATTCCTTTATGTTTATCCCATGCATGTTTGAATTCCATTACCGTTTTCATCTCCACCACCTCCCACGGGAGGGCATTCCAAGCATCCACCACCCTCTCCGTGAAAAAATACTTCCTGACATTCTTCTTGAGTCTGCCCCCCTTCAATCTCATTTCATGCCCTCTCGTTCTACCGCCTTCCCATCTCCGGAAAAGGTTCGTTTGCGGATTAATACCTTTCAAATATTTGAACTCCTAAAGGATAACAATGCACTAATTTATCTTTTAAATATTCTGGTCTTACATTATGAAAAATAAACTTGAGAAGCCAAACAAATACTTTTAAACCTGATCCTCAATTCTACTGGGATCCAGTGCAATAACCACAGTAAAGGAATCATTTATCACTCCTCTTACTATAAATAATCCTTGCTGCCATGTTCTGCACTTTTTGCATTTTAAAGATTCTTTTCAGAAACAGAAGATACAGTAGACTGTCACATGGACCACGGTGTGAACATCCTGAGGCCACAAAATAAGTTCAGTTACCATACCATCTGAAGCTTAAACCATGATTTTTTTTTTGTTTACCACTGCTCCTAAGTAAGTCTAGTAGAACCCCAGTACCTAACACAGCTACTGATGAAAAATCCCTTGACCTAGTGGAATTACCTACCCAAAATGTCTTTTGTTTCCACATTTAACTTTATTTAATCTCAATCATAATTCCAGGTAAAAAATAAATAAATAAACAAATAACCACCACCCCCCATCATCTATTTCAAATCTGTCACTGTGATCTTAATTGGGCCAAAACCTGGACATCATGAGTATGAAAGTAAGGCTTATTTTATTTATTTTTATTACATTTGTACCCCGCGTTTTACTACTACTACTACTTAACATTTCTAGAGCGCTACTAGGGTTACGCAGCGCTGTACAAATTAACAATTAAGGACGGTCCCTGCTCGGAAGAGCTTACAATCTAAAGGACGAAATGTCAAGTTGGGGTAGTTAAGTTTTCCTGAGAAGCGGTGTAGTGATTAGGTGCCGAAGGCGACATTGAAGAGGTGGGCTTTGAGCATTGATTTGAAGATGAGTAGGGAGGGGGCACGGCGTATGGACTCAGGGAGTTTGTTCCAGGCATGGGGTGAGGCAAGACAGAAGGGGCGGAGCCTGGAGTTGGAGGTGGTGGAGAAGGGTACTGAAAGGAGGGATTTGTCTTGAGAGCGGAGGTTACGGGTAGGGACGTAAGGGGAGATGAGGGTAGAGAGGTACGGAGGGGCCGCAGATCGAGTGCATTTGTAGGTGAGTAAGAGAAGCTTGAACTGTATGCGGTATCTGATTGGGAGCCAGTGGAGTGACTTGAGGAGAGGGGTGATATGAGTATATCGGTTAAGGCGGAAGATAAGACGTGCGGCTTACATGGGGCAATGGAGGGTTAAGTGACTTGCCCAGAGTCACAAGGAGCTGCCTGTGCCTGAAGTGGGAATTGAACTCAGTTCCTCAGGACCAAAGTCCACCACCCTAACCACTAGGCTACTCCTCCACTAGCAATGTTCCATGTAGAAGTCGGCCCTTGCAGATCACCAATGTGGCCGCGCAGGCTTCTGCTTCTGTGAGTCTGACGTCCTGCACGTACGTGCAGGACGTCAGACTCACAGAAACAGAAGCCTGCGCAGCCTTCTACATAAAATGTTGCTAGTGGAATAGCAACATTCCATGTAGAATCTCCAATAGTAGCAACATTCCATGTAGAATCTCCAATAGTATCTATTTTATTTTTGTTACATTTGTACCCTGCGCTTTCCCACTCATGGCAGGCTCAATGCGGCTTACATGGGGCAATGGAGGGTTAAGTGACTTGCCCAGAGTCACAAGGAGCTGCCTGTGCCTGAAGTGGGAATTGAACTCAGTTCCTCAGGACCAAAGTCCACCACCCTAACCACTAGGCCACTCCTCAAAATTCAAAAGCCTGAATTTGTTTTACAAAAAGACTAAAACAAGAATTGGGATTCCACAGTGATTCCCCTTGCCCCCTTCTCCCAAAGACTAAATACCAGAGTGTCAGTTCCCACCCATCACCCTAAAAGATTGATGGCTCACAAAAACATCTAAAGCAAATTATAGCTTTTCCTCTGATTTCAACTTACTCCAGTCTAGCTATTCATTTATTAAAATGTGATATACCACTTTTGGACAATTCCAACAGAAGAATTCAGAAGCTCAAACACAGCAAACATG
Source organism: Microcaecilia unicolor (assembly GCF_901765095.1). Lineage (NCBI taxonomy): Eukaryota > Metazoa > Chordata > Amphibia > Gymnophiona > Siphonopidae > Microcaecilia > Microcaecilia unicolor. Next base: position 740,756,522 of record NC_044031.1, on the reverse strand, counting down.
ATGTATGAAATCAAATATAAAAATAACAGAAAGGGGTAAAAGGGCAGAGTTAGTCCAAAGCCACAAACTAACCACCCAAACAATGTGCAGCTATAATGGTCAAAGCCCAAGAATGCTTGAACTAGAAAATAAAAGGTCAATACTCAGCATTGTTTAAATGGGTACATAAGTACATAAGTATTGCCATACTGGGAAAGACCAAAGGTTCATCAAGCCCAGCATCCTGTTTCCAACAGTGGCCAATCCAGGTCACAATATACCTGGCAAAATCCCCAAAAAGTACAAAACATTTTATACTGCTTATCCCGGAAATAGTGGATTTTCCCCAAGTCCATTCAATAACGGGCTATGGACTTTTCCTTTAGGAAGCGATCCAAACCTTTTTAAAACTCTGCTAAGCTAACCGCCTTTACCACATTCTCTGGCAACGAATTCCAGAGTGAGTAAAGAAAAATTTTCTACGATTCGTTTTAAATTTACTACATTGTAGCTTCATCACATGCTCCCTAGTCCTAGTATTTTTGGAAAGCGTAAACAGACGCTTCACATCTACCCATTCAACTCCACTCATTATTTTATAGACCTCTATCATATCTCTCCTCAGCTGCCTTTTCTCCAAGCTGAAGAGCCCTAGCCACTTTAGTCTTTCCTCATAGGGAAGTTGTCCCATCCCCTTTATCATTTTCGTCGCCCTTCTCTGCACCTTTTCTAATTCCACTATATATTTTTTTAGATTTGAACACAACATTCGAGGTGCAGTCGCACCATGGAGCTATACAATGGCATTATAACATCCTCATTTTTGTTTTCCATTCCTTTCCTAATAATACCTAACATTCAATTTGCTTTTTTAGCCACAGCACCACACTGAGCAGAAGGTTTCAATGCATCATCAACGACGACACCTAGATCCCTTTCTTGGTCGGTGACTCTTAACGTGGAACCTTGCATGACGTAGCTATAATTCAGATTCCTCTTTCCCACATACATCACTTTGCACTTGCTCACATTAAACGTCATCTGCCATTTAGATGCCCAGTCTTCTGGTCTCGTAAGGTCCTCTTGTAATTTTTCACAATCCTCCCGCGATTTAACGACTTTGAATAACTTTGTGTCATCAGCAAATTTAATTACCTCACTAGTTGCTCCCATCTCTAGGTCATTTATAAATATGTTAAAAAGCAGCAGTCTGAGCACACACCCCTGGGGAACCCCACTAACTACTCTTCTCCATTGAGAAAACTGACCATTTAACCCTGGTCTCTGTTTTCTATCTTTAATCCACAATAGAACACTACCTCCTATCCCATGACTCTCCAATTTCCTCTGGAGTCTTTCATGAGGTACTTTGTCAAATGCCTTTTGAAAATCCAGATACACAATATCAACCGGCTCACCTTTATCCATATGTTTGTTCACCCCTTCAAAGAAATGTAGTAGATTGGTGAGGCAAGATTTCCCTTCACTAAATCCATGTTGACTTTGTCTCATTAATCCATGCTTTTGAATATGCTCTGTAATTTCGTTCTTAATAATAGTCTCTACCATTTTGCCCAGCACCGACGTCAGACTCACTGGTCTATAATTTCCCAGTTCTCCTCTGAAACCTTTTTTAAAAATCGGCGTTACATTAGCCACCCTCCAATCTTCCTGTACCACACTCGATTTTAAGGATAAATTACATATTTCTAACAATAGCTCCGCAAGCTCATTTTTCAGTTCTATCAGTACTCTGGGATGAATACCATCCGGTCCAGGAGATTTGTTACTCTTCAGTTTGTAGAACTGCCCCATTACATCCTCCAGGTTTACAGAGAATTCATTAAGTTTCTCCTACTCGTCAGCTTTGAATACCATTTCCGGCACCAGTATCCCACCCAAATCTTCCTCGGTGAAGACCGAAGCAAAGAATTCATTTAAATCTCTCTGCTACGGCTTTGTCTTCCCTGATCGCCCCTTTTACTCCTCAATCATGTAGCGGTCCAACCAATTCTTTTGCCGGCTTCCTGCTTTTAATATATCTAAAAAACATTTTACTATGTGTTTTTGCCTCCAACGCATCTTTTTTTTCGAAGTCCCTCTTAGCCTTCCTTATCAGTGCTTTGCATTTGACTTGACATTCCTTATGCTGTTTCTTATTATTTTCAGTCGGTTCCTTCTTCCATTTTCTGAAGGATTTTCTTTTAGCTCTAATAGCTTCCTTCACCTCACTTTTTAACCACGCCGGCTGTCGTTTGGTCTTCCATCCTCCTTTTTTAATACGCGGAATATATTTGGCCTGGGCTTCCAGGATGGTGTTTTTGAACAGCATCCATACCTGATGTAAATTTTTGACCCTCGCTTCTCTAAGTCGCTCCTCTAAGTTTTTTTTTCACCGTTCTTCTCATTTTATCATAGTCTCCCTTTTTAAAGTTAAACACTAACGTATTTGATTTCCTATGTATACTTACTTCAAAGCAAATATCAAATCCGATCATATTATGATCACTGTTATCAAGCAGCCCCAGCACCATTACCTCCCGCACCAGATCATGGGGTTCCTGCTTGCCTAAACCACACTGAACAGGCCATCCATTGATCTATCGATATTCAGTGGCATTTAATATTGCTATTGAATATTGACTCTTGACTGCTTCAACACTGCCTGGGTAATGCCCTGGCAGTCTGGGGATGGAGTCAGGACAAAAGCCAGCAGTTGTGCAACCATATCCAATGCTGATGCCTGCATAGTTAAGCATGCAGATAAGAATCACACAAAATGCAATCCCTTTGCCCGCTTAGCTATGTGGCCAGCACCCACATAAGTTCTGGGCTGGTGCTAAGACCCCAAATATTCAATGTCGGGGCCCAAACCTGGGCATTCATTGAATTTCCAGGCTTAAATCTGTCTGTGGCTGTCAGTAGCTTAAAAATGTGGTGAATATCTGCCCATAAGATTTTAGGATTATCATAAATTTTTGATTAGAAGTCTCAAGCCAAAAAAAAAGGCAGAGACTTCCATAAAGCAAGCATTATGTAAGTTATCATTGTCTAGTTGAAGAACAGTTGATGGTGGAATAGGTAGGAGCTGTTGATTTTGAGAAGGAAATGAATGACAGGGTCTATTCAATTGACTGAATTTATCATAAAGCCCTAAAAAGAGATAACCAGAAAAAAAAAATCGGGGAGTCAAATGATAAAGAATTTGTCCTTTAATTACAGGAGGATCTTAGGGATGCTTAAACTGTTAGAGGTCCAAATAGCTTCAGATTGCCTTTAATTCAGTACTGAACCATTTGATAACAGCAAATCTGAAATGGCATCAAGATAAAGGTTAACAGAAGATAAATTAAGGGAAATCACAGCTAGCGTAACCCTATTAAAATCCCATGGCTTATAGTGTCAAAGGCAGCCAATAAATCAAGGAAGATTAGAATCATTGACCTTCCCTGACCCAGTCAAAGCCTCAGATCATCCAACAAATCAATTAAAACTGCCTCTGTGTGAAAGCCAGAGTGAAAATTTGACTGGGCTAGATCCAGCCTTTGACGTTCTTCCAAAATTCCCTTTAATTGACTAGCAACAATGGACTTAAATTTTGGTAACTACTGGCAAATTCAAAATTGGTTGGTGATTTACTGGCTCCTCAGCTCCTAAATAATTAGGCTTTAGCCAAGACTTAACTACAACATATTTCAAAGTGGAAGGGGCCTCACCTTTTTGTAATGATGTATTCACCATACCTGCAAAATAGAAGAACTCTACATCTGGTAAATCCTTTGATATTCAAGTCAGACGTGAGTTCACTATGCTATTACCCTTTGCCAATCTACATAAAAGGTGCTTAATCCGCTCTAAACTTAAATAATAACATTCAATTAAGGTTAAAATGTCTCCTCTATTTTCCCTCTCATCCTTAACATGCAAATCACAGGAGCTACCCTTCAGTAAGTAAAGATCTTAGAATATCAACATCCATTTTGTTGAAAGAATTATGTTAATTCATCAGACCCTGGTTTAAAAACCTTAGGGGGTTGTTTACTAAAGCTTAGCTTGAACTATCTGTAGCAGGGCCCATAGGAATAAAATGGGCCCTGCTGCAGATAACTGGAGCATCACTCCTGTCAGCTAACCCTTGAAGTTTCCATGTCAAGACTGCTCCAGATTCCTACACAGAAACTGTGTGGTAGAATTGAAGAATACCTTATTTAAATCATAGAGCCTCACCACATGAAGAATATGTAATCACCAATTAGACACAGAAATATGCAGACAGAAATTGAATTATTTGCCCTGTTGTCCATGTCAAGTCTTCCACACCCCCTTCTCCTCCTGTTTCTGCACATGGATTTGGAAGCAGCCTGGATCTTCTTGTCCTTCTATGTTCTGTACACTCTAGCCTCTATTTCTTACATACTGCCTGAGAGGAGGGAGACTGGAGCCAGAAGCAGAGGGCTATACTACTACTACTACTTATCATTTCTAAAGCGCTACTAGACATACGCAGCGCTATACACTTCAACATGAAGAGACAGTCCCTGCTCGACAGAGCTTACAATCTAATTAGGACAGACAAACAGAACAAACAAGAGATAAGGACAAAGTGTAGCAAGATTCCGGAATCTCAAAGAGTAGCAAGATTCCAGAATCCCAAAGTGTACCAAGATTCCGGAATCCCAGAGACTACTACTACTACTTATCATTTCTATAGCGCTACTAGACGTATGCAGCGCTGTACAGTTGAACATGAAGAGACAGTCCCTGCTCGACAGAGCTTACAATCTAATTAGGACAGACAAACAGGACAAACAAGAGATAAGGACAAAGTGTAGCAAGATTCCAGAATCTCCAAGAGTAGCAAGATTCCATGCAGAATCTCAAAGAGCAGCAAGATTCCAGAATCCCAAAGTGTACCAAGATTCCGGAATCCCAGAGACTACTACTACTACTACTTAGCATTTCTATAGCGCTCCTAGACGTATGCAGCGCTATACACTTTAACATGAAGAGACAGTCCCTGTTCGACAGAGCTTACAATCTAATTAGGACAGATGAACAGGACAAACAAGAGATAAGGACAAAGTGTAGCAAGATTCCAGAATCCCAAAGTGTACCAAGATTCCGGAATCCCAGAGACTACTACTACTACTACTACTACTACTACTACTACTTAGCATTTCTATAGCGCTACTGGACGTACGCAGCTCTGTACACTTGAACATGAAGAGACAGTCCCTGCTCGACAGAGCTTAAATTTTAATTAGTGGGCTGAGGCAGCTGTTTCATTTTCACAATGGTTGCATGACCGTTTGCAGCCGTTCCCCTTTCCTGGGGTTGCTCGCTCTCTCTCCTCTCTAACTCAGATCCAGTTAATCTGCTCAGCATTGCCATCTCTTGATCTCTTCTGACACTTTCAACCAGCATCTCATTCTTTTTCCTCCTTCCCAGCTTTCTTTTTTGCTACTATTATTACTACTGCTACTACTTATTTCTAATGCACCACCAGGCATACACAGCACTGTACGGACACATCTGAGAGATTGTAAGCTCTGTGGAGAAGGGCCTATCTATTCAAGCCAACATAAATGGCAAACAACACATTTTAATAGCTTATAAGTAAACAATAGAAATCAAACAAAATAAAACATGGAAAAGAAAATAAGATGATACCTTTTTTATTGGACATAACTTAATACATTTAATACGTAAGACCTTTGAAATAAGAATGATTGAATATTTTGACACCCAACAAACAGGACTTAATAAGGATCTGGGTTTTCTAACTCATTATAAAATATAAAGCTGTATTTCTCTGTTTATTACCCTCCTCTCACCTACCAACACCCATTCTGTTAGAATATCAATGAAATGCTTTGATGTCCCCATGCATACCTCCGACCCACCCCCACCCTCCCACTCTGTCAGACAGTCAAAGTAATGCTTTGATGTTTCTCTCATATATACTATCTGCTACCTCATTTGCTTATTTCCGATCTGAGGAAGAAGGGCAACCTTCAAAAGCTAATCAAGAAATGTATTAAGTTATGTCCAATAAAAAAGGTATCATCTTATTTTCTTTTCCATGTTTTATTTTGTTTGATTTCTATTGATAACCTTTAAGAGTGGACTAACACGGCTACCACACCTCTCTACTTAATAGCTTATAAGAAAAGAAATGGCCTAGTGGTTAGGGTGGTGGACTTTGGTCCTGAGTAACTGAGTTTGATTTCTACTTCAGGCACAGGCAGCTCCTTGTGACTCTGGGCAAGTCACTTAACCCTCCATTGCCCCATGGAAGCCGCATTGAGCCTGCCATGAGTGGGAAAGCGCAGGGTACAAATGTAACAAAAATAAAATAGATACTATTGGAGATTCTACATGGAATGTTGCTACTATTGGAGATTCTACATGGAATGTTGCTATTCCACTAGCAACATTCCATGTAGAAGGCTGCGCAGGCTTCTGTTTCTGTGAGTCTGACGTCCTGCACATACGTGCAGGATGTCAGACTCACAGAAGCAGAAGCCTGCGCGGCCACATTGGTGATCTGCAAGGGCCGACTTCTACATGGAATGTTGCTAGTGGAGGAGTAGCCTAGTGGTTAGGGTGGTGGACTTTGGTCCTGGGGAACTGAGGAACTGAGTTTGATTCCCACTTCAGGCACAGGCAGCTCCTTGTGACTCTGGGCAAGTCACTTAACCCTCCATTGCCCCATGGAAGCCGCATTGAGCCTGCCATGAGTGGGAAAGCGCAGGGTACAAATGTAACAAAAATAAAATAGATACTATTGGAGATTCTACATGGAATGTTGCTACTATTGGAGATTCTACATGGAATGTTGCTATTCCAATAGCAACATTCCATGTAGAAGGCTGCGCAGGCTTCTGTTTCTGTGAGTCTGACGTCCTGCACATACGTGCAGGATGTCAGACTCACAGAAGCAGAAGCCTGCGCGGCCACATTGGTGATCTGCAAGGGCCGACTTCCACATGGAATGTTGCTAGTGGAATAGCAACATTCCATGAAGAATCTCAAATAGTAGCAGCAGTGGAGGAGTGGCCTAGTGGTTAGGGTGGTGGACCTTGGTCCTGAGTAACTGAGTTTGATTTCTACTTCAGGCACAGGCAGCTCCTTGTGACTCTGGGCAAGTCACTTAACCCTCCATTGCCCCGTGTAAGCCGCATTGAGCCTGCCATGAGTGGGAAAGCGCGGGGTACAAATGTAAAAAAAAAAAAAAATAAGATGCAAAAGCTACCTCTAAAGGGTGAGTTTCTAGCTGGGATTTATTATGGCCAGAGAGCATGATGCACTGCCTACATGCTCAAAACTCCAGGGCTGTTCCGAACAGCGCTGGAGAAATACCGCCTGATCAGTGCATCTGAACAGCTCCCTTATGCTCAATGCTAATGACATGCAAATTTAAGTGCGGCCATAGTGTTGAGCATGAGGGAGTTTTTTGGTTCTCGCTCTAGAGTTGTGCATCAAACACAGCTCTTGATCACATGCCCAGGGCGCCAGAGGGGGGAGGAGGGAAGGAGGAAAATTTTTGGCTCCTGTACCTGCTGAGCATGAACACATCTTCTCTGTATTTTCAGCAAAACTACAAAAAAAACATTGCCTTGCCTTCTTTCAGCTTGTGCAACTCGGGCTGTTAATTATTGGTCCGGGAGTAGCAGAAGCTAACAAACCGCCAAACAGCTGCCATCAACTCCCAGCCTATAGGCAGAAAAGGTTTCTGTAGTGCAAAACAAACCAGCCAGAAATCACAGCTGTTACCTCTGGAACAAGAGAACAGTTCTTGCCAAAAAGCAAAGCAAACAAACCAGGAAAAAGCAGCAGCAGCTGACTCCCACGTTTACAGGAAACACAACTGCTCAACACCAGCACTTCCTCAGAAACCCTAACACCAGCTCCGAGCTACTACTGCTACTACTTATCATTTCTGTAGAGCTACTAGATGTACGCAACGCTGTACACTTGAACATGAAGAGACAGTCCCTGCTCCACAGAGCTTACAATCTAATCAGGACAGATAAACAGGACAAACAAGAGATGAGGGAATATTAAAGTGAGGATGATGTAGAGGAGTGGCCTAGTGGTTAGGGTAGTGGACTTTGGTCCTGGGGAACTGAGGAACTGAGTTTGATTCCCACTTCAGGCACAGGCAGCTCCTTGTGACTCTGGGCAAGTCACTTAACCCTCCGTTGCCCCAGGTACAAATAAGTACCTGTATACAATATGTATGCCGCATTGAGCCTGCCATGAGTGGGAAAGCACAGGGTACAAATGTAACAAAAAATAAAAATAAGGGTTCTGAACAAGTGAACAAGGGTTAGGAGTTAAAAGCAGCATCAAAAAGGTGGGCTTTTAGCTTAGATTTGAAGATGGCCAGAGATAGAGCTTGACGTACCGGCTCAGGCTGGCATAGGATTTCCCGTGGTAAGGGTGCTGTACTTAATCATGCTGTTTCCTGTGCATGGGGGGAATGAGAAATCACATAATTTAAATCTAATTCTAATGCTACTTATGTTGTCCCTTCCCGAGCTTGTGGTTTCCCATTGTGAGGGCCTCTAAGCATGCTGCACAGATAAACACGGGCGCTAGTCCAGTGCTAATGGCCTCTAGCACCTGTGTCTGATTGAGGAAGTCTGTTCCAGACCAAACGGCAATGCAAAGTTGAAAGAGCAAAGTTGGGAGTTAGCAGTATCTATCTCCCATCCTCCTCCACCAGACCATCAGCAGTATCCTTGCCATCTCCAGGGCCGTCGAAAGACTAGGCCGGGCCCGGGGCAAGGCCGCCCCACCTCTGCCCCCCACTGCCCCGCCTTCGCCCCCCCTCCCAGTCGCCCCCCCCCCCCCCGCCACTCACTCCGTGGTCTCACTTGCCTGCCTCCATGGCTCCAGGCCCCCTTCATTCAAAGCGGCAGTCGCAGATTGCGTCTCTTCTGGTCTTCCCTCCCTGTGTCCTGCCCTCGTCTGATGTAACTTACAGTTTCCGCGAGGGCGGGACACAGGGAGGGAAGGCCAGAAGAGAGGCGATCTGTGACTGCCGCTTTGAATGCAGGGGGCCCGGAGCCGAGGAGGCAGGCCAGTGAGACTGGGGACTGCAGCGCTGGCGGCCTGACCCCGGCGCCAGGCCCCCCTTGGAGGCCCGGGCCCAGGGAATTTTGCCCCCCCCCCCCCCTCTCGGTGGCCCTGGCCATCTCTCCCTACAGTTAGTAGCACTATCCTCCTTCCTGGTCTTCCTCTATTAACATAACATAATAAATTATCATTTTCCTCCTATTTCCTCCTTCTCTCCCTTCTCCCTTTCTGTGGCAGAGATAGATTGTCTAGCATAGTCCCCTGCCAGTGTGCTCTTAATTGGTGGCAGCTAGAGCAGTAAGAGCAAACTATGAAAGTGGGTGCAGCAGTTGCTCCCCCACTTCAGACTGCAACACAGCATTCTCCCCCTTCTTAGCAGCAATAGTGCCAGAGGGAATATGAAACAATCAGTGGTATGGCTACCGCAAAAAGATTTTCCACAGTGGATGGACTGGGTAGGTAATGGGTAAATAGTGTGCAGTTCTGGTCACCGTATCTCAAAAAAGCTATAGTGTAATTAGAAAAGGTACAGAGAAGGGCGACAAAAATGATAAAGGAGATGGGATGAATCCCCTATGAGGAAAGGCTGAAACCGCTCGGGGTCTTCAGCTTGGAGAAAAGACGGCTGAGGGGAGATATGATAGAGGTATATAAAATACTGAGTGGAGTGGAACGGGTAGAAGTGAATCGATTGTTTACTCTTTTCCAAAAATACTAGGACTAGGAGACACATAATGAAGCTAAAATGTAGTGAATCGGAGAAAATATTTCTTCACTGAACGTGTAATTCAGGGGCGTATCTGCGTGGGGCCACAGGGGCCTGGGCCCCCGCAGATTTTGCCCCGGACCCCCCTACCGCCGTTAACCCTCCCTCCCTCACCTACCGCCGTTACTGAACTATTAGTCTATTAGTGCTGCGACGTCAGACTCCATCCAACTGGATCTAAAGATGCATGCAGCTTTCACAGCGCGCTGCACGACGAGGATGAAAATGTTAAAGATCGCGGCTGGGCTGGCGGGGGGGTTGGGGTCCCCCGCCAGCTGAAGCAATATTTTAAAAAGCCGGAGGAAGCGGACCTCAGGGTAGGTGACGGTGGTAGGCGGGGGAGGGAGGGAGTGTTAACGGCGGTAGGGGGGGTTGACGGCGGTGGGGGGGGTTGACGGCGGTAGGGGGGGCCCCCTCACTCTAGCCCCTGCCCCCCCTATCGCCGAACCTCAGATACGCCCCTGGTGTAATTAAACCCTGGAATTTGTTGCAAGAGAATGTGGTAAAAGCAGTTAGCGTAACAGGGTTCAAAAAAGGTTTGGACAGCTTCCTAAAAGAAAAGTCCATAAGCCATTATTAAAATGGACTTGGGAAAATCCACTGCTTATTTCTGGAATAAGCAGCATAAAATGTGTTGTACTCTTTTGGGATCTTGCCAGGTACTGGTGACCTGGATTGGCCACTGTTGGAAACAGGATACTGGGCTTGTCGGACCATTGGTCTGTCCCAGTATGGCAACACTTATGTACTTATGATTTATAACATCTGTATGAATGGAGAATGACTGCATGTTATTCCTGTTTGTAGCAGATGTTCTGCCAGCATGGTACTGCCAAGTGGGATCCGCTTTTCTCCTCACTGGGTCACCATGAACCAGTCTTGGCAAGGGGAAAGAACTGATTTCACAAGATTTGTGATGCATGGCACACTGCTTTGAGGTTGGTGGTACACGTGCATTACCTCTGAGTCTATGAACTCTTAGTCCACATCTTCCTTTCCACTGAAAGAGGTCCACTTCCTGTCAAATTCTTGCCTGCGGGTATTTAAATTTCTTATCATATCTACCCTTTTCCACATTTTCTCTGGGGTATATATATTTAGATCATGAAATCTATCCCCATATGCTTTCATAATTCTACATTTAATAATTCTATATTCTATACAGTGGTGGAAATAAGTATTTGATCCCTTGCTGATTTTGTAAGTTTGCCCACTGACAAAGACATGAGCAGCCCATAATTGAAGGGTAGGTTATTGGTAACAGTGAGAGATAGCACATCACAAATTAAATCCGGAAAATCACATTGTGGAAAGTATATGAATTTATTTGCATTCTGCAGAGGGAAATAAGTATTTGATCCCCCACCAACCAGTAAGAGATCTGGCCCCTACAGACCAGGTAGATGCTCCAAATCAACTCGTTACCTGCATGACAGACAGCTGTCGGCAATGGTCACCTGTATGAAAGACACCTGTCCACAGACTCAGTGAATCAGTCAGACTCTAACCTCTACAAAATGGCCAAGAGCAAGGAGCTGTCTAAGGATGTCAGGGACAAGATCATACACCTGCACAAGGCTGGAATGGGCTACAAAACCATCAGTAAGACGCTGGGCGAGAAGGAGACAACTGTTGGTGCCATAGTAAGAAAATGGAAGAAGTACAAAATGACTGTCAATCGACAAAGATCTGGGGCTCCACGCAAAATCTCACCTCGTGGGGTATCCTTGATCATGAGGAAGGTTAGAAATCAGCCTACAACTACAAGGGGGGAACTTGTCAATGATCTCAAGGCAGCTGGGACCACTGTCACCACGAAAACCATTGGTAACACATTACGACATAACGGATTGCAATCCTGCAGTGCCCGCAAGGTCCCCCTGCTCCGGAAGGCACATGTGACGGCCCGTCTGAAGTTTGCCAGTGAACACCTGGATGATGCCGAGAGTGATTGGGAGAAGGTGCTGTGGTCAGATGAGACAAAAATTGAGCTCTTTGGCATGAACTCAACTCGCCGTGTTTGGAGGAAGAGAAATGCTGCCTATGACCCAAAGAACACCGTCCCCACTGTCAAGCATGGAGGTGGAAATGTTATGTTTTGGGGGTGTTTCTCTGCTAAGGGCACAGGACTACTTCACCGCATCAATGGGAGAATGGATGGGGCCATGTACCGTACAATTCTGAGTGACAACCTCCTTCCCTCCGCCAGGGCCTTAAAAATGGGTCGTGGCTGGGTCTTCCAGCACGACAATGACCCAAAACATACAGCCAAGGCAACAAAGGAGTGGCTCAGGAAGAAGCACATTAGGGTCATGGAGTGGCCTAGCCAGTCACCAGACCTTAATCCCATTGAAAACTTATGGAGGGAGCTGAAGCTGCGAGTTGCCAAGCGACAGCCCAGAACTCTTAATGATTTAGAGATGATCTGCAAAGAGGAGTGGACCAAAATTCCTCCTGACATGTGTGCAAACCTCATCATCAACTACAGAAGACGTCTGACCGCTGTGCTTGCCAACAAGGGTTTTGCCACCAAGTATTAGGTCTTGTTTGCCAGAGGGATTAAATACTTATTTCCCTCTGCAGAATGCAAATAAATTCATATACTTTCCACAATGTGATTTTCCGGATTTAATTTGTGATGTGCTATCTCTCACTGTTACCAATAACCTACCCTTCAATTATGGGCTGCTCATGTCTTTGTCAGTGGGCAAACTTACAAAATCAGCAAGGGATCAAATACTTATTTCCACCACTGTATATCTCTTCTATTCCACCAATACCACAGAGTTCAAGGTGGATTACGAGTTAGAACATTTATCTCAAATAATAACAAAATAAAATAAACAGTAACTTACTGTTCTTGAGAGATAACATATTCACTAAACAGAGTAGTTTTTAAAGATCTACTGGGCAAAGATCTTCTTAGGGGACAATAGGGTCCATACTTTTGATGCTTGATAGGAAAATAAGGTAAACATTTTCCTTGGCATACTACCTCTAGGATTAGGAAAAAATGCCAGTAGAGTTGCATATTAGATATCTTTTGTTAGAACATCACAAGCAAATGAGTCTAAACATGCAATAAGGGGTTATTCCCTGAAAGATCCTATAAATTGTCATATATAGGAGGATACCCATACCACGGTCCATGAATCTGACCCCCAAATTGCTTGAAACACCAAGTACACCAGTAGACCAGGAATTCCCAGGCTGGAGGGAAGGGAGTCACAGATGCCCAAGAGACTTTGAAGGGTAGGGTCAGTGAAGAAAGAAACCCTGAGGAAGAAGAACCTCTCTGGATCCACAGCCAGTATGTAATGGCTCCCAGTAGGTTCAAGGGGGTAGAGTTCCTGACGAGGAGCTAGAGGAACCTACTCCTATGAAAGAGGAGGGGCCTGAGATACAAGGGGAGGATCAAATATCAGAAGCAGAGTTTATAACTTCACCAATGCAGCCAATTGGGTAGAACTCCAAAGTATGGAAATGTGATTGAGAGAAGGAGGTTCCCAGATAGCTGCTGCAACTGGTTGACAGCTATGGGGTGGAAGATAGTGCCTGTTATGTAAGAAAACTATCTCAAGGGGAGGAGAGCTCATAAAGTTGGGAGAGTCCAAACCAGAGGAGAGACTAAAGAAGGTACTGGGTTTTATCAGACCTGATTTGCATTAGACTTGTAAACAGTTAAAATCCCTGGATTATAAGTTGCTAGGGAAGGAATACAGGTTTGGAGCTTATCTTGTGGACTTTGCAAACAATTCTTAAAGTATACAGTGTCTTGCTGATGATTGGATACTGAATTTGTTTGTTCACCCTGAGTGGGAAGGTGGCCCAGAATCTAGATCATGGGAGCAGTCAGCAGGACGTTATTGTGGACTACTGCATGGACCTTACAAGTGCATGGACTTGAATTGCTGATGGAGGACCCTTACCTGCTACAATACAATCAAAAGCCAATGAAGACTCACAAATAACAGAATAAGTCTATCAAATTTATGGAGATTAAAATGTAAACAGGCTGCTACAATTTGTACTGTTTGTAATTTCCTTAAAAGATAACTGGTACAGCCCATATAGACTATATTGCAGCAATCTAATTTAGATAATATCAGTGACTGAACTATTAGTCTACCTTTATATTGCTGAATATATTTTTGTACTCTTTTTTTAAATGTATGTAGCAAATGAAAAAAATTGTCAACTACTTTGTTGATTCACTTGAAGCTCTAATGTTAATTTAGAATCAAGGATGATCCCTAATATTTTCGAAGAGGATTCAAGTTTAAAAGTTAGACCATCAGTGTCAAAAGAAGTCACAGATCCATTATCTAACCTTATACCAACTAAAAGAAATTTGGCCTCATCACAATTTAATTTAAGATGATTAATATGCATTCATGTACTACTACTACTACTACTTAGCATTTCTATAGTGCTACTAGGGTTACGCAGCGCTGTACAAGTTAAAACATGGGGAAGGACAGTCCCTGCTCAAGAGAGCTTACAATCTAAAGGTAACAAACTATGTAGTCAGTGTATCATGAATGGGGAAGGTGGTTAGGCGCCAAAAGCAAGGGAGAAGAGATGGGTTTTGAGTAAGGACTTAAAGATGGGCAGGGAGGGCGCATGGCGTATGGGCTCGGGGAGTCTGTTCCAGGCATAAGGCATTCATGTACTAATTAAGGTGCATTCTGATATTCTGGATCTTGCTCCATTTAAACTAGAAATCACTGGTAACAAAATAGTGATATCAGCCACATAAATGAAGACCTGGAGCTCTGCTTTCTCCAATTCAGCTTCCAAAGAAAACATAAGAGCATTGAAAAGGATAGGGGACAATGGGGAACCCTGTGGAACTCCACAGGCTGCAAGCCAATTCTCTGAAGACGTCCTATCCATCTTAACTCTATAAGATCTGGTGGTAAGGAATCCCTTGAACCCCAAATGCAGTACATTGCCAGCCAATCCAATTTGCCCCAAACTCTGTAGTAATAAATCATGATCGACCGGATAGAAAGTGCTTGAAAGACCAAATTGCATAACAGCTTGCTTTCTATAATTCATCAAATATCAGCCATTAATGTCTTCCATTATTGTCTTGGTGCTAAAATTAGCATGGAAACCAGATTGTGAATAATGTAAAATATTAAACTGATCCAGATATTCTACATGCTGTGCTACCACCAAACCTTCTATAAGCTTGGCAAAGAAAAAGGAATGGATACCACTGGTCTATAATTCATATCATCTTGTCTAGAGGCATTTGGATTTTTTAAATATTTAAGAAAGAACTATTTCATCCCAACAAGTAGGAAACTTCCCTAATGACAACTCGCCACTGTTATATTCCGCTGTTCTATTCCCGAATGATATCCCGAATTACTCTGTCTTTTACAATTCTTCCTAATGTAACCTATAAGCGCACTGCAACCAACTGTACTCCCACATACTCCGCTGTTCCATCCCCAAATGATACCCTGTATTTACTTTGTTTTCGATAACTCTTCACAATGTAACTCAGAATTGTACTGCAACCAATTGCACTTCCATCATTCGCAATGTATTGTAAGCCACACTGAGCCCGCAAATAGGTGGGAAAATGTGGGATACAAATGCAAATAAATAAATAAAATAAATAAAATAATGACAAGGACAATCTCTAGCAAGTTAGAATGGTCACTTTAAAACTAGTTGGTATATCTTTCATCAAATGTGTAGGGCAGCTATCTAAAATACAATGAGATCCTGAAAAATTTCCAAAATACCTATTCATTTTCACCCGAGAAACATTATGGAAAGAGGACCAAATCCTGTCTGCTGGTACAGAATCATCTATAATTGAAATGTTACCACTTATTTTATCAAATCACAAACAGGAAAGAACCTCTATGTCACAAAAGCCAAACAGGAGAAAGTAGAGGCTGATCAAAGGATGGATCCAACTCAGGAGATGTAATCTATACACGAGCGTACCCTGCAGACTCTCAATCAGCCCGACAGAATTGCAGTTCTTTGGTTTGATATTTGCAGCATTCCTCCAGATTCTCTCAGATAAATTATTGATTTGACCCCTGATGTAGGCGTTGTGATACGCCGAAACATGGACCATGTCGGGTCCCTGAATACCTGCATCAATAAAGTAGATTTTGATTACATCTCATGAGTTGGATCCATCCTTTGATCAGCCACTACTTTCTCCTGTTTACCATCTATTTTATCACTCATATTTTGTAATATAGCACAGATGTTTTCTTTTTTAATTCTAAAATATATAGCCAATTGAGATGCCGTAGATGTTTCCCCTGGTTTTCTACATAATTCCTTGGTATCTATCAAGTAATTCAGAAGTTGAAATAATTTTCTTGACTTACAAATATCCTTCTCAATAAGATTAGTATAATCTTTTTTGGTCTTATTTTTTGTTTATAATCTTGTATAGCTTTTTTCCATGAATTTTTATTATAATCATTTTTCTCTTTAAGCTACTTTTGTTCTAGCCTTCTACAGTGTCATTTTAATTTAAATAATTTGGTATTAAACCAGTTGTTACTTTTTCTTTTTAACTTTTTTTTATGTATTTTGGCAAAATCTGGCCACTAATAGTGTTCCAATTGTCTAGCTATGTCATTAAGTTGTTGTTTTCCCTTTGTATAATAGCTTCTACTTGTTACCAAAATTGTATATGATCAACTTTGCCCCTTGTAACATAAGAAGAAATCTTAATGCTATTTGTTTCCAATTAATAAATTGGAGCAAATAATTATCATACCATAATGTGGGAGACTGTATACAGTCAGCAAAACCTACATCACTTGAATTCTTAATGGAATAGGCAATGAGATCCAACAGATGGGAGGGGGTTAGTGACCACTGGTGGAGTAAGGGAAGGTCATCCCCGATTCCTTTCAGTGGTCATCTAGTCATTCTGAACACCTTTTTGTGCCTTATTCATAATAAAAACAGGTCTGGGTGAAAACGTCCAAGTTTTACTCATGGACATCTCTGCTTTTTTCCATTATGGGTCAAAGACGTCCAAGTCTTAGGAACGCCCAAGTCCCACCTTCACTACGCCTCCAATATGCCCCCTTGAAATTTGGACATCCTTGCGATGGACTTCAGTTAGAGACGTCAAAAATCAGGTTTCGATTATACCGATTTGGATGTCTCTGAGAGATGGATGTCCAAGTGCCGATTTATGTCACTTTTTGGACGTCCATCTCTTTCGAAAATGAGCCTGATAGTAACATAGTAATTACGGCAGAAAAGACCTGAACGGTCCATCCAATCTTCTCAACAAGATAAACTCATTTTACATGGCACGTGATACTTTATATTTATTTATTTGTTACATTTGTACCCCACATTTTCCCACCTATTTGCAGGCTCAATGTGGCTTACATAGTACCATGAAGCGATAGCCACCTACGGTGAAGAAACAAATACAGAGTAATGTTATTGTCAATGAAATAGATATGTACAAACACATTAGGGAATCATAAAGAGGGAAGTTATATAAAGCTCATGGTGTTCAATTACAAGTTTAGGTTTCTTTGTGTTGCTGGGTTCTGGTACTTAAGTTGGGTCGGTGGGATATGCCTTTTCGAACAGGTTGGTCTTTAGTGATTTCCGGAAGTTCAGGTGGTCGTACATAGTTTTTATGGTTTTTGGGAGTGCATTCCAGAGTTGCGTGCTTATATATGAGAAGCTGGATCCATAAATTGATTTGTACTTGAGTCCTTTGCAACTAGGGTGGCGAAGATTTAAGTAAGTACGTGATGATCTGGTTGAGTTTCTAGTTGGTCAGACATATATGAGGTCAGACATATATCCAGGGGCATTTCCATAGATAATTTTGTGGACCAAGTGCAGATTTTAAAAGTAATACGTTCTTTGAATGGAAGCCAATGTAATTTTTCATGAAGGGGTTTGGCGCTTTCGAATCGCGATCTTCCAAATACAAGCCTGGCTGCCCTGTTTTGAGCGGTCTGAAGCTTCTTTATAAGATTCTCTTTGCATCCGGCATAAACTCCGTTGCAGTAGTCGGCATGGCTTAGGACCATTGATTGTACCAGATTGCAAAATATTGCCCAGCACTGTTCTTGTACTAAAAGATCTGAAGTTAATGTCGAAACCCCTTAAAATTTACACTCCAGCCCATCCATATATATTCAGTTATGATCAGGGCGTAGACTGTAGATGTCTGCCCAGCACTGGTTTTGGTTCACAATTACCAGTGTTGCCACCCTATGTCCACTAAGATTCCGTAGATCTATTCCTTCTAAACAGGATTCCTTTCTGTTTATCCCACACATGTTTGAAATCCATTACTATTTTCATCTCCACCACCTCCCATGGAAGGGCATTCCATGTATCTACCACCATTTCCATGAAAAAATAACACTTCCTGACATTACTCCTGAGTCTGCCCCCCTTCAACCTCAACTCATGTCCTCTAGATCTATCACCTTCCCATCTCCAGAAAAGGTTTGTTTGCAGATTAATACCTTTCAAATATTTGAACATCTGTATCATGTCATCCCTGTCTTCTTGGGCAAGTCACTACACCCGCCACTGCCTCAGAGGCAAACTTAAATTGTACACTAGTGATTCCAAAACTATAGGTTAGCACCCCAAATGGGGTCACATCACTAGCTACAATCCCAGACTGAAAATCCCTGGAGAGTACTGGGGTCTGTGTGGGTACACAGATTGCCTCCATGCCTTAGACAAGTAGGGGCAGGAGGTGAGAGGAGAGCAAGGGTCTGGTATTTTGTTTTCATGATGATCTGGGGCCACATGATATTTTTGGTGTGTTAAAACAGGGCTGGTCCTAGGGTCTCTGGCACCCCCCTGCAGACTATGAGTTGGCACGCCCCCCCCCCCCCCCAGCATCTCCTTTCTCCCTTCTCCCACCCTGCCCCTGTCCAGCAATTTTCCTTCACCCCATATCTCCCTCCCATTTATGGCCACTTGACCGCCCTCTTCTCCCCCCCCCAACATCCCCCCCTTTTTCTTCTTGCCACCCTGCGTGGTTTAAGTCTTTTTAAATTTACCTTCATCCCAGAGGCCGTGTCATTTCAAAGCCCTGCCCGTCTCTAGCCTTCCCTCCCTTCGTGAGTTCGTTCCCTCAGAGTCCCGCCGTCGAGGAAATGACGTCAGAAGGCGGGATTCTGCGGAATGAACTCACGAAGGGAGGGAAGGCTAGAGACGGGGCAGGGCTTTCAAATGATGCGGCTGCTGGGACGGAGGTAAATTAAAGATTTAAAGCCCCAAGGGTGGTGCGGTATGGCGGCACAGCACCGCAGCGGCGCCCTTGAAGGCAGGTGCCCCCCTGCGGTGCTTACCCCACTTACCGGGTTTGACCGGCCCTGTGTTAAAATGAGACATTACTGAATAAAAGTTTAGGAAGTGTTGTTCGCCCTCTGGTGAGAGGAAAATACATACAAGTGCTCACTCTGGACGTCTAATAAAGACTAATTATTGTTGTTGTGATATAACTGCTGTCCATTTAGATCAGGGGTTCTCAATCCAGTTTTTGGAACACAACCAGCCAGCCAAGATTTCAAGATATCCACAATGAATAGACTTGCGAACTTGCATACAATAGAGGTAGTACATACAAATTTAGTCCATGCATATTCATTATGGATATCCTGACAACTTGACTGATTGGGTGTTTAAGTACCTAAGTACATAAGTAATGCCACACTGGGAAAAGACCAAGGGTCCATCGAGCCCAGCATCCTGTCCACGACAGCGGCCAATCCATGCCAAGGGCACCTGGCAAGCTTCCCAAACGTACAAACATTCTATACATGTTATTCCCGGAATTGTGGATTTTTCCCAAGTCCATTTAGTAGTGGTTTATGGACTTGTCTTTTAGGAAACCGTCTAACCCCTTTTTAAACTCTGCCAAGCTAACCGCATTCACCACGTTCTCCGGCAACGAATTCCAGAGTTTAATTACGCGTTGGGTGAAGAAAGATTTTCTCCGATTAGGTTGAGAACTCCTCATCTTGATCAATGTTTACCTAAGGCCTTGATTTACAAAAAGTTTTCCTCTTTCTATGAGAAACAACCTTGATTGATCAATCCCTAAGTTATTTTAACTGCTTATTCATTTGAGGATATGCTCTCCATGCCTTCTGTCATCAATTTCTCCATTTCCATTTTCTGTGATTTTTGTTAATTACACCATATAGTATCTTCTATGTTTAATATGGCATTTATTATATTTCTCCATTTATGATTCTCTATTTATAAGATGTAAAGAAAGCTCTTTAATAATAGTGTATGCTTGGATTCAAGATTTTATCATATTTATCTGCAGCAAAGTCTGGTGGGAGTTATTTTTAAGGCCATAGGTTTTAATGCATTTTACAGTAAAGTGGAGGTACTCTTTTTAAAAGCAATTACTCCACGTACTGGGAATACTTTTTGCCTGCATGGTATTTAAACTTGCATATTTAAAATAAATGGCATGAAGTCTGAACATGGAAATAAATTCTGTAAATCAGAATCCTAAATATAAGGAGCGTTTTTTTTTTTCTGATCAGTTAGAAATGTATACAATGGGACCTACAGTCTCAAAAGCCCACTGTACAGTACCTGTGGTAAGCTTATACTGAATTGAATAAAAGTTATAACATGTAGCAAAGATGCCAGCTTTATCTAAGGTCAGTACAGGCATTCATTCCACTTCAAAGTGGCAAGAAATCCCACTTGACACTGCTACTTAGCATTTCTATAGCGCTGCCAGGGTTATGCAGCACTGTACAAGTTTAACATGGGGAAGGACCGTCTCTGCTCAAAGAGCTTACAATCTAAAGGTTACAAACTATATAGTCAGTGTAGGTATCATGAGTGGGGAAGGTGGTTATGCGCCAAAAGCAAGGGAGAAGAGATGGGCTTTGAGTAAGGACTTGAGGATGGGCAGGGAGGGCGCATGACGTATGGGCTCGGGGAGGCTGTTCCAGGCATATGGTGATGCGAGGCAGAAGGGGCGGAGTCTGGAGTTAGCGGTGGTGGAGAAGGGTACAGATAGGAGTGATTTGTCCTGAGAGCGGAGGTTGCGGGTGGGAACATACGGGGAGAGGAGGGTAGAGAGGTAATGGGGGGCTGCAGATAGAGTGCATTTGAAGGTTAAAAGGAGAAGCTTGAACTATATACGGTAGCAGATCGGGAGCCAGTGAAGTGACTTCAGGAGAGGGGTGATATGAGAGTATCGGTTCACGTGGTAGATAAGACGTGTGGCAGAGTTTTGGACAGATTGAAGGGGGGATAGATGGTTAAGCAGGAGGCCAGTGAGAAGAAGGTTGCAATAGTCAAGACGAGAGGTGACGAGCGAGTGGACGAGGGTTCGGGTGGTCTGTTCAGAGAGGAATGGGCGAATTTTGCTAATATTATAGAGGAAGAAGCGACAGGTCTTAGCTGTTTGCTGGATATGGGCAGAGAAGAAAAGGGAGGAGTCGAAGATGACTCCGAGATTGCGGGCTGAAGCGACGGGGAGGATGAGGGCGTTGTCAACAGAGACGGAAAGTGGAGGAAGAGGAGAAGAGGATTTGGGTGGAAAGACAAGGATCTCAGTCTTTGCCATGTTCAGTTTCAGATGCCGGTTGGACATCCAGGCAGCGATGTCTGAAAGGCAGGCGAAACCATGTATTATTAATGGAAGAACGTTGCAACTCTTTGCTGGTCATGTTAAAAATTAGAGTTTGTAACCTGTCCACTCATCTCTCCTCAATAGGGCTAATGCAGCCACCATAATCTATTCTGATGCATTCCAAGGCAGACTCTACTGCAGGGATTAGAAAATTATCCAACACAGTTTTCACATTCCTCACCTGTTATAGAATTACCCTCATTGACAATTTAGGTGTGTAAATGTTGGTATTTATACATACAGTCAAATAGCTATATAGAAACATAGAAACATGACGGCAGATAAAGTCCATATGACCCATCCAGTCTGCCCATCCTCTGTAACCCCTAATTCTTCCTGTTCCTAAGCGATCCCACATGCTTATCCCATGCCTTTTTAAATTCTGGAACAGTCCTTGACTCCACCACCTCCACCGGGAGGCCATTCTACACCTCCACCACCCTTTCTGTGAAATAATACTTCCTTAGGTTACTCCTAAGCCTATTCTTTCTTATTGTATTGTATTGTATTGTAGCATTTATACCCCGCGCTTTCCCACTTATTAGAAGGTTCAATGCGGCTTAAAAATATAACAGGTTTACAAGATAACACAAAATGGATAAAACAGCAGAATATCCTATATAATAAAACGCACCTCCAACATTCAAATATCCTATATAATAAAACGCACCTCCAACATTCTGAAGCTGACTGCATGGCTGAGGCATTCCTGCTCTCTGTATCCATCTCCTGAATTGACATCACGTACTTCTGGGTTCGTCACAAGCAGAAGTGACCAACCACACGAGGTTTCTCGGCTTCAGAATGTTGGAGGTACATTCTATTAAATAGGATTGGTCAGTTCCTTGAAGCACAGCCAGAGCTCAGCGTCCTGCACAGGTAACGCTCAGACACCAGAGAGAGAGGGGGGGGGGGGCTGACACCAGAGAGAGAGAGGGAGGGGGGCCTGACACCAGAGAGGGGGGGAGGTATCTCTGTCATACACACATTCTCTCTCTCACACACTCAATGTCTTTCTCTCTCTGTCTCACACACTGTCTCTCACACACTCTATGTCTCACACTGTATCACATTCACTCTTTATGTGTCACACAGTCACTCACACACTCTCTTGGTCTCATACACTCAGTCTCACAGAGAGTCTGTGTCTCACACACACTCTATCTCACACACACACACTCTCTCACAGACACACTCGCACCCAGACTCACTCTCTCTCTCTCTCACACACACACTCTCACATTCACTCTCTCAAACATACACACTCCGAGGAAACCTTGCTAGCGCCCGTTTCATTTGTGTCAGAAACGGGCCTTTTTTACTAGTAGTATATAAAGAAGTGGACAATAAAAAGTGGGTAAGTAAGATGGGTAAGGGAGGAAGGTGGTAGAGGTGGGAGTGGGAAGAGGGTGTAAATTGGGATAGTGTGTTGTAATTAAGGAAGAATGTATAATGATGGCTCTTATCTTTGTCATATGCCCCCTCATTCCAGAGCTCTCCTTCATTTAGAAAAGGCTCTCTTCATGTACATAAATGCCCTTGAGATATTTAAACGTTTCTATCATGTCTCCTCTCTCCCTTCTCTCTTCCAGCATATACATGTTGAGGTTCATAAGCCTGTCCCTATAATTTTTGCATTCAAAACCGCTTACTAATTTTGTAGCCGCTCTCTGGACCGACTCCATCCTGTTTATATCTTTCCGTAGGTGCGGTGTCCAGAACTGCACACAGTACTCCAAATAAGGCCTCACCAGAGACTTATACAACGGCACTATCACCTCCTTTTTCCTGCTGGTCATGCCTCTCTTTATGCACCCAAGCACCCTTCTGGCTTTGGCCGTCACTTTTTCTACCTATTTGAAAGCTTTAAGGTCGTCAGACACAATCACCCCTAAGTCCTGCTCTTCCTTCGCACACTGAAGCACTACACCCCCTATACTGTACCGTTCCCTCGGAGTTTTGCACCCCAAGTGCATGACCCTGCATTTTTGGGGATTAAACCTTAGTTGCCGAATATATATATATTACACATATAGGGCTGGATTCTATATATGGTACCCAAAAATTCAGTGCTGAAAAAAAATTGCCTAAGTGCTATAACCTGCACCTAAATGTAGGCACAGTTTATAGAATACCACTTAAGCGTTATCGTCGCATGTAAAAAAGTGGTGCAAATGCCCGTGATGAAATTACACACGCAACTCAAAACCCGGAAACACCCATGGCCCTCCCATTTCCGCACCCCTTTTTTGAGCCACGTGTAAATTTTAGGAGTATATTCCCACGCCTAACTTTACATGCAGGTCTCCCAATTAAATCTAATTAGTGCCAATAACTGCTGTTTAAAAAGCAGTTCTTGGCTCATTTCATTAAAAGTGTGCACACAAATTGGGCCCAGGCCTAAATTTGCATGTGTAATTTTTGGAGACTTTTATAGATTCAGGGGGATGGGGGATACTATAATCCGGTGAGCCAAGCCCCCTCCCTGCCCGTCTTCAAGTCTTTGCTTAAAGCCCACCTCTTCAATGCTGCGTTCGGCACCTAACCCTTACCGTTCGGTGAATCCAGACTGCCCCAATTTGACTGCCCCTATCGGACCGACCGTTTACTTGTCTATTAGATTGTAAGCTCTTTGAGCAGGGACTGTCTCTCTTTGTTAAATTATACAGCGCTGCGTAACCCTAGTAGCGCTCTAGAAATGTTAAGTAGTAGTAGTAGTAGTAGCCTGACGTCGGTGCCAGGCAAAATGGTAGAGACTATTATAAAGAAGAAAATTACAGAGCAAATTCAAAAGCATGGATTAATGAGACAAAGTCAACATGGATTTAGTGAAGGGAAATCTTGCCTCACTGATCTATTACATTTCTTTGAAGGGGTGAACAAACATGTGGATAAAAGTGAGCCGGTTGATATTGTGTATCTGGATTTTCAGAAGGCATTTGACAGAGTACCTCATGACAGACTCCAGAGGCCTTTCCTCTATACAAAATCAGACATTTTGATGCTTGACAATTGATATCTCCCCACTTTCTAGATACTTACCCAATAAATAGGGAGATCACCTCCTGGTTAGATTAATAATATTTTATGGTATACCATAAAGGTGATCAGAGATTACCATGACTGATGGTCCCTTTTACTAAGCCCTGTAGGCACTCAAAGCGTACCAAATTGGAGTTACCGCCCGACTACCGCATGGCTCTTGTGGTAATTTCATTTTTGGCACTCATCCGATACGAGCGTCTGAAAAATATATATATTTTTTTATGGGATAGGAGGTAGTGTTCTATTGTGGATTAAAAACTGGTTAAAGGATAGAAAACAGAGAGTAGGGTTAAATGGTCAGTATTCTCAATGGAGAAGGGTAGATAGTGGGGTTCCCCAGGGGTCTGTGCTGTGCTGGGATCACTGCTTTTCAACATAGAGATAGGAATAACTAGTAAGGTAATTCAATTTGCCAATGACACAGCGCACCTGTAAAAAGGCCTTTTTTTTTTGAAAATGGACATGTGGCAAAATCAAAATTGCCGCGCGTATATTTTGGGTCTCAGACCTTACTGCCAGTCATAGACCTATCGGTAAAGAATTTGGGCGGTAATGACCTACGTACGTCAGCTGCCACTTGGTGCATGTCTCCTGTTTTTCAGATGCGCGTAATGGACACGTGTCAAAAATGAAATTACCGCAAAAGCCACGCAGTAGTAGGTGGTAACTCCATTTTGGCGCATGTTGGGCACGCGTTGGCACCTACGTGGCTTAGTTAACGGGCCCAAAGTTATTCAAAGTTGTTAAATCGCAAGAGGATTGTGAAAAATTACAAGAGGACCTTAAGAGACTGGAATACTGGACGTCTAAATGGCAGATGACGTTTAATGTGAGCAAGAGCAAGTGCAAAGTGATGCATGTGGGAAAGAGAAACCCAAATTATAGTTACATAATGCAAGGTTCCACATTAGGAGTCACTGATCAGAAAAGGAATCTAGGCGTCATCGTTGATGATACATTAAAACCCTCTGCTCATTGTGCTGCTGCAGCTAAGAAAGTAAATAGAATGTTAGGTATTATTAGGAAAGGAATGGAAAACAAAAATAAGGATGTTATAATGCCTTTGTATCGTTCCATGGTGCGACCGCACCTCAAATATTATGTTCAATTCTGGTCACCACATCTCAAAAAAGTTATAGTGGAATTAGAAAAGGTGCAGAGAAGGGCAACGGACATGATAAAGGGGATGGGATGACTTCCCTATGAGGAAAGGCTAAAGCAGCTAGGGCTCTTCAACTTGGAGAAAAGGCGGCTGAGGGGAGATATGATAGAGGTCTATAAAATAATGAGTGGAGTTGAAAGGGTAGATGTAAAGCATCTGTTTACACTTTCCAAAAATACTAGGACTAGGGGGCATGCGATGAAGCTACAATGTAGTAAATTTAAAACGAATCGGAGAACATGTTTCTTCACTCAATGTGTAATTAAACTCTGGAATTCATTGCCAGAGAATGTAGTAAAAACAGTTAGCTTAGCAGGGTTTAAAAAAGGTTTGGATGGCTTCTTAAAGGAAAAGTCCATAGACCATTCTTAAATAGACTTGGAGAAAATCTACTGCTTTTCTAGGAAAAGCAGCATAAAATGTATTGTACTGTTTGGGGATCTTGCCAGGTATTTGTGACCTGCATTGGCCACTGTTGGAAACAGGATATTGGGCTTGATGGACCTTCGGTCTTTCCCAGTATTATAATACATTTGTACTTATGTACTTATGACTAGATGGACCTTTGGTCTGACCCAGTATGGCAAATCTTATGTTCTTATGTAGTATAAGGCAAAAGATAAATAAATGGAACCATTCAGAAATAGCCAAGCATTCAGAACGTCCTTCATTAAATACTTGCCAGTGGGCTGTTGTCACTCTCTATAACAGAGCTTCCTAAACTGTGGCTCACATAATTTTACTTAGCTGTGATCAGGTCACAGCCACAAAAAGATTGATAATCACTGGTCTATAAATTATCCCTTGCACTTTCGGAGCTTGTATATTGCATTTATTTACATGTCTGCACACAGGAAATCTGAGTGTAGCATAGATAAACATCCAACTTATGCAAGTCCCATGCGATGGTATACTGGGATTGTCAGCTAGGATGAATTAATTTAAGAAGGTCTTATTTCCTAGGATTTTTAATTGTTTGACCAGTTGATCAATGAGCTCTTTAATCTTGTTAAGAAATCATTTATTTCTGGATGCTCTAGGCCAACCAGGCAGATTGGATATCATATTGCATTATAAATTATGGTCTCGAGCACTGGTTTTGTGGAACTGATTCAGTTTGGAATGAAATATTATGAAGTCTTTAAAAGTTTATTTATTTGTAAGTGAACCAAGAAATCTAAATTTCGGTAGTTACAAGGGAAATATAGATGACACGAATTAACATGAAAATTAAAGATGGCTTTCTTCAGACAAGAGATGTATTTATTAAGAACAAGAAAGTAGTAACTGATCTTCCACTTGCCTTTCTCCCAGGTAACTGGTTAATTATAAGGCAAGAAACCACAATACGTAAAAAGATATTTGTATATTTAAAACTGAAAGAAGTTGAATCCTCAATAGAACATTGATTACCCTAAGGTCAAGACACATTTATAATTATTTGTTGGCCACATGAAAATTGTTTCTTTCTAGAATATAACCCAGTTGCTAATACTTGCCCCTGAGAATTACTACCAAACTATAAAGGCAAGAAGGAAAATGGTGAGAGCAATTTAAGGAGGAAAGACTTCAGAAACTCTGTATTCACTGTATATATTCTTGAATTACAGACTGTTACCGATCTCCAGCGTATTTCACCATCGAGATCATGATACAGGTTCCTCATTAGTCAAAACCTCCACTAACTAGTCAGTATTATAACTCTGGTTTTAATTTATCTTAAATACCAAAATACTGAATAATAACACCGATCTGGGCTACGTGTGGATTGGAGGGTGCAGGGTTGGAGTAGGACTGGCCAGCTCCCTGAAGGGCAATTTCTGGCGTTCGAGGGCAGAGCTCCCGATGAAGCGTTTAGGAAACAGAAGCTTTCCGTTGAGCACACCCTCCAATCCACGCATAGCCCAGATAGGTGTTATTATACAGTGAATACAGAGTTTCTGAATTCTTTCCTCCTTAAAGAATTGCTCTCATAATTTTCCTTCTTGCCTTTATAGTGTGGTAGTTCTTTCTAGAATACTACTACTACTACTACTACTACTATTAAACATTTCTATAGTGCTACTAGACTTACACAGCGCTGTACAAATTAACATGAAAAGACAGTCCCTGCTCAACAGAGCTTACAATCTAAATTGGACAGACGAACAGACAGCTAGGGGTGGGGAAATTGCAGTGGTAGGGGTGATAAGTGAGGGTGTTGAGTAAGAGAGTCATGGTTAGGAGTCGAAAGCAGTAGCAAAGAGGTGGGCTTTAAGCCTAGACTTGAAGACAACCAGAGACTGAGCCTGACGTACCGGCTCAGGGAGTCTATTCCAGGCATAGGGAGCAGCGAGATAGAAGGAATGGAGCCGGGAGTTAGCAGTGGGGGAGAAGGGGGACGACAGGAGACATTTACCCAGCGAACGGAGTTCACAGGGAGGAGTGTAGGGAGAGATGAGAGCGGAAAGGTACTGAGGAGCTGCGGAGTGGATGCACTTGTAGGTCAAAAGGAGAAGTTTGAACCGTATGCGGAAGCGGATAGGGAGCCAGTGAAGCGACTTGAGGAGAGGGCTAACGTGAGTATAGCGACTCTGGCGGAATATAAGACGCGCAGCAGAGTTTTAGACAGATTGAAGAGGAGATAGATGGCTGAGCGGGAGACCAGCAAGAAGCAAATTGCAGTAGTCTAGGCGAGAGGTGATAAGGGTGTGGGTAACAACAAAATAATCAAAAAGTCTAATAATTAAGGGGTCTTTTTACAAAGCTGCGGTAAGCAGTATTGTATACTTAGCACAACTTAAAATGGCCTACTGCAGGATGCCCTCAGACATCCTGCAGTAAGTTTCAAATCCGTGTGCAACAATTGAGTTGCTAATAATTTAAAAAAAAAATTGTTGGAGAGGGCATGTCAGGGTGCAGATTGGGCGTCCTTCTTCTAATCAGTTAGAGGTCCTTTTACAAAGCGGCGGTCAGCCCAATGCGAGTTTAGTGCTCGCTAAAAGGGAAGTACCGTTGGGCTACTGCAGCAGCCCCGGCGGTAGTTCCCACCCCCAACGTGCACCATTTCCAGTGCTACAAAAATATTTTTATTTTTGTAGTGCCGGTGTGTACCTGGCACTAATCAGACAGTGCCACGCGCTGCCCAGTTACTGCCAGGATAGCGCAGGAGCCCTTACCGCCATTTCAATGGGTGGCGGTAAGTGTTCCCCCTGAAATGGGCGAGCGGCAAGTGCTTCACTTGCTGCACATCCTTTTCTTTTTTTACAAAAAATAAGCCTTTTACCAGCTGCGGTAAAAGGGGGCCTTGGCACGTGTCATTCGAAAATAAGCCTGAAAGTGACCCACGCTACCTTTAGTGCATGGGTTTCCCATGCACTGAGGCCACTTTTAGCATGGCAGTAAAATGGCTACTTTGCAATCTTTTTCTGTAATGGCCACGTGCTAATTTCCCAATTTTGAAGTATTTCGTTGTTACTGCTGATATTTGACTGTACAGTGATAGATGTTTTTCAAGTATAATTCCCAGTATTTTTTATCTGTTTCGATTTTCTATGTTTGATTGTTGATTGTGATGTTTTGGTGCGATCCAGAGTTGTGTGGACTTGATAGAACCAGAAATGTTGTTTTTTCCCCTATTTAGTTTGAATGTTGCTGCCCAGTTTTCCATGAGGTTGAGACCTGTTTTAGCTTTGTCCAGTATTTCTGTGACACTGCTTTTGAATGAAACAGAGAAACATGACGGCAGATAAAGGCCATATGACCCATCCAGTCTGCCCATCCTCTGTAACCTCTAATTCATCCTGTTCCTAAGCGATCCCACATGCTTATCCCATGCCTTTTTAAATTCTGAAACAGTCCTCGACTCCACCACCTCCACCTGGAGGCCATTCCATGCCTCCACCACCCTTTCTGTGAAATAAAACTTCCTTAGGTTACTCCTAAGCCTATTCCCTCTTAACTTTGTCGTATGCCCCCTCATTCCAGAGCTCTCCTTCATTTGAAAAAGGCTCTCTTCCTGTACGTAAATACCCTTGAGATATTTAAACGCCTCTATCATGTCTCCTCTCCCCCTCCTCTCTTCCAGCGTATACATGTTGAGGTTCATAAGCCTGTCGCTATAATTTTTGCATTCAAGACCACTTGCTAATTTCGTAGCCGCCCTCTGGTCCGACTCCGTCCTGTTTATGGGCGTCCTTCTCACAGGTTCACCCAAATCGGTATAATGGAAAGCTGATTTTGGGTGGCCCCAACAGCTTTCCATCGCAGGGATGACCAAAGTTCCCAGGGGCATGTCGGAGGCGTAGTGAAGGTGGGACTTGGGCGTGCCTAACACATGGGCATCCTCAACCCATAATGGAAAAAAAAGGGCGTACCTGACGAACACTTGGACGACTTTACCTAGTCCTTTTTTTCTTACGACCAAGCCACAAAAAAATGCCCGAACTGACCAGATGACCACCGGAGGGAATTGGGGATAACCTCCCCTTACTCCCCCAGTGATCACTAACCCCCTTCCACCCTCAAAAATTTTTTTTATAATATTTTTTTCTGGCCTCTATGCCAGCCTCAAATATCATATCTCCCCTCAGCCGCCTTTTCTCCAAGCTGAAGAGCCCTGGCCACTTTAGCCTTTCCTCATAGGGAAGTTGTCTCATCCCCTTTATCATTTTTGTCGCCCTTCTCTGCACCTTTTCTAATCCCACTATATCTTTTTTGAGATGCGGCGACCAAAATTGAATATAATATTCGAGGTGCAGTCACACCATGGAACGATACAAAGGCATTATAACATCCTCATTTTGTTTTCCATTCCATTCCTAATAATACCTAACATTCTATTTACTTTCTTAGCCGCAGCAGCACACTGAGTAGAAGGTTTCAATGTATCATCAACGATGACACCTAGATCCCTTTGTTGTTCAGTGACTCCTAACGTGGAACCCTGCATGACATAGCTATAATTCGGGTTCCTCTTTCCCACATGCCTCACTTTGCACTTGCTCACATTAAACGTCATCTGCCATTTAGACGCCCAGTCTCATAAGGTCCTCTTGTAATTTTTCGCAATCCTCCCGCGATTTAACAACTTTGAATAACTTTGTGTCGTCAACAAATTTAATTACCTCACTAGTTACTCCCATCTCTAGGTCATTTAAACAACCTATGCATCCAGCGTCTCCTATTTAGGAACAAAATTATGGAACACACTGTCAAAAGGAGTGAAAACAATCTACGATCATCTAAATTTCAGGAAATCACTAAAAACTTACCTATTCAAAAGGGCATACACTATTGACCCAACAGAGATGCCAACGCCCTGCAATGCAGCAAATCAAGCGATCGTATTGGACACTATTTAACCTTCCCTCTCTCTGATCCCCTTATGCCTGAAAGAAATGGACCCTTTATTTGACCACAATATCACCTTGTATTTGTTTCTCTACCGTTCTTGGCAAACGCCTACGGTACTATGTAAGCCACATTGAGCCTGCAAATAGGTGGGAAAATGTGGGATACAAATGTAACAAATAAATAAATGTATAAATATGTTAAAAAGCAGCGGTCCCAGCACAGACCTCTGGGGAACCCCACTAACTACCTTTCTCCATTGAGAATACTGACCATTTAACCCTACTCTCTGTTTTCTATCTTTTAACCAGTTTTTAATCCACAATAGAACACTACCTCCTATCCCATGGCTCTCCAATTTCCTCTGGAGTCTTTCATGAGGTACTTTGTCAAACGCCTTCTGAAAATCCAGATATACAATATCAACTGGCTCACCTTTATCCACATGTTTGTTCACCCCTTCGAAGAAATGTAATAGATTGGTGAATGTTTTGAATGAGAATTTCATAACTATTAATGTACTTTGTTTTGTTTGTTTTAATTATGTATTTTATTATGATTGTTTTGTTGTAAGACACTGAGCACATAGAGATCGTGTGGGTTATATATATTTTAAATAAGTAAATAAATACTCAGGAGCTGGTATCAAAGGCAAATAGGTTCATATTTTATAGCCTGTGCACAGAATTTCACCTGTATTTAGGTTTTGATATACTGCTCAAGAACAAAGTTTAAGTAAATAGCCAACTATAGATGGCATTGAGTTATAGGACTATTAGAAAACAAACAAAAAATCTTCAGCGGTGGTTTGTGCACTGCCCCCAAAAAGGGAGAAGGTAGGAATATTTGAAAGGGGGAGAAGGCTATCAAATGTATATATTGAATGCTGTTTATTTGCCTCCCATAACTGTGTCCAAACTTCTCCCCAAACCTACATCTGAGTAATGAACAAGCATGTACTTACTTGCCAGAGCATGTTCTTGTACCCTGGAAAGTGCGTGGGGGGGAGGGGGCGTAATTTTATAAGAGGCATTTTATGCACATGTACTGGTATATACACGTGAAAATTTCTTTATAAAGTTATTCCCAAACTATCCATGCCTTTATAGAAAAAGACCCTTATACTCCTGTTTACTAAGCTGTGTGGCAATGAGGGGCATAATCGAATGGCGCCGGCAAAATACATGGCCGGCGATGTATTTTGGCGGCGCCGCAAACAGCTGGCCAGACCCATATTTTCAAAAAAGATGGCTGGCCATCTTTTGTTTCGACAATACGGTTCCGGCCAGCCAAATGCCTTGGATTTGGCCGGGGTTTGAGATGGCCGACTTCGTTTTTTAGCAATAATGGAAAGTTATGTCGGCCATCTCAAACCCCGGCCAAATCCAAGGCATTTGGCCGTGGGAGGAGCCAGCATTTTTAGTGCACTGGCCCCCCTGACATGCCAGGACACCAGCCAGCCACCCTAGGGGTCACTGTGGTGGACTTCAGAAAAGCTCCCTCGTGCATAGCTCCCTTACTTTGGGAACTGAGCCCCCCAAATCCACTACCCACAAATGTACTGCACCCACTAAAATTGCTCCAGGGACCTGCATACAGCCTCTAGGACTTATTGCTGCTGTATAACTTTGGCACACCAGTTCACACCTGAAGACTAATCTCTCTGAAAAAATCCTTTCTTGAAATAAGCACATTTACTCACAGTTAACTGCAGATCAGAGGTTGTGCCCCAATGGCAAAGAGTCCCCTGATACTAAGATTAGCAGTAGGTCAGAGCTGGCACAATGATGTACAATGCCCTCTTTCAGCACCATTCAAGGTAAGAACTACGTTCTCTAACGTGGGTAACACAGGAAAGGGAACTAAAACTGGCTTACAAAAATGGCCACTACCGCATGGACTACAACAGGAAACAAAACAGGGTACACTCTGACCTGGTTGGCAGGGGGGAAAAGCACCATGGGAGTAGAGCCCAGTACCCTACACCCAACACAATGCATTGGTAATGTGACTCTGTAGGGCACCTAACAGAAAAGGTGTTACACTCACCCGAGAGCCACATCGCAACCAGGGAAAGGCTGTCGGAGAATAGCACACATTCTGCTGTCATGGAGGTGGGTACGGCATTTGAGGCTGGCATACAGGCTGGCAAAAAAGGTTTTTAGTTTTATTTTTTTAGTATGGAAGGGGGTTGGTAACCACTGGGGGAGTATGGGGAGGTCATCCTCCATTCCCTCCAGTGGTCATCTGGTCAGTTGGGGCACCTTTTTGAGGCTTGGTCGTGAAAATAAAAGGACCAAGTAAAGCCGGCGAAATACTGCTTAACGCCACTTTTTTTTTTCCATTATCGGCAAAAGCAGGCCATCTGGTAGCCACGCCCATGCCCGCCCATGTCCCGCCTTCGCTAATCTACCGACACGCCACCTTGAACTTTCGCCGGCGAAGCGACGGGAAAGCAGCGATGCTGTCAAAAAAGCAGCTTTCCATTATACTGATTTCGCCGCTTTTCCGAAATCGCTGGCCATCTCCCGATTTATGTCGGGAAATGGCTGGCGATCACTTTCGAAAATAAGCTGGATTGTCAACACAGCCTTCATGGATGGTTTAGGGATTTTCCTGCCAAATTTCACCAGGAAAATTAGAGCCGAAGTAGAAAGATGCTGTGACCCACTTGCAGAAAGGTATAGAGGGGCCCTTTTACTAAGCTGTTTAGGTGCCTATGCATGGCTAACGTGCATCAATTTTGGGCTACTGCGTGGCCCTTGTGGTAATTTCATTTTTTACGTGCGTCCGCGACGCGTGCCGGAAAATATTCTTATTTTCTGGCACACGGGCGGTAATCAGATGGTAATCGGCATTTTACGTGCGTAGACCATTACTGCCCGGTTACCAAGTGAGACCTTACTGCTTTTACTAAGGTGCACTGAGAAATGGCCTGTGGTAGTGTAGACACGTGTTTTGGGCACACGCAGAATTATTTTTCAGCGCACCTACAAAAATATGCCTTTTTCTTTTGCCAAAAATGGACGTGCAGCAAAATGAAAATTGCCGCATGTCCATTTTGGGTCTGAGACCTTACTGGCAGCCACTGACTTAGTGGTAAGGTCTCATGTGGTAACCAGGCGGTAATGACCTACACGCGTCAAATGCGACTTGATCTGCATAGCTGATGCGTGCCAGAAAAAACTATTTTTTGGGATGCGTGCCCAAATTAAAATTACCGCAAGGGCCACATGGTAACTGGGCAGTAACTCCAATTTGACGCTCGTTGGGCACGTGTAGGCAACTACGCGGCTTAGTAAAAGGGCCCCTTAGTACATAATTTGGAACCAGAAAGGTGATCAGAGATTACCATGACTGATGGTCCCTTTTACTAAGCCCTGTAGGCACCCAGAGCGTACCAAATTGGAATTACCGCCCGACTACCGCATGGCTCTTGTGGTAATTTCATTTTTGGCACGCGTCCGAGATGAGCATCTGAAAAATATTTTTTCTTTTTTGGCACGCATAGCAGACGTGCGCCAAGTGGCATCTGACATGCGTAGGTCATTACCGCCCAAAATTCTTTACCGCTAGGTCTATGGCTGGAGGTAATATCTCAGACCCCAAATGGACGCGCGGCAATTTTGATTTTGCCACACATCCATTTTCAGCAAGAAAAAAGAGGCATTTTTTTGTAGGTGCGCTGATAAATGATTCTGCGCACGTCCAAAACCCACGCCTACACTACCGCAGGCCATTTTTGAGCATGCCTTTGTAAAAGAATCCCTGAATTTATTATGAAAAGTCTTACAGACGTAAGAATGACAAATTCACATTCTCCCTCAATGATGTTTCTAAAATTCATTTTACTAATGCAAAACCATGTTACAATGAACAAGGAAAAGTGCAGTCCTGCTGTAAGTCGTAAAACAAAGGCTGACAAGAGGAACCAGAGGCAAGCAGAGTTCTGTTCTATTTACATAGAGTAATTGATTAATTTTACCTGTAAATAAAGATCAAAACTCTACGGGATTACAATAGTTCTTAGGAAACTATTGGTTTAAAACCCTAATGACACAGTAGTTAATCGATCAGGAACAAAAAAAAACGTCTGCTAACAGATACTATAAGAGAGTTCAAGCCAAATTTTAGAGACTTTTGAAGTTATTTATTTTCAGTGTAACTTTGATCTGGAGCACGAAAAAAAAATAAGGGCAAAGCAACCAAAATAAAGCAGAACAAAAAATAAGTATTTATATAAAAATTTTAACATATATCTATTGAAATAGAAGGAATACCTCTTCTCCTCAATATGGGTTTTCTTTGAAAAGGGGTCTACCAAAAGGTTGATTTATTTTCTCATTTGATAAAGGGGTTGTTGCTTTTTTTAATGTATTCTTTATTTCTAAGTTATTCATCAATCAAGGGCAAAATACCTAGAGGAATTGCATTTATATAATGTTTAATGAACAAGGGAAACTATGAATCAAATTAAAAAGAAAATATAAAATAAACACAATGAGGGGGAGGGGGAAATTCTATAAATTGCATTAAAAAATGGACACTAAAACAGATCGACAATAACCCCCGTTTACTAAGCTGCTCTAGCGGCTCCTGTGCACTGATGCCGACACAACCTATTCACTTTGA
The DNA here is from genome assembly GCF_901765095.1 of Microcaecilia unicolor. NCBI lineage: Eukaryota > Metazoa > Chordata > Amphibia > Gymnophiona > Siphonopidae > Microcaecilia > Microcaecilia unicolor. Next base: position 740,720,864 of record NC_044031.1, on the reverse strand, counting down.
ATGGGCTGTGTTGGCATTGCCACGCAGCTTAGTAAACAGAGGTGTAAGGGTCTTTTTCTATAAAGGTTATGCTCCTAAATTTATGATCCTACATTTACTCATAAATTTAGGAGCATAATTTACGCTTCTAATTAAATGTATGCTTAATCTGTGAGCGTAATAGGCCCTAAATTAAAAGCATAAATTTAGGAGCATAGAATACGCTTGTAATTTAGGAGTGTAACCTTTATAGAATAAGCCCCTAAGTGCAATTCTATAAAAAGCCTTCATCATTTAGAGAATCACATTTAGTGATGATTCCCACGCCCAAACTTTTGGGTGTCAGACACCTGCTGAAACCTGGTATAAATGCTGGCACCCAGGTTAGCAGTATTCTGTAACAATGCAAGCAACTTTTTGGAATGCCCCCGACATGCCCATGCTGCTCCCACGGCTATGCCCATTTTCAGATACACGCAAGTTAAGCGCCCTGCCTTATAGAATAGTATGCAACCAGATGCACAGGCAAATTCTAATGAGCACCAATTAACATCAATAATTGGTTAGCGACCAATTGATGGTTCTGAGCTCCATGGACTCATGGGCAAACTCTTTTCAATTGAAACTAAACACTGAAAAACACAAATTGCCTCATCCCCTCATCTCAATACAACACGTACAAACCCATAACCTTAATCACCCCAGAACACACCCTCCCTATCTCAGACAGTCTGAAAATACTCGGTGTTACAATCAACCGTAACCTCACACTCGAGAGCCAAGTGAACTCCACAACAAAGAAAATGTTCCACTCAATGTGGAAACTCAAACGCGTAAAACCTTTCTTCCCGAGGGAAATATTTCGCAGCCTAATACAATCAATGTAGACTATTGCAACAGAATCTACGCGGGATGCAAAGAACAACTCACAAAGAAACTTCAAACTGCTCAAAACATGGCAGTCAGACTGATATTTGGCAAATCACGTTTCGAAAGTGCCAAACCCCTCCGAGAAAAACTGCACTGGCTTCCAATCAAAGAACGCATTACCTTGAAAATCTGCACTCTGGTCCACAAAATCATCTACGGCCAAGTTCCAGGATACATGACAGACCTCATAGATTTACCAATCAGAAACTTAACCAGATCATCTCGAACACAACTTAACCTCCACTACCCAAACTGCAAAGGACTTAAATACAAAACAACCTATGCTTTTCCTATATAAGCGAAGGGCGACGAAAATGATAGTGGGGATGGGACGACTTTCCTACGAAGAGAGGCTGAGAAGGCTAGGGCTTTTCAGCTTGGAGAAGAGACGGCTGAGGGGAGATATGATAGAAGTGTATAAAATAATGAGTGGAATGGATCGGGTGGATGTGAAGCGACTGTTCACGCTATCCAAAAATACTAGGACTAGAGGGCATGAGTTGAAGCTACAGTGTGGTAAATTTAAAACGAATCGGAGAAAATTTTTCTTCACCCAACGTGTAATTAGACTCTGGAATTCGTTGCCGGAGAACGTGGTACGGGCGGTTAGCTTGACGGAGTTTAAAAAGGGGTTAGATAGATTCCTAAAGGACAAGTCCATAGACCGCTATTAAATGGACTTGGAAAAATTCCGCATTTTTAGGTATAACTTGTCTGGAATGTTTTTACGTTTGGGGAGCGTGCCAGGTGCCCTTGACCTGGATTGGCCACTGTCGGTGACAGGATGCTGGGCTAGATGGACCTTTGGTCTTTCCCAGTATGGCACTACTTATGTACTTATGTACTTATGTAACTATGGAACGCATTTCCAAAAGTTGTGAAAACAACCTACGACCACCTAAACTTCAGGAAATCACTAAAAACCAACTTGTTCAAAAGGGCATACCCTACTGACCCAACATAAATACCTACCCTCGGCAACACAGCAAAACCAAAGCTCGTAATGGACACTACATAACCTTTCCTCATCCCGACCCCCATTGACCTGTAACACGTGCACCTTTCTAAATATCACCTTGTATTTGTTTCTCTACCGGACAAGGTGAACGCCTTTACGGTACTATGTAAGCCACATTGAGCCTGCAAATAGGTGGGAAAATGGAACAAATAAATAAATAAATACATACATAAATTATTCAATTAATTGGAAGCGTGCCCAAATTTTGGCATGCAAATCTGGTCGCTATATATGGAACCCAGGGGTATATCCTTGTTAGAGGTCACAATATACAGAAAGGTCAAGAAATAAAAGAAGCATTGTTAACAAGACAACCCTACAAGAAAAGAAAAGCAGATTGGCTCAGGACTCACATCTTGCTCAATTTTCTTTCTTTCTTTATTTGTTCATCCATTCACTTAGGGGCCATTTTACTAAAGAACATTAAGCACTTAGAGGGGAATTCAATAAATGTTAGGCACCAGGATGAACCGAGCTAAGCTAGTATTCTGTAAAGGATGCTCTGCATGGAATGACCTTTACAGAACGTTAGCTTAGCATGAACTTCATGCCTAACTGTGGACGTAAGCATTCATGCCTGCCAAAGGCTGGTGTAAATGCTTCTGCCCAACTGATGGCAGTTAGGTGGGACAATGCAGCTATAATATTGCCCCTAATTTCCAGGAATGCCCTGAGTCCCCTATGCCCACGCCCCCTTTGAAGTTGCATGCGATGAAATTCAGGTGCATATATGGCAGATCCACAGATAACTTCTAATTACTGACAATTATGAGCTTGCCAGCTCCAGTAATTTATTGTTATCACGTAATTAGCTAATTGGTTTGTGCACGCATCTGCAATCTGCATCCAAACTTGTACACCTAACATTTGGGTAACCTATATAGAATCCAGCAGTTAACGCTCAGCACACAGAAACAAGCTACTGTGAGACTGTGTTCAGGGGTTTTGTGGTACTTTGCCTGTTTCCACACGTTTTGAACCATGCATTATCAAATTTGCCCCAACTTTTCTCTCAGGGGGTGGGGCATGGGCAGAGAGTGGAAGCATTAGCCAGCTACCGTGTTACACCAGGGCTGCCAAGAGACACAGACGAGCCGGGGGCAGGACTGCCGACTGATCAACCAACCGCCCCCACCCCCACCTGGGCTGCCTCACCATGCCCCCCCCCCCCCCCCCCCACTTACAAAAAGGTGCAATTAAACTTTTTTTCAAGGTAGAGAACCAGCTGAAAAGAAGGCATACCATAAACATCCATCCTAAATACTAAATAATAACATATACAAGATCTACACAAAACCGAAATCTTATCACATGACAAGCACTACCATAATGGATTCTTCTCTACCATGTATGTATGTACATGATATATATATATATATATATATACCATGATCTGCTCCATATATGTTATGTTCCATGTATGTTACCATGTATGTATGCACCTTAATGCAATACAATTTGTAATTCTATTACCCGGAAATGGCAACCGCCATTACGGCAAATGTAAGCCACATTGAGCCTGCAAATAGGTGGGAAAATGTGGAATACAAATGCTACAAATAAAAAATAAATAAAATTAGTCCAGAAATCTTTTTGCTTATTGAAGATCTATTTAGATCTATTGCTAATAGTTCCTGTTATGGATTTTCAAGCTGAGGATCTGGCAAATTCTTTTAAAATTAAAGGCCACTTAAGCATATGTTAAGCCCTAGATTCAATAAATGGTGCTCAAAATTTGGCACTGAAAAAAAAATCAGTGCTGAAATGGATTGGGGAAGTGGTGTGGAGGAGTGGCCTAGTGGTTAGGACACTCATTTTCAATCCAGAGGTGGCTGGTTCAAATCCCACTGCTGCTCCTTGTGATCTTGGACAAGTCACTTAACCCTCCATTGCCTCAGATACAAACTTAGATTGTGAGCTCTCCTGGGACAGAAAAATATCCAGTGTACCTGAATGTAACTCACCTTGAGCTACTACTGAAAAAGGTGTGAGCAATATCCAAATAAATTATTTGAGATTCTGTTGCTACTATTTGAGATTCTACTTGGAATGTTGCTGCGCAGGCTTCTGTTTCTGTGAGTCTGACATCCTGCACAAATGTGCAGGACGTCAGACTCACAGAAACAGAAGGCTGGGCGGCCGCATTGCTGATCTGCAAGGGCAGGCTTCTACATGGAATGTTGCTAGTGGAGGAGTAGCCTAGTGGTTAGTGCAGTGGAACATTGAACGTTGCTACTATTTGAGATTCTACATAGACTATTGCTATAGTGGAGGAGTGGCCTAGTGGTTAGAATACCACTCTTGTAATTCAGAGGTGGCCAGTTCAAATCCCACTGCTGCTCCTTGTGACCTTGGGCAAGTCCCTTAACCCTCCATTGCTTCAGGTACAAACTTAGATTGTGAGCCCTCCTGGGACAGAGAAATATCCAGAGTACCTGAATGCAACTCACCTTGAGCTACTACTGAAAAAGGTGTGAACAAAATCTAAATAAATTATATAGTAGGGGTTCCAGGATCTGCACCTTTTACAGAACAGCACATAGCACCAGGTTCCATGCTCAATTTTGGGGGTGAAAGAAATTACAGCAACTGAAACCAGGTGTAGATCCACACTATACTATAACATTGCACATATTTTAAGGGAATGCCCCTGAACTGCCCATGCCCCTCCCATGGCCACGCCCCTTTTGAAGATCATACGGAAACACTTAGGTGCTATTCTATAAATGGGAACATAAGTGTGTTTTCATGTGGATCTGCCATTTCTACCCCATTTCAGCATCTTCCATCCATTAGAACATTTTTTCCATGCTAAGTTTTCAGCGCAGAAGTAATGGCTAACATTCGGTACCATAAATAGAATCAGGGCCGTGCCTAGGGTCTCTGGCGCCCCCCTGCAGACTATCAGTTGACGCCCCCCCCCCATGAAAATAATCGCTCACCACTTGCCACACTGAAAGGAATTGTCAGCAATATTCTTAGAAACAAATTGCTATACATTGCAAAATAAGATAGCAGATGTAAATTCTCAAAGTGGACATATTCCAAACGCTAAAATGAAAATAAAATGATTTTTCTACCTTTGTTGTCTGGTGACTTTCTTTTTCCGATCATGCTGGCCCAGTATCTGAGTCTGCTGCTATATGTCCTCTTAACTCCATTTCCAGGGCTTCCTTTCCATGTATTTCTTTACTTTCCTCCTTTCTTCTTCATTTCTTGCTCTATATCCATTTCCAGCAATTTCTTCTCTCTCCCTGGGTCCTGTCCTCCCATCCACATCCATCCTTGTCCCTCTCTGCCCTTCCCTCCTCCATCCATAGCCAGCAATCCTCCACTCTTCCCTCCCCTCCATTTCCAGCAATTTGTCCTCTCCCTGGGCCCCCATGTCCATCCTTGTCCCTCTCTGCCCTTCCCTCCTCCATCCATAGCCAGCAATCCTCCTCTCTCCCCTCCCCTTCCAGCAATTTGTCCTCTCCCTGGGCCCGTCCTCCCATCCATGTCCATCCTTGTCCCTCCCTGCCCTTCCCTCCTCCATCCATAGCCAGCAATCCTCCTCTCTCCCCTCCCCTTCCAGCAATTTGTCCTCTCCCTGGGCCCGTCCTCCCATCCATGTCCATCCTTGTCCTTCTCTGCCCTTCCCTCCTCCATCCATAGCCAGCAATCCTCCTTTCTCCCCTCCCCTCCATTTCCAGCAAATTGTCCTCTCCCTGGGCCCCCATGTCCATCCTTGTCCCTCTCTGCCCTTCCCTCCTCCATCAATTTGTCCTCTCCCTGGGCCCTGCTGCCCTCCCATCCATGCCCTCCCATCCATGCCTGTCTCTCTGTCCTCCCATCCATGCCTCTCTGCTCTTCCCTCCGTGCCCTCTTATCATTTAAAATTTGTATGCACCAATTAAAAAAAAAATCCACAGAATTCTCCCAGCACCTTGTCTCGTCCAGATCATAATACACAGACAAATGTCATTGACGCTCTATCACACACACCGTTTAGATTGCTAAGGCTGCCACCCCCACCTCTACGCGAAAAAAAAATCCTTAGTCTAACCTTTTTCAAAAACGTAAGCCAATTTATCGTGTGCTAGACATAATTTTGGTACACAGCCATGCAACCTGGCGCAAAACGGTCTCCCTTGTGAAATACGTCCAACAAAAAACAAATGGCACATAGCACAGAAGGCCTTTAAATCTTTTACTTCTGGTCGCAGCAGCGTCAGTGAAAGCGGAGCGCTGCCGACGTCTCCCTTCCCTTCGCGCTCTTGGTTCCCTCAGTGTCCGCCTTCTTCTGACGTCAGAAGAAGGCGGAACACTGAGGGAACCAATGAGTGCAAGGGAAGGGAGACATCGGCAGTGCTTTCACTGACGCTGCTGCGACCGAGGTAAAAGATTTAAAGTCCTCGGCGGCGTGGGGCGAAGGTAAGCACCGCGGCGGCACCCTCCAGAGGTGGGCACCCCCCTGCGGCGCTTACCCCGCTTACCGCATCGGCACAGCCCTGAATAGAATTCCTCTACAATTGTTATTTAATGGGTTTTAATGTGCATTATCTGCTACTGTCCTCTTAAGAATATAGGGTCAGATTCTATATATGGCGCTTAAAAAGTCTGCATGGAAAAAATTTCTGCCTAAGCATATTTTATAAGACTTAGGCACGGGATATAGAATACGCTTAGTTGGTATTCCAGTGACTAAAACTACACGCCTCCATTTACACCAATGAAAATGTGGTGTAAATACCTGTACGTAGATTTGCGTGGACTGGGCCATATTCTCTAACAACGTGTGGAAAGTTTGGGACGCCCACGAAATGCCTATTTCCCTGCCCATGGCCATGACCCCTTTGAACTGTATGCTTTAGAATTTAGGTGCAGTTCATTACAGAATTGCTTGGTGAGTTGTGCACATAAATTCTAATTATTGCCAAATAGTGCTCATTACTGCTTGCTGTTAAAAACTCTGATTGAGTTGTTAAGCCAATTAAGTTATGTGCATTCTTATGGAAGTACGGAATGCTAGGTGCTATATATAAAATTCGGCTGTAGTGGCAGATAGCATGCACTAACCTCCAGTTCTAAGCCCTCCCCCCCACGGATCTAAAACCCTGTCTATCCAGACCACCATCCTTCAGATTAAGCCCCTCCTACCCCGAAACCAAAGATCCCCCACCAATCCAGATCCCTCACCCCCAAGGTCCTCCCCCTCCATCAGCAAGTGCCTAAAGGCCTTGTACCTCGTAGTCCAGTGTTTCAACGGCAGGATCAACTGGGGATCATTACCTGTGGAATACCCTTCTCTCAGAGCTTAGGCAAGAAACCTCCTATAGGAAATTTATGATAGGTCTTAAGACATGGACTCATTTCTGGTATGACAAAGGCAGTGATCAAGTTGGATATTAGATGCCTATTGGCTTCTCTTCCCTTTTGTGTCCCAATGAAGTTCATGTTGTATATTGCTGTTCCATGCAACCCTCTTCCTTTCGTTTCTTTGTCTCTGTCTGTATCAAGTATGTTGATATATTTTGATTTATAATATGTCGATGTCTGTTTAGATGATTTGCTGTACACCATCTCAGTATCTTTGTTGAAAGGCAGTATAACAAATTTTACAAAATAAATAAATGACTAGATGAATTCACGCCCTTGTATGCTTTTTCTTTATCACAATGTCCGTTTTTCTTGCATCAAGCTTTTTATCTGTGGGAAAAGAAATGTTTCTGTTAATCATAGCTTCTTCGTTCTCCACAATTCTGTCCGGGTCATGGTCCCAGTGTTTTTCTACCCTGTAAAGTTATACTATTTACAGTACATAGCATCCAGTGGATGAGACATGCTGCTTCAATGGACCTTTCAGGATATGGCTTTGTAGACATCGGCATGCCATGGCCAGTGAGAAAGTGTCTGCGAGAGACCAGTGCCCAAAACGTTCTCCAGAATGTTCCTGGGGACTACTGAAGGCATGTTTGCCTACATGATGCAAATTGTGGGTGTCAGCTGGATGCTGAAAAAAAAGGAGCCAATGCCATTAACAGGAACTGGAAGCTCTAGAGCTGCCTGCTGATACCCCCTGCCGCTAGAGGATCCTGTGAGACAGAACCCTCAAAGAAGGGATTGAGAGAGCATTCTGCAATGAGAACCTCCCCCCCCCCCCCCCCCACACCACCTTTTCATACCTAAAATATTATTTCAGCCATATCTAAAATTAAGTTCTCTGAGTTACTTTTGCATAACTTCTGTGGGAATTCCAGCTTTATCTGCATATATTTCCTGAAAACAAAGGTTTTATTAGGCAGCAAGAACATCGGTATTTTCTTTGACAGATGACATCAGCTACAGAAATAGATGTGTCTTCTCTTCTCATCCTGCAGCAAATATTTCCAGTTTCTTTTTCCTAGTGAACAAAGCGGTCACACAGAGCTAAACATTAAGTCTAGTCATTAGTCTCCCCTTTCTAGATGGGCTTTTTAAGCAACAGTTGTTGGATGCCAGAAATCTTGACTTAATTTGCAATAGCCAATCAAGTTTGATTCTTTGTTCTCACTCTCTCCTGCCCCCTCACTCCCACACGCATGATGAATACATTTGTAGGAAAGAGTGCAGGAAGGCTTCCTTATTACCATCTATATATTGTAAATAAGAGTTAAACGCGCTCAAGATTGTCTGCTGCCTACACAAAAATTGCAAATTAAATAAATAAATGTGGCAGTGTGGAATAATTAATTGGCTTTTTACATAGCATTTTGACATTTCAACATTTTGTTTTATTCTTGAACAGGAACAACACGACTTCCAAAGAAAATCCTGATAACCAGACACTAACAGGCTTCTGTGTACCATGAGTCATGCATTACCCAGTACTTCAGCAACTGCTATAAATTACAGTTTATTTTAGGCAAGAGCTACCTACACCTTAACTCCCCGTTAGCTAATTTCAGATGCACAGCAGCAAAATGAAAATTGCACAAAATGCAAAATCGATTAAGATCTGTAATGCAAGCCCCAGGCCATGGAGCTCTGGGACATGGGTCACTTATTTTCAGAAGTGGTAGACCTGCTGAACACAGAAATTAGGCTTGACAACTGGGTTTGTGTTAGGGCCTCTATTGTAAGTGCTAAAAATCTATCTACAATTACATGCTCAGTTGTTTGATCAATGGGTTTTGCTGTTGTTTTTATTGCTCTTTATTGAATTATTTTCACTGAACACCTGTATTAGTTTATCGATGTTTCCTATCAAGAAGGTTTGCTCCTCTTTATCTCTCTTCACAAGGTGTTTTCCTCCTCACTTCTCTTTAAAACTATCCTTTTCTCCTTGTTCCTCTCTTTATCCCTCCATCTTACCCTCCTTCTTTCCTTTAAGACTTCCTCTCTTCTGAAGCTTTTTCTTCCTCATCTCTTTACAGATCTTTCCTCCTCCTTATTCCTCCCTTTGTCCCTCCATTCCTCCCTCCTATCATGGTCCTTTCCTCTATGACTCCCTTCCAAGATTCTTTCCTCCTCATGCCTCTCTAATCCTACCCTTACCTCTTTGTTCTTCCCTTTAACTTCCATCTCATCCTTCTGCCAGGGTCCTTAACTCTCCCTCCATTCAACACTTTTCTTCCTTGTTCCTTCCTTTATACCTCAATCTTTCTACCCCAGAGCTATCTCCTCCGTACTCCTCTCTCACTTTTTCTTTTCCTCTCCAAAGCTCCTCTACCTAACCCTACACCTTTTCTCTATTTTTTCTTCTCTCCAGAGAGTAAAACCCTGCTCAATCATGGGCATTTCCCTCCTTGTCTACCAGGCAACTCAATAAAAAAAATATCTTTTGAACCACAAAGTCCTAGTCATCACGGAAGATCATATATACAGTAAAATAGTGTATCTGGGATTTAAAAAGGTTTGGACAAATTCCTGGAGGAAAAGTCCATAGTCTGCTATTGACACAGACATGGGAAGAAACTGCTTGCCCTGGCATTTGTAGTATGGAGTGTTACCATGATTTGGGTTTCTGCTAGGTACTTGCGACCTGGCTTGGCCACTGTTTGGAAAACAGGATACTGGGCTAGATGGACCACAGGTCTGACCTAGTACGGCTATTTTTATGTTTTTATGTGTTGGTAGGGCGTTCCAGAATTTGGCAGCTTGGTAAGAGAATAGGCTTGAGAAAAGTCTCTTGAATCGAAATTCCTTGAACATAGTAACATAGTAAATGACGGCAGATAAAGACCTGAACGGTCCATCTAGTCTGCCCAACAAGATAAACTCATTTTACATGGTATGTGATACTTTATATGTATACCCTGATTTGTCCCTGCCTTTCTCAGGGCACAGACCGTAAAAGTCTGCCCAGCACTGTTCCTGTACTAAACGTTCTGAAGCTAACGTGAAAGCCCCTTTGGATGGGAAAGGTAATTTTAGAGAGTTTCTTGTCCTGTAGTTCGAGTGCAGAATTGTGATTAGAGAGAACATGTATTGGGGAACACAGCCCTGAAAGATTTTAAAGACAAAACAACAAAGTTGAAAGATAATTTTGGCCTCTATTGGTAGCCAGTGTAGCTGGGCATATAGGTGAGAGATCCTGTCAATTTTTTTTCACACCGTATATTAGTCTTATGGCTGTGTTTTGTGTTGTCTGTAGTTTGCATATTAAGTTTTTAGGTCAGTTTAAGTAGATTATATTGCAGTAGTCTAGCTTAGTTAGACTTAAAGCCTGTACCACGAGTCTGAAGTGTTCATGTGTAAAATATTTCTATATTCATTTAAGGTTATGCAGTTGGAAGAAGCAAGACTTGACTGTCCTATTCACCTGTGTTTCCCACGATAGGTTTTGTAATGCCTAGGATTTTGAGGGAGGTTTCTAGTTTGTAGGGTAAACCATTCACCATTTTGTTCTATGGTTGTGTTATAGCCTGTCAGTAGGAATTTTGTTTTATCACAGTTAGTTTTAATTGGTTCATTGCCATCCAGTTTGTGATTAGGGTGATGCAGTCCTCTATGTCAGTGTATACCAAGTCCAGTCCTGGAGTACCCATTGCCAGTCAGATATTCAGAATATCCACAATGAATACACATGAACTTGATTTGAATGCACTGCCTCCATTATATGCAAAGATAGTCCGCAGATAGTTGCATCCCCCAGGGCTCGCCACTCTCTCCCATTCTATTCAACATCCTTATGGCCTCCCTGGGATACGCCCTTGAAACAGAGTGCTTCAGAGCATTTATATACTCAGATGACGATATTCACTCAGTAAAACAATAAAGCAGTGTTTTCCAAGTTCAGTCCTGGAGTACCCCTTGCCAGTCAGGTTTTCAGGATATCCATAATGAATATGTGTGGACAAACATTTTCCAGAGATGGGAAGGTGGTAGAACTAGAGGACATGAATTGAGGTTGAAATGGGGCCAACTCAAGAATGGTGTCAGGAAGTATTTTTTCACTGAGAGGGTGGTGGGTACCTGTAATGCCCTTCTGCGGGAGGTGGTGGAGATGCAGATGGTAATGGAATTCAAAAATGTGTAGGATAATCACAAATGAATCCTGTTTGGAAAGAGTGGATCCAAAGAAGCTTAGTGGTGATTAGCTAGCGACATCACTAATTGAGAAGCAAATCCAGTGCTGGGCAAGACTTCTACAGTCTGTGCCCTGATCGTGGCTGAATAGATTTAGATGATCTGCAGTGGAGCTTTTCTGGGGCTTTGACAACTCCAGAAATTTAGAACAAGGACAGTGTTGGGCAAACGTCTGTGGTCTGTGCCCTGAAAACGGCAAGGAGAAATCAAGATCAGGTATATATGAAGTAGTGCTAGGTGATCCGGTCTTTATTTATTTATTGTATATGAAGCCCCCCCCCCCCCCATTATCTCTCCTCTCTCATCTCTCCCTACATTCCTCCCCGTAATCTCCGCTCGCTGGACAAATCTCTCGTCGTCCCCCTTCTCCTCCACTGCTAACTCCAGGCTTCGTTCCTTTTCCCTCGCGGCACCTTATGCCTGGAATAGACTTCCTGAGCCTGTATGTCTAGCTCCATCTCTACCTGTTTTCAAATCTATGCTGAAAACCCACCTTTTCACCACTGCTTTTGGCTCCTAGCCACTACTCAATTGCCCTCCCCTTGTTCCTTCTCACCCAGTACTTTCCTCGCCCTTAACTGTCTTGTCTGTCTGTATTTTTAGATTGTAAGCTCTATCGAGCAGGGACTGTCTCTCTGTGTCAGGTGTTCAGCGCTGTGTGCGTCTGGTAGCGCTATACAAATGTTAATAGTAATAACATTCCATGTAGAAGCCTGCCCTTGCAGATGAGCAACGCGGCCGCACAGACTTCTGTTTCTGTGAGTCTGACGTCCTGCACGTACGTGCAGGACGTCAGACTTACAGAAACAGAAGCCTGCGCGTCCATGTTGCTGATCTGCAAGGGCAGGCTTCTACATGGAATGTTGCTAGTGGAGGAGTAGCCTAGTGATCAGTGCAGTGGAACATAGAATGTTGCTACTATTAAGATTCTACATGGAATGTTGCTAGTGGAGGAGTAGCCTAGTGGTCAGTGCAGTAGAACATGGAATGTTGCTACTATTAAGATTCTACATGGAATGTTGCTACTATTGGAGATTCTAGATGGAATGTTTTGGCTCCTAACCACTACTCAATTGCCCTCCCCTTGTTCCTTCTGACCCAGTACTTCCCTCGCCCTTAATTGTCTTGTCTGTCTGTATTTTTAGATTGTAAGCTCTATCGAGCAGGGACTGTCTCTCTGTGTCAGGTGTTCAGCGCTGCGTGCGTCTGGTAGCGCTATACAAATGTTAATAATAATAATATGATATACCACAAAAGGCCTAAAGAGAGATCTATGCAGTTTACCTCATATATACATATACATAGACAGATAGATATAGATGTAGATATTTAAATAAAACAAATGTAAGCAGAAGAAAAAAGGGGAGTGATAGAAAGGGCAGCGGGAGTGGAAAACAAAGAAGGTTGTTGAGAAGCTTGCTCAGAGGAAGGTCCACAGGTCTCGGAAAACAGGTTTTGAGCAATCTCTTGAATGCGTGAACAGATGTCTGTCCTTGAAGAGCCAAAAACATGAACAGATAGAAACCTTTACGTGTGGTCTAAAGTCCAAAGCAAGAGTAGAGGATGGTTCTTGAGGTACAGAGGGAGTGAGTTCCATAATTTGGGACCTGTGAAGCAGAAGGCTGCTTACAGAGATAGCGATTACCCAACAGTTTGCGTCTATTTGCTTTTTTGAGAAATACTACAGAGTGGAGACGTTTTTTGGTGACCTTTCTGGGAATACACATGACATGACAAATTCCTAGACCCCCCTGAATCAGGCTGGAAGGGCCGAAACACGAGTCGCGTCGAGTCTCCCTTATCCTTTCTGAAGACTAATTCAATAAAGGAATTTTGGACACCATCTGTGAGAGGTTCGTTTCTTTTTTGTTCGTCTACTGTTTTATGTCTGGTGTATTCCATCCATGGAGGGGTTTTTTTTCCTTCTGTTTGTGACTGACTGCTAAAATTGCTTTGAAAGATTAACCAGATTATCAACAAGGTTTATAAATGCGCATTAAAAACAAGTACCCCAAGTACTGCTGTTAACCTCTAAACTTTAAGACAGCTTAGGCAACGTGTTCATTGGGAATATAATCATTTCCACCCACCATGTTGCCAATCTCAACAATTGATTAGCTAAATAAACCATCTACTTCCAGGAATGGTGTGTTAAGCTCAAATATTATATATTCATGGTATTGGTGTCTGTCAAACAGCAGCACCAAATATGTTTTTGCACAGAGCAAATCACAAAATGCAAAAGAAAACTGCTCAAAGAGCTGAAGAAGGTGTTCAACAGCAGAGCTACTGCAATAAAATATTCAAAAAAGGTCATGGATCAGAAGCATCCAAAAATGAAGCGTGTTAGAGATGGAATCACTAAACCTTTACTGAAAATGCATTCTCATGTATGATAGAACAACCCAGGAGGTAACCGACAAATCCTATCTGTTCTGACCTTTCCCTTTCCCTTCCTTGCTTGGTAAAGCAATATCACCTTTTCTGCACTATTCCCCATCAATCAATCCAAACTAGTTCTTTGGAAAATGATCCATGCCATAAGCAGAGAAGCACTAAGGGATAATAATGTAAGCCTTTAGTGGTAACATACACACACACACACACACAGAGGCTGCAAATACTATAGCAGGACACACACACACACACGCACAGGCTGCAGATACTATAGCAGGACACACATACACACAGAGGCTGCAAATACTATAGCAGGACACACACACACACGCACAGGCTGCAAAAACTACAGCAGGACACATACACACACACACCCGCATAGGCTGCAGATGCTATAGCAGGACACACATACATACAGAGGCTACAAATACTATAGCAGGACACACACACACACGCACAGGCTGCAGATACTATAGCAGGACACACACACACACGCACAGGCTGCAGATACTATAGCAGGACACACACACACGCACAGGCTGCAGATACTATAGCAGGACACATACACACACGCACAGGCTGCAGATACTATAGCAGGACACATACACACACGCACAGGCTGCAAAAACTACAGCAGGACACATACACATACACACACACATCCGCATAGGCTGCAGATGCTATAGCAGGACACATACACACGCACACACAGGCTGCAGATACTATAGCAGGACACACATACATACAGAGGCTGCAGATACTATAGCAGGACACACACACACACGCACAGGCTGCAGATACTATAGCAGGACACACACACACGCACAGGCTGCAGATACTATACCAGGACACACACACACGCACAGGCTGCAAAAACTACAGCAGGACACATACACACACACACCCGCATAGGCTGCAGATGCTATAGCAGGACACATACACACGCACATACAGGCTGCAGATACTATAGCAGGACACACATACATACAGAGGCTGCAGATACTATAGCAGGACACACACACACACGCACAGGCTGCAGATACTATAGCAGGACACACACACACACACAGGCTGCAGATACTATACCAGGACACACACACACGCACAGGCTGGAAAAACTACAGCAGGACACATACACACGCACACAGGCTGCAGATACTATAGCAGTACACACACACACAAAGGCTACAAATACTACAGCAGGACACATACATACACACACACACATGCATAGGCTGCAGATGCTATAGCAGTACACACACACACAAAGCTACAAATACTACAGCAGGACACATACACACACACACGCACAGGCTGCAGATACTGTAGCAGGACACACACACACAGGCTGCAAAAACTACAGCAGGACACATACACACACACACACACACACAGAGGCTGCAAATACTATAGCAGGACACATACATATACACACACACACGCACAGGCTGCAGATGCTATAGCAGGACACATACACACACACACGCACAGGCTGCAGATACTATAGCAGGACACACACACACACACAGGCTGCAAAAACTACAGCAGGACACATACACACACACACACACACACACACACACAGAGGCTGCAAATACTATAGCAGGACACATACATATACACACACACACACGCACAGGCTGCAAAAACTACAGCAGGACACATACACACACACACACACACACACACACACAGAGGCTGCAAATACTATAGCAGGACACATACATATACACACACACACACGCACAGGCTGAAGATACTATAGCAGACACACACACACAAAGCTACAAATACTACAGCAGGACACATACACACACACACGCACAGGCTGAAGATACTATAGCAGACACACACAGAGGCTGCAAATACTACAGCAGGACATACACACACACACACACACACACAAACACACACAGGCTGCAGATGCTATAGCAGGGCACAGGTACCTTTCTGATTCCTCATGCAACTCCTTATTTCCTAACTCCTTTTCTTAACTGTGTTTCACCTTTGCTTACACCCTATGCTGTCTATTAAAAAGTTGTACTGCATATTGTACTGATACTATGGCCATACTATGTACAGTTATTTGAATACTGTTACTGCTTTGCCTGTTGCTGTATACTGCCTTGAGTGAATTTCTTCAAAAAGGCGTTAGATAAATCCTAAGAAATAAATGTAAGAAAATAAAAAAAAAATAAAGGAGGTCTTTTACTAAAGGTTAGTGCATGCTATGCGTCACAGGACGTATTGTATTCCTAAGGGCCCTGTTGCAGACAACTTGCACTAATTTTTAGTAAAATACCTCCCAAATCCCTTACAGTCCCAAGGGATGAGCTCTATAATTTCCCTATAGATTTTAAATAGAATTGAGAATTGTCCCATGAAAGTTATCGAAGGAAGAAGGGTGGTTGATGAATAGAGCATTTTTCCATGGGGGTGACCATATCCGAGTTCAAGAATGCAAAGAAGAAACACAGAGCATCTCTGAAAAAGAGGAAGACAATTCTAGAGCTGAGCAGTTGCTGAGGATGGGCAGACTGAACAGGCTCTATGGTTTTTATAAACCATCATTTTCCATTAAAAAAAACGTTTACTGGGTCAATATTCAAACATCACAGTCACTATATTTTAGATTCTGGCCTGGGCATTTACAGTGTCATGTATATTCAGCATTTGTTTTAGACCATGAAGGAGTGAGTTTGTGAAGATTTTCTGTCCCAATGCCATTTTGAATGGTGTAGCACAGGGGTTTTCAGTCCAGCCCTCAGGGTACATTCCTTGATGGACATCCTGAAAACTCTGACTGGCTGGGTGTGTCCCGCGGACTGAGTTGGACAGTATTTTGTTGGATTGACTGATTATATGAGAGGCTAAGGTATTGTAAAAACATTGGGCTGTATTCAGTAAATGGCAATCAAACTTTGGTGCTGGAAAAAAAATTGGCACTGAACGGTATTTTAAGAGATGGATGAGGGGAGATATGATTGAGGTCTATAAAATTCTGAATGGTGTAGAACGAGTAGAAGTAAATCGAGGACACTCGAGGAAGTTACATGGAAATAGTTTTAAAAGAAATAGGAGGAAATAGAATAGTTAAGCCCCGGAACTCTTTGCCGGAGGAGGTGGTAACAGCGGTTAGCATATCTGGGCTTAAAAAAGGTTTGGACAAATTCCTGGAGGACAAGTCCATAGTCTGCTGTTGAGACAGGCATGGGAAGCAACTTCTTGCCCTGGTAGTTGTAGCATGGAATGTTGATACTCTTTGAGATTGTACATGGAATCTTGTTACTCTTTAGGATTCCAGAATGTTGTTATTCTTTGGGGTTCTACATGGAATGTTGCTACTATTTGAGTTTCTGCATGGAATCTTGTTACTCTTTAGGATTCCAGAATCTTGCTATCCTTTGGGGTTCTACATGGAGTGTTGCTACTCTTTGAGATTCTGCATGGAATCTTTTTACTCTTTAGGATTCCAGAATGTTGCTATTCTTTGGGGTTCTACATGAAATGTTGCCACAATTTGGGTTTCTGCCAGGTACTTGAGACCTGGCTTGGCCGCTGTTTGGAAAACTGGATACTGGGCTTGATGGACCATTGGTCTGACCCAGTATGGTCTTATGTTTTATAACAGGCACTCTGAGATGGGCAATCTTTATAGAATAGTGTTAAAAATACTTTAAATTTTTTTTTTTGGAAGGGGGAGGGTTTCAGGAGATACAGTGGCCATTCCTATGCTAATCAGTTAGCGTGGCTACATTACCGCACACTAACTGATTAGCACAGGATTACTGCATGAGCCCTTACAGCCTACAAAATAGGTGGCGGTAAGAGCTGATGTGGTAATTTCTTTTAATGGGCGCACGCTAATGGCAACATAAGCGCATGGTCATTCATATAAAACTTGGAAAATCTGCCATTTTACTGCTGCAGTAAAAATGGCCTTAGCAAGTGAGAGAAACCTGCGCAAGGGTGTGCTGAGGCTATCTTTTACCACAGCTTAGTAAAAGGACCCCTTTAAACCTTCATCTATAATTTCTGATCATCCACTATGGAGACCACCTAGTGCTAGTTTTAAATAGAACTCACATAGCCATGCAACCCCCCCTCCCCCAATTAATATTATTAAAAAAAAACCCTGAAACATGTACAGGGATTCTACTAGCAATTCATTTGTCCAATCATTTAAATGCTCCACAAAAAATAAGCTCATCCCAATTTCCTTAGCGTCAAATCCTTATTAACTGAGGTCAATTTTAAAACTGGAAAATCTCACCTCCAGACACTAAAGAGTTAAGGGTATGTTTACTAAGGCGCACTAGCGGTTCTAACACACCTTTAAAGTTAAGGCACATTAAACACTAATGTGCCTATATATTTCTATGGGCGCATTAGCGTTTAATGCGCATAAACCATTTACTACTACTACTATTTAACATTTCTAAAGCGCTACTAGGGTTACGCAGCGCTGTACAATTTAACATAGAAGGACAGTCACTGCTCAAAGAGCTTACAATCTAAAGGACATATGTACAGTCAGTCAAGGGCCTAGGGATTACCTGCCTTGGTCACCTGGCTCCCCAAGCTCCTCTCAGAAGGATCAACATCAGGGCCTGTGGGTCAGCTGCCCCAGGTCTCCTGGCTCCCCACGCCAAAGGGACAGAGCTGCAATTGAGTAGCAGCACTCCCAGGGGTAGTCAAATTGTTATAAATGCGTTAAAAATGCTAACGTGCCTAGAGCGCACCTTAGTAAACATAGGCGTTAGACTTCCATCCCATATGACCTTGGAGGCATCTATTTCAACATTACTGACGTTCAGGCCTCCGTTAATACAATGCTAGTTTCAGTAATATGGGACATTGCAGTTTTGTTTGCTTTTACCATAATAGGAACCCTGTCAGCAAACACGGGGTTAAGGTTGTCTTTTTAAGAAAGCTAAAACTCTTCCCTGGAAGGCTTTTCTGTATCTCTTCTGGCAATCACTGCTGTAAGGATACCTGAGGCTATTTCTCCTGGCAGCCAAGTAACTTTCCATCACTGCTGCAGTACTTCCACATGCACTCCTCACTGTCCTGGCAGACAGCTGTGCGTGACCACAGCTGCTCCTTGTACCTTGTGGCAAGACTGGCATCAGAGCCCATCTGATGCTAATCTTTTTTGTTTGTCTGACCAGCACTGAATGAAGGGCTTTTTTTTTCAGACTCCAGGGAAAAGTCCCTATTTGTTATTGTTTTCCTTCATAAAATCACTATGAAATTACAGTGCCACTGGAAGGAAACAGAAAGAACTGACTGGCTAGTGCATAGGATCCCTGCTGGAACAGCAGGCTCCTGAATCTACTACTACTACTACTTATTATTTCTATAGCGCTACTGGACGTACGCAACGCTGTACACTTGAACATGAAGAGGCAGTCCCTGCTCGTCAGAGCTTACAATCTAATTAGGACAAACAGAACAAACAAGAGATAAGGACAAAGTGTAGCAAGATTCCGGAATCTCAAAGAGTAGCAAGATTCCATGCAGAATCCCAAAGAGTAGCAAGGTTTCAGAATCCCAAAGTGTACCAAGATTCCGGAATCCCAGAGATTACTACTACTTAGCATTTCTATAGCGCTACTAGACGTATGCAGCGCTGTACACTTGAACATGAAGAGACAATCCCTGCTCGACACAGCTTACAATCAAATTAGGACAGACAAACAGAACAAACAAGAGATAAGGACAAAGTGTAGCAAGATTCCGGAATCTCAAAGAGTAGCAAGATTCCATACAGAATCCCAAAGAGTAGCAAGATTCCAGAATCCCAAAGTGTACCAAGATGCCGGAATCCCAGAGACTACTACTACTTAGCATTTCTATAGCGCTACTAGACATACACAGCGCTGTACACTTGAACATGAAGAGACAGTCCCTGCTCGTCAGAGCTTACAATCTAATTAGGACAGACAAACAGGACAAACAAGAGATAAGGGAATATTAAAGTGAGGATGATAAAATAAGGGTTCTGAACAAGTGAACAAGGGTTAGGAGTTAAAAGCAGCATCAAACAGGTGGGCTTTTAGCTTAGATTTGAAGACGGCCAGAGATGGAGCTTGACGTACCGGCTCAGGAAGTCTATTCCCGGCATATGGTGCAGCAAGATAAAAGGAACGGAGTCTGAAGTTAGCGGTGGAGGAGAAGGGTGCAGATAAGAGAGATATTTGCCCGGTGAATCTAGTGTTTACAATGCAAGAGAATGAAAAAGTCACAAGGAAAGTTAGAGCCTGATTTTCTAAGTTTCATGAATCAGGTCCTAAGTCACCCTGAGGCAATGTTATTGTTCCATCATATACCACCATGCTCATTTTTAATTTATTTATTTGGATCAGTCATAAGGCTCCCTTAAACAGGGCATCTTACAGAAAGAATTGTACATAATACTTAGGTTAATTGGGCTGGAAGATGCCCATTTGCCCCCAAATTCTATAAAATTGGGTACTCAACTTTCCATTTGGGGGAGGGGGGGGGGGGGTGAAGTTCATTTACAAAGCCGCGCAGTAAAAATCAGCTTGCGGTAAATGCTGAGATGCCCATTATATTCCTATGGCCATCTCAGCATTTACTGCCGGCTGATTTTTACTGTGAGTTAAACCACGCTAGCGCAGCTTTGTAAAAGGCCCCCTTAGCATAGAAAGCTGCACGTGCAAGTTATAGGATAAGGTCAGTTATACACTTCATATAATAACAAGCTAGTAATCGATTTTAACTAGTAATAATTGACGTTAAGTAGTGTTAATTGGAATTAGCTGGCATCAATTAGCTGTTACATGCACAACTGAGCTTAGTTGGTATTCTATAACCTGTGCACACAAAATTAGTAGCGCACAATTACAATGGACTGGGGACTAGAGAGGGGCACACAAAACAGAATACGTGTAATTATGCATCAAAAGGTTAGTTAGGTGCAAACACACCATCCTTTGAATTGGATTAAGTGGTCATGTCTAAATTTAGGCACCTCAATGTGGACTTACACCAGGGCTGCCAAGAGGGGGGGGGAAGGGGGGACAAAATTCCTCGGGCCTCCAAGGGGGGCCTGGCGCCGGGGTCAGGCTGCCAGCGCTGCAGTTCCCGGTCTCACCTGCCTGCCTCCTCGGCTCTGGGCCCCCTGTATTCGAAGCGACAGTCACAGATCGCCTCCCTTCGGGCCTTCCCTCCCTGTGTCCTGCCCTCGCGGAAACTGGAAGTTACATCAGAGGAAGGCGGGACATAGGGAGGGAAGGCCAGAAGAGAGGCGATCTGCGACTGCCGCCTTGAATGCAGGGGGCCCAGAGCCATGGAGGCAGGCAGGTGAGACCACGGACTGCAGCGGCACGGGGAGCGAAGGGGGGGGGGCGGCAGCGGCGGGGGGAGCGACGGGGGGGGGCGGTCTTGCCCCAGGCCCGGCCTAGTCTTTCGGCGGCACTGATGAATATGACCGGTTAGCCCTGGACAAGTGATTTACCCAGCCAGGAGCCATTTTCTGGCCGGTTAAATTGTTTTGAATATTGACACCTTTTAGTTTAGCACAGTCTTCTGAAATTTGTCTAACATCTACCTCGTTTCCATTCCTACTTGTGTTTGTTTTCTGCGGTCCTGCCTCCAACCCTTTCTCAATGAACACCGAACAGAAATTATGTACAATTCCACTCTTTCCTCATCAGCCTCTATATATTCCTCGCCTTCACCTCTGAGTCTTGCTGTGCCTCTTTTGCACGTTCCTATCACTAACATACATAACAAAATTTTGTCTGCCTGTTTTACCATTTCAGCTTTTTTTCCCCATTTGCATCTTTACTATTTTCCCAGTTTCTATTAGCTTTTCCAGATAATGTTGTGTGTTTTCTGGTGGTTGGGAGGCGGGGATAGTGCTGGGCAGACTTATACGGTCTGTGCCAGAGCCAGTGGTGGGAGGCGGGACTAGTGGTTGGGAGGCAGGGATAGTGCTGGGCAGACTTATACGGTCTGTGCCCTGAAGAGGACAGGTACAAATCAAGGTAGGGTATACACAAAAAGTAGCACATATGAGTTTATTTTGTTGGGCAGACTGGATGGACCGTGCAGGTCTTTTTCTGCCATCATCTATTATGTTACTATGTTATGCTACTATGTTATAATCTCTGTGGTGCAGTGGATAGCATGCTGGACTTTAATCAGTGGAAGTGATTCAAAAACTGTGGGTTCAAATCCCACCAGTTGTTTTCTGGGCTAGATGGACTATTGGTATGACCCAGAATGGCTGTTCTTAACCTTTCTCCATATCTTTTCAGCCACTTCTTCTGAAATCCATAGTGGCACATTTTCCTTCTCGCCATTACTTATTTTTCTGAACCAAAGGGTTTGCTGGTTTTACAAAATTTCCTTTCATTTTGCTCACTGCTCTTCTACTTTGCCTTTGAATGAACTATCTCCGCTTGCCCTCTAGCACTGAAATGTATTCCCTGACCAAAACTGAATTTCTCTGTTGAATTAGCTGTGTTCATATTTATAATTTAAATCAGAATATTTGCAGGAGAAGGACAACCAGACTAGATCAATGCAATCTAGGAAGGTAATAAGAAAAGAACAAAACGCAGACCCCCCTTATGACACACACATTCTATCTAGCTCACAGCTTACCTCAAAATGTGATATCATAGTTCAGATAAGTTGTTAATATATGCAGTCCTGCAGGGATTCTTTGATGAACTCCTACTGATCCACTTTACCAGAGTGCTTCTTGTTTTAGTTTTAATCCTTACATTGGCAAACATTTTTTGTGGCCACTTTCACGTGCCCTGTTCTGCCCCTTCCATCTGGATCTTGCATTATCCCCTCCCATCAATAATTACAGCACTGACAGGGGGATAGGACTGAGACCCCTGAAAATCACCCTATGGATTTAATGATGATGGATAAGACACTTTTCTGCATCTCCCTTCGGTTCCAGCCCCAGACTACAGCTTCCTTTAATGATAGCTGGGATCCCTGGAAGAAGAGGCAGCTGGTTAAAGAAAACCCACAACAAATGAGTGCTTGTTAAAAGCCCAGAACAGCAAATTTAGGTACATGGCAGTACTTCATTGACTGATAGTTTTCCTGTGTTACTTTAGTGAGGTTAATTTGAATGTGTGATAGACAGACACACCGTTATCTTTTCTTCACAAATACAAAATTGAAATAGCTGTAAACTAAGGGAAAGTAGGATTCTATACAGATTGTGACACCTTACTGTATACCCGACTCTTCTTAAATATCATTACTGACCCTAAGGGGGTTATTCTATTAAGTGTGTGTTAATATTTACATGCCCAAATATGTGAATTGATTAGAATAAGAGCATATGAATGCCTATGTGTGCGCATACATACATAAATGGCAGAGATTTGCCTTATTTAGGTATTTTATTTATTCATTAGGATTTATTTACCATCTTTTTGAAGGAATTCACTCAAGGCGGTGTACAGTAAGAATAGATCAAACATGAGCAATAGGCAATTACAGCAGTAAAAATATTCAAATAACAATACAAAGTATGGCGTGGAGGGGCATAATGGAACGAAAACGTCTATCTCCATGGGCGTTTATCTCCGAGAACGGGTCCGTGAAGGGGCGGACCGAACCGTATTTTCGAAAAAAATAGATGTCCATGTTTTATTCGACAATTTGTGAGCTGGGCGTTTTTGTTTTTCAGTGATAATGGAAAATGAAAGCGCCCAGCTCAAAAACGAATAAATCCAAGGCATTTGTTCGTGGGAGGGGCCAGGAGTCGTAGTGCACTGGTCCCCCTCACATGCCAGGACACCAACCGGGCACCCTAGGGGGCACTTTTACAAAAACAAAATAAAAGGTAAAAGAGCTCCCAGGTGCATAGCACCCTTCCCTTGTGTGTTGAGCCCCCCCAAATCCCCCTCAAAACCAACTGCCCACAAGTCTACACCATTACTATAGCCCTAAGGGGTGAAGGGGGGCACCTACATGTGGGTACAGTGGGTTTGGGGGGGTTGGACGACTAAGCATTAAGCAGCACAATTGTAACAGGTAGGGGGGGGGATGGGCCTGGGTCCACCTGCCTGAAGTCCACTGCACCCCCTAACAACTGCTCCAGGGACCTGCATACTGCTGCCAGGGAGGTAGGTATGACATTTGAGGGTGAAAATAAAAAGTTGTGAAACATCATTTTTTGTGGTGGGAGGGGGTTAGTGACCACTGGGGGAGTCAGGGGAGGTCATCCCCGATTCCCTCCGATTGTCATCTGGTCATTTAGAGCACTTTTTTGGGACCTGTTCGTGTGAAAAAAGGGTCCAACAAAAGTGTCCTAAATGTTCGCTAAAAACGCCTTTATTTTTTCGATTATCGCCCTAACGCATACATCTCTCCTCGGCCGATAACCACGCCCCAGTTCCACCTTCGGCACACCTCTGACACGCCCCCATCAACTTTGTCCGCATCTGCGACGGAGTGCAGTTGAAAACGTCCAAAATCGGCTTTTGATTATACCGATTTATTCGTTTTTGTGAGATAAACGTCTATCTCCCGATTTGGGTCGAAATCTAGGTGTTTTTCTCTTTCGATTATAAGGTGGATAGTGCACTACTTAAACCCAATCTAAATTACGGGAACCACTGGTTTAAATTCTATTTCTTAATACTCTTGCCAGTTGGTACATAAGTATTTTCTTCCCAGCTTGTGTTTATCTCTATTAATGTATCTAAATGGACGTCAATGCTTCCAGGCTTGGCAAATCTCCATTAGATGAAGGTTGCTCAGTATTTGTATATGAGCGCCAATGCTATCACTGGAGCTAGTCTTATCACTGGTCCTATTTCTTTTTTCAATCTTCATAGGGCCAAGTCTTCATAAACCAAGGTAAAAAAAAAAAACTCCAAAATAGGAGAAAAACCATTGGCCCATAAGCCTTATGTCCTGAGTAGTATATATACACCAATGCTGGGAGAACAATACTCAATTCTTAAATCAACTGAAATCTGTCAACCGCTCACTTTCTTTTATACAGATGATTTCAAATATCCAATAGTTAACCACTAGTTTGAAAGTTCTAACATTAGGCTTTTTCATTAACTCACAGCCAGCCGTACACTTATCCTATTCGATGTTCTGTGACTCTGCTTGCAATGTATTATTTTGTCGTTACATTGAGGGGCATAATCGAACGTGAACGCCCATTTGTAAAAACGTCCATCTCCGAGAACGGGTCCGTGAAGGGGCGGGCCGACTGTATTTTCGAAAAAAATGGACGTCCATCTTTTTTTTCGAAAATACATTGGATTAAGGCGTTTTTTGAGCTGGGCGTTTTTGTTTTTTAGCGATAATTGAAACCGAAGCGTCCCAGCTCAAAAACGACCAAATCCAAGGCATTTGGTCGTGGGAGGGGCCAGCATTCGTAGTGCACTGGTCCCCCTGAGATGCCTCTATGCCAGCCTCAAATATCATACCTAGCTCCATGACAGTAGTATGCAGGTCCCCAGAGCAATTTTACTTTAGTTGGTGCTGCGCAGGACCCATGCAGAGAGGAAAAATCGGAAGAAAAAAAAAAAACAAGCAAGCAAGTGCAGTCAGGGACGTCCAAATTAAAAGATAGTAAAAGGAGGAATTGAACCAACAACCTTTTGATTACGAGCTCAGTGCTCTAGCCAGTGCACCACTGATTAGACGTCCTTCCCTTTCCATTAAGTCTCTCCAAGTTTCTGTCAGCCAATCACAGCTCATTTAGCTGACATCTGTGTCAGCTAAACAGCGGTGATTGGCTGACAGAAACTTAGAGGGACTTAATGGAAAGGGAAGGACATCTAAGCACCTGAATAATGGGGTTCACTGACTAGAGCACTGAGCGTGTAATCAGAAGGTTGCTGGTTCGATTCCCCCATTTACTATCCTGGTAATTTAGACGTCCCTGACTGCACTTGCTTGTTTTTTTTTTTTCTTCCGATTTTTCCTCTCTGCATGGGTCCCGCACAGCGCTAACTAAACTAAAATTACTTCGGGGACCTGCATACTGCTGTCATGGAGCTGGGGATGACATTTGAGGCTGGCTTACAAGTTGGGAAAAAAGTGTTTAACATTTGTTTTTTTTTGGTGGGAGGGGGTTAGTGACCACTGGGGGAGTCAGGGGAGGTCATGCCCGGTTCCCTCCGGTGGTCATCTGGTCATTTAGGGCACTTTTTTGGGACCTGTTCGTGAAAAAAACGGGTCAAACAAAAGTGACCTAAATTCTCTCTGAAAACGCCTTTCTTTTTTCCATTATCGGCAGAGCACGCACATCTCTGCTCAGCCGATAACCACGCCTCAGTCCTGCCTTCACCACGCCTCCGACACGCCCCCGTCAACTTTATGCGTTCCCACGATGGAGTGCAGTTGAAAACGCCCAAAATCGGCTTTCGATTATACCGATTTGGGCACCCACAAGAGAAAGACGTCCATCTCCCGATTTAGGTCGGAATTTGGGCGTTTTTCTCTTTCGAAAATAAGCCTAATTGTGTTGTATTTCTCCACAGTAAGCCCTCTGAAGCTGCTACTATCAATTGCTCATACCGGCTATCACGTTCTAATGTGCTCTCTCCCAGTGGATATATTTCACTATCCAAATCCTCTGTTTCTTCTCCTTCAATGTCTCGTTAACGTCTCATTTCGCAAACTACTATACCTGCTTCAGGAAGGAAAATTTCAACCGAGCATTATCCATGGACAATTTCTATGAGCAACCTTCATCTAATGGAGATTTGCCAAGCCTGGAAGCATTGAGGTCCATTTAGCTAAATTAACAGAGAAACACATGCTGGGAGGAAAATACTTATATACCAACTGGAAAGAGTATTAAGAAATAGTATACTATTTACAATGTCAACACAATACGTATTAGAACATTATAATTGATAGTGAAGGGTAAAGCAAAGATGGAACATATAGATAGGTAAGAGAGAGGAGTTAGACAGTAAGGTGACTAATTTAAAGAAAGGTGCACATGAAGTCAGAGAGATGATTAAATATTATCTCAGCTAGGGTAGAAGTGGATAAACATGTCCCGTTGCAGTATGTGCAGCCCATGTCACTCCTTGTGTGTGTGAGTGAGACTAAGACGTTAGTTACTTCTTCCATTCAAGCCCTGGTTGAAGAGCCAAGCTTTCACCTGCTTCCTGTGCTAGTCTGTAAATACATACATCTTACATAGTGCATATTTTACAGGTGGGTGGAACATTTTGGGATTTAACTTAGAGAATATAGAGGACTATGAGGAAAGGCTAAAGAGGTTAGGGCTCTTCAGCTTGGAAAAGAGACGGATGACTGGGGATATGATTGAGGTGTACAAAATCCTGAGTGGTGTAGAGTGAGTAGAAGTGAATTGATTTTTTTTTACTCGTTCCAAAAGTACAAAGACTAGGGGACACTCGAGGAAGTTACATGGCAATACTTTTAAAACAAATAGGAGGAAATATTTTTTTCACTCAACGAATAATTAAGGTGTGGAACTCTTTGCCATAGGATGTGGTAATGGCAGTTAGCATATATGGGGTTTAAAAAGGTTTGCACAAGTTCCTGGAGGAAAAGTCCATAGTCTGCTATTGAGATAGACATGGGGAAGCCACTTTTTGCTCTGGGATTGGTAGCATGGAATCTTGCCACTATTTGGGTTTCTGTCACATATTTGTGACCTGGATTGGCCACTGTTTGGAAACAGGATACTGGGCTAGATGAATCATTGGTCTGACCCACAATGTCTATTCTTATGTTCTCATGCAATATTCTAGGTTACATATGTATCTCCGACATGTAGGTGGGAGCCATTATACCTGTTCTATGGCTGGTGTAAGTGCTGGTACCTAAATTATAGGCACATGTTTCACCTCTTAGGCTAATATTCTATAAAGGAAAGTAGGTTTATAGAATAAACTCCTACTGGGCATCCTCTGGGTACTTCTTTATAGGCTCATAGTTATATAATTATTTCATAACTACCTAAAACCCACCTAATTTAGGGGCCCTTTTAGTAAGGTGCACTAATGTCTAGCGTGTGCTAAATGATAAGATGCTAATTATATATTTAGTGCATGCTAATCATTAGTGCGGACTAAATCTGTTAGTGCATCTTAGTAAAAGGACCCTTTAGAGAAATGCTGATTCATATGAGTCTCTTTACTACTTCTTCATGCCTCATATTATAATAAAATAATTATAATAATCATATCATAGGCGTAGCTACCACTGAACAAGCCCAGCAAAAAACCCAGGACTTCCCGATGGTAGGCGGCTGCCTGTTGTTGAAAGATATACCCTCTATCTGGCATCTCTTTCTCTTCCCCTTCCTTCCCCACTCCTGTGAAGGTCTGACATCTCTCTCAGCCCCCTCCCTCATGGTCCTCCAAATGAACAGAGGGGTGCTGCTAGAGAGCGCTGAAAGCAGACTGCCTCCTCCTGGTCCCACTAAGCCCTTTCCTCTGCCATGTCCTGCCTCCTCTAACTTCCTGTGCGCTGGGCATGCAGAGGAAAGGCTCTGGTAGGTCAAAGGCAGCCTCTTTTCAGTGCTGCTCTGTCAGTGCCCCACCATGCATTTGTGGAAGGAGGGAACTAGGGATGGGGAGATGTTGGGCTTCAACGGGGTAGGAGATGGAGAGATGCTGGGCCTGTGTGTGGAAGGGGGGAGATGGAGAAATGCTGGACCTGTGGGGGGGGGGGGGGGCAGGGAGGTGGATGGATACCAAGTGGGCTGGTGGGTGTGGTGGGAGATGGAAAGATGCTTGGCATGCATTGGGGAGGGGAAGCTAGATAAATAGATGGGGAAAAGAGGTGGAGAGATTCTGAACCTGTGGAGACATGGACGGAAGAGAGAGAGAGAAGGAAACTTTGCGCAAAAAGTGGGGGAGAGAGGGGGGAGATGCTGGACCTGGGGGGGGGGGCATAGGGAAGTCAGAAGGAGAGAGAGAAAGAGAGAAAGAAAGAGAGAGACTGGACTAGAGGAGTAAGGGGGAGAGAGAAAGAGAGAGATGCCAGACCATGTGGGGATAGGGAGTTGAGATGGAGAGATGCTGGCCCCAGAGTGGGGATGCAGGAGGAAGGGAAGAGAGAGGGAAGAAACTGGACATGGAGAAGAACAGGTTCATAGAGAAGAGATGCAGGGCATGGAGGGAGCACAGGGACGGGGACACAGAGGGGAAATGCAGGACAGGATGGGAAAGGGAGAAAGAGTGAAGATGGATGATGGAATAGAGAAGGGATGTCAAAAGGACAAGAGATCCTGGAAACATTTAAGAAAACAGAGAAGAGCATAAGAGACACTGGGAAGAAAATAATGTTCAGACAACAAAGGCATAAAAATGTGTTTTTTTTTCTGAATTAATTAATTGTAATATGTAATATGTCAGCTTTTGGAAATGTGCATCTCTGATATCTTGCATTTCAGTTTCTATTTCTATTACTATGACAGATTTTCTATATAGGTCTGGCATGTGTTTGTGTAACCCGGTCCTGCTATCCCGGGTTAGAGGGGGGCTCGAGAGGCTACCATTCACTTACTTAGGCCCAGGTCCCATCAGCTCATCCACTCAGGAACCACACGACACTAAGAGGATTAAACGTAGCTGGAACATTTATTTAACCGTTTAACTGATGGTTTCACTGCATTGATCTTCACACAGTTCAGATGTAAATCATAATTGCTTTCAAGGTGGTCACAAGCAATAGTATATTTCTGGGTTAACACATGTGCACAACCCATATGAGTGTCCTGCAGTCTAACTAGAACCCAGAACAGATTTCACTCTCCCAATGTACTTCAATACTATTCAGGCCAGACTCCTTGTAACTTCACCTACCTTCAGGCTGTCAACCTAAAGGTCTCACCTCACCAAGGGGTAGACCACTCTCCACCTGAGCCCCGGTTACGGATGGACTCCCCAATCTGCCTAGTTTCTAGCTCCTCAAATGGCTGATGCAATGTAACAGCTCACTGTTTGTGGTTTCAACTCTCTGATCACAGTACATGATATATATATATATATACTAGCAGTTGAGCCCGTAAAAACGGGCTGGTATTGGGGTTTTCCTTCCTTCCCTCCCCCTCCCCGCGAGGTCACCACCGCTACCGTTCCCCCTCCCCCCGGAGTCGCCGCCATACCTCCATCCGGCCCGGGCCCTCTCTCTCTCCGCTACTAAACGTACACATCCATTCGCCGGAACGCAGCACGCACATCAGCTGAGCTGCCATCGGCCCTTCCTTCTCTGCCTGTGTCCCGCCCTCCTGTGACGTAACGTCAGCGAGGGCGGGACACAGGCAGGGAAGGAAGGCCGATGGCAGCTCAGCTGATGTGCGTGCTGCGTTCCGGCGAATGGATGTGTAAGTTTAGTAGCGGAGAGAGGGCCCGGGCCGGGTATGTGTGTGTGTGTGTGGGGGGGGGGGGTAACGGTAGCAGTGACCTTGGGTGGGCGGGTGTGGTATCAACCTCGGCGGCGCAGTTTCCCTCTCTGTCCCGCCCTCGTCATCACGTATTGACGCGGGGGCGGGACAGAGAGGGAAGTCTCTACTGCGCATTTCCGAGTGAGTCGGTCACTCGCCGTTTATATGTTTGATATATATATATATACATACCACGATCTGTTCCATATATGTTACCATGTATGTATGCACCATGTATCTTACCATGTATGTATGCTCCTTAATGCAACACCATTTGTAATTCTGTTACCTGGAAATGGCAACCGCCATTACGGCAAATGTAAGCCACATTGAGCCTGCAAATAGGTGGGAAAATGTGGGATACAAATGCTACAAATAATAATAATAATAATACTACAAGCCCCCCCCCTTAATTGCAAGGGGTCACCTGGCAGGGGACTATAGGTAGCTCAGAACTCAGGCAACCAAGGACGTATTTACTCTCTCGGAAGCAGAACCAGGGACAATTTTTTCCTCTGAGCTTCCCTTTTATAACCTCTGAGCTCCTCTCCGGTCCACCAGTCACTCCCCTAATGACCTGCTATCCAGGGCTCACTCTATCATGTTCTTAAACAAACTAAGGGTTACATTTGCATTATGCAGGGCTTGTTTACTGTGGCTCAAAAGGCGATTCCCTTTCTTTTCCCCTCCCCCTATCTCCACTACCTTGGGAGGGATGGTGTTACAGGGGGGGTCCATTTTTAATTTTTCTGTTTAGGGCCCATTCATTCCTAGTTACACCGCTGAGTAATATAATACTAAATGGTTTTTTTAAATGTTTTTCAGATCACATACTTTACAGTAATTCCCTTCATCAAATATTTTGACAATCATAGCATGACAACATATGAAAAAATCTGGCCTTCTGCAGGATCACTCTAATTACTAAGGCTTTACACTACAGAAGGAGGGAGTGAAGGAAAAATACTGGAAATCTGAGGTACAGAAGAAAGGAGATCCATAAGGTAATAGGCATCACTGTGTCATAAGTGGAGATGTAGGATAGATAGGCCCCTTGGGTTGGTTATGATAAAAGGGGAAACCTAACGCTGCATTTCATCCAGCATATAATTATATATCCACATACTGACTCTTGCTATGGTCTTGTCCCTTATTGTGCCAGAGCACCCCTGCCACCTCATCCCTATACATTCCCCCCCCCCCCCCCCACAGAACTCTAACAGCCCTCTGGAAAGGACGGCCATACCCACTAGTAGTCAAGAGAGGAATGTAGAATACAGCGGGGAATAAAAATAAAGGTGACGTGGGGAGAAAAAGATGGCAAAAAAACCCAGATGAATTACTATCTCATCTAAAGAGATGTAATACAATGAATATCATCACCCTAATGGGCATGAGATTGGATTTGAAGAAAAGGAATGAAAAGACAACCATGTAACTATATCCAGTGTTTTCTAAAAATGAGACATTCCTTATCGAGAGATTAGGACTCATCTTCTTTTATCTACGTTGATTTCATTTCGTTGCGATTAAGCATAAGTCTCTATGTACTGAAATACAACACATCTTCTTCAACATTCTACCTTGACACTTTAATCGCATAATTGTCCCATTTACTTACTGGTTCACAAAACGGTTGCTTTACCAGCACAAATATTCAAGTCTTAGGTAAAAAAATAATAGGGAAACATTGTAAGAGAACAAAGTGAACTGACTCGATGGAATGCATGGTCTGTGCAGTGTAGTGTTTGCAGTGCCAGAGAAGGATTGATAACCTCAGACTCTAGTATGGATAATCAGGCCTTCGTAGCCTGGTCTGACAAATCATGTGGAAGGTAGACTAGAGGGGGTGTGCATTCATTAGCACTCACTTGGGTCCCTACAAATTTTAAGCTCCTGCAAATGGTTTGTACATGCATCAGTGGCGTAGCCAAGGGTGGGCTCAGGCCCACCCAGTACCAGCATAGCTATAATGTGGCTGACAGGGATCCCCAAGCCCCACCAGCCAAAAACTCCTAACAACTGTCCCTCCTGCATACCTTGTAAATAGCAGATCTTTGCCTGCAGTGAGCAGTGACTGATGCATACTGCTCGCACCGGCCCCATAGCCTTCGCTCTGATATATTCTTGCCTAGGTGGAAACAAGAAGTTGCATCAGAGGGAAGGGTATGGAGCCAACATCAGCAGTGTGTATTAGTTGCTGCCCGTTGCTGGTGAAAATCTGCTATTTAAAAGGTATGCGGGAGAGGGAGGATATTTGAGAGACCATATGGCATGCAGGTGAGAGAAGGAGAGACCACATCATCTGTGGGATGAGGCGGGGTTCTTCTGCCCACCCATCTTGAGCCTAGGCCCACCCAAAATTGGGTGTCTGGCTACGCCCCTGACATGCATGCTCCTACAATGAATGAATGTACCATTCTTTAAAGCACGTAAAATGTTCTACCACACATACAATGGCACAAATAATGAATCTAAAATAAACCCACCCCCTCTCCCCCCCCCCCCCAAATAAAATAACCAGGAAAAATGTCTTGAATATGATCCCAAGCGGAGCCATTTTGGGTTGTAGATTAGGAAGGATGGTGTTCAGATTGTAATACATCCTTGCATACTGACTATATACTATGTTGAAGGACAGTTTTATAAAAAAAATCCTTTTCCACATTTCAACCTTTTCAAAATTACCCATCGAAAGGCTTGGTTCTTGTGCATTACATATGTCTTTGAAGCATTTTAATGTTTCTATCATATTTATCTGTCTCTTCTATTCTAGGATATACATAGTTAAATCTCATCTCACATGACTTTTGGTGCAGACTCTGTACTGTCTTCGAAACTTCTCCCTTGACAGCCTCCAGCCTGTCTGCATCTTTTCAGAAACACTTTTGGTTAATAGTCAGCCCAAGGTGGTCAATGTTGCTTTAAATGTTAACCATGCAGGCAGAAAGAATTAGCCCCAGATATTCAATGCCATTTACGTCGGCAGATAAAGTTAGGACAGCCTTTTTGCTGTCCTCACTATCCACTTACTGTATTTATTTATTTATTTATTGCATTTGTATCCCACGTTTTCCCATCTATTTGCAGGCTCAATGTGACTTACAATACATCATGTGTAGTGGAAATATAATAGAAAATAGACATTTAGTGTTACAGAAAATTTTTGGCAACATGATAATGATAAGACATGATAGTAGTATAACAAGCAGATATTATAAGACATTTCTAACTACGTGTGGAAATTTATGTATATTCACATTGGTTGATCTTTGTGGTAAGCCTTGTTAAAGAGATGGGTCTTCAGTAGTTTGCGGAAGTTCGTTAGTTCGTAGATCATTTTTAAGTTGCGCGGCACTGCGTTCCATAACTGTGTGCTTAAGTAGGTGAAGTTTGACGCGTGCATTAATTTGTATTTTAGACCTTTGCAGTTAGGGAAGTGCAGATCAAGGAATGTGCAGGATGATCTTTTGGCATTCCTGGGTGGTAGGTCTATCAGGTCTGACATGTAGGCTGATGCATCTCCATGAACGATTTTGTGAACTAGGGAGCAAATTTTGAACGTGATGTGTTCTTTGAGTGGGAGCTAGTGTAGTTTTTCTCGTAGGGGCTTAGCACTTTCATATTTTGTTTTGCCGAATATGAGTCTAGCTGCAGTGTTCTGGGCTGTCTGAAGTTTCTTGATTATTTGCTCTTTACAGCTAGCGTAGAGTGCGTTGCAGTAATCTAGATGACTGAGCACCATTGATTGTACCAGGTTACGGAAAATATTCCTTGGGAAGAAAGGTCTTACTCTTTTTAATTTCCACATTGAGTGGAACATCTTCTTGGTTGTGTTTTTCGCGTGGCTTTGGAGTGTTAGGTGTCGATTGATGGTAACTCCAAGAATTTTTAGGGTGTCCGAAATAGGAAGGTTCAGATTTGGTGTGTTAATGGCTGTGAATTTGTTCTTGTTATGTTGAAAGGTGAGTATTAGGCACTGGGTTTATTCTGCATTAAATTTCAATCGAAAAGCATCCGCCCATGAATGCATGATATGGAGACTTTGGTTGATGTCGTTGGAAATTTCCTTTAGATCTTGTTTAAATGGGTTATAGATCGTTACGTCGTCTGTGTATATGTATGGGTTAAGGTTTTGGTTTGATAATAGTTTGGCTAAGGGTATCATCATTAAGTTGAATAAGGTCGGCGAGAGGGGGAATCCCTGTTAACTGGTCAGCAGTCTGAGGGGCTGATGCACAAAGTTTACCATGCTTGTAATATATGCTTTAGTCCAGCTGTAGCTGGTCTAAAGCAAACGCTATTTAGCATCTAATGAACAAAGTAGTTTTGCATTCCTTTTACCGTTCACCGTAGCAGATACAGATAGCCAGTGGCGTTCCTAGGGGGGCTGACACCCGGGGTGGATCGCCGATGCGCCCTGCTCCCCAGGTGCAGCGCCCTCCCCCCCCCCGGAACAGTGCGACGCTCCCCCCGGCAAAAGAACCCTTGATCCCAGGGTGAAAGAAACCCCCCGGGTGCACGCCGCTGGAGGGGGTGGGGGCCGCGCGCCTGCCGGCTCTTCGTTTTCATGCTCCCTCTGCCCCGGAACAGGAAGTAACCTGTTCAGGGGCAGAGGGAGCATGAAAACGAAGAGCCGACAGGCGCGCGGCACCCCCCCTCCCCAGCGGCGTGCACCCGGGGCGGACCGCCCCCCCTTGGTACGCCACTACAGATAGCTCTATGCAACAAGGGCGTAGCCAGACCTTGACATGGGAGGGGGCCAAAGCCCAAATTGGGGGGCACATTTTGGTCCACCTCCTCGCGTCCCCCCTTCCACCACCGATACTGCTCCCCACCCACTGCTGCTGCTGCACATACCTGGGCTGGTGGGGGGTCCAGCTGAAGCACCACTGCTGGTCTCCGCCGTATTGCCAGCCCTGCTCTTCCCCCTGACGTCCTGCATGCTTGTTGTAATTAAAATGAGCAAGAGCAAAGTGTCGCACATGCTCAGTTTCACTAAAATGAGCGTGCAGCGATGTGAGGTGTGAGGGGTTTGAGAGGAGCCTACTTCAGGGAGGGCTAAGGCAGAGGCCGGAGAAAAGTGTGCTCACAGATTCATTATAAACAGATAATTTGCCCCCTAGTGGCCAAAAGGCCGGTTAGACTACTAAGGGTAGGAACTACCATCCCCAGAACCCACCAGTTCCAATACAGGACTCTCAGGAAATAGAGGGGGAGGGGGATGATTGGGAGATGGTTTCTGATCAAGGAGATGAGGAGCAACTGAGGGAACCCTGTGGGGAGGAGGCTATGGAATGGGATAAAATGGAAGCAGATGAGGAGGTAGAGGGGGAGAGCATGGAGGTTTCGGCGTTAGCGCAGACTCCAGCTGGTAAGGTGAAAGGTTTCTACAGTGTTGCCTCAACTATTTAAGACTGGGGCAGTGAAGCTGGTGCAGTTTGGGAGGAACCTGTGGAGGAAGCTAGCCTGCAAACTACCTGAAGACAGAAGGTAGTGCCGAAAAAGGTAGAGCTGTGATTAAATCTCCCTGGGAAGGGGACTTGAACTATGTTGATGAGATGAAATAAATGTAGAAAGCTGAAGCTGTGAACTGTCATGTGGTGATGAAGCTGGAACAGGAATCAGACTGTGTGACTAAGCCTGTGTGAATAAAAGCCTTTTACCTATAAAAGTATTGGAGTTGCTGCACTTTTGTTTGACCACTTGAGTGGCTGCTACCAGGAAAAAGCTGGAGAAACTGGGCGAGTTGAGTAAGGACAAGACCGTTAGTCTGAATACCGCTTGGCCCACATCGAATCTGACAAGCTGAGCAGGGTTGACCCTGGCCTGCTGAAGGAAAGGGGACCAGATGACAGAGGGCAAGAGCAGGGCAAGCAATGTGGCGGAGACCAGTGCTGGGCGAACGCTTCAGCTGGCAGGGGTTGGGGACCTCCGCCAACCAAACCAGGGGCCCAGAGTCAATTTCTGTGGTCCAGGCCCCTGTGCCCCCCCCCCCCCCATAGCTACACCATTGCTATGCAAATGTATTACAACAAGCTCATCAGTATTAAAATGAGCATTCAATGTGATGCACAGAAAGGCGTGCCTACCTTTAACATGCTAGATTCTCTAGCAGGTCAGCAGCTGTCGGAGAGAAGCCCTCCCTATACACGCTGGCAACTCCAGGGCTAACCCTCCATCCAGTTCCTTTTTCCCTTCAGCCTCTGCCTCCGGTCACTCCCCAGCCTGGTGCAGGGAGCCCTCCCCTCCTTCCGGTGCTCTGCTGACCTTTATTTCTCCTGGTTCCCCTTCTCCATCGCAAGGATCCCATGCACGCCCCCAGCTACAGCAAAGAGCCTTTCCCCAGAGAGGGGGACAGAAGAGATTACCGTCGGCCCAACTTCCGACCGTCTCCTTTTTGCTCAGCCCCACAAACTGAGGTTAAAAGAGATTGTTTTGTTATGCCAGCGATATGGAATTTCGTGACTGCAGGAGCTCTCCCTGCCCCCCCCCCCCCATGTCCGATCTTGGAAGCAACGCGGGATCCTGTTCTGCACGCATGGTAGGCGCTTTTCCTCGCAGAATTTCCTTGCATCTCATTTGCATGCCATGCCCTTTACGTAGCGGTCACTGTTTGTGAATTGGTAAGTTCACCCGGAGCTGCCGTATTTGTGCATCGGCCCCTAAATATCACCGCTAACCAGTTAAGTACTGGCTCCACCCTCAGACCGCCTCAGCACTAACTGGACAGTTAATTGCCGCTGATTATCAGCAGTTAGCTGGAACAAGTGATTTAACCAAGCAGGAGATTTGGTTAAATCGCTTTGAAAATTGGCTGGGCTGACTTTTCTGATCTAAAACCTCGAGAAGGAGACACATGTCCTCAGAAATATGTTGTGCAAATAAACTCCTTTGGTTTTGTTTGGCCCTTAAAGAAAGTCCTGGGGCCAAAATCATAAAATCATTTTTTTCAGTTAAAGATATAGGAGTAATAACTTTTTTTTCTTAGATATACTAATGGAGATTAATAAAGCCATACTTTATTGGCATAAATTTGTACAAAGCATACATACGCTAAACAGTTAGCAGCCTGTGTGCTTTAGAATTCATCGACTAGGATGTCGAGCTATTATTCATTGGAGTTTTTCATTCTTTCATCAGGTATAGCCTATGTGTTTGATTGCCTCTCATGGCACTTATGGGATTTGGATAAACTGATGTGAGCGCAGCACATTTATTCTTCCCCTGTTATCAAGTCCTCATTTCAGTGAATTCTATTCCACTCTGCTTTATGACATTTTCCCTGGCTTGGTGTCGCTTTCTGCGTGTCGGAGAAGGATCTAGAGAAGGTGCTGTAAAAGACATTTCTGTCCAACATCCTTCATCTTAAGTATTTTAATAACTGAGCACTGCTTCTGTATACTGGACCAGCAAGCACTTCAACCCCTCCATCTTTGGAAAGGCATGTTCAACTATTCATTTATTTGGATTTTGCTCACACCTTTTTCAGTAGTAGCTCAAGGTGAGTTACATTCAGGTACTCTGGATATTTCTCTGTCCCAGGAGGGCTCACAATCTAATTTTGTACCTGAGGCAATGGAGGGTTAAATGACTTACCCAAGATCACAAGGAGCAGCACTGGGATTTGAACCGGCCACCTCTGGATAAGGGGCATAGGCAGACCTGCCATTTTGGGTGGGCCTAGAGTTAACCTGGGTGGGCCATTCCCACCCCCACCCCTACACCTGTACATAATACAATATAGTGGGTTTTTCTAATGCCCTGACGTCTGCCCATTTCTCTTTGAACCCCCTCCCTCAGTCCTACCTCAGAGCTGTTGCCCATCACAATTCGTATAGGCAACTTGCTCCGGCCCTGCAGGTTTCTCTCTACCACATTCCCGCCAAAGAAACAAGAAGTGACATTATTAAGGGCAGGACATGATAGAGAGAAGCCTGCAGGACTGATGCAGGATGCCTATAAGAATTGCCACCAGCAATAGCTCTGAGGTAGAACGTCGGGGGGGGGGGGGCGGTTACAGAGTGAGATGGGCAGATGCCAAGCCATGAGTGGAGAAGCGGGAGAGAGAGTAGTGAGGCAACACCACTGAAGAGTTTGGGGAGCTTCATGGGCTGCTGACTGGGTGGGCCTGAGGCAAGAATGGGTGGGCCTGTGCCCACCCAGGCCCACCCTTAGCTATGCCACTGCTCTGGATACCAAGACTGGTGCTCTAACCACTAGGCTACTCCTCCACTGTAGGAACAAACAGAGCCACACAGAATATGACTTCAGGTCAGGACTGTAAGAATCATCCAGATTGTCCAATTTTGTTCCTGCTTTGTCGCCATAAACCAGACTTCACCTCAGTGGTGTAGCCACTCAGGGGCCTGGGCTCCCTCTCTGCTTTCATGGCTGGCGGGGAACTAGGTTTGATTCCCATTGCTGTTTCTTGTGGCCCTTGACGAGTCACTAAACCCTCCATTGCCTCAGTTACGAAAACTTAAATGATGAGCCCACTAAGGACAGAGAAAGTGGAGGGGTAGCCTAATGGTTAGTGCAGTGGGCTGCAAACCAGGGGAATTGGGTTTGATTTCCATCGCCGTTTCTTGTGACCCTGGGCAAGTCATTTAACCCTCTATTGCCTCAGGTACAAAAACTTAGGGGGGGGTCTTTTACTAAGGTGCGCTCACGTTTTTAGCGCACGCTAAAATTGGGTGCGTGCTAAACGTTAGAGATGCCAATGCATAACTATGGGTGTTTCTGACGTTTAGTAAGGCGCGCTAAAAACGTGAGCGCGCCTTATTAAAAGACCCCCTTAGATCGTGAGCTCACTAGGGGCGGAGAAAGTACTTGTAGATAATTTGTAAACTGCTTTGGTCATACCACACACCCACATTCAAAGTAAGGTTACACAATACAGAGGCATTTGCTTTATTTTCTATTCCTTTCC
Organism: Microcaecilia unicolor; assembly: GCF_901765095.1. Lineage (NCBI taxonomy): Eukaryota > Metazoa > Chordata > Amphibia > Gymnophiona > Siphonopidae > Microcaecilia > Microcaecilia unicolor. Next base: position 740,681,654 of record NC_044031.1, on the reverse strand, counting down.
TAAACTGCTAACATTCTGTTTGCTTTGTTTGCCCTCTGCCACACACTGAGCATAAGGGAAAGCACAGCCGTACAATAATTTCATGATTTGGGTGGATGGTGAGTCGGGTGCACCACCAGGTTCTACATTGACTTTTGATGTTCATATTGCAAAACTTTGCCAGAGCTTTTCACCAGTTGGTGTCGATTAAGCCACTGAGGCCATAGCTGTCAGCTGATAAAGGAAATGGGTCCGTGGTATCATACAGATTTGCTGATACTTTATACACTGGGATGTGTCCTTTCACTCCTCTGCTGGTGCTTTGTTAACAGTGCCAACTGTTAACTTCTCTTTCAAGTGCAATTTTGCCATACTGCAAATCAAACATTCATCTAAGTGAGGACTTCTATGGAGACAAACTTCCCACCATATAACATCAGCAAAATCCGTCCCTTCCTCTCTGAGCACGCCACCAGAACCCTTATCCACACTCTTATCACCTCTCGCCTAGATTATTGCAACCTGCTTCTCACCGGCCTCCCACTTAGCCATCTCTCTCCTCTTCAATCAGTCCAAAACTCTGCTGCGCGACTCATTTTCCGCCAGAGTCGCTATGCTCACATTAGCCCTCTCCTCAAGTCACTTCACTGGCTCCCTATCTGTTTCCGCATTCAATTCAAACTTCTCTTACTGACCTATAAGTGCATTCACTCTACCGCTCCCCAGTACCTCTCCACTCTTGTCTCTCCCTACGCCCCCCCCCCTCGAATACTCCGTTCTGTAGATAAATCTCTCTTGTCTGTCCCCCTTTCCACTACTGCTAATTCCAGACTCCGTTCCTTTTACCTCGCTGCACCTCACGCCTGGAATAGACTTCCCGAACCTGCGCGTCTAGTCCCGTCTTTGGCTGTTTTCAAATCCAGGCTAAAAGCCCACCTCTTTGACATTGCTTTTGACGCCTAATCACTGCTCACTTGCCTGTACCTTATATCCCCACCTCTTTAATTCCCTTACCTCCTAATTGTTCTGTTTGTCTGTCCTATTTAGATTGTAAGCTCTTTGAGCAGGGACTGTCTTTTTCATGTATGGTGTACAACTCTGCGTATGCCTTGTAGCGCTATAGAAGTGTTAAGTAGTATTAGTAGTAGTAGAAGGAAAGGTTACAGCTGAACAATGAGGATGAGGAGAGCATATGATAGAGGTCTACAAAATCCTGAGTGGTACAGAACGGGTAAAAGTGAATCATTTTTTTACTGTTTCAAAAAGTACAAAGACTAGGGGACACTCAATGAAGTTACATAGCAATACTTTTAAAACAAACAGGAGGAACTATTTTTTCACTCTACCAATAGTTAAGCTCTGCAACTCGTTGCCAGAGGATGTGGTAATAGCGATTCGTGTATCTGGGTTTAAAAAAGATTTGGACAAGTGCCTGGAGGAAAAGTCCATAGTCTGGATAGACATGGGGAAGCCACTGCTTGCCCTGGGATTGGTATCATGGAATGTTGCTACTATTTGGGTTTGTAAAAAGCAAAACAAAAAAGTACCAGGCGCCTTCAAAAAAAAGGGGAATAAAACCTGAGGAGTGGCCTAGTGGTTAGAGTGGTGGACTTTGGTCCTGGGGAATTGGGTTTGATTCCCACTGCAGGCACAGGCAGCTCCTTGTGACTCTGGGCAAGTCACTTAACCCTCCATTGCCCCATGTAAGCTGCATTGAGCCTGCCATGAGTGGGAAAGCGTGGGGTACAAATGTAGCAAAAATAAAATAGATACTACTGGAGATTCTACATGGAATGTTGCTACTATTGGAGATTCTACATGGAATGTTGCTATTCCACTAGCAACATTCCATGTAGAAGCCTGCACGGCCACATTGGTGATCTGCAAGGACCAACTTCTACATGGAATGTTGCTAGTGGAATAGCAACATTCCATGTAGAATCTCAAATAGTAGCAACAGTGGAGGAGTGGCCTAGTGGTTAGAGTGGTGGACTTTGGTCCTGAGGAGCTGAGTTTGATTCCCACTTCCTTGTGATTCTGGGCAAGTCACTTAACCCTCCATTGCCCCATGTAAGCCGCATTGAGCCTGCCATGAGTGGGAAAGCGCGGGGTACAAATGTAACAAAAATAAAATAGATACTAGTGGAGATTCTACATGGAATGTTGCTACTATTGGAGATTCTACATGGAATGTTGCTATTCCACTAGCAACATTCCATGTAGAAGGCTGCGCAGGCTTCTGTTTCTGCGAGTCTGACGTCCTGCACGTACGTGTAGGACGTCAGACTCACAGAAGCAGAAGCAGAAGCCTGCGCGGCCACATTGGTGATCTGCAAGGGTTGAGGAACTGAGTTCAATTCCCAATTCAGGCACAGGCAGTTCCTTGTGACTCTGGGCAAGTCACTTAACCCTCCATTGCCCCATGTAAGCCACATTGAGCCTGCCATGAGTGGGAAAGCGCAGGGTACAAATGTAATAAAAAAAATGTATTTGGAGGAACAGATCTTTGAATGTAGGCTACAGGAAACCAGTCTTTAGCAAGACAGAGTGAAGAAATATGGCCATATTTCCTTATTCCATAGAGAGATTTAATATCTGTTTCTGTATAAGTTGGAATCTTCTGAGTTGGACGGACTGTAAGCCGTGGTAAAGAGTTGCGGTGATCCAGAAGAAATATCCGGAGTAAGGAAAATTCAAGCATAGAGCCTAATGGAACATATTTATCTTAAAGCAGGACTCGACAAAGTTTCTTAGGATCTATGAGTGAACCCAAAAATCTAGGTGCCAGACTTGTAATGATTGGATTTTTTTATTCATTTATGCACATTTATAATGTGCTCAAGACGATGCACAGCAATTTATTTAACACAGTAGCAGGAAAGAAGCAGATAGGAGGCAACTGCTCTCCCTTTTGGAAGTGCTGGTGGAGGGCTCTTAAAACTACTACGTCACACCTGAAGGATCATCTTCAATGTTACTCAGCAATACTTTGCCCTAGAGTCTGCTGTAGGATCTCCAAAGGTTTGTCATTATTATTGCTCCGCAGCACTGTGTAAAGCAGACTCCTGATGCAGGCCTGACGGCTGAAACACGACGTTGTGTCGAGTCTTCAAATTATTAATAAAGTTGTTTATTAACGAACATCTTCCAGTTTCTGGTATCCTTGGTCGCTCTCCCACTTTTTTTACCCACTCCCTTTTGCCCACCCACCTACAACCTACCATGGAGAGAGTCTTTAGGCTGTGGTTGGCAGAGCAATGGGAGAGAAGCCAAAGCTGAAGCTACTAACAGTGGGTGGGACAGTGCATCCACCCACCTACCCCCAAAAGCTGCAGCCTTAGCCCTTCTCCATTGCCCACCTGTCCCCTAGAAGCAGCAGTTGTAACTCTTCCCCACATATTTTAGAATACTGCTAAGCATGCATGTTCCTCTTAAGTCTACTACCCTAGAAATCTCAATTCATGTCCATAGTTCTATTGCTTCTCTGTCTCTGGAAAAGACTTGTTTATATATTAATATATACTGTATCTCTCCCGTCCCACCTTCCCTCTGAAGTATACACATTCCAGTCTTCAAGTCTCTTCTCATAGGTTTTTTTTATGCAAACCCCATACCATTGTTGACGTCTTCCTCTACTAATCATTTCTATAGTGCTACTAGATGTACACAGCAGTGTAAACATTATATGCAGGTACTTTCTCTGTCCCTATAGAGCTCACAATCTGAGTTTTTGTACCTGGGGCAATGGAGGGTTAAGTGACAAGGTGACAAGGTGACAAGGATCTGAAGTGAGACTCTAACCCTGGTTGCCAGATCAAAGCCCGCTGCACTAACCATTAGGCCATGAGTAGCTATAACAGCCATGTGCATAAATGCTACTATTCTCTAACTTAGGTGCACAATTGCAGGGGAATTCTATAAATGGTGTTCAAAACTGCAAGCAGAAATTTGTGGGCATGCCCAATTTGCATGGGCAATTTAATTGCATAATGAACCAATTAGTAACATAGTAACATAGTAAATGACTGAAGAAAGACCTGCATGGTCCATCCAGTCTGCCCAACAAGATAAACTCATATGTGCTACTTTTTGTGTATACCTTACCTTGATTTGTACCTGTCCTTTTCAGGGCACAGACCGTATAAGTCTGTCCAGCACTATCCCCGCCTTCCAACCACTATCCCCGCCTCCCACCCTCGGCTCTGGCACAGACCGTATAAGTCTGCCCAACACTATCCCCGCCTCCCGCCACCCAATAATTGGGCACTAAAAATCAATTATTGGCGCCAATTGGCAACAATTTGGATTTACAGGTGTATCTTGCTAGGCGCTATTCTATAAAAGATGCGAATGTAAATTTTTCAGCATGGGACCGGAAAGGGGCGTGGCCATGGGAGGGGCATGGGCAAGTCAGGAGCATTCACTACAGATGCGTGCAGGAAAACGGGAGATCTGTGCCTAATTTAGGCGTGAGAATTCACACCACAGTTTAGTTGGTGTAAATCCTTGCACACAAAATTTGGTGCATATCTCAGTGCTAAGTGATATTCTTTAAATGGCGTCCAACTTAGAGCACTATTTATAGAATAGTTCTCATTGCTCTTTTTTTTTTGTCACCCAAATTTGGACGCAGAGAAGGGCGACAAAAATGATAAAGAGCATGGGACGACTTCCCTATGAGGAAAGGCTAAAGCGGCTAGGGCTCTTCAGCTTGGAGAAAAGGCGGCTGAGGGGAGATATGATAGAGGTCTATAAAATAATGAGTGGAGTTGAACGGGTAGATGTGAAGCATCTGTTTACGCTTTCCAAAAAATACTAGGACTAGGGGGCATGCGATTGAAGCTACAATGTAGTAAATTAAACGAATCGGAGAAATTTTCTTCACTTAATGTGTAATTAAACTCTGGAATTCATTGCCAGAGAATATGGTAAAGGCGGTTAGCTTAGTAGAGTTTAAAAAAGGTTTGGACAGCTTCCTAAAGGAAAAGTCCATAGACCGTTATTAAATGGACTTGGGGAAAATCCACTATTTCTGGGATAAGCAGTATTAAATGTATTTGCACATTTTTGGGATCTTGCTGGGTATTTGTGACCTGGATTGGCCACTGTTGGAAACAGGATGCTGGGCTCGATGGACCTTTGGTCTTTCCCAGTATGGCAATACTTATGTACTTAGGACACCATTTTATTGAAACTAGCCCTTGGTCCTAACCTTTGGCAGACTGTCTTAGAATGAGGGGGATAATGCTGCAGAATAAATGTATTAAGTTCAGCAGGGCTGGTGCTTAACATCAAATAGTAGCTGCCCCATCTGAAAGTCGAGCCCTATAATTGTATAATTCTAGTAGAAACAAACAGTGCCGTCTCTTAAGAATGTCTAATTACAGTTGTTCACTGAGCTGCCAAAACCTCGCTGAACTCCATTAAAATCCTGGGATTCCTTTGAACATAGAAAATGACAGCAGATAAAAACCATGTGGATTATGCAGTTTGCCAGTCTTGCACAATTTTCTGACATATTCAGCATGTTTTTCTGTATGTTTTTCTGTTACAATAAGAGGTTTTTTTTTTTAAACTAAAGAATAACACATGTTATCTGCACACGACCTATTTTAATACTGTGGGTCTTGCTGCAGTTAACATGCTCTAATTGTTAGTAAAAGACCTCCTAAGTTACATCATGTGCAAAAATTGCGCATTTCAAATCGTGCCTGCTAAATTGATTTGCAAAACTGCCTTGTTCATTTTTGCTGGCTGCTTGCAAGCATTCTCTTCCTTAAAATCTGTGCTGCCTCTCATTTCTTTGCTTTTTTTATCTTCTCCTCTGCTTTATTTTCATCACTTCAATCACATTTTCTCTAGGTGTAGATCTTTTTGGCCAGCCTTGACACCTACGGAGCAATCTTGAAAGGAGTGAGCAAAATTTATAACCAAAATATCCTCCACAAAGTGGTGAACAATTTTGCATGCATGATGCATTTAGCTTTGTTCGGAACTGAAGTCTGTTCAAAGTAACTCGTAATTCCTGCCACTATGCATTCAAAACATGGCGGAACATGAAAATAATAGAAAAGGCAGCAAATCATTTATCATGTACAATGTGAAATAGCGTACGTTTTTGCATGACATAAATTCAGGGTAAAAAACACATGAGAAGCAGAAGTACTGCACAAAGCGGCAAATAAAACACAAAAGCAGATACCCCCCCCCCCCCCCCCCCCCCGATTCTTTATCGATTGCCCAAATTTGGGCGTGAATCCCAGATCTGGCACTCGAAACAAAATGCAGTTAAGGGCTCCTTTTACAAAGCAGCAGTAAGCCCAATGCGGATTACCGCTCGCTATAAAGGAAGTATCGCTGCGCTACTGGAGCAACCCAGCGTAGTTCCCACCCCCAGTGCACGTCATATTGGGCGCTACAAAAATATTTTGATAATCGGGCAGTGCCGCACGATGCACAGTTGTTGCCGACACCCTCAATGAGTGGCAGTAAGGGCTCTCCTCCGCCCCCTGAAATGGCCACTCGGCAAGTGCTTTCGCTTGCCACATGGCCATTTCCTGAAAAAAAAAAAAAAAAAAGACCTATATTTTACCCGCTATGATAAAGGGGGGCCCTGCACACATCAAAAACATGTGCCGACACCAGCACAGGGCCCCCTTTGGCTGCAGCTTGGTAAAAGGGGCCCTTAATGACCTTAACAATCATATTGTGGCAGTCATTTGGGTTTACACATGGATCTGCCCTATAAAATGTTCACATAAATTTTATACAAAAATCAGATCCCACAGTCCTTGGAACTGATAGAAATATATTGAACTAGAGCCAGACTAATTTGCTGCTACACACAAACTGGTACCGGCAACAATGAGTGGCGGTGATCGAGTTTCAGTGTTTAACTCGCCGAGAGCAAGGGTGGCTATATTTATTTATTTATTTGTTGCATTTATACCCCCCGCTCTTTCACGCTCAATAGCATAAGTACATAAGTAATGCCATACTGGGAAAAGACCAAGTGTCCATCGAGCCCAGTATCTTGTCCACGACAGCGGCCAATCCAGGCCAAGGGCACCTGGCAAGCTTCCCAAACGTACAAACATTCTATACATGTTATTCCTGGGATTTTGGATTTTTCAAGTCCGTTTAGTAGCGGTTTTATGGACTTGTCCTTTAGTGAAACCGTCCAACCCCTTTTAAAACTCTGCTAAGCTAACCGCCTTCACCACATTTTCCGGCAATGAATTCCAGAGTTTAATTACACGTTGGGTGAAGAAAAATTTTCTCCGATTTGTTTTAAATTTACTACACTGTAGTTTAATTGCATGCCCCCCTAGTCCTAGTATTTTTGGAAAGCGTGAACAGACGCTTCACATCCACCTGTTCCACTCCACTCGTTATTTTATATACCTCTATCATGTCTCCCCTCAGCCGTCTCTTCTCCAAGCTGAATAGCCCTAGCCTCCTTAGTCTTTCTTCATAGGGAAGTCGTCCCATCCCCGCATCATTTTAGTCGCCCTTCGCTGCACCTTTTCCAATTCTACTATATCTTTCTTGAGATGCGGCGACCAGAATTGAACACAATACTCAAGGTGCGGTCGCACCATGGAGCGATACAACGGCATTATAACATCCTCACACCTGTTTTCCATACCTTTCCTAATAATACCCAACATTCTATTTCGCTTTCCTAGCCGCAGGTTCAGTGCGGCTTACGAAGGTATGGGTTACAAAGTATCACAGAAAATAACACAGTTGTAGGATAGTAGAGTTATGGTGTGGTTGTATAGAGTAGGATAAGAGGAAGAGATGTGGAGGGGGGGATTGAGGTATAGGTAATATTAGTGGTGTGGATTAGGTTCGTAAATTAAGTCGGGTCGTTTGGATAGGCTTGTTTGAAGAGGTAATTTTTCCGCAGCTTTCGGAAGGGTAGATGTTCGCTGGTTGTTCAGATGGATCTTGGTATGGCATTCCAGAGTTGGCTGCCCATAACGGAGAAGTTGGATGCCCTCTAGGATTGAATGAAAACATTGAGTGGAACACCATGATTTGAAATCACGCATTACTCAACATAGATGTTTTTCTCTGGTTCCACTGATTGTAATGAACAACAATAAGTAGACGTCGGTTTGTGCATTAAGATCACATGGGCTGTTTGATATTTAAATTCACGGTTAACGATTTTCGTTTATCTTGCAGTGACGTCAAAAGAATCATTTCCAGTTTAAGTCACATGAAGGGCGCCTTTATAAGCTGTAATAATGCATCCAGTGAATGTCGCACACATGGTCCAGTCAAGAAAAAATGGCTGCAATCCAAGTTTCTGGATGGCTTTAACCCGAGCCCCTGAGGAAAGACTTTTGAAACCCGTGGAGTCGGGCGTTTTCAGGGGAAGCCTGTCAGTCAGTCGGAGAGAGCGACTGTGGAGAGTGGAATGAGAAGCGAGAATGTAACGTGCACATTGAAAAAAAACGTTCAGAGATAAGTTCACGTTTTTTGATTTATTATTATGTTATGTTGTAGCACTACTACTACTACTTATCATTTCTATAGCGCTACTAGATGTACGCAGCGCTGTACACTTGAACATGAAGAGACAGTCCCTGCTCGACAGAGCTTACAATCTAATTAGGACAGACAAACAGGACAAACAAGAGATAAGGGAATATTAAAGTGAGGATGATAAAATAAGGGTTCTGAACAAGGGTTAGGAGTTAAAAGCAGCATCAAAAAAGTGGGCTTTTACCTTAGATTTGAAGACGGTCAGAGATGGAGCTTGACGTACCGGCTCAGGAAGTCTATTCCAGGCATATGGTGCAGCAAGATAAAAGGAACGGAGTCTGGAGTTAGCAGTGGAAGAGAAGGGTGCAGATAAGAGAGATTTACCCAGTGAATGGAGTTCCCGGGGAGGAATGTAGGGAGAGATGAGAGTGGAGAGGTACTGAGGAGCTGCAGAGTGAATGCACTTATAGGTCAATAAGAGGAGTTTGAACTGTATGCGGAAATGGATTGGAAGCCAGTGAAGTGACTTGAGGAGCGGGCTAATATGAGCATAACAACTCTGGAGGAATATTAGTCGTGCAGCAGAATTTTGAACAGATTGAAGAGAAGAGAGATGGCTAAGTGGGAGACCTGTGAGAAGCAAGTTGCCTACTTAGATAGGCAATAAATAGCACATACACAAATTAAAAAGAGAGGCCCGTTGAAAGAAGTGCTACGCCACTTGGCAAAGAAATGTACTTTCCTAAAACAAGTGGTTTTTTACTGAGGGCACTCTTTAATAAAAAAGTCTGTGAAAACTATCTACGACCATCTAAACTTCAGGAAATCATTAAAGACCTACTTATTCAGAAAAGCATTCCCCGCCGACATAAATTAGAGGCATCAACTCTGCAACACAGCAAAACCTTATTCTGTACTGAACACTATATATTCCTTCCTACCCTCAATCCCTATGTACCTGAATATACCAGCCTACCCGACCTAACATCAAATTGTATTTGTTTCCATACTGGACTTGGTGATCGCCTTTACGGTACTATGTAAGCCACATTGAGCCTGCAAATAGGTGGGAAAAATGTGGGATACAAATGTAGCAAATGAATAAAATAGTAAAAAACAGGGAATAGGCTTTTGGCAGTATTGCTGTTAGCCAGTTTATGTGTAGCAGCAATTAGTCTTGGTTCTAGTTCAACACATACATTTTATGGCATGCATAGGAGGGACAAGGACAGGTCAGGACCATTCCAAGCAATGAAGTCTGATGTTATAGAAGAGTTACTTATGCACCCAGCTGCCATTACTTGTGTGCCAGCATTCAGCAGGTGTAAGTGAAGCATCCAAAATTAGGCAGAAGATTCATGCTGAGCTACTATTTTGTAAAGGCTGCTCCCGATCTTCTCGGCCAGTGGCGTGCCAAGGGGGGGGGGGCAGTGGGGGCGGTCCGCCCCAGGTGCACGCTGCTGGTGGGGTGCCGTGGCCGCGCGCTCTCCCTGAGATCGCTGATTTCGCTGAGGCGTTCGCTTGCAGCTCCCTCTGCCTCTGCCCTTGGAACAGGTTACTTCCTGTTCCGGGTTCAAGGGAGCTGCAGCGAACGCGCAAAGTCAGGGAACTCTGAGCAGGCGCGCGCTGCGGCACCCCCCCCAGCGGCGTGCACCCAGAGGGGGGGGTCCGCGCTGCATTGTGGGGGGTGCTGCCCCCGGGGGGGGGGGGACGTGCCGCATCGGGGAGGGGGGTGCTGCACCCGGGGGGTGGGGCGGCCGCTCCGGGTTGTCCGCCCCCCATAGGAACGCAACTGTTCTCGGCACCTAACTTTGGGCAAATTTATAGAACTCCCCCCATAATTTGTTGCAATAAATAACAATTTAATAAATATGAACCTAAACATTGCTATACTGGGACAGAGTCGGAGGTCCATCAAGCCCAGTATCCTGTTCAACTGTGGCCAAGCCGGATCACAATTACCTGGCAAGATCCCGGAACAGTAAAACAGATTTTAGGCTGTTTATCCTACAAATAAGCTGTGGATTTTGCCAAATCCATCTTAATAATGGCTTTGGACTTTTCTTTTAGAAAATTATCTTTTTATCTATCCAAATCTTTTTTAAACCGTGCTAAGCTTTTACCACATTCTCTGGCAACAAATTCCATTGAGTTGAAGAAATATTTTTTCCAGTTTAGTAACTTCACTGTGGTCCCCTAATAATTTGTAGCTTCATCGATGCCCCCCTAGTTCCCAGTATTTTTGGAAAGAGTAAACAGGTGATTCACATCTACCCATTCCACTCCACTCATTATTTTATAGACCTCTATCATATCTCCCCCTCAGCCGCCTTTTCTCCAAGCTGAAGAGCCCTAGCCGCTTTAGCCTTTCCTCATAGGAAGTTAATCCATCCCCCTTTATCATTTCTTCGCCCTTCTCTGTACCTTTTCTAATTCCACTATATCTTTTTTTTCAGATGCAGTCTGAACAATTGCACACAGTCTTCAGGTGAGGTCACACCATGGAGTGATACAAAGGCATTGTAACATTCTCATTTTTGTTTTCTATTCCTTTCCTAAGTACTTAAAATACAACTACATAAATACAACAGTCATGTAAATAGAAATATAGAATAACAAATTACAAACTGGTCAGACTTAAATGTTCTTAATTACTAAGCAAGTAAATCATAAGAATATATAAAAACATACAAAATAAAAACAGCATCAAGACATTCATACAATATTGAGACTGATTTCTCTGACGATTTTTTATTATTTTTTTTAGGTACCATATATTGAATCTCCCCCCCCCGAATGCCTATGTGTGACACCACATTCGTCCTCACTGTTCCATTTAAAACACCTCAGAAACACCCCAGACAGGGTGTCACAAGATTTTCAAAATAGCAATGTCTACAAAGTATGATCTATCAAACATAGCGTGACTTACAAAGGAATCTTCAGAAGCAAAAAGAACCAATCTAACAAGCTCACAGTTATAGCAGAGGAGTGATTTTATGATTATTGTACATATAATCGAATATTTAAGTCTGGCCAGTTTGTAATTTGTTTTTCTACATTTATATTTACATGACTACTTGATAAGTACATACGTATTGCCATACAGGGACAGAGAAGCCCAGCATCTTGTTTCCAGCAGTGGCCAATCCAGGTTACAAGTACCTGGCAAGATCCCAAAACAGTACAATACTTTTTATTCTGCTTATCCTAGAAACAAGCAGTGGATTTTCCCCAAGTCCATTTTAATAATGGCTTATGGACTTTTCTTTTAGGGAAGCTATCCAAACCTTTTTTAAACCCCGCTAAGCTAACTGTTTTTACTACATTCTCTGACAATGAATTCCAGAATTTCAATTACCTATTGTATTTGTATTTTTTGTGCTTATTCATGTATTATCTTCTTATTACTGTATTGCAATATTATCTGGTTTTTGTTGTTTCATTTATAAATTCAGTGTAAGGTTAAAAAAAAATGCCCCAAAAATAAATAAAGAAAGAAAGAAAGAAAACAGCACTAAAGAATAGCATAGCATACATTCTTATATTCCACACATAACTTAACAGGTTCAACAAGGCGGAGCAGGTGGGGGGAAGAGAGGTTGGTGGTTGGGAGGCGAGGATAGTGGAGGGCAGACTTATACGGTCCTGTGCCAGAGCCGGTGATGGGAGGCGGGACTGGTGGTTGGGAGGCGGGAAGTACTGCTGGGCAGACTTGTATGGTCTGTGCCCTGAATAAGGCAGTACAAATCAAGGTAAGGTATACACATATGTTTGCTTTGTTGGGCAAACTGGATGGACCATGCAGGTCTTTTTCTGCCATCATCTACTATGTTACTATGTTAGGAAGCTACTACTACTACTATAAACATTTCTATAGTGCTACTAGACTTACGCAGCGCTGTACAAGTGCGTTCCTAGGGGGGCTGACACCTGGGGTGGATCGCCGATGCGCCCCACCCCCCCGGGTGGCAGCGCCCCCCAATGCAGCACGGATCCCCCCACCCGGCGAAAGGACACCCCCCACAAAGGAACCCCCCAGGTGCACGCCGCTGGGGGGGTGCCGCGCGTGCCGTCCTCCGTTGTTCCATGCTTCTTCTCTGCCCCCGGAACAGGAAAGTAACCTGTTCCGGGGCAGAGAAGAAGCATGGAACAACGGAAGACAGGCGCGCGCGGCACCCCCCCAGCGGCGTGCACCCGGGCGGACCGCACCTACTGCCCCCCCCTAGGAACGCCACTGCTTCTAGGAATAACAATAAACAGATAGTAAAGAGAAACAGATAAAATCAAACAAAATCTGACAAAACCTAATTGCACAATACATATGTTTGAAAAAGAAAAGTTTTTAAAGATTGTCTAAATAGTCTGTAACTTGATGTGGATCTAAGCTGAACTGGTAACACCTTCCAAGATTTTGCAGCTTGGTATGCAAAAAAAAAAAGAGTTAATCTTTTTAGCTTCTTCTCTCTAGGATTTGGAAAGTTGAAAGAATAAGCATTACATAATGAATAAATCCTGTATTCCGGATTTTCTCAATTTTTCTAAGAGTAACTTAGGACAGTCCACAAAAATCACATTACAGTAATGTATTTGTGGTACTAATAAAGCTTGAACCAGCAATAGCAAACGACCTTCCAGAAAAAAAAACAAACCTTACGGATACAACAGTTTCCTCATAAGCCAGAAATACTGCAGGGACTTTTAAATTCTTAAATATGACTTTTAGAGGACCAGCCTGGATAATCAGTGAACACAGCTGTGTCTTGCCATGAAATGGAAATGGGTTCAACTCCCAGGCCTGACCCCTGTTCCCTGGGTCTGACTGGGTTGGAGATTCTGCAGAAACAGCACACATAGCCCCTAGAAGGAGGAAACCTGTGGAATTTATATGTATATAAACCTGAGGACTTTATATGTATACCTGAGTTTGATTTGTTCTGCCTTACTGTCCCTGAGAAAGGCAAGGACAAATCAAACTTGGGTATACATATAAAGTAATCACATACCATGTACATCTGTTTATCTTGTTGGGCAGACTGGATGGACCATAAGGTTCTTTATCCTGCCGTCATTTACTATGTTACAATGTTGCTCTTTGGGGGTTCTACATGGAATGTTGCTACTAATTGGGATTCCAGAATCTTGCAACTCTTTAGGTTCCAGAATCTTTAGAACTTTACTACAATAACAGTGCTGTGCAGACTTCTACGGTCTGTGCCCTGAGAAAGGCAAGGACAAGTCGAACTCGGGTATACATATAAAGTATCACATACATGTAAAAGAGTTTATCTTGTTGGGCAGACTGGATGGACCGTATAGGTCTTTATCAGCCGTCATTTACTATGTTACCCACATTACTATTGGCAATGACCATATCTAGGGGGTCTTTTACTAAGCCACGCTAGCATTTTTAGCACGTGCTAAAAACAGGTGCGTGCTAAATGCTAGGGAAGCCCTAGGAATACATTGGCATCTCTAGCGTTTAGCGCGCATCTATTTTAGTGCACGCTAAAAATGCTAGCGTGGCTTAGTAAAAGACCCCCTAGTAACTAATGGGTACGCCCGACGCTGTCAGAGCTAAACAGCAGCTAAGTACTACTTTATTTTCATTATAAAACATGATATGTCAAAAATACAAAAGTTTGAAAAAGAGGTTTTTCTGACTCATGAGGATACTCGCCAGCTGATTTACCTAAAGAAAAAGAGATATTTCAAAAGTAAACGCTGAGCGACGCGGTCCACTGGGCTATTAAGTAAACAGTAGTGAACCGAGTAACTGAAGTCTTTTCCTCGTAACATGTAAGATATTAAGAAGAGAGATTTGCTTGCTAGTAGTGGACTTATATATATTTCTTTGAAGCAAGTACCAGGTATAAGGTCAATTAGAATACATCTGTACCGATGTCTAAAGCGATTTATATTTCCCCTAAATAATCTTCTTTATCAGAGAAAGAGATGTGAACTTAACTGATATTTTGGAAAAGCTATATTACTAGTGACTTTCGCCTTTGATTTAGATAGGAATAATGTTTTGAAATGTATTTCCGACACATGGTTGATAGTTTTTTGGGTTCAAAGATAAATATATTCCTGACTTACCAGGGGATTCGCAGACTAGGAGGTGTGAACTCTTGGCTTTTAAGCCAAAGATCATTGCCCTAAGTGGGACCTTCCTAGTGTGATTCCCTTGTAAGTGTTCTATTTCTTTGAATTTTAATAATTATTTGTTGAACCTAAGAAATTACAAGAGTTTGTGGAGTTGAAAGAACAGATGAAGAACCCTCTGCAGCAACTTCTTTCAGTTACCACTGTACCGGTTGCAATTACCGATTAACCTTCCTCCCTCAGAAAAAGTGAATTGTAAGATTAACCATTTTGAGTTTTTCTTATTTTCTTTGAGATTGTTTTCCTGATCTTGGATCTCCCAGTTGTGGACGATTATATAACATGTATTGGTGGGAGAAAAATGTTTTCTTTTTTTAATATCAATTTCTGTTTTCCCTTACATTTATGCATAAATGTGAATGTAATTAAGTAAAATGATAAATAATAAATTTAAAAAAAAGAATACATCTGTACTAACAACATCAGGAAATCACCTAAAAATCAACCTCTTCAAAAAGGCCTACCCCAACGACCCCACGCAAACCCTCTTCACCTACCAACACAGCATGACTATGATCGAACAGGACAACACGCAATCTTCATCCATTCCGACCCTCTACTTACACCTCATACGATCACTATACAACTTTGTATTTGTTATCCACCGACTGGGCAAACGCCTTTGACGGTACTATGTAAGCCACATTGAGCCTGCAAATAGGTGGGAAAATGTGGGGTACAAATGCAACAAATAAATAAATGCACCTCTTTCAAAGTCCAAATTGTTTTTAACATATCCATTAAATAACAGTTCCTGCATTCATTCAGAAACATGGCCCCAACGTCATCTTGATCCTGAATGCAAAACAGCACAGTGCTTAGATTTCCTCTACCCCCTGAAAGAGATCCCTTAATTGGCATCTATTCATAGCAACAATTCAAAGGCATTAAAATGTATATTTATATCTCACTGCAACGTGTCTCTCAAAGCTTGCAATCACGGTATTTATCATCAACATAGTACAATTCAAATAAAAACTAGATGCCTCTGCTCAAGAGGGGAGTTTGTTATTGTAATTAATAGGAAAATGTTAGATCCGGTTTTAATTTGCTTGCTTTTCTCATTACTATCGAAGTAAGATTTTTTTTTGTTTGTTTTGTTTGTTTTGACAATATAACAACTGAGAAAAGCTTCTCAGGATTTCATTTGGAAATATTCCATTTCTCATTAGATGTTTAAGTGCTGCCATTATTTGCCAAAGTATTTTACCAGACACATTCTAGCCTTTATAGTTAAGAGGAAAGACTCCACCATGTAGGACTTCATTTCAGCTTTTTCTCTCTTTTACCTTTTAGGGACTTTTTACTAAATGTCTCAAGCAGTTAATGTGTACTGTTAGCACTCATGCACACTGTTGTCATGCTGGCATGATGGTGCACGCTAAGGGGTAGATTCAAGAAAGAGTATCAACATTTAGGTGCCGGGATGTTGCATGCTAACCCCCGAATTCTATAAGAAGCACAAAACATTGCACAAGTAAACTGGGTGCTGCCCAGATTTGTGTGCACAATATTTAGCGTGTTTTATAGAATTGAGGGATTAGCATGCATCATCCTGGCACCTAAATGTTGGCACTCTTTCTTGAATCCATCCCTATATGTTTAGCTAAACAGCTTAAGTAAGGACTATTTTTTCCTGTCCTAACTTTAAGTAAGGACTGCTTTTTTTCTGTCCTAACTTAAACTAGTTAGTTACTGATAGCAACTGAATATTGCCCCAGTCTGTATAGCTGGGCAAAACACCCTTGCTCCAACCTGTCACTATATTAATATTGCTGAAGTGGTCAAGGAAATTTTTCAGCAGCACTATGGGGGTAATTCTATTAGTGGGCACTCCCTTATAGGTTCCCTGATGTCTTGTGGAGACAGCCCTATTCTATAACAGCAGCTTGTGGCCACTAGAATACTAGTGTAACCTGGCATCACCATGATTAAAATCTAGGCTCATGCAGTTACACCAGCCACAGACCTAGTACGGGTAATGAGAATGGGATTTGATATACTGTCTCTCTTTGGTACAATCAAACATTGACGTACCTAGCTTGGTTGCCACTGGGGGTGAAGCACCCCCTCCTCTCTCCCACATTTCCAAGCAGTAAAGGGGGTGCATGAGCTGTCGCACGGCTGTCGGCTCTGCCGGTCCCCTGCCCCCTCTGACATCAACTTCCTGTTCCAGGGCAGGGGACCAGCAGAGCTGATGGCTGTGCACCCCCTTCCTGCCTGCACCCGGGATGGAGCAGGCCTACCGCCCTGCTCTTACAATCAAAGCCATTTATGTTTATTGCATGCAGGTATTTTCTCTGCTCCTAATAGGCTCACAATCTGAGTATTATATCAGGGCAATGGAGGGTTAAGTGACTTGCCCAGGGTCACAAGGAGCAGCAGTGGGAATTGAGCTCAGTTCCCCAGGATCAAAATCCACTGCACTAACCACTAGGCTACTCCTCCACTAGCATCATTCCATGTAGAAGCCTGCCCTTGCAGGTCAGCAATGCGGCCGCGCAGGCTTCCTGTTTTCTGGTGAGTCTGATGTCCTGCACATCAGACTCACAGAAACAGAAGCCTGCGCGGCCGCATTGCTGACCTGCAAGGGCAGGCTTCTACATGGAATGATGCTAGTGGAATAGCAACATTCCATGCAGAATCTCCAATAGCAGCAACAGAATCTCAATAGTAGCAACATTCCATCTAGAATCTCCAATACTAGCAACATTCCATGTAGAATCTCAAATAGGGAAAGGGAAATGGGAGTTGATATATTGCCTTTCTGAGGTTTTTGCAACTACATTCAAAGCGGTTTTACATATATTCAGGTACTTATTTTGTACCAGGGGCAATGGAGGGTTAAGTGACTTGCCTGCAGTCTCAGGCAGCTGAAGTGGGAATTGAACCCAGTTCCCCAGCTTCTCACTGCACTACACTAACCGATAGACTGCTCCTCCACTATGAGCACCTAGATGCAGTAAGGATACGTGTACGTTGGAGGAACGCCCATGCCTTGCCCATGTTCCACCCATGTTCTTCCCCCCTTGCATGTAAGCAGTATTCCACTTTTGCACACACTTAGCTGCATTGCTGTCACTGACACATGTAAAGTGCTGGCATTCTCTAAATTTACATATGCAAATGATATGTAAACACAGTCACCCGGCTATAGAATCGCTCTTTATCAGTGCGCTGCTATTAAAAATTTAGGGATAGGGGACTTGCATGTTTAGTGGCTGCCACTAAGCACCCCCATTTCAATACTGATCTCTTACTCTTGGAACATCCTTAATTTAGAGAATGAAACTGAAGGGTATCTGTTTGATACCTGTTCCACGAAGCTGTTATTTCAAGGGACACAGTTCTGTTTTCATTGTTCACTCCTGCTAGCTTTAAGGAAAAATTCTGGACAATCAGCAGACTTCAGAAAGGTATTTATAACTGAAACATAGGTTTTACAACCAAAGGCAATTATCTTTCAAGAGGAACTAGTTAGCTTGAAAATCTTTTGCAGAAACCAATCTAATTAAATATTCCATGATGTATTAATAATCCAGTAGATGCCAAGTGCAGAGGTCTGTAATAAACTCACTAACGACCTTTGTTTTACTTAGTGAAGGCTATGATTCAAAAGAATTGCATGTATTCTTGTGTATAAAGCATTACAAAGGAGACAGTGTGACAGATGATGGTTGACAAGATAGGAATATCTTAGAAAAACACACGTGGAAAAGCGTGACCACTGGGAAATCCGAGAGAGAATCATCAGTATAGGATGCTTCACCTCAGCTCTGCTGCCTGCAGCATTTCTTTAGCATAAGATTTTCACTACCTTTCTTAGGATGGGCAGGAGAAAAGGGAAGTCCAGGGTTGACACAGACCCGACCACTATCCTGCAAAGCGTGTCAGTTTTGGGTGATGCCAGATCTCCTGGTACAGTTCTTGTTGTTAGGACTAGAGAGAGATCCAGCCTGGGTAGAGAGAGTCATGTCCAAATCCTCAGTTCCGCTTTCCTCTGTTGGCCCAGGAATATGGAGCTGTGCAGTCTACGTACTCTTGAGTGGATCCATTGCTGGCCATTGTTGGAAACATCGTAGCAGTATCGGAAGACAATCTTGCCAGGGATCAGCTTGTCAGTGATACTGCGTTCTCCCAGAAGTGATCTCAATGTTTTCAAGCTTCACCAGTGCAGGCAATACTGAAGGCTGAAGTGATTGCATGGGGGAAGGAAAGAACCAGGGCAGTTCAAACTCCCTTGCCTAGGGGCTTTCAAATTTGGATGTACAGCAACCATCTCACTGGGGGGGGGGGGGCATCTGGACACTTAAGAAAACAATTTTTTATTTTTTTTGTTACATTTGTACCCCACACTTTCCCACTCATGGCAGGCTCAATGTGGATTACATGGGGCAATGGAGGGTTAAGTGACTTGCCCAGAGTCACAAGGAGCTGCCTGTGCCTGAAGTGGAAATTGAACTCAGTTCCTCAGTTCCCCAGGACCAAAGTCCACCACCCTAACCACTAGGCCACTCCTCCACTCTGAGGAGTGGAGCATCAAAATCAAAAGCTTGGAGTTTGCCATAGGACAGGTTAAACATCACTTGGTAAGAGTGGAGGGGAGTATTGTGGAAAAAAAGAGCAAAGACTAAAGCTCCAGATGACCACAGTGCATTAAAGAAGTGCTCTGCACTGATCCCCCATCAGAACTACAGAGATGCTGGACTACAGAGTGAGACGTTCAGACTTCAGAGTTGTTTAAAACGTTTTTGCTTGAGTTCTTGAAAATTCCCAAAGGAATAGTAGAAGGGGTACCATCAACTGCTATTTGGATTTTACCACATTTCTGGCCAGTTTGATTAGGGAAGTGGGTGTCCATGCTAAACTATTGGTTTTAGAAACAGAGAAACATGACGGCAGATAAAGGCCATATGACCCATCCAGTCGGCCCATCCTCTGTAACCCCTAATTCTTCCTGCTCCTAAGCGATCCCACATGCTTATCCCATGCCTTTTTTAAATTCTGGAACAGTCCTAGACGCCACCACCTCCACCGGGAGGCCATTCCACGCCTCCACCTCCCTTTCTGTGAAATAATACTTCCTTAGGTTATTCCTAAGCCTATTCCCATTATGACATCACAATATGAGCTCTGGTTACCAGAGACTGAAACTCTTCACACTAAGGGGGGAAAGTAAGCCAAGAATAGGACAATTGAGCCATTGTGACATCACTGATGAGGTTGGCTCTTAGGCATTGGTGGAATAGAAACATGACGGCAGATAAAGGCCATATGACCCATCCAGTCTGCCCATCCTCTGTAACCCCCAATTCTACCTGTTCCTAAGCGATCCCACATGCTTATCCCATGCCTTTTTAGACTCTGGAACAGTCCTAGACGCCACCACCTCCACCGGGAGGCCATTCCACGCCTCCACCTCCCTTTCTGTGAAATAATACTTCCTTAGGTTATTCCTAAGCCTATTCCCATTATGACATCACAATATGAGCTCTGGTTACCAGAGACTGAAACTCTTCACACTAAGGGGGGAAAGTAAGCCAAGAATAGGACAATTGAGCCATTGTGACATCACTGATGAGGTTGGCTCTTAGGCATTGGTGGAATAGAAACATGACGGCAGATAAGGCCATATGACCCATCCAGTCTGCCCATCCTCTGTAACCCCCAATTCTACCTGTTCCTAAGCGATCCCACATGCTTATCCCATGCCTTTTTAGACTCTGGAACAGTCCTAGACGCCACCACCTCCACCGGGAGGCCATTCCACGCCTCCACCTCCCTTTCTGTGAAATAATACTTCCTTAGGTTATTCCTAAGCCTATTCCCATTATGACATCACAATATGAGCTCTGGTTACCAGAGACTGAAACTCTTCACACTAAGGGGGGAAAGTAAGCCAAGAATAGGACAATTGAGCCATTGTGACATCACTGATGAGGTTGGCTCTTAGGCATTGGTGGAATAGAAACATGACGGCAGATAAAGGCCATATGACCCATCCAGTCTGCCCATCCTCTGTAACCCCCAATTCTACCTGTTCCTAAGCGATCCCACATGCTTATCCCATGCCTTTTTAGACTCTGGAACAGTCCTAGACGCCACCACCTCCACCGGGAGGCCATTCCACGCCTCCACCTCCCTTCCTGTGAAATAATACTTCCTTAGGTTACTCCTAAGCCTATTCCCTCTTAACTCTGTCATATGCCCCCTCATTCCAGAGCTCGCCTTCATTTGGGAAAGGCTCTCTTCTTTGTGTTTGAATATGATAAGAATTTGTATTGATACTTATCTGAAATAAGAAAGTCATGTTTATGGCTTAGCAGCTGTGGATATTTCCAGAACTCTGTAAGCCGATGCAGAACGAACACAAATTATTTTTTAACATGTAAATCAAAGCGATGTGGAATACTACTAAAATCAGTTCAAGAAAGGAACACCATTAACCAATAGGAAAGGAACACAGTCATGTCAAGAACGGTCACATCTCTGCATCCTAAACTGCAGAGGGGGGAGAGGGCTGCCTGCCATCCCTGGTAGTTTCCCTCCACCGGAATAATCTTTAGTACAGAAGTACATTTTAACACAATCTTAAATTTCCAGAAAGAATGCTCAAACCTAATATCTAAAGGTAATTTGTTCTGTAAAAGTGGGGTCATGGACTAAAAAGCACTTTTCCTCTTGACTTCCCTATACGCCTGTCTAGGATTATGGAGGAAAGTACCACAGGTCACTTGTGCTACCCCCGAAGTAGTGTCGATTTGGCACTTGCTACCCACGCGTTAGCCCTACTGCTGCTTAGTAAAAGGACCCCAAAGTTATGCAGCCTTATTGGACCGCATAAGTCAGTCTTACCTTTATGCAGTGTTGCTTAGGCGGTTAAGTGTTGACCAGTGGCGTAGCTACGTGGGGCCTGGGGGGCCTGGGCCCCATAGATTTGGCCCTGGACCCCCCTGCCGATGACCCCCCCCACCCCCCCCCCCCCCCCCCCCGTCAACCCGCCGTCGCCTACCTTTGCTGGCAGAAGACTCCAGAGCCTGAGATGAGGGGGCACATTTTAGCTCCCCCCGGCGCCGCCAACCCCTCCCCCGCCATTGCCGACTTTGCCCCCCTGCCGCCGACCCTCTCGACCTCCCCTGCCACCGCCAACCCGCCGTCACCTACTTTTGCTGGCGGGGGACCCCAACCCCTACCAGCTGAGGTCCTCTTCTTCTCGCAAAAGGCTTCCTTGTACGTGCAGGACGTCAGAAACAGAAGGAAGCCTTCTGCGAGAAGAAGAGGACCTCGGCTGGTGGGGGTTGGGGTCCCCTGCCAGCAAAGGTAGGCGACGGCGGGTTGACGGCGGCAGGGGGTGTCGAGAGGGTCGGCGGCAGGGGGGGCAAAGTCAGCAATGCGGGGGGAGGGGTTGGCGGCGCCGGGGGGAGCTAAAATGTGCCCTCTCATCTCGGGCTCTGGACCCCCCCTCCCGCCGAAGTCTGGCTACGCCCCTGGTGTTGACTATCTTAACTGCATAAAAGATAGCTAGCTGTATAAATTCAGATATTCAATGCCAGTGCACGGACACGGCCCAGCATTAAATATTCGCCTAGAAAGCCACCGCCAGCCTCAAAAATGCTCACTGCCATTGGCTGACTATCTAGCCCTTTATATTTGTATCTAAGTATCTGTATTTATCCCTTATATAGATATAAGTATTAAGCAGTATGCAAGTCACTAATAAAAAATGAATATGTCTTCCCATACTGACTCACACCACCTACACACAAGCCTGCAGAATGCTAAGAGACAACATTTCTTGCTCAATTTGAAAAGTAAGCCGCTGGCAACCCAGTGACAGAAAATACTTCTTCTCACAGCCATGCTTTATTTCCAGTATTCTAAAACCAATCCACCTATTATGCAGAACAGTTGGGTAAATTGATTAATCTGAGCCCTTTACAGTCTAAACATTCCTTAAGGATATGAAAGTTAAGGAACTGTATAATAGAATCAAAATGCTTTGTCGTCAGTTCAAAAGCCTACATCCCCCCCCCCCCCTACCCTCTGCCATTTGATGTCCATGTCACTTCTTTCTCTGTATCATATCTTGCCTAGTGACATGCTGTATCTGTTAATCTCTTGTTATTCAGGTTCAGTATTCCTTGGGCAGACAACGAATCTGTTCTCCAAATCTACATCATCTGTATTTTTTTTTTCTTTTTTTCTCATTCACCAACTTGTTCCTTTCTTTTGAAACCTATGTTTTATTTTTTTTTTTATTTGGCTTTAGCTCACATCTTTTCAGCAGGGGCGTAGCCAGGCCTCGCGGTGGAAGGGGGCCAGAGCCCGAGGTGGGGGGGCACATTTTAGTCTGCCACCCCGTAGTGGCCTCCCCTGCCGCCTCGCCCCCCTGCTGCTCCCCACCCACTGCTGCAGCAAAGTACCTTGGCTGGCGGGGGTCCCCAACCCCCGCCAGGTGAAGCCTTTTCCAGCACCGGTCTCCGGCGCCATCGCGTTGCCTGCCCTGCTCTCACTTCCTCCTCACGCATGCATGCTCCTTTAAGTGAAACTGAGCATGCTCAATTTCACTAAAAGGAGCGTACAGGACATGAGAGGGGAAGAAAGAACAGGGTAGGCAACTCGACGGCGCCGGAGACCGGCGCTGAACAAGGCTTCAGCTGGCGGGGGTTGGGGACCCCCGCCAGCAAAACCAGGGGCCGGGAAGTAATTTGGGGGGCCCAGGCCCACATGGCCCCACCTAACTATGCCACTACTTTTCAGTAGTTCAAGGTAATTAAACTCTGGAATTCGTTGCCAGAGAATGTGGTAAAGGCGGTTAGCTTAGCGGAGTTTTAAAAAGGTTTGGACGGTTTCCTAAAGGAAAAGTCCATAGGCCGTTATTAAATGGACTTGGGGAAAATCCACTATTTCTGGGATAAGCAGTATAAAATGTTTTGTACATTTTTTGGATCTTGCTGGGTATCTGTGACCTGGATTGGCCACTGTTGGAAACAGGATGCTGGGCTCGATGGACCTTTGGTCTTTCCCAGTATGACAATACTTATGTACTTATGAGTTACATTCAGGTCTAATAGGCATTTCCTTGGCCCTTGTGTGCTTTACAGTCTAATTTTTTTGAGACAATGGAGAATTAATGGTCTCTTTTACTAAAGTTCAGTACATTTTGCTGTTGTCACAAGTTTAGCACAAAAAAGTGATACGTTGTAACTGCAAAGCCTGTTCAGTAAATGTAGGGGGTGCACTCTGCATCAGCCCTGCTTTCAGTGCACAGAGCACACAGTTAACGCCATCTGTGCTATTGACCTCACCATATAACATGATGGTTGTAGGTTGAAAGCAACCTAAAATCTACCACCATGGCACTAACCAGTCCATGCTGCTCCCATCCAAACACAACCTGATCCCTTGATGACACTCCGGAATCTTTGCCGGCAGCCCAGTCCTCCCAATGTTAGCTGGTACCCTACTGATAGGTTTCATCTCCAATGACGGGCCAGCACCCCTAATGAAGCCCCAGGTTTACATGTATAATTTGATCGACCTACCAGCAAGAAATGGTTCAAAATCTTCTTGAACTTATCTCAATCTTCATCTCCCTAATTGCAAAGGACTTAAGTGCAAAACATATTATGCATCCAACTTCTCAGTCTTGGGCAGTCAACTCTGGTATGCCTTACCAAGATCCATCCGTTTAGTCACTGACCATCTACCTTTTCGGAAGCTGCTAAAAACTTACCTCTTCAACCAAGCCTACAATAAAGACTTGACTTAATCTGCGAATCCATCTGTACTACCTAGATCAGACTACGAAGACTATATCTGGAATATGTCCCCGTATTACTCTTCTAGTACACTCCTCTTCCAACACCTCCCTATACATTATAGTACATCCCTCTTCTTCCCTCCCTTTCACTCTCCCATTATGAACAATACGCTAACCCCATTACACACCCATCTTCCATTCCCTACCTCTACCATCCTCCTTCCTTGCCCATCTCATCTATTCACATCTTACGATCACTTTTCAATTTTACTATATCACATCTACATGCACTTTATATTACTTTGTTTAATCTGCATTACTATTTAAACAACCTCATCTTTACTTATTGTATTACAGCTGCATCCATTTTATGCTACTTTGTTTAACCTGTAGGATTTGTAAGCTGCACTGAACCTGCTAGTGAGTGGGAAAGCGCGGGGTATAAGTGTTACAAATAAATAAATAAACAAATAATGACAGGCCAGCAGCCACAATTGCAAACCTGAACCCCATCTGAAAACCCTGCCCCCAAGGAATCCCTGCCCCTAACAGAAGACTGCAGTCCCAACACCTGCCCCTAGCTGACCTGGCTAGCAGCAGAGGAGGTTTGCTGGCATCCCTGAATTACCGATGCTGATTACCAGGTAAATCCTGCAGAGAGGATAGAGTTGGGGGACTGAAGTCTCCTGGGGGTGTGGAACTTTTAGATAGGAGCTCATGTTTGTGCTCAGGGGTGCTGGCCTGTCATAAAGGGGATTCGGGTTGTGCTCAGAAGGGATCAGGTAGAGCGCATCACCTCTTCAGCACACTGTGCTATTGGACTTCCAGTAGCGCAGCTGCACTTCCTGCCTCCTCCTGAGGTGGCAGTAAGTTTGGCTGCACTACCAGCATTCCTGGTAATGAGCCATGCACTATGTTTATGTTTGTTTATTGAGGCACTTAATATATCCCCTTTCAATACAGGAATCAAAGCGGTGTACATAACAAAATGGGAAATAGCTACAGGGGAAAAAGAAAGAAGAAAAAGGCAGGGGGGTCCAGGGCCAAATCTACGGGGGCCCAGGCCCCCGTGGCCCCACGTAGCTATGCCACCAGTCCGGGCACGTTTTTCCAGCCTGCCGGGTTTGTGGACAAATGGGCAGGCTGGAATCTCCCGCCCGGATGTCCCACAGTGTCCTCAAAAAGAGTGGACAAATAAGTCTCCTGCTTGCCACTGTTGCCGCTTCAAAATGCGGCAGCATGGCGAGGCTTCCAGAAGTCTTGCAAGGTCACTGCTTGAAGTGTCGACAGCCATTTTGAAGCGGTGCCGGCAGCGAGCGCGACAGATTGAGCCAGCCCTGCTGCAAATATCTCGAGCTAACCTTTAGTAAAAGACCACCCAAATCTTTTAGGGGATGGGAGGAGAGGTGACTTCAGTCATAACAGGAATTCAAACTCTAAAAACATTTATAGTAAAAGTACATTCATTACAATCTAATGCAATATTAACTTTCTTTATCAGATGTTTAATCTATCTGAAAACAAACAACAAAAATAAACTACTTTTAATTGTTCTAGTATTCATCTGAAACAAGTTCAAAATACATCTGTGGGGACCATTAAGACTGGTGCATGAATAGCACGTTATCATTCTGACAGTACATCAGTTATAGATTATGTTTAAGGGGTTTAGTTAATTTAAGATTGACAGCTGAACAGAACTGACTTCCTACTGTCGTAGATGGTAAAACTGGAATCTCAACAAATTCAAAAACGTTGTAAACAAATGCAAGTTGCAAATTTTCATTTTACCAAATCCAATAGTACCTTTCTACATCTACGGCCGTCTTATGTATATATTTCTACAATTCAATCCAGCAATAACAAAGATGAGAAAATACTCTCTCACATGCTCCTGTGCTTTTAATACTGCAGGACGTCAGACTCACAGAAACAGAACGAAGCCTTCGCGGGTAGCAGAGGACCTCGGCTGGCGGGGATTGGGGTCCCCTGCCAACAAAGGTAGCCCACGGCGGTGGTAGGGGAGGGTTGGCAGCGGGAGGGGGGTTGAGAAGGTCGTCGGCAGGGGGGTCCAGGGCCAAATCTATGGGGGCCCAGGCTCTCATGGCTCCATGTAGCTACGTCACTGGCGCTCAGTGTGTAAAATTTTTGACACTGATTTTTAGGCACCTCTTATGGAATTTAAACATAAGTGTATCTCCATGATGTAAGTGCACAGGAGGCGAATCTATTTCCACTGCAAGGAAACTCAGGAATGAGAGGGCATAGGAAGCTTTGCAGTTAACAAGCCGTAAGTTTAAACTGTATCTGCTTTAGCTTTATGACAAGAGGCTGGGAATACCTCCAACAGTTAATACAGATCCTTTGCAATTACCACGTATTAATTACTATCGATAATGAGCAATAATGGCAAAACTTTAGTGCCTGCTTAGGAGGGAAATTATCAACATGGGCTACTGTTAACCTGACTTGTGGTTAAATTATCCAATTTATTTTAGCAAAGGTCTCATTTTATGCAATGATACCCTGTGCCAAAATAACCCGACTTAGCAGCCCACGGTGATAACTTCCCTTCCCCTCCCCCTTAATAAAAGGACCCCTTTGTAGATAGACTGATTCTTACAGCAGCTGAAGAATTATTAAACACCATAAAAGAATAAAGTGCAGAAAACATTTGTTATGATGTATTTTTGTTCGATTTAAGAACAAAGGATAAAACTCCTGAGTTTAGTAGATCCAAATATTTGTCTTTCAGCAGATGTTAAAACCAGGTCAAGTTAACAATACTGCTTGATGTGACAGGAACAATTCATAGTAACATAGTAACATAGTAGATGACGGCAGAAAAAGACCTGCACGGTCCATCTAGTCTGCCCACGATAAACTCATATGTGTATACCTTACCTTGATTTGTACCTGTCTTTTCCAGGGCACAGACCGTATAAGTCTGTCCAGCAGTATTTCCCGCCTCCCAACCACCAGTCCCGCCTCCCATCACCGGCTCTGGCACAGACCCCGTATAAGTCTGCCCTCCCCTATCCTAGCCTCTCAACCACCAACCCCTCTTCCCCCCGCCACCCAATTTCAGCTAAGCTTCTGTGGACCCATTCCTTCTGCACAGGATTCCTTTATGCCTATCCCACACATGCTTGAATTCCGTTACCGTTTTCATCTCCACCACCTTCCGCGGGAGGGCATTCCAAGCGTTCACCAACCTCTCCGTGAAGAAATACTTCCTGACATCTTTCCTGAGTCTGCCCCCCTTCAATCTCATTTCATGTCCTCTCGTTCTACCACCTTCCCATCTCCGGAAAAGATTCGTTTGCGGATTAATACCTTTCAAATATTTGAACGTCTGTATCATATCACCCCTGTTCCTCCTTTCCTCCAGAGTATACATGTTCAGGTCAGCAAGTCTCTCTTCATACGTCTTGTAACGCAAATCCCTTACCATTCTCGTAGCTTTTCTTTGCACCGCTTCCATTTTTTTAACATCCTTTGCAAGGTACGGCCTCCAAAACTGAACACAATACTCCAGGTGGGGCCTCACCAACGTCTTATACAGGGGCATTAAAACCTCCTTTAAAAGGAGGTTTTTTAAAAGACGTTCTTTACAAAACAGCAAGAAATCTAACCCTCCTTGCTTTTATTTCTGAAGGAATAATTTTATTTCAGGTTCTAAGGGGTTTAAGATAAAGAGAGAGTCATTAATCTTGTCAGATCAGTACAAAGTCCCCGTCTCCCGCCACCAGCTCATTTGAATTTCAAATTAGGCTCTCAACCAGCGCTTTTATGAAATGACCAGTGAACGCATCACTGGTACCAGCATTCTTTAAACAAGTCTGTTTTCCTTGTTAGTGATTCTTCTGTTGGAGATTTATAGGGTCTTGTAAATCAGCTATTTAAAAGCCATCTCCCAGAAAACATTTGGGAATCGCCTTAATTAGACTGTTTAATACTAATGGTTTTGCATGCTCTTCCATTGCTATTTTATAGGTTTTTGTGTTGACTCATCAAATTATTTATTTCACATAAGAAAGTCAGTTGGTCTAAGGCAGTGTAGAGGGGCATTTTTGATATGGTATCTAAATCCGATTTTGGACGGTTTGCTGAAAACGTTCAAAAATCAAGTGGCAAACATAGCGATTTTTGAACCTGAAAAACGCCAATCGTTTTGTTTTGAAAATGGCCATTCCCTAGATGTTTTTGTGTTCAATGCATCTATCGTTTTGGACCATTAAAAAAAAACAAAAACAAAGAGTCTAAGGGAAAAATACATAAAAATGAGCCATTGGGATGTATGGGGAGGGGGAAGCATTCTTAGTAGACAAGCCACACAGACATTCCAGCAGAGCAGTGGGGCACCCTAGGGGGCGCTGCAGTGGACATCACATGTGGAGGGGCATAATCGAACGGGGCGCCCAAGTTTTCATGAGGGCGTCCCCGCAGGACAGCCCCGTGAAGGGGCGGGGAAACCGCTATTATCGGAACAAGATGGGAGTCCATCTTTCGTTTCGATAATATGGTCGGGGACGCCCAAAACTCAACATTTAGGTCGACCTTAGAGATGGTCAACCTAAATGTTGAGATGGTCTACCTTAGAGATAGTCGTCCCCGGTTTTCTGTGATAATGGAAACTGAGGACGCCCATCTCAAAAACAACCAAATCCAAGGCATTTGGTCGTGGGAGGAGCCAGCATTCGTAGTGCACTGGTCCCCCTCACATGCCAGGACACCAACTGAGCACCCTAGGGGGCACTGCAGTGGACTTCACAAAGTGCTCCCAGGTGCATAGCTCCCTTACCTTGGGTGCTGAGCCCCTCAACCCCCCCCCCAAAACCCACTCCCCACAACTGTACACCACTATCATAGCCCTGTGAAGGGGGGCACCTACATGTGAGTACAGTGGGTTTCTGGTGGGCTTTGAGGGGCTCACATTTACCACCACAAGTGTAACAGGTGGGGGTGGGCCTGGGTCTGCCTGCCTGAAGTGCACTGCACCCACTAAAACTGTTCCAGGGACATGCATACTGCTGTCATGGAGCTGGGTATGACATTTGAGGCTGGCATAGAGGCTGGCAAAAAAAAAATTGTAATTTTCTTTTTAGAATGGGAGGGGGTTGTTGACCACTGGGGGAGTAAGGGGAGGTCATCCCCGATTCCCTCCGGTGGTCATCTGGTCAGTTTGGGCATCTTTTTGAGGCTTGGTTGTGAAAAAAAATAGACCAAGTAAAGTCGACCAAATGCTCATCAGGGACGCCCTTCTTTTTTCTATTATCGGCCAAGGATGCCCATCTCTTAAGCACACCCCAGTCCCACCTTTGTTACGCCTCCGACACGCCCCCATGAACTTTGGTCTTCCCTGCGAATGAAAGCAGTTGAGGGCGCCCAAAATTGGCTTTCGATTATGCTGATTTGGGTGACCCTGAGAGAAAGACGCCCATCTCCCAATTTGTGTCGGAAGATGGGCGCCCTTCTCTTTTGAAAATGCCCCTGAAAAGGTCTTAGGTTACCATCTCATCATTCCCCCCATATATTGTATGGTGAGCCCTCCAAAACCCACCAAAAACCTACTGTACCCAACTGTACTCCACTACAATAGAACTTATCACTGTAGATACCTATATGTAGGTACACCTACTTAGGAGGTGGTAAGGGCTCTCGCGCTAACCCGGTGGTAACTGGACAGTCCTGGAAATCAGGGGCAGGCATTGCTGCCGAGCTCCTGCAGTACTGCACCAGTAGTGCCAGATTGGTGCGCAGCAAAGCAGCAGTACAGGTTCCACTCAGGGGCATAGCCAGACTTCGGCAGGACCCCTCCGAAGGTGAGCCCAAGGTGAGGGGGCACATTTTGCCCCCCTTGGTGCCGCCGACCTCCCCGCCCCTGCCATTGCTGACACCCCCCCCCCGCTGCCGCCACCACCACCACCAACTTTGACCCACCTCATGCCGACGACCCTCTCGACACCCCCTCCCGCCGCCAACCCTCCCCTGCCGTCGCCGTCGCCTACCTTTGCTGGCGTGGGACTCCAACCCCTGCCAGCTGAGGTCCTTTTCTCCCTTCGTTCTGTTTCTGAGTCTGACGTCCTGCATGGGGTCCCCCGCTAGCAAAGGTAGGCGATGGCGACAGCGGGTTGGCGGCGGGGGGGGGTCGAGAGGGTCGTCGGCAGGGGGGGTCCAGGGCCAAATGGGCCCCCGAGGCCCCAAGTAGCTACGCCCCTGGTTCCGCTGCTCTGTAAAAGGGGCCCTTAGAGAGACGAAGCGAAGTTTGAAGTAGTTTAAAAGAAAAATAAGATAGAGTGCCCCCTCCCCGATAAACTAAGCCTATCTATCCATGTCTCACTAACACAAGGAGTGACATGGGCTGCACATACTGCAGCAGGACAAGTTTAACCACTCCTACCCTAGCTCAGATATCCATCTCTCTGACCTCATATGCAACTTTCTCTAAATCAGTCACCTACTTTTAACTCATAGTAACATAGTAACATAGTAAATGACAGCAGAAAAAGACCTGCATGGTCCATCCAGTCTGCCCAACAAGATAAACTAACATGTGCTACTTTTTGTGTATACCCTACTTTGATTTGTACCTGTCCTCTTTAGGGCACAGACCGTATAAGTCTGCCCAGCAATATCCCCGCCTCCCGCCACCGGCTCTGCCACCCAATCTCGGCTAAGCTCCTTAGGATCCATTCCTTCTGAAAAGGATTCCTTTATGTTTATCCCATGCGTGTTTGAATTCTGTTACCGTTTTCATTTCCACTACCTCCCGCGGGAGGGCATTCCAAGCATCCACTACTCTCTCCGTGAAAAAATACTTCCTGGCATTTTTCTTGAGTCTGCCCCCCTTCAATCTCATTTCATGTCCTCTCGTTCTACCGCCTTCGCACCTCCGGAAAAGGTTCGTTTGCGGATTAATACTTTTCAAATATTTGAACATCTGTATCATATCACCCCTGTTTCTCCTTTCTTCCAGAGTATACATGTTCAGGTCATCAAGTCTCTCCTCATACGTCTTGTAACGCAAATCCCTTACCATTCTCGTAGCTTTTCTTTGCACCGCTTCAATTCTTTTTACATCCTTCGCAAGGTACGGCCTCCAAAACTGAACACAATACTCTAGGTAGGGCCTCACCAAAGACTTATACAGGGGCATCAACACTTCCTTTCTTCTGCTGGTCACACCTCTCTCTATACAGCCTAACAACCTTCTAGCTACGGCCACCGCCTTGTCACACTGTTTTGTCACCTTCAGATCCTCAGATACTATCACCCCAAGATCCCTCTCCCCGTCCGTACCTATCAGATTCTCCCCGCCTAACACATACATCTCCCGAGGATTTCTATTCCCTAAGTGCATCACTTTGCATTTCTTCGCATTGAATTTTAATTGCCAAACCTTAGACCATTCTTCTAGCTTCCTCAGATCCTTTTTCATGTTTTCCACTCCCTCCCGGGTGTCCACTCTGTTACAGATCTTAGTATCATCCGCAAATAGGCAAACTTTACCTTCTAACCCTTCGGCAAGGTCACTCACAAATATATTGAACAGAATCGGTCCCAGCACCGATCCCTAAGGCACTCCACTACTCACCTTTCCCTCCTCCGAGCGAATTCCATTCACCACCACCCTCTGGCTTCTGTCCGTCAACCAGTTTCTAATCCAGTTCACCACTCTTCTTACTCTGTTACCTATCTCTATGTTCCATCTTTGCTTATACCCTTCATTATCAATTAAAATGTTCTATTACATATTGTGTTGACATTGTAAGTAGTACACTATCACACCATACTTTGTATTGTTATTTGAATATTTTTACTGCTCAATTGCCTATTGCTCATGTTTGATCTATTCTTACTGCACACCGCCTTGAGTGAATTCCTTCAAAAAGGCGGTAAATAAATCCTAATAACATAAATAAATAAATAAAATAGAACTAATCTTATACCATTCAAGCCTCCTGAATAAACTTACATATCATATTATTAGCTAAACAGAAAGAAAGAACAAGGAAAGAGTTCTAACCTTGCCTCGCCTGAATAAATGCTTCAGGATGCACAGGATCAAAAATGGATATATTTAACGTTACCACAAGAAACCAAACATTTGCAAAGAAATTTGAGATACAAGTTAACGCTAATCATAAGCACTTTAGGGGCCCTGTTTACTAAGCTGCACTATAGGTACGGCTTTTTTTCATGGGGGTACTTGGGGGTACTGAGTACCGGCACCTTTTCCGTTGTCTACTAAAATTGACCCATTGATCCCAAGTTTTAATGATAGAGCTCACCAATTCTGTCTTGTAATAGATTCTGTGACTGGTTGCAGGGGGCCTGGCTATTATGGGGTGGGTCCTTCATTAAGGGTGGCCTAGCATTTGAGTACTGGCACCTTTTTTGCTAGAAAAAAACACAATGGCTATAGGTACGCTAGTGTTTATAGCATGCACTAAAAATTAACGCATGTTAATGCTAGATACACCCATAAGAATATATGGGTGTCTCTAGTGTTAGCAAGCACTAAAAATGCTAGTTCATCTTCGTAAACAGGGCCTTAGATTTTAACCCCCCTCGCCTAAAGTTAACAAAGGTTACATTCAGTAAATATGAAATACGAAAGCGCCAAACCCCTCAGAGAAAAATTACATTTGCTCCCATTAAAAGATTGACTTGTATTCAAAACCTGTACCCTGGTTTATAAAATTATTCATGGTGAGGCCCCGTTATACATGTCAGACCTCATAGACCTACCAGCAAGGAACACGAAAAGATCATCACGCACTATCTTGAACCTCCATTACCCCAGTTGCAAAGGACTTAAATATAAATCAATTTATGCATTTAGCTTCTCCTACATCAGCATGCAACTGTGGAATGCACTGCCAAATGCCATAAAAACTATGCACATTTTGACAGACTTCCGTAAATTACTAAAAACTAACTTGTTCAAAGAGACTTACCTAAAGGATCCTTCATAAATGACCAGACATCAAAACTTTACCAAAACAAGATAACATTGAACTCTTTCATTTGTTTACTTTATTCACATTGTTACTGTTGAATGACCTTTAATGCCTGAATTGAACTGTATATTTACTTCTTATAACTTACTTTATATTTTCTGTACTTTAAATGTAATAATATTCTGTATTTCTCATTCCAAAATGGCAATCGCCATTACGGCATAATGTAAGCCACTTTGAGCCTGCAAATAGGTGGGAAAATGTGGGATACAAATGCTGCAAATAAATAAATGGTGACCAGATGTGGACGCTGAATAAAATGAGTGTTAAGCACTATTCTATAAATGGCCCTCTGCATTTATAGAACAGTGCTTAGCACCCACTAGGATAGAAATAACTTTAAAGACACCCGTTATTTCACTGGCTGAATTCTCTAAACAGACTGTGGACTCTAGGCTTTCTGGTATGGGTAGCCAGATGTCATAGGTTGAAGCTTAGGTTTTAAACTCGATATGAGGTAGATATATTAGCAATTAAAGATAGTTTAGTGCTACATCATAAGATGGAAGCAAATTTGTTGATGACACAAAATTATTCAATCACAAGAAGACTGTGAAAATTTGGAAGAGAAGTTTATGAGACTGGGAGACTGAGAGGGCATAATCGAACGGCGACGCAAAGAACAGTCCCGAACCGTATTATTGAAAAAGATGGCCGGCCATCTTTCATTTCGATAATACAGTTGGGGACGGCCAAATGTCAGAGATGGCCGGCATCGGTTTTCCCCGATAATGGAAACTAATACCAGCGATCTCAAACCCGGCCAAATCCAAGGCATTTGGTCATGGGAGGAGCCAACATTTGTAGTGCACTGGTCTCCCTGACATGCCAGGATACCAACTGGGCACCCTAGGGGGCACTGCAGTGGACATCAGAAATTGCTCCCAGGAACATAGCTCCCTTACCTTGTGTGCTGAGCCCCCCCAACCCCCACTACCCACAACTGTACACCACTACCATAGCCCTTAGGGATGAAGGGGGGCACCTACATGTGGGTACAGTGGGTTTTGGGCGGTTTTGGAGGGCTTAACATTTACCACCACAAGTGTAACAGGTAGGGGGGGTGGGCCTGGGTCCACCTGCCTGAAGTGCACAGCACCCACTAAATACTGCTCCAGGGACCTGTATACTGCTGTCAGGGAGCTTGGTATGACATTTGAGGCTGGCATAGAGGCTTGCAAATTTTCTTTTTGGGTGGGAGGGGGTTGGTGACCACTGGGGGAGTAAGGGGAGGTCATCCCCAATTCCCTCTGGTGGTCATTTGATCAGTTGGGGCACCTTTTTTACTTAATATTTATTTTATTATATTTTTTATTTATTTTTTATTCGTTTTTTCATTCATTATCCATAATGTCCTCCTACCCCAGTTATGTTGGTTTCTCTTACTGCAGATATCATTCCTTTTCATTTACTACATTGCTTCATAATGGTATATTTTGAGCACTCACAGAGGCGCTTCCTCTCATTTTGCTATTTTTGTACTTTTGATATAATGCCATCATTTAACCTTGCAGTTTTGACATAATAACATTCATTGATACCTGTATATCTAGACTTTACTCATTGGCATAGTTTGTATACATTATGATTACTCTGTTGTTTCCCCCCTTTTGAATAACTTTTTGTTCCATATAATTATGTATTACATTTTATGCTATGCATTTGTTTTAATCTTGATCATAGGTTTTTGACCATTTGATGACTAGTTTTGGAAATACGTATTGGTTTATTTCCTAGGTATGTGTCTCTTTTTATCATTTTATTGTACTTTTTATTTTATTATATTTTATTATATTCTATTCGTTTTGTATTTATCAAAAACAAAATTTGTATGTATTTATTATTATTTATGTTTGATTTTAAATTTTATAGACCCCTGATGCAGGCCGACTGGGCTGAAACACGAATCGTGTCGGGTCGTGTTCCATGTTTTTAGAAGAATTTTGAATACATTTTTGGTTTGAACATCAGCTGTGAGAAGTTTCATTGCTCTGATTTTCTACCTTTTTGGTGCCCCCTTTGTTGAGTAGAGTATTTTCCTTCTGTTTGCGACTCACTTTGCACTTGCTCACATTAAACGTCATCTGCCATTTAGACGCCCAGTCTCGCAGTCTCGTAAGGTCCTCTTGTCATTTTTCACAATCCTCCCGCGATTTAACCACTTTGAATAACTTTGTGTCATCAGCAAATTTAATTACCTCACTAGTTACTCCCATCTCTAGGTCATTTATAAATATGTTAAAAAGCAGTTGTCCCAGCACAGACCCCTGGGGAACCCCACTAACTACCCTTCTCCATTGAGAATACTGACCATTTAACCCTACTCTCTATTTTCTTTTAACCAGTTTTTAATCCACAATAGAACACTACCTCCTATCCAATGACTCTCCAATTTCCTCTGGAGTCTTTCATGAGGTACTATGTCAAACGCCTTCTGAAAATCCAGATATACAATATCAACCGGCTCACCTTTATCCACATATTTGTTCACCCCTTCAAAGAAATGTAGTAGATTGGTGAGGCCAGATTTCCCTTCACTAAATCCATGTTGACTTTGTCTCATTAATCCATGCTTTTGAATATGCTCTGTAATTTTGTTCTTTATAATAGTCTCTACCTTTTTGCCCAGCACCAACGTCAGACTCACCGGTCTACAATTTCCCAGATCTCCTTTGGAACCTTTTTAAAAAATCGGCGTTACATTGGCCACCCTCCAATCTTCCGGTACCACGCTCGATTTTAAGGATAAATTACATATTACTAACAATAGCTCCGCAAGTTCATTTTTCGGTTCTGACTGTAATCTGTAGATCCTCATTGTTCGATCTGAGTTAGCGTTTGATCGCGGTGACCACCTCTGGTGGACTGTGGAACTTGATCTATAGCTAAACATTGGTAATCTTCGAATTTGTGCTGAACCACTATACTTGCTCTAGTATTGGAGTTTCTATTTTGTTATGTACGAAGTTATGTTTATGTTCACTGAGGCGTTGTTTAAGTACCCACATGTTTTTTTCCTATATAGCTTTTCTTGCATTTGCAGATCAGGACATAAACCACATGTGTGCTATTGCAATCTGTGGAATATTTTAAAGTATATCGTTTATTGTCTATACGGTTGATAAAGATGTCTATAATTAACGTAGAACTACAGTATATGCAAGAGCCACATGTTTTGTGGCCCTTGGTTTCTACCTGTTGTGGAGATAAGCGTGGATTTTGGAAGACTTCTCTTAGATTTTTTCCCCTGAGAAAATAATGACCAGCTAAAATGTAGTGTGTCTTTGATGACCAAAATAAAGTTTGGGGGGGGGGGGGGGGGGGTAGCAGGATTCTTTGTGTAACATGGGTGGTGCAGCACTTTACATATTGAGTGCGTTCCTCTATTAGATAAGTAGTAAGATTTGAGATTTTTCAAGCTATTAAATTTCAGCACTCTTTGTATATTTTACATAAAAGGGATTTCTATGAGCTTAAGTGGTATTTATCAAGAAACATATTGCAAATTAAACTGCCAGATAAAATAATTAGCATTCAGCTAGGTTGTGACTGATGTATAAATAGCTTACTTTAAACCAGCAAAATGTTGAATACGTAAAACATTCCTTTCAAAAAGATGAAAAAGAATAGGCATGCTTTAATACGATTGAAATTCTACATTGATTGCATATGTTAATTTTAAGTAAAGTGCATAACAACTGGATTTAATGAACATATCACATCGGAAAAGAGTTGTCCTTTAGCAAAACAATTGTGATTTCATTTATTATAACTAGCTTTGAAAATGTAACTATGCTTGAGACTTAATTAAGAATTTTATCCTTTTCTGTTCTCTGAAATCAGTCAACCTTTTAAGTCAACAAAACCCTGTAACTGACTATTACGACATTGACATTTGCATTTGGAAACACCGTTGTTTTAAAAATACACACAAACACATTGCAGTCAGGATTCATGTTATTTGGAAACCGTTCTTTAAAACAGTTAATTATAATTCACTTAATCTGATGGATTCCTTCATTCTTTTTTTAAAACCTGAGTTTTATGATTTCTTAAGGCTTCTTGAGTTCTTTTAATTTCTCCTTCTTTTTGGTAACCTTGGGGTCATCTTTGACTCTTCTCTTTCCTTCTCTGCTCATATCCAGCAGCTCACCAAGACCTGTCGTTTCTTTCTTTACAACATCCGTAAAATCCGCCCCTTTCTTTCCGAGCACTCTACCAAAACCCTCATCCACACCCTTGTCACCTCTCGTTTAGACTACTGCAATCTGCTTCTTGCTGGCCTCCCACTTAGTCACCTCTCCCTTCTCCAATCAGTTCAAAACTCTGCTGCCCGTCTCATCTTCCGCCAGGGTCGCTTTACTCATACTACCGCTCTCCTCAAGTCGCTTCACTGGCTCCCTATCCGTTTTCGCATCCTGTTCAAACTCCTTCTACTAACCTATAAATGTACTCACTCTACTGCTCCCCAGTATCTCTCCACACTTGTCCTTCCCTACACCCTTTCCCGTGCACTCCGCTCCATGGATAAATCCTTCTTATCTGTTCCCTTCTCCACTACTGCCTACCCTCCTCTCTTCCTTCCCGTTCACATTAATTGATTTGATTTGCTTACTTTATTTATTTTTTGTCTATTAGATTGTAAGCTCTTTGAGCAGGGACTGTCTTTCTTCTATGTTTGTGCAGCGCTGCGTACGCCTTGTAGCGCTATAGAAATGCTAAATAGTAGTAGTAGTAGTCTCTTGTAATCAGAGGTGATATTGTGATGTCATAATGCCTCAGGCCACCAATAAGAGCCAACCTCATCAGTGATGTCACAATGGCTTGATTGTCCTATACTTGGCTCACTTTTATTACATAGCTCTTTGAGCAGGGACTGTCTTTCTTCTATGTTTGTGCAGCGCTGCGTATGCCTTGTAGCGCTATAGAAATGCTAAATAGTAGTAGTAGTAATGAGTACAGCTTGCCCTATATTTTTCTCTCCCTCCATCTTCAAATCCGTCATCTTACACTCAACTTGTCCCAGGTTTTTCACCAAGCTCCGTTTTCCTCCAGTGCACTAGGGCCCTGAAATGAGGTCAAAACGAGTCGGAAGGAAGTCAGCAGCAGCAGCAGCAGGATAACGCTGCTTGAGAAATGCCTTTAAATCCAAGTCTCTGATGAAATATTTTGAAACCCGCGGCGTCGGGCGTCTTTAGTAGGGGGAGGCCATTGAATATTTTTGACTCTACAAGATGGAGCTTTCACGGATTATAAGATAATTGCAAGTGGATTTATTGACTAGATTAGCAGCAGTGGTTACTAGTTTTATATATATGAAGATATATCACATTTAATAGCAGGTGAATGAAGGATTGATATCACCTGACCTGCACAAAAAATATTCACATAAAAAGAATTACCCGATGAACGAAGTGCTGAACCACCAGGCAGTGATGTTATCATTTGCAGCATTGAGTGGAAAATTCTGAGGGTAATCATAAAAAAATCTTTTGATAAAAACGTATTGATATTTTTCTGGTAACCGTTGCTGTGAACTTGTGTTTGAATAATTCTTGAGAGTGGCAACTTTGTGTCCTGGTTTGGATATGTGGAGGGGCATAATTGAACGAAAACGTCTATCTCCATGGGTGTTTATCTCCGAGAACGGGTCCTTGAAGGGGCGGACCGAACCGTATTTTCGCAAAAAATAGACGTCCATGTTTTATTCGACAATTTGTGAGCTGGGCGTTTTTGTTTTTCAGTGATAATGGAAAATGAAAGCGCCCTGCTCAAAAACGAATAAATCCAAGGCATTTGTTCATGGGAGGGGCCAGGATTCGTAGTGCACTAGTCCCCCTCACATACCAGGACACCAACCGGGCACCCTAGGAGGCACTTTTACAAAAACAAAAAAAAAAGGTAAAAGAGCTCCCAGGTGCATAGCACCCTTCCCTTGTGTGTTGAGCCCCTCAAATCCCCCTCTAAACCCACTGCCCACAAGTCTACACCATTACTATAGCCCTAAGGGGTAAAGGGGGACACCTACATGTGGGTACAGTGGGTTTGGGGGGGTTGGATGACTATAAGCATTAAGCAGCACAATTGTAACAGGTAGGGGGGGATGGGCCTGGGTCCACCTGCCTGAAGTCCACTGCACCCCCTAACAACTGCTCCAGGGACCTGCATACTGCTGCCAGGGAGGTGGGTATGACATTTGAGGGTGAAAATAAAAAGTTGTGAAACATCATTTTTTTGTGGTGGGAGGGGGTTAGTGACCACTGGGGGAGTCAAGGGAGGTCATCCCCGATTCCCTCTGGGGGTAATCTGGTCATTTAGGGTACTTTTTGGGGCCTTATTCGTGAAAAAACAGGGTCCAGGAAAAGTGCCCTAAATTCTAGCTACAAACGCATACTTTTTTTCCATTATCGGCGAAAGGTTCCCATCTCTGTTCGGGTGATAACCACGCCCCAGTCCCGCCTTCACCACGCCTCCGACACGCCCCCGTCAACTTTGTACGCTTCCGCGATGGAGTGCAGTTGAAAACGTCCAAGTTCGGCTTTCGATTATACCGCGTTATTCGTTTTTGTGAGATAAACGTCCATCTCCCGATTTAGGTCGGAACATGGGCATTTTTCTCGTTCGATTATAAGCAGGTTAGGCTCCTAGGGTGGAACATAGCATTAAATATCTATGATTTTAGATTATTCTTTCCAATGTGCATCACTTTGCATTTGTCCACATTAAATCTCATCTGCCATATGGATGCCCAGTCTTCTAACTTTCTACCTGCCTGCAATTTCTCATGATCCGCATGTGTTTTAGCAACTTTGAATAGTTTTGGTCATTTGCAAATTCATTCATCTCACTCATTGTTCCCATTCCCAGATCATTAATAAATACGTTAAATAGCACTGGTCCCAGTACAGATCTCTGGGCACTCCATTAGTCACCCTCCTCCACTGAGAGAATTGGCCGACTCTAATTTCAGAAGGAGAAGGGATGTCTTCATCCAAAAAAAAAAAAAATGAACATTGCTATTTAGACCTGGTACTTGGCACATCCAGGACACAGGAATTTGCTCTGACTGAACAGCTCCAGGAAATGTGGACATTCACAGTACTGACATCTTTTTTTTTAAATTAAATTCTTGACAGACCTCTATGAAGAGTTCAGTAGCCTGATGTTTAATGCAGTGGGTTGAGAGTTGAGGGACCCAGGTTGAAATCTCACTTCAGCTTTTTTTTTTTTAATTGTGCGTCCTCCAGGGTCAGAATAATACCAATTGCACCTGAATTTATAAGACAGCTGCAAGCCTGAAAGCTATTGAAATGGTATACATTTAGGTACAGTAGGTATTTTTCTGATCCTGGAGGGTTCACAATTTAAAAAAAAAAAAAGCTGGATATTGGACTGGAACTGTTTCCAAAGGAAAGGAAGGGGTAGAACTAGGAGACATGGAGGGGCATAATTGAACGAAAACGTCTATCTCCATGGGCGTTTATCTCAGAGAACGGGTCCGTGAAGGGGCGGACCGAACTGTATTTTCGCAAAAAATAGACGTCCATGTTTTATTCGACAATTTGTAAGCTGGGCGTTTTTGTTTTTCAGTGATAATGGAAAATGAAAGCGCCCAGCTCAAAAACGAATAAATCCAAGGCATTTGTTCGTGGGAGGGGCCAGGAGACATAGTGCACTGGTCCCCCTCACATGCCAGGACACCAACCAGGCACCCTAGGGGGCACTTTTACAAAAAACAAAAAAAAAGATAAAAGAGCTCCCAGGTGCATAGCACCCTTCTCTTGGGTGTTGAGCCCCCCAAATCCCCCTCAAAACCCACTGCCCACAAGTCTACACCATTACTATAGCCCTAAGGGGTGAAGGGGGGCACCTACATGTGGGTGCAGTGGGTTTGGGGGGCGGTTTGGAGGGCTCCCATTTACCAGCACAAGTGTAACAGGTGGGGGGGGGATGGGCCTGGGTCCACCTGCCTGAAGTCCACTGAACCCCCTAATAACTGCTCCAGTGACCTGCATACTGCTGCCAGGGAGGTGGGTATGACATTTGAGGGTGAAAATAAAAAGTTGTGAAACGGCATATTTTGTGGTGGGAGGGGGTTTGTGACCACTGGGAGAGTCAGGGGAGGTCATCCCCGATTCCCTCCAGTGGTCATCCGGTCATTTAGGGCACTTTTTGGGGCCTTATTCGTGGAAAAACAGGGTCCAGGAAAAGTGCCCTAAATTCTCGCTAAAAACGCATATTTTTCTTCCATTATCGGCGAAAGGCGCCCATCTCTGATCGCCCGATAACCATGCCCCAGTTCCGCCTTCACCATGCCTTCGACACGCCCCCATCAACTTTGTCCGCATCCGCGACGGAGTGCAGTTGAAAACGTCCAAATTCGGCTTTCGATTATACCGCTTTATTCGTTTTTGTGAGATAAACGTCTATCTCCCGATTCGGGTCGCAATATAGGCGTTTTTCTTTTTCAATTATAAGCTGGATGATGTGAAAAGCAATATCAGAAAATATTTATTCACTGAAAGAATGTTGGGTGCCTGGAATGCCCTCCTAGAGGAAGTGTTGAAGACAAAAATAGTGATGAAATTTAAAAAAAAGCATTTGATGAATACAAAGGACCTCTTAATGTCAAAAGAAACAAACCAAGTAGTAACAGCTTCAGCTCAAAAGAGTCGTAAAATGACATTTTTGTGCTGCCAATAAGACAGGGTGATCTACATGGAATGGCAGCTACAACCCTGTCTGGCGTCATAAGGGGATGGGATAACTGGCATCAAAGTGGCAATTAAAACGCTAGCCATCTTACGGGGCATCTAAATGGGCCACTTCAATCTCTATCTGCCATCTTTTATTATACTTGGTTACATCGCTATGGAGTCTTTTCAATAAGCTGCGGCAAAAACTAGGCTTAGCACGCGAGGAGTAGCCTAGTGGTTAGTGCAGGGGACTTTGATCCTGGGGAACTGGGTTCAATTCCCACTGCAGCTCCTTGTGACTCTGGGCAAGTCACTTAACCCTAGGGTTACCATTCGTCCGGATTTCCCCGGACAAGTCCTCTTTTTGAGGGCACCGTCGGGAGTCCGGGCGGATTTCAGCATTTCCTTGATTTGTCCGGGTTTCTTGGGTCATCACACAGTGTGATGACCCGAGAAACCCCGACAAATCAAGGAAATGCTGAAATCCGCCCCGAACTCCCAACGGTGCCCTCAAAAAGACACACACAATCCTCTGACGAGTCCGACCTCACCTAACTCCTCCTCTGATGCACGCGTGGCGGCGTGGGGCCGACGCAGGCAGGCTAGAGGCAGCGTCTGTGCTTGTGCGTGCCAGCCAGTGCCTGCCTGCTGATCAGCATCAGCTGATGTGATGATCCTGCACACTGCACGCAGGCGCAGCGGCTTACTGCTACTGCAGCCTGCCGCCTTCTCTTCAGTCGCCGCCATAATAACAGAGTCGACGTCAACGAGTACGAGGCTGCAGCGTCTGA
The DNA here is from genome assembly GCF_901765095.1 of Microcaecilia unicolor. NCBI lineage: Eukaryota > Metazoa > Chordata > Amphibia > Gymnophiona > Siphonopidae > Microcaecilia > Microcaecilia unicolor. Next base: position 740,638,738 of record NC_044031.1, on the reverse strand, counting down.
GGACGGTCTGGTCTTCTAGTCTTGTGCCCCTTGCTTGCTGCCCTTAGCCGCCGCCATAACAATGAGGTAAGAAGATTAATACTTTTCCCAATACCTGAGATTTCTTCAGCTGCTTCTAGGACTGCTGAACCTGTTGTCCTTCTAGAGTCATCTGTCTCTCTGTAGGGGACTAGCCTGCATCTTATTTACAGTCAGATCCCTCCAATTCTCTGCTCTTAAGCTTTCTAGGGCTTTCTAAGGGCAACGCTGATCCTCCCTCTCCCTCACATCCAGTCAAGGGGGACCTCTGCTTTTTCCTGTTGTACTTTCTTTTCCTACTATACTCAGTAGGTTATCTCCCCAGTGGCTCCTGGCTGCCTCCTTCCCAGGTCTTGTGTGGGGTACAAGTACTTTGCTACAAATGCAAAGGATGATACTGTATGAATACACAAGTAAATTGCAGGCTGCATAATAATAGAATGTAAAGTAAAAAGGAAGTAGCAAGGAAGGAAGAGTAGGTGATGTGTCAGCAGAGTGGCAGGAAGACTGACAGAGACAGTAGGATTATGCCTTGTACCAAAGTCATCACTGGGGACGGGGAGGGGAATAGGGGGCAGGATGAGGATCCGAAAGAGATGTGCTGTGGGCGGGAAGGGGGTGTGGTGGGGCGTGGCGGGGGCGTGGCATGTGTCCTCTTTTTCAGAGGACACAATATGGTAACCCTACTTAACCCTCCATTGCCCCTGGTACAAAATAAGTACCTGAATATATGTAAACCGCTTTGAATGTAGTTGCAAAAACCTCAGAAAGGCGGTATATCAAGTCCCATTTCCCTTTCCCTATTTGAGATTCTGGAATGTTGCTACTATTGAGATTCTGTTGCTACTATGAGATTCTACATGGAATGTTGCTATTCCACTAGCAGAAAACGAGTTCACAATATCAATGTCTCTGGTAACATTCAACTGCTAATAACCACAAACCAGGACTCAAAAGTCCTGGTTTGTGGTTATTAGCTATTCCACTAGCAACATTCCATGTATGCCCTTGCAGATCAGCTGCACAGGTTTCTGTTTCTGTGAGTCTGACGTCCTGCACATATGTGCAGGATGTCACACTCATAGAACCAGAAGCCTGCACGGCTGCATTGCTGATCTGCAAGGGCAGGCTTCTACATGGAATGTTGCTAGTGGAGGGGTAACCTAGTGGTTAGTGCAGTAGACTTTGATCCTGGGGAACTGAGTTCAATTCCCACTGCAGCTCCTTGTGACTCTGGATAAGTCACTTAACCCTCCATTGCCCCTGGTACAAAATAAGTACCTGAGTATATGTAAACCACTTTGAATGTAGTTGCAAAATACCACAGAAAGGTGGTATATGAAGTCCCATTTCCCTTATGAAGGATTTTCCCATTCACTAAGGCCATTTTTACTGCAGCAATGGCCAATTTCTATTTTTTTGTATTAATGACCATGCGCTAATGTTGGCATTAGCGCATGACAATTAAAATTTTTTATACACTTACTGCTATCCGTTTTGTAGGCAGTAAGGACTCATGGGGTATTCTTGCTCTACCCAGTTAGCATGCAGTAATGTAGCTGCACTGATTAGTGCAGGAATACCCACTCTTCACCCCCGACACGCCCCCCTCAACAACAAAAAAATTAGCACATGGTTTAGCACACGGTTACCACCGTGCCTGACCGTATCTCACAGCACGCCATTTTAAGTCAAGTTAATGGACCTTGATGCTGATGAAGTGAGAGTCGCATGGGTTGCCATCTGGTTCCATTTCTGCTGATCAAGTTGACCCGTTTCTAAAGTTTTCCCTCTTCAGGGAATGCCATTGGCAAAGCAGTTCTGCAAGTCCGTCCAAGCAGTCTGGTAAAAACTCATCAGTCCCTTCCCTCACCCTGTAAATCACAAACAGCTTCCTGATATGTGCTCTTCCTTTCCCACTCTGTCCTCAGCTAGCAAAGAAAGATCAGGATCAAGTACATATACTTATACCACATTCAGTTTTTGTTTTAATCCTGAATGACTGGATGGACCATTCAGGTCTTTATCTATCACCATCTAATAAGGAAATAAACTTTGAGTAGAAATGCACCTTTTTTTTTTTGTTACATTTGTACCCCATGCATGGCAGGCTCAATGTAGCATTAAGTGACTTGCCCAGAGTCACCAGGAGCTGCCTGTGCCTGAAGTGGGAATCAAACTCAGTTCCTCAGGACCAAAGTCCACCACCCTAATCACTAGGCCACTCCTCCACTGTTGCTACTATTGGAGATTCTACATGGAATGTTGCTGTTCCACTAGCAACATTCCATGTCGAAGTCGGCCCTTGCAGATCACCAATGTGGCCGCGCAGGCTTCTACATGGAATGTTGCTAGTGGAATAGCAACATTCCATGTAGAATCTCCAATAGTAGCAACATTCCATGTAGAATCTCCAAAAGTATCTATTTTATTTTTGTTACATTTGTACCCTGTGCTTTCTGGTGGTTGGGAGACGGGGCTAGTGTGGGCAGACATATACGGTCTGTGCTGGGGCTGGTGGTTGGGAGGGGGGACTAGTGCTGGGCAGACTTATACGGTCTGTGCCGGGGCTGGTGGTTGGGCGGCGGGGATAGTGCTGGGCAGACTTATACGGTCTGTGCCAGAGCTGGTGGTTGGGAGGTGGGGTTGGTGGTTGGGAGGCGGGGATAGTGCTGGGCAGACTTATACGGTCTGTGCCAGAGCCAGTGGTGGGTGGCAGGGATAGTGCTGGGCAGACTTATACGGTCTGTGCCAGAGCTGGTGGTTGGGAGGCGGGGTTGGTGGTTGGGAGGCGGGGATAGGGCTGGTCAGACTTATACGGTCTGTGCACTGAAGAGGAAAGTACAAATAAAAAAAGTAGCACATATGAATTTATCTTTTTGGGCAGACTGGATGGACTGTGCAGGTCTTTTTCTGCCGTCATCTACTATGTTATGTTACTATGTTTTTCCACTCATGGCAGGCTCAATGCAGCTTACATGGGGCAATGGAGGGTTAAGTGACTTGCCCAGAGTCACAAGGAGCTGCCTGTGCCTGAAGTGGGAATTGAACTCAGTTCCTCAGTTTCCCAAGACCAAAGTACACCACCCTAATCACTAGGCCACTCCTCCACTCAATGTGGCTGTTGGGCAGACTGGATGGACCATTCAGGTCTTTATCTATCACCCTCTACTATTACCATCTAATAAGGAAATAAACTTTGAGTAGAAATGTACCATTTTGGTGGAACAAACTTCTGATGGTCTTTAGAATGGGATTCCTTCTTTGAGTTTTTGTAGAAAATTCCAGAACATGGTTGTTTGGAGGTGTTTTTTTTTAAACTAATATATATTTTTTAATGATGGATATGATGGCAGCTGGGAACTGCTTATTTTAGGGGCCATTTTACTTAGTCGGGTAAGCATCTACGCATGCCAAAATGGAGTTACCGCCCAGCTACTGCGTGGCTCTTGTGGTAATTTCATTTTTGACGCGCATCCGAAATATTTTCAAATGCACTTATCGGAGGCGTGGCAAGTGGCATTTGACGCACGTAGGTCATTGCCGCCCGGTTACCATATGAGACTTTACCGCTAGGTCAATGGCTGGCAGTAAAGTCTCAGACCCAAAATGGACGCGCGACAGTTTCCATTTTGCCGCACATCCATTTTCGGCAAACATTTTTAAAAAGGCATTTTTTTTTACACGCACGCTGAAAAATTATTTTACGCACGCCCAAAACAGGCGTCTATGCTACCGCAGGTCATTTTTTCAGCGCACCTTTGTAAAAGGACCTCTTAATGTGTTATTCTTATATAATTTTTCTATGATGTGTGTAATACTTGTGTGGGCTACAAATACCCATGTTAAATTAAAAATATACCCTTTTCCTACACTGCAGATTTCAGGCTTCTCACATTCTACCTCCAAACACTATGCTCGGAATGGTCTTCCTGATGTGAGACATCTTGCTTTCTCTCTCTCTCTTTCTGGCCTTATTCAAGGCCCATTTAGAAACTCACTTTTTCAGACTGCTTTTAAATCTCAAGTCCCTCACACTTTCAGTTTTTTTGCCTTCTCATGCTAAACGTTTATCTATCTTGCTCGTTTTTCTCTAAATTGTAGGTTTCACGGCATCATGGCTGTATATTGCTGTGTATGCCTGATAATGCTATAGAAATCTTAGGTACCGGTAGAATTATTAAAAGTTAACCCTGCAGTGTCTCCTGGTGGTAAAGAAAACTAAGAACAGACTTAGAAGCACGTGTGTTAATACTGGAGTTTAAATGTGATGTCCTTCCCTCCCACCCTTTTCCTACCTCCTCAATAAATGCCCTTTTTTAAAGTCAGGCTTACAAACACGTACATACCTGCGTGTTTTGGAAGGAATGTTAGAAACTAAACTGAAGAAACAACTTTCAGTCTCCAACAGGAGTATCCTAGAATAGAACTTTCAGTACTAAAGGGCGAGAAATAGACTGAAGATTTTGATCAAATAATAAGAATTGTTAACTTTCCCTTGACAAGTTATTTGTTTCTCACTAAGGCGCCTACACGCGTACAACACACATCAAAGTAGAACTACCGCCCGGCTACTGCGTGCCCTGGGCGGTAATTATAATTTTGACGTGTGTCCAAAACACGCGGCAGAAAATAATTTATGTTTTCTACCACATGGCGCTAACCACGCAGTAATCGGCAGTGTATATGCACTGACAATTACCACCCTGTTAACGCGCGAGACCTTACCGCTAAGTCAATGTATGGTGGTAAGGTCTCAGGCTCAAAATGGATGCGCTGATTTTTATTTTGCAGGCCCTTTTTTGCAGGTGCGCTGAAAAAATGGACCTACGCGCATCCAATACACATGCCTATACCAGCACAGGCCATTTTGCGGCGCACCTTAGTGAAAGGGCCCCTAACTATGGAGTCCTTTTACAAAGCTGCGGTAAAATGTGGTCTGCGGTAGTGTGGAGACATGAAATTGTTGCACGCTGAGGTCACTTTTTACCTCAGCCGGAATTTCCATTATTTTAAATGGCAGTCGTAAATGACTGTGCGCTAATAAAAAATATTGGTGTGCAGCAGTTTATTATTTTTATTATTATTATTATTATTATTTTGTAACGCTTATACCCCACACTTTCCCACTCATTAGCAGGTTCAATGCGGCTTACATAGTACAATAGGTTAACAGAGTAATATGGAATGGATATAGCTGTAATATAGTAAATAAAGAGGTGGTTGTTTAGATGTGGATAGGTAAGATGGGCAAGAAAGGAGGAAGGTAGAGGTAGGGGAATGAGAGGAGGGTGTGTATTGGGATTAGTGTATTGTTTGGTGTGAGAAATGTAATGGAGGGTTAGGAAGAGGGATGTATTAGAGTATGTAGGGAGGGGTAAGAAGAGGGATGTACTAGAAAGGATTAAGTAGGGGAGCATATCCCAGGTACTGTCTTCATGGTCTGATCCGGTAGTGCAGATGGACTCGTAGTTTAAGTCAGGTCATTGGTGTAGGCTTGTTTGAAGAGGTAAGTTTTTAGCAGCTTCCGGAAAGGTAGATAGTCATTGACTATTCGAATGGATCTTGGTAAAGCATTCCAGAGTTGGCTGCCTATGACGTAGAAGTTGGATGCGTAATATGTTTTATACTTAAGTCCTTTGCAATTGGGAAGATGTAAGTTGAGATACGTTCGAGAAGATTTTGAGCCGTTTATGGTTGGAAGGTCAATCAGATTATACATGCAACATACTCCTTGAGTCCTTACTGGCACCTATTTAGCAGGCGGTAAGGGCTTACACGCTAATCCAGCGGTAATCGGACAGTGTACAGTGATGACCAATTACCGCTAGGCGCGCCTACACCATGCCCCCGTGCTAGAAAATAGAAAAATATTTTCTGGAATGGGAAAAGCCATGCAAAACACCATAAGGCACCTGGGCGCACCCCACGGTACTGTTGTTTTGCCGCACGCTACCACTGCTTAGTGAAAGGGCCCCTATGCTTTATTGATAATTATTAAAAAAAGCCCTTTTATGCAACTCCATACATTGTTCAAATATTTACAATGAAAGAAATAATATCTTAGTAACAAAATTTGAAATTAAAAAAAAGAAATAATTAGACCAATAAAGGAAAAAAAAGAATATTTAGTAAGATTCTTGGATCTGTTGCCTCTATTGAGGGCAGATGATATATTTTTCTTGTGGCTTATTGATTCTTTCCTTTGTGATACTGGATTATTTTTCCTTTTCACTATGGAGCCCTTTTGCTAAGCTGTGGTAAAAACGGCCCTGCGCTAGCAGCGGTGGCCATTTTTGCTGCTACATAAGTACATAAGTAATGCCACACTGGGAAAAGACCAAGGGTCCATCGAGCCCAGCATCCTGTCCACGACAGCGGCCAATCCAGGCCAAGGGCACCTGGCAAGCTTCCCAAACGTACAAACATTCTATGCATGTTATTCCTGGAATTGTGGATTTTTCCCAAGTCCATTTAGTAGCGGTTTATGGACTTGTCCTTTAGGAAACCGTCCAACCCCCTTTTTAAACTCTGCTAAGCTAACCGCCTTTACCACTTTCTCCGGCAACGAATTCCAGAGTTTAATTATACGTTGGGTGAAGAAACATTTTCTCTGATTTGTTTTAAATTTACTACACTGTAGTTTCATCACATGTACCCTAGTGCTAGTATTTTTGGAAAGTGTGAACAGACGCTTCACATCCACCTGTTCCACTCCACTCATTATTTTACCACAGCGTGTAAAAAGGCTGAAAAAGAAATGGCCATGCAGTAAATTTGTACTTGGCATGCAGCCATTTTGTGGGAGGGGCATTTACCGCCACCCATTAAGGTGGTGGTAAGGGCTCCTGTGCTAGCCCGGCTGTAACCGGACAGTGCGCAACGCTGCCCAATTACCGTCGGGCAACCCCCTGCAGAAACATTTTTCAAATATTTCCACTAGCCCTGGCACGTTGGGCCAGCGATAGTTCCGGGTTGCCGCGCAGTAACCCTTTATTAAAAGGGCGTGATAAATGGTGACTTATATGATTGTAAGTTATAATAAAAAAATAAAATAAAATAAAAATAGACGCTATTAGATCACAAGGTGGGAAGGGAGCAAGAAACACAAAATTGAGAAGAAATATCAAACATCAGAATAATAATGACAGAGAGAGAGATTGAAATAAGTGAAAAAAACAGCTATTATGCTGAGGAATAAATCAAGTCTGAGTTATAGGTTTAGATTCAGGCATTTTTTTTCAGAAAGAAATTCATTCAAACGATCACACTTACAAGGAAACTGCAGAAAAAAAATTGCACTCCACAATGAAGAGCCATTAAGGACCTTTTTTCATAAGCAAGATACTTTATTTCTTGGTTTAAGGCTTTCTATTTTTCCTGACATATCTACGAATACACAATTGAACTGTAAGCAATTTCTAGCTTTGAGAACTTAACTGCTAAATTTTAAGAAGTCAAAGCATTTTACCTTGATTTGTACCTGTCTTTTTCAGGGCACAGACCGTATAAGTCTGCCCACCACTATCCCCTCCTCCCAACCACCAGCCCCACCTCCCACCACCGGCTCTGGCACAGACTGTATAAGTCTGCCCAGCACTATATTTGCCTCCAAACCACCAACCCCTCTTCCCCCCACCGGCTCCGGCACCCAATTTCGGCTAAGTTTCTGAGGATCCATTCCTTCTGCACAGGATTCCTTTATGTATATCCCACGCATGTTTGAATTCTGTTATCATTTTCATCTCCACCACCTCCCGTGGGAGGGCATTCCAAGCATCCACCACTTTCTCTGTGAAAAAATACTTCCTGACATCTTTTTTGAGTTCTATGAAGTGTCTATGAAGTGTCATCTCATAGAGAGGCCCTTTGACAAAGGCGTGGTAGGCTCTACACTCATGCAGCGTGTGCCAAAATGAGTCTACCGCCAGACTACCGCGCCCCCTGGTGGTAATATCAGATTTTCCACATGCCCATAATGCCTGAATGAATGATTTATTTATTTATTTTCTCCCACGCACGACCTTTCCGGCGGTAATCAGCAGTTGGTGTGCACCGACCGGTTACCGCTCATGAGCCCTTCCTGCTAGATCAGTGGGTGGCGTTAAGGGCTCAGGCCGGTTTTAGGCATGCGCTGGTTTCAGTTTTACCGCATGCCCTTTTCCCGTCCCATTCAAAAACAGCACCCCTACTGGCAGGAATATAAGTGGAGGACTCCCACACAACTTAGAGAGAATATTGCCCTAAATATATAGGCAGTATTAACTGTAAGGATTCTTTGTGTGATAAATGATCATCAAAATGGTCCTGCAAGGACCTCACTTTGCGCATATTGAACTTGTCAAAGTGCTTTTTTTTTTTTTTGCCGTTCCACATCTTTGGAATTCTTTACCTTTCCTCCTGCATGGTGAATTCAACTTAAAGGCCTTTAAATCCCTGTTGAAGACATAGGGGCCCTTTTACTAAGCTGCATAGGCGCCTATGCGTGCTGGACACGCGCCAAATTGGAGTTACCACCCGGTTACCATGTGGCCTTTGCGGTAATTTCAATTTCGGTGCACGTCCGCTACGTGCGTCTGAAAAATATTGTTATTTTCTGGTGCATGTAACGGACGTGCACCAAGTGGCATTTGACGTGCGTAGGTCATTAACACCCAGATTTTTTACCACTAGGTCAATGGCTGGCGGTAAGGTCTCAGACCCAAAATGGACGCACGACAATTTTGATTTTGCCACACTTCCATTTTCGGCAAAAAAAAGAGGCCGTTTTTAACAGGCATGCTAAAAAATGGATAGGCGTGTGCCCAAAACCTGCGCCTACACTACCGCAAGCCATTTTTCAGTGCACCTTTGTAAAACGACCCCTTCGTTTTTTCAACAGGCATTTATGAGCAGCTGAGGAGGCACATTGGGTGCCTGGAAGAGAAAGTAAAAAAAAAATAAAATAGAATAACTGCACTGCTGTGTTCTGATATAATATGTCGCTCTTATGAATGTTTGTATTGTCTCTCCTGACAAAATTATTGTAATTCTTTTCTTTTAATTTCACAATTATTATAAATAATGTAAACTGCTTTGCTCTGCTTGTCAGTTAAAGGCGGTATATCAAGTCATAAATAAATAAACTGATACTCAAAATATGGAGAATGTTCCCCTTTAAAAATTTGGGTCGCATTTCACTTCCAGCATATGTGGAGAGCAAATTAAAAAGGGATCTATAGACCAGAATTAGCATACTCTATAAGCTAATATGTCCATAGGTATAAAATGTGCTTCTTAGCATTTAGGTGTCTTTTACAAAGGTACGCTAGTGGTTTTACGGTGTGCTAAGCACACACTAAAAACTCTACTGTGCCTTTGTAAAAGGACCCCTTAGACCAGGGGCATAGCCAGACTTCGGCGGGAGGAGTGTCCAGAGCCCGAGGTGAGGGGGCATAACTTAGCCCCCCCCCCCAGCACCGCCGACCCCCCCCACCGCCATTGCCGACACCTCCCTGCCATTGCCAGCACCACCAACAACAACTTTGACCCCCCCCCACCCGTCAACAACCCTCTCAACCCCCCCCACCCGCCGTCACCGTCCTTTGCTGGCGGGGGACCCCAACCCCTGCCAGCCAAAGTCTTCTTCCTTCGTTTGGTTTCTGAGTCTGACGTCAGACTCACAGAAACAGAACGAAGCCTTGCGATCTGCAGGGCTTCGTTCTGTTTCTGTGAGTCTGATGTCCTGCACATTGTACGTGCAGGACGTCAGACTCAGAAACCAAACGAAGGAAGAAGACTTCGGCTGGCGGGGGTTGGGGTCCCCCGCCAGCAAAGGTAGCAGACGGCGATGGCGGGTTGATGGCAGGTTGGTGGCGGGAGGGGGGTCTTGAGAGGGTCATCGGCAGGGAGGTCCAGGGCCAAATCTCTGGGGGCCCAGGCCTCCGTGGCCCCATAGTAGCTACGCCCCTGCCTTAGACTATACTAATTCTGTTAATCTGTGCTAATCTTTAGTAAACGGACACCCTAGTTAGCTAACAAGTCAACTGGACATATCAGGAGTTATGAAAATTATCAAAATATAATAATCCACACAATATACCCAATTGATGTTACAGAAATGCTAACAAAAATGAAATGTTCTTATTACAGTGTTGTAGCCAGGCTCATTCACATCACTCACAATAGGAGGAAAAGCCTCAGAAACCAGTCCGGGACCCAAACGTCCTCACAAACCTTCATGGGCTGGTACCACAAAGGCATAAAAACCTCTCAGATCACTATTTGCAAAGGACTGAAATACAAAACAACTTAAGCAGCCGGCTTCTCCTACATAAGCGCACAACTATGGAATGGGCTCCCAAAAGCTGTGAAAACAATTCACAACCACTTGAACTTCAGGAAATCACTAAAAGCCTACCTCTTCAGAAAGGCCTACCCCAACGACCCCATGTAACCCTCTTCACCTACTAACACAGCATGACTATGATCGAACAGGACATCAAGCAATCTTCATCCATTCCGACCCTCCACTTATACCTCATACGATCACTATACAACTTTGGATTTGTTATCCACCAACTGGACAAATGCCTTTGATGGTACTATGTAAGCCACATTGAACCTGCAAATAGGTGGGAAAATGTGGGGTACAAATGCAACAAATAAATAAATAAATATTTATAATTTTTTAATTTTTACATTTTCATTTGAATTTTCATCTTCCAAGTCCAAAAAATATATTACAACTTATCTGTGAAGTGTAAAGGCTTCTTAAACTAGCATTTTTGTAGAATACACCTAGCAGCCATGCCGGTGCCTAACTCTAGGTGCGTGCATTTACACCATGGTTCGCCTATTCCGTGCCTGTGGCATGCCCCCTTTTTGACAGCCTGCATTAGAATTTACATGCACCACTTTACAGAATATGCCTAGCACAGGGGTAGGCAACTCCAGTCCTCGAGAGCCGCAGGCAGGTCAGGTTTTCAGGATATCCACAATGAATATGCAGGAGATAGATTTGCAAGCACTGCCTCCATGGTATGCAAAATCTATCTCATGCATATTCATTGTGGGTATTCTGGAAAACCTGACATGCCTGCGGCTCTCGAGGACCGGAGTTGCCTACCCCTGGCCTAGCAAGTTGTGCGCGTAAATTCTAATTAATGCCAATTAGTATCAATAATTGCTTGTTAAGTGGCAATTATCGGTGCTGATTGGCTTGTTAAGTCATTAAATTGCACATGCAAATCCAGAAGACGACCGGATTTGTGCACGTAATTTCAGTCACGCTTTATGGAATCCGGGAGATTGTGTGGATTATTGTATTTTCAGTGCTGTAAAGGAATCCACAGTTTCTTTTGTATTTTGGAAGGTTGTAAAAATTGTCCCCTATGAAGTAACTAGATTTAGCAGTAAAAACATAAAGGAAGGTATTTTGAGAGGTGGATTTAGGTCAGAGGAGTAAATTATGGGGCCCTTTTACTAAGTGGCAGAAAGCCCACATCAGGCTTACTGTGCGCCAATTCAGAACTACCGCTGGGCTACCATAGGAACCCGGTGGTAATTCCCACCTCTAGCGCGTGCTACAAAAACACATCCTATTTTGTAGCGCCAAAACTTAACCAGCGGTAAATGTGCATTTTTAAATTTATTTATATGTTACATTTATATCCCACATTTTCCCACCTATTTGTAGGCTCAATCTGGCTTACATAGTACCTGAGAGGCATTACAGACTCCGGTGTGAACAAATACAAAGTGATGTTGTGGTAAGACAAAGTTCATGTGGCACAGCCACACTAGGGAATCGTACAACGGAAGAGTTGTGTTATGTCCATTACGTTCTTTAGTTTTGTTGTGTTGCAGAGATCAGACATTTATGTTGGATCGGTAGGGTATGTCTTTTTAAACAAGTTAGTTTTTAGTGTTTTCCGGAAGTTTAGGTGGTCGTTCGTAGTTTTCAAGAGTTTTGGTAATGCGTTCCACAGTTGTGTGCTTATGTAGGAAAAACTAGACGCGTAAATTGATTTGTATTTAAGTCCTTTGCAGCTTGGGTAGTGCAGATTTAGGTACGTTCATGTTGATTCGAATGTGTTTCTAGTTGGTAGGTCGATCAAGTCTGTCATGTATCCCGGAGCTTCACCGTAGATAATTTTGTGAACCAGAGTGCAGATTTTGAAAGCAATGCGTTCTTTGATTGGGAGCCAGTGTAGTTTTTCGCGGAGGGGTTTTGCACTTTCAAATCGCGTTTTACCAAATATAAGCCTAGCTGCCGTGTTTTGAGCGGTCTGAAGTTTCTTTAAGGTTTGTTCTTTGCGTCTCGCATAAATTCCATTGCAGTAGTCCACCTGGCTTAGTACCATTGATTGTATCAGGTTGCAAAATGTTCCCATCGGGAAGAATTGTTTCACGCGATTGAGTTTTCACATTGAGTGGAACATTTTCTTTGTTGTGGATGTCACTTGGCTCTCTAGTGTTAAGTTGCGGTCCATTATAACGCCGAGGATTTTCAGGCTGTCTGAGTTAGGGAGGGTGTAATCTGGGGTGTTGATAATACTACTACTACTACTACTTATCATTTCTATAGCGCTACTAGACATACGCAGCGCTGTACACTTGAACATGAAGAGACAGTCCCTGCTCGACAGAGCTTACAATCTAATTAGGACAGACAAACAGGACAAATAAGGGATAAGGACAAAGGGTAGCAAGATTCCATAATCCCAAAGAGTAGCAAGATTCTAGAATCCCAAAGAGTGGCAAGAATCTAGAATCTAGAATAATAGTGGGGTTGTCCGTGCTGTGTAGGGATGAGAGGATGAGACAGTGTGTTTTTTCTTTGTTTAGTTTTAGTTGAAATGCATTTGCCCAAGAGTCCATGATGTTCAAGCTGATCTTGATTTCGTTGGTGATTTCAGTCAATTTAGATTTGTAAGGAATGAATATTGTGACATCGTCTGCATAGATGAAAAGGTTAAGGCCTTGGGTTGGATAAGGACTTGGCTAATGGGGTCATCATTAGGTTGAAGAGGATCGGTGATAGCGGTGATCCTTGTGGTACTCCGCAGTCTGCGTTCCACGGCGATGATATGTTTGAGTTTGATTTTGCTTGATGTGTTCTTGTGGTTAGGAAACCCTTGATCCAGCTAAGTATGTTTCCACCAATCCCAAACTTATCTAGTAATCTTATTATGGTTTACAATGTCGAATGCACTAGACATGTCAAATTGGAATTGGGCATCTCAATGGGTGTTGGTAAGGGCTCCCTCAAAAAATGGCCACTCAATAAATGTTTCGCTTATGAAAGGCCATTTCTTTTCCTCAGAAAAAAAAACAGCCTCTTAACCGCTGCGGTAAAAGGAGACCTCAGAGCACATCAAAAACACACATTGATGCTAACGCAGGCCCCCTTTTACCACAGCTTAGTAAAAGGACCCCTATGTGCATATATGCATATTGTGATAAACACAGTGGTTGCCCTATCCTGAGGAGGCCGCTAGGGGGCGCTCTCCTACAAGAAATAGAGAAAATGCCATGTTATGGTCCCTAGAGGGAGCTCCAATTGGGGACATCAGGGTAATGCCCTGGGGAGGCCAGCAGAGGGAGCTCCAAGCTAAGGCCTGTGGAGAGAAGGACACCCAGAAGGCTCTGGACTCTTCCAGAACGGGGAGGAGGGGACCAGAAAGGGTGTGGTGGGCTATTAGCAGCCCTATATAAACCATAGCTCCTGTAGTGGAGGGAGAAGAGATGGGGAATGAGATGAGAGCCTGGAAAGCCTGCTGGAAGAGAAGTACCGGGAAGATGGAAGAGAGAGAGAAGGAAACTCTAAAAGTCTAAGAAGGTACTTACCAGACCGGGTTGTTGATGGACTTGTGACTTATTTAAAATGAACTAACAGCCGTGGGGTGGAGGATAGGACTGTAAGGTCAATGTGAGTGAAGAAAGTCCTATCCAGAGGTGGAGGCTGTTAGACACTGAGACCCAGGTTCCCCACAGTAGATGGGCTCAGTGAGAGAACTTGTGCTAGATGACTAACGGCTGGAAAGAAGTGGGTTCCACAAGACTGCAGTATAGTTAATAAACTGAATTTGCATTTTGATGACTGTCTCATTTGCATATATGTGAAGGCTGGAGAATCCTAGTTGAAGTTCCAGGAGAGTGCGAGGGGTCATGGCCCGTGGATCAGAGGGGTGACCAGGCCACACTGGATGGGGCAGGAGGGGATTTCCAGCCGAAGGAAGGCATGCCTGAGCAGTCACCCTGAGGAAGGCAGGAGCCCCAGATATAGAGGTGGGTGCTTGCAACTGACTGGGAGAAGACCAGCCAGAGTCCTGCTCAGACGCTTGGGGGCTAGTGAAGCCGGGTAGAGAGCAGGAAGGGCACGGTTCTTTACAGACTGTCCTAAAGCCACATGCCAGGGAGCCTCAAGAGAGCTTAGTTGAAAAATACCCTGAGGAGGGGAAGATAAAGGAACCCTCTTTTGTTTTGAACTGTTTGCTTCTGTGCTGTTTTTGCTGGAGTTACCAGGGATTTACCACAAGTTGTTTTGAACTGTTTTGGTTGGAACTGTCTGTGGCTGAGCAGTTTGCCTGGCCAATTGCAATACTAGCTTGGCTTAGGAGCCAAGGGAACTCCAAGGAGACTGGCAAGTGAGACCCTGGCCAGCAGAGGACTGTATTTCTGAATCACCCAGTGGCCGGGAGCTTCACAATATGCATCTAGTTTCTCCTACATAGGCATGCAAATCTGGAATGAACTACCAAAAACCATAAAAACAACCCATGACATAATTAATTTCCGTAAACTATTGAAGACCAATTTATTCAAGAAAGCTTACCATAACAATGCACCCTAATTGTCAATTAACAAGATGTACACTGGACTTTCACAATATTTAATTCCTTATTTCCTAATCGCTCATACTAACTTTGAAGTTTAATATTCATGATGGTTTAAGCTAAGTTATCCCAATTTTTATTATAAGATGAACTTTCCTTCCTGAATACCTACTCCATTCTGTCTACTCTACCTTAACTATGTATTTCTTTTTTCCGGACCTGGTAATCACCATTTCGGAACTAGGTAAGCCACATTGAGCCTGCAAATAGGTGGGAAAATGTGGGATACAAATGTTGTAAATAAATATATTGAATTTTCCAATACACATGAATAGTTTTTCTCCATTGTTACTCCTGCTACAGATATAACAATGGCAAAATATAGGCCATTTTTGCACCTATGCGTTTGCAAATTTTCGAGGGGAAGCTACCCAGTAGATGACTTTACTGATAATTACCCCCAAAAGATTTATATCCAAACTTTAAAACGTTACCTTAACTCCTACTTGCCGAAATGTTTCTGAGAGATCCATGGACACTGCAAAGATTGCTTTTTACTTTTGTTTTATTTAGAAATATGGAGAGATCCCAGTGTTTGGTTCATCTGTTAAATCTTTATGTCTAATGGAAGATCACTAAAGGCATAAGGAGGTAATGCAGTCATTCGGAAGAAGTGTGTACACGATATTACAGATGGACATTTAAGAAGCAATACAAAGCTTTGATGCTTTAGTCTCTAGATAAAGGAGACTGGAGTAGGGATTGGTAAGGTGTATGCACCCTGGAATTGTTTAATCTTCCGCTTCTCAGTACGCCCAGCAGCAATACTTGGCTTGAGACTGAAAAAGAATGAAAAGGTGCAAACAGAGCAGATAAGAAAGGTGACTTCACAAGAAAAAGATTTGTGCCTCATTTCTTTGCCCTGAGCTGCCAATTTACTTTAAATTATGTATTAAGTCATGTGCACAAGTCAAATCTTTCTGAGCTGAAAGACATTTTTACAATCTCATGAAAAGGACTTCGAAGAAAAGTAAATTTGCAACAAATACTGGAAGGATTGCAGCATTCATGTGGTGCTAATTTTACAACACGGCAGTGTTATTCAAAGTACTAGGTCAAAGTAGTTAAGTATCCTATATAATAAAAAGCACCTCCAACGTTCTGAAGCTGACTCCGTGGCACTTAAACCTTGAGGCTTTCGTGCTCACCATCTCATGAATTGATGTCAGTACTTCCTGGTACGTCACCAGCGACACTGACCAACCACATGAAAGCAGCACGAGGCACACCAACGGACTGAACAAACAGCCCAAACAGCGTGCCCGAACGTGAACGACACACAACCACCGTGAACACTGCCACACTCGACAACACCCCCCCCTGGTGCTCTGTCACTCGCCCCTCCATAGATGCCACTGGACCCCGTCCCACGGCCACAGCCCCCCTCATCCACTCTCCTTCCCAATGCACACTGCCACAGACCTCCCTCTTCTGTCCGACTTCGGACCCCCGCCCTCTCTGACTTTGGACTTCCCCCCTGACCGACTCCCTCCTGAATCACCGTTCAATCCCACCATACTCTCCCCCCTCCCGTCATGACTCGACCACCACACCCCCAAGCCCCCCCCCCAAAAAAAACAACAACACTCATACACACACTGATGCACAACATGGAGAGATGGACACTCGCTCTCTCCCCCGCCACACCCTCACAGTTCACCACCCCCGTCCCCTATTCCCCCCCCCCCCACGACATTCTGAGACACAAACACAGACACTCACACCTAACCTATTTCATTTGTTTCTCACAAGTGCACACAGAGAAAGCAAGCAGCGTGGTGAAACGCACACAAGGAAAAAGGAAACACACAAGAAACCACAACGGAGTGACACTGTGAAGCACAGAACAAAACTCAAGAAATCTGAAACACTGGACTCCCAGGTATGTAACTTTCTTTTACTAAACCCTACAAATACAATAACATAACAACCAACACTACAAAAAAACAAAATTAAAAAAAAAATACATGATATTGCACACAATAAAACAATATAAATTATTCATTGCCAACACAACACAATTATCCTAAAAATCCCTTTCACAACATTCATTGCAGAAAACAAATACCTTGCTAGCGCCCGTTTCATTGCTCTCAGAAATGGGCCTTTTTTTACTAGTATCTTAATAGTTAAGTAAAAGTACAGTGAGGAACACATTAAGGGGTCCTTTTACAAAGGCGTGGTGAAAAATGATTTGCGATAGTGTAAGCGCAGGTTTTGGGCGCGCCCATCTATTTTTTGGCGCCCCTGTAAAAAAGGCCTTTTTAAACTTTTTGCCAAAAATGGATGTGCGGCAAAATCAAAATTGCTATGCATCCATTTTGGGTCTGAGACCTTACCGCCAGCCATTGACCTAGCGGTACAGACTCAGGCAGTAACTGGGTGGTAATGACCTACACGCATGAAATGCCACTTGGCCACATCCTATACATGTGTCCGAAAATAAAAATTATTTTTCAGATGTGCGTATTGGACAAGTGCTAAAAATGAAATTACCAAAAGAGCCACACGGCATTGGGCGGCCCATGTAGACGCTTACATGGCTTAGTAAAAGGGCATATAAAGCATTTACTTAAGTGAAAGTAAAAAAGTTAGTGCCTAATACAATACTTTTTTAGTAACAAGCGAAAGTACCACAACTACAATGAATGCAGCTATTGTTAATGTTTTTCTCCCAACAACTTTATTGCTCTACAATTCAATCCACTTTGCTTTTAGTAAAACTACATTTTTGAAAATGATTGTCATTCCTGCGAGTGCACTTGTGAGTCTTTAATCCAGCACAAATAAAAAGGTGTTGGACAATTACACTAACAGGAAGTGGATTGTTCATTCTGATAAAAAGTTCCTTCAGTTCAGGTGAGGCTTCAGTATTACTGATGTCTTCGGACTGGCTCTGCTGGTATTGATCAAGGGAATCTCTGTTTAAAACCCTTGACTTTCTTATAGCAAAGAATGCTTTACCATCATCATTAAAGTCAGTAGAGAACCAGAGTCTAATAAGGAAGGAAGAAATGAGAAAAAGAATGATCCAGATTAATCAAATGAACTATGTGAACAAAATATTTTATGTGATGGTCGAGAGATCTTAGAGTGTGAACGCACCCAAGTGAGACTACACCAAAATGATTTACGCCTCTAATGGTGGACAAGTTTCTCGATCATAGAACTTCTCCACTAATTTTTATTTTATTTTTTTGTGAGCAAAAACCCTCGTGTGATCTATTTGCAACGTAAAAATTATAGCTCAATACAATATTTTAAAATGTCTGGATCAATTTTCTCATTCGCTCCGTCCAGTGTCTTGCACCTGAACAAACAACAAATATGTATGTACAGAATCTCTCTCCTATAATTTTTCCTTTCACCAATTCACTGAAATACTGATTTGCTGAATGTCCATAGCACTATTATATAATATAAGTCAATGTAATCAACTTAGGCACTTAGCGTATAGACCGGTGATCCACTCCAAGGCTGACTTCAATCCGTGGTATCAACGTGTAGTCCCATGAAGTGATTCCTCACCGTTTCTCCTTTTTACAATAGAGCGTACGTGCCTATTTTTGGGATTGATTATATACTGAAGAGCTGGTTTACCATCATCATTGTCATTTATCATCTGCATTAGAAGTAGTGCTATCTAATTCATCACTTTCATCTTCATTATCATTGTCATGCTGTCCAATTACAGAGAAGGCTTTCACAAAGTTAGAATCTTATTCTAACAATTATTCGTCTGATGGCAGAGTCTGTTTGAATATCTTCAAAAATTGATGCAAGAACATCAAATGTGTGCAAACCCTCAATCTTTTTAAGGCCAGACAAGAGATTTCCTCTCTAAAGATTATGAATCCAGTGGACAGTCACCCCAATGTAAACTTTTTCCATGGGATGAGTAGGAGTCTGTTCACCAAGAATTGCAACCAGCTTCAGCTTCATCTCTACTTCAAAGTGACCCACTTCACCGTTGATATGTTGGGCTGGATACCAATAACCAGGTCCACAAACAAAGGCAACTCTATCGTTCTCATAGGCTGTATTCCCTGAACAGCAAAATTTAAGATGAAATGATCCACTGTTTGCTCGACGAGGTTTGCAATAGCAAAATCCTGTTCGAGGATTTGCTGTTTCATTTGGTTTACTGAGGAATCACCATTTACATCTCACTTCCACTTTTACTTTTAACTGCAAGCAACAAATGTAATTGAGTAAAAATAGAAAATAAATGGTGAAATTATTGCTTCAGTAAAAGTGAAAGTAACAAATGTTATCTTGTACAT